>NC_136059.1:2034199507-2035399507 GCF_964261635.1 Lissotriton helveticus | reverse complement strand
CGAAGTCATTGACATTGTTGAGGATTTGGATGAGACACTGGCTGAGTCCACCATTGCCAGACACCAGTAGCGTGAGCTGGTGTGAAACTTAAACTTACGTGTTGGTTGTTTGGATTAAGACAAAGCTTTAAACTATTTGTCCATAAAGAAAGGAAATGTCTGCGTAGATCAGCAAAACAAAATTAAAACTGAAGTAGCAGAAAAACAAATTACTATATGCATACATGTAAAAATACACAGGCATCTCATGAAAGTAGGAACAATATTTGTGAATTATAAGAGACTGACTGAAACATATTCAAGTAACATGAGGGTCAGCGGGAATGTGCTGTGACCTGTGAGAGAAGTAGAAAGTTACTGCTGGCAACTGTAGCTGATAGTAGCGTTAAACTGAAATCATGAGGTTCACAAGTCAGACAGTGAGGTAATTATATCCTTAAGAGTTAACACAATGGGGGCTCATGTCAGTAAGCGATTTGAAAAAGAAGGATTACTTGCCCCACTGATATGGTAGCTTCCACAAAGAATAAGCAGATTGACTCTGAAAGGGGACTCTTCAAAAATTACACCTCTGGAAACACAGTCATTCTGAGAAAAAGCGCCAAATTGATCAAAGGAATCACCACATTGAAGGGGACTCCATCTGCAGTTATGAGGAAATGGCGGGCGTAGGCACTAACAAGCCTATGACTGAAGCATATTCAAATAACATGAGGCTCAGCGGAAATGTGCTTTGTCCTGTGAGAGAGATAGGAAATCACTGCTGGCACATGTAGCTGGTAGGAGCCTTAAACTGAGATTATAAAGTTCATAAGTCAGCCAGTGAGCCAATTACATCCATAAAATGTAACAAGATGAGTAAGCAATATAAAGAAGAGTGGTTGTTTGCCCCATTGGTATAATGAAATCCACATGGAATAGGCAAAAGGACTCTGAAGGGGGACTCTACAAAAATTACACCTCTGGAAACCCAGTCATTCAGAGAAAAAGCGCCAAAGTTAGCAAAGAAAGCACCGCATTGGAGGGCACTCCGTCGGCGCTTGTGAGGAAGTGGCGGGCGTAGACACTATCGAGCCCCAGCTTCTCACAGATAAAGGAGGTAGTAGAAAAATAACTGCATGCACAAATAAAAAGCACAAGAGGTCAAGCCGAGGCTTCCATGAAAGTTAAGCACCTCAATTAGAATACCTCCGAAGCCGAGACATCAAAGAGAGGGACGCGCTAAAATCCGCGGTCCCGTCACCGTGTGAGGCAAGATGGCGGGCGCGACTTCCAGCGCACCGCGTTAAGGCTGTGTGAGCAAACAAAGAGGTCCGCAAACCTGATAAGAGGCAGGAAACAGTTCTTTTTGTTTTACGACCGCTTCATTGTCCTTCTCCGTCAACGCAGTGACAGCATGAGCGGGAAAAGTGCCGCTTTAATCCGCCCTCATTCCCCTCGCCTCCGGAGAGTCACGGAGCAGCGTCCATCCTCGCCGGGCGCAAGCAACGCCCCCCAATACAAGAAAGCTTTTAGATGTTTTCTAAAGGTACAGTAAGTCAGAGTTTCCCGCAAAGCCTTAGGCAAGCTGTTCCAGTACTTAGGAGCCAGATACGAAAAGGCTTTCCCCCCCAGTGTGGCTCAAGGGAATGCGAGGAATCTGTTGAAGGTTTAGTGAGCCTGATCTCAAATTTCTGCCTGGAACGTGTTTTATCAGTTTCTTTCGTAAATAATAAGGGCCTCGACCATTTAGAGCGTTGTACGTAAGGCAGCATATTTAAAAAAAAAAGATCTCTTCCTTACTGGCAGCCAATTCCGTTCTTTTAGCAAGGGTTCAGAGGGGGAGCCTGCTGGCATGTTTAGAATCATTCTGGCAGCTGTATTCTGAATGACCTGTAATTTGTTTAGCATTGTCACACCCACTTCTGCCAGCAAGGCATTGCCGTAGTCAAAGCGGCTGATCACCATTGCTTGAACCAACGTTCTGCGGTGAGCAGTTGGCATGTATGGGAGAATTTTATGAAGTAATCGTAGGCTTTAATAGCAGGAGCTCATTGTGGCTGCTACTTGGTCCTTCATTTTTAGCGGTTGGTCCAATTTTAATCCAAGATTTTTGACACTTTGTTTGGGCACAGGGGCAATGCCCAACTGTGAAGGCAAACTTTTGTTTGACCAGGCCGCGGAGGCTTTTCCCAGTAGCATGACTTCCGTTTTTCCTGGGTTCAACTGGCGACAGTTGTCAGTCATCCAGTTGGAAATTGCCAATATGCCCTTGGAGAAACTTTTTTGTCAGCTTCTGGATTAAGACTGATGGTGAACAAAAGCTGAGTGTCATCAGCGTAGGAAATCGTTTCAAAGCCCAGATGTTCTACTACTTTTGCCAGAGGATTCATATATATGTTAAAAAGGGTTGGGCTCAGACAAGAGCCCTGAGGTACACCCTTGTCCAGAGGCATTTTTCCTGATTGAAATGGCCCCAGGATGACTGTTTGGGTTCTGTCGGACATAAAGTTCTGTAGCCATTTCAGGGCTACTCCATGAATGCCACAGGAGACTAGCCTCTCCGTGAGCTTTGTGTGAGAGATGGTATCGAAAGCCGCGGAGAGGTCTAGAAGTATCAAGATTGCTGATCCACCTGCATCTATTGTCAGCCTAAGGGAATCCGTCACCATGGGCGTCTGAAGGGGGGGATGGAGGGGCTTGCCCCCCCCGGAGCAACCTTCCTTGCCCCCCCTGTGGACGCCCATGAAAACCGTGACTTCACGACGGGGTTCTCACTCTCTTTCCTCTCCTTTCTTTTATTTGCTTCCCTGTGAAATGGATCCAAAAAAGAAAGACGCTTTTGCAGGAAATGTCGTATTTTTCTGACATTTTAATTCCAAAGTGCAGCATTGGGAATAAAATTCTAAAAATATGAAAAATAGATAAATAAATAAAGTAAGACAGAGTGGTAGCAAACTGGCAAAACTGATTTTATTCACACTGAAAAACATTAGTGCCACTTTTACAGAGTTTGCCAGTGAAGCGCTATTTTTCTTTTCTTGTCTTTGCATTCCCTGGACTTGGAACTAGTGCACCAATCCTGGAGGTACTACAATGTGTAGATTGGAAAACAAAATGTGTGCTGCGGCTCTGCGTCCGGGGATGTGGTATTTTTACCATACTGCTTAAGTTTTGTAAGGATATAAGCAATGGCCATTGAAATGGGTCCATTCAGGGCCCTGCAGTCGTGTCCTTAACATTTCAGGCAAAAACACTCACTGATTTCTGAATAGTGAGTGTAAAAGCTTTAAGGTAACCATGTTGTTCCTGCTTACATTTCCCATGGTTTGCTAAATTTTGCATTCCCTATAAGTGTTTGCTTTTTCCAGGATGTTGTTACTTTTTTTTTGTAGGCCTTGTCTAGTGCGTAATTTAAAATAAGCCGCATCCAGGTGTTTATAGCGGGCAACAATTGGTTTGTAGTTGAAGACAGTGGGAGTTTTTCTCAGTGGGGCAGTACGGTGTTCAGTGGGGAGAGGATGTGGCACTATGATCAGAGATGCTGAATTTGGAACTGGGAACCAGGTTCAGCCTAAATAACCAGTCCACCAGACCACTCTCCTGCGAGAGCACAATCACATGCTAGATCTTAGAAGGCTTTGCAACTCCTTAGAAGTCATGGTGTCTCGGCACCAGCAGGTGGACCCTAGCATGACAAGTGTAGGTTAACCTTCAAGGCTTGTCCACCACTATCCATACTGAAGTTCACCTCCAGTCTTGCGGGCAGGCCTATGAAGCAGCACACCCTAGAACAACAGTCACGGAGGTCACAGGACCCTTGAGAAGGGCCAGCTCAAGGGCGGTGCAACCAGTGTGACAGCACCGGGTGCTGACTTTAGGTGGGGGCATCATGTTTGCAAGTATGTTATGGTTTTGAAAACGCTTGCTGCCTCCTTCCTGGTTGTTAGAAATGGGATTTCCAGTTGGCTGAGGCTTGCGCCAAAGCCAGGCAGAAACCACCATTCTAGTCAGGGCGAGGGAGTTACACGCCAAAGATAACCCCTGCTCAACCTCTAGGCAACATGACACGAGCAGTAAGGCTGATCCCCGGGGCAATGTAAGTTAAGTATTTGCACACGCACCCACCAGCAACAACATCCCAGGCCCCCCACAAAAGGAACTCCACACAAGGTAGATGTAAAAATAGCCTTTGTATTACAAAACACATTAGATAGTAAACACACACTTTACAATGTGCCAGAGGCACGGGCAGAATTTACAGGGGATTAAATACATGGGGCAGGGCCACATGGACCACTGTCAGGAATAAGCACTTTAAGAACTAGCCGTTGGTAGAATTAGCACTTTGTAGAAGTAACACTTTTAGAACATAGAACATATAATAACTGCCGGCGGATACGGACCGTACCTTCCGTTCTGGTTGCGCGGGATAATGCGAGTGATCTCCTCAGTAGGCCTGAGCGGGTGGCTGGCGTGCTACAAGCGTTTGGCTGGGGTGACCTAGGTGTGGGGCTCAGAGGAGGGTGCGAGGCAGGGTGCGGGGCGGTCCGGCCGAGCGGGCACGGCTCCTGGAGGGAGCTGTAGGGGCTCAAGGCGGGAGCGGCCAGGCACAGGCTGCAGAGGGGAGTGAGCGAGGCACACTTCAGGCGAGGCCCCAGCAGCCAAGGAGATCAGACAAGTCCCAGCAATTTGTCAGGGAAGGCACAATAGAGTCCACTGGTCCTGGAGATAGTTTTAAGCACCAAATGGCAATTGTAGCACACAACCAGTAACCACTAGTAAAAGGTAAGTACCACCTACGCAACCCTAACCACCGTAGGAAAATATTACGCAGGGAACCATGAACTCACTTGGTTAACTATACTAGGAAACACAACCACCTAAGCATAAAACTACATTTAGGGGTATAGGTCAGAAACTTTATACATGATGCATAAAAACACATACAGAGGTGTAGGGAAGACACATGACGCATAAAACACATTCAGCGGTGTAGGTAAAACACATGATGCATAAAACACATTCAACGGTGTAAGGAAGACACATTACGCATAAAACACATTCAGCAGTGTAGGTAAAACACATGATGCATAAAACACATTTAGCGGTGTAAGAAAGCAACTTTGTACATGATGCATAAAAACATATTCAGCAGTACCAGAACACAGGGTGCGCAAAACATACAACACACAGTACATTTCCCAGCACCCTAAGAAGCACATAACTCACTACAAAGTCCAGGTTGTGCCACTGCGCCAGAACCTAAACGTTTCAGAAAAGGGGGTGGTGATGAACAGAGTGTCTGAATTAAGCAGACCACTCTTACCCAGTCCAAAGATCAGGGCTTGATCCATCACCGTTATTTAGCTCACTGTCCCATCCCAGCTCAGAACCTGGCTATATGCAAATTAGTCTGTCCCTGGCCCAGTGCATCATGGGAACAGGGCAGACCAAACTACCAAGCCAATTCTTCACCAGAAAGGAGACAAGCTACCGGGGACCGGTTTCTGGCATTTCAGCCTCGTCGGCCCGGCTTGCTTGAATCCTGATGGAGCAGTGAGCAAGGGACTCATGTCTGAGTATACCCTGCCACACCTATAGTGGCCAAAAACGATTCAGAAAAGGGGGTGGTGATGAACAGAGTGTCTGAATTAAGCAGACCACTCTTACCCAGTCCAAAGATCAGGGCTTGATCCATCACCGTTATTTAGCTCACTTAAAAAAAAGGCTAAAGCGTAATGCAGTATATTTTCAGATATTTTATTGTTTGGACGTGTGTACACATGCTAACAGTCTCTGGAAAGATTTTGCCTTATTAGTACCAGTGTAACATACAAACGCAGCAGTGAGAAAGGTGACCAGTCAACCTTTACAATAGGCCATCCACTCCGCAGCAACACAAGTCATATTTTATATTAACTTTTGATATGTTTGAGCTACAAACAATTTATTAATTTAAATGGTCAGATCATGCAGCAGATCTTGCCTTATAAGGCAAATATGGCAGAGCCATAATTTTAGAGAAAACATTTGGAAACTAGAATATTTTGCCATTCATGTTTGAACTGCTGTTGTGGAAAAAGGGAGAAGTGCTGATGACAGAAACTCCATTGCTCTGAGACAAATGGCTTGTGTTTTCACATTTTATCGTATTTGGTACATTCTGTGTTTAGAAGCATATCCCACTTTATGAATCTATTTTAATGTCAATAACTCATTATAACCTTAATCATGTGTATCCATTGATTGATGAAACTGGGCAAACAAATACAAAAAATTGGGATGTCTGCGCATTCTGGCCACACTTCTGGCTCCACCCACAGATCTAATCATTGGGTTATTCCCGCCCTCTGATTCTCCGCCCACTGTCCTCTACTTTTTCCCCCCACTTCGGCCACTGTGTAAGACTCAGCATCCCTGGACCTGTGTTGTGCAGCCGCTGCGGGCGCCGAATGTGCCACACATTCACAGTGTCGTACTTCCGCATAAGGGAGCTGGCCAATATTGTATTCCTAAACGTGCGCACGTTGTCAGTTTGACATTGACTACACGTAGAGGGACTCTAAGTTTCTTTAAAAAAATATAGGTAACATTTGGACCTATACATTTTATTGTGTATAAATTAATTGAATGTGTGTAAAATGTAGCAATGCCCGGGGAATTCTAGTAAAGGGAGCACCCATTGGCGAATCCCTAGCGTGTGTGATTGCTACATTATTTAATTCTAACTTTGACGTTGTGCTTTAACTTTGGATAAAGGCTGTCATGAATTCTAGCACCAAGAAGCCAATATTGGTGAATATGTGTGCTACAAATAATCCCTAACATACATTGTGTATACAGTATATTTAATCTGGTGCTTTAATCATAGGCTGTTTTAAAGTATTCTGATAAAATTCGAATTGTGCTGAAGACAGTCTTTATTGGTGTTGAATCGAGGACCCGGAAGTCTTCACACCTAGCAGACAGAGATAAAGCACCTTGTCAGAAAGTTTAGCGTTTTCCCTACGGGTGGTGTTTGTTGGCCTGTGGCATGGTCAGTCACATGTCCTGGATTCCAGGCATTTAATTGAGTCTATCCTAGTTCTGCGCTCCAGTGTTTCTTGTGCCCCACCTGGCACACATCATGTCGGAGGATGGTGATGACGTTAACATTTTGCCTCCCCCTGGAAAAATGTCTGCAGACGCCCATGTCCGTCACAGCTAATATGGCTGTCTCCGTGCTGAAACCTGGGTGAAAACCTGTTTGTGAAGGGTCCAGCATTAGATTGGTTTCCAGATAGCTGCTCAATTGTCTGTTGATAATACGTTCGAGCAATTTAGCCAGTAATGAAAGCAGTGATATTGGGCGGTAGTGGCCAAGATATTGGGGATTTGCTGAGGGTTTTTTCAGTATTGGGCGTACTAACGCTTCCTTCCAGGTTGTAGGTATAGTGCCAGATTGTATAGACTGATTGAACATTTTATGGATGGCTAGTGCACAACTGGTGGTTAGTATGGCCATGATTTTGGGAGGGCAGAGGTCTGTGGGTGAGCCTGATTTAGCAGTGTACCGTGCCATAGATACCTCTTCCAGCGAGGTAAGTTCAAAACAATCAAGGGTGCAGTCTACCCGCTTTACAGGTCCATCGGAGTAGCCTAGGGATCCCTGGTTCAGTGTGGCAGTGGATGTAAAGTTGGAATAGATGTTAGCTATTTTTTCCTGAAAGTAGACTGCTAAGGAGTTACAGAGTTCTTGAGTTTCCACAGGGGTTTGTTTGCAGACTTGAGGGGATACAAAATCCCTTACTATTTTAAAGAGAGTTTTTGAGGAATTTCTAGAGAGCTCAATTTGGTTCATAATATATGTGCGTCTGGCTGACTTTAGATTGAGATGGTAGCTAGACAGTGCTTGTTTATAATGTAGTCTATTTTGGGAGTCCTCACTCACTCGCCAGAGTCTCTCTAGTTTCTTTCAAATGGATTTTTCCAGCCTCAGCTCTGCAGTGTACCAAGGTGCTGATATCCGCCTTTGGGTTGGACCATGGTTTTTTTTTATTGGGATTACCGAGTCCAGTGCTTTCACAAAAGCCTTGTTAAAGGAGTCCAACATATTGGATACTTCCAAAGCATTTTTTTGCAATTCCATGTAGAACGCCTCATCAAAGGCCTCTAAGGAAAGGTTACACCATGATCTGTGAGCCACGTGATTATGCCTTGCAGTCGGAGGTAAGTTTTGTATGCAAAAATATGGTATAAAGAACTTTATCATGGAATGATCCGTCCAGGTGAGGGGCACCGGCGTATTACAGATCATGTTGTCTACATTGGAAGAAATTTGATCTAATGTATGGCCAGCCAGGTGGGTTGGGCCTTTAACTCTTTGGGTTAGTCCAAGTTGCTCTAGGCTGGTGAGGAGTTTATTTACCTCATGGGTTGTGTGTATTTCACCATGGAAATTAAAGTCTCACAGCATCAGAAATTTGTTTGACGCAAGTGCATGGATGGCTATATAGTCTATGAGTTTGTCCGTGAAGTCAGCTCTTGGGCCTGGGGGCCGATATACTAGGGCTCCGTTCCAACTATCCGTGGGGGATGAAGTTACCTTAAAGTGAGATGGTTCTTCAAAAGCTATGGCTATTCCACCTCCTGTTTTACCATCTCGGTCCAAGGGTAGACCTTTGTAGTCCTCTAGGATGGCCAGGTTAATAATAGCATGATTCGAGGGGTTCCGCCAAGTTTCCGTTAGGAAGCAGATATCAGGGGAGTGGGAGGTGATCAAGTCCCATAATTCTAAAGGGTGTTTGGCTAAGGAGTGCACATTGCATAGTATGCTGTTCAGGTCCACTATTTTTCGATTTGTCAAATGATTAGAAGACAAAGAGTTTGCTACTATCAGGTCACTTTGAAAAAGGCAGTGTCTGCAAGCTACAGGTCCTTCCAGTGTTCTAGGGAACTTCTCTGTACAACATGTGTCTGCCCGGCGTTTAGCTAGTTCATAGGCTCTGAGATTGTACAGTTTGTCAGCAGAATATGATATGCGCGATTGCTTTAATACGAAGCCCAGTGCTTCAAAATGCATTTGAATATGTTCCTTCACACCACATTGTGGCTGCAGCTGTCTAGGTGGTTTAGACAGGATTACTTGTCATGGTAGCAGCAATCTGCCTGCCATGACTTAGACACCCTCTTGGCCTGTTGTAACTAAATTCAGGATTGGGGATGTTGACTCCCCATGACGTCTAGTTATTGGAAGACAATAGCTGGGTCTGCAGATACCTTTTAAGATCCCCAAGCAGAGGACGCTGCAATGCCCATTAGAATATTTCCTATATCCGGGGGGGCGTGGCTTAGCCGGCTGCAAGATGGCCGTACTCTAAGTGGGCTCTGCTGGCCAAGCCCATCATCTGCCAGAATCCTGCAGACTGCCTCTCCAAAACCGCCTTGAGGTTCTGTAATTCTCGAGCCTGACTCCATTTTGTGTTGCCCTCACGTAGGCCTGTGAAAGAGGCCCGGCGAACAAGTGGCCTGGCCTTCTGAGTTCATGTATACATTAACTCGGTTTCTTTCGACTCTGAAAGAACTGCAGAGAAACTGACCTCTTCACCTGAAACTGACCTCGCAAAGCCAATTTCCCTTGGTTTGATCCTTGTCTAAGATTGCCACTTAATGTTCAGGACCTTGTTAACCTTTAGTTTCCTTGCACATGTTTTATCTTGTTCAGCATCTATTACTGTTTCCTTTATGTTCTGACATTACATGGGTTGTGCTTTTCAATTATAAATTTGTCCGGCTTGCAAAGATTGAATTTGGGACATTCCTAATAATTAACTTTTGGGTTGGGTTACTGTAAATTGGGTTTTTGTTAATGTGATACTCAGTTAGAAAATGTGCCCTATTGGTTAGAATTTTGCACAGTGGGTGTACATTTATAATGAGAATATGGTGTATAAAAGGAGATGTCTTGCCTTAGTAATTTGAACAGTCTCCTAGGAATATACATTGTGATGTATTGTTGAGATTTCTGTTACTAGCTGCAGCTAATAAACTTGGTCTTTGACGCCACCCAGAAGTATTCCGTGTCTCTGTATACCAAGACAGGTGGAATCCAAAGATTTCAGGTGTGTCCCTGGCACCGCTGGGTTCTGATCCGTTCGTCAACTGGCGCGGCCAACGTGGGGCGACTTCAGCGGTACCGGTCCAAGCCCGAAGATTGTGAGGAGCCCCGCGAGGAAACTCTGGAGGGGGGCCCCCACTCCATCGACCCCTGCATGTCGAAAAGCGGACCGAAGGTCTTTTCTGCGAGGCTTCCCCTTTCCGACGGCTACGAAGGACTGCTGCCCTGACTGTCGCCCTGTCTTGGACCCTCGTGTGACGATTTGTAAGGCGAGACGTTAGACGGTCTTCTGGTGGCGTGACAGACATTTTGGTTAAGTATAAGTGGGTCGCTCCCACGACTTTGTTTTGTTTCTTGGTCTTGATTCGGATATTGCAATAGTCAAAGGCGAGGGGTTCGTATATTTATGAGTGTATCATTTTTTGATGAAGTTTGAAAGCAGACTAGTGAGCAAGATGCCTGGTCTTGGTAAACTTGGTAAATGGTTTGTTTTTGGTCTTAATAGGGATTCCCGATTGGAGGATTCATGTCCGATACCTCCGGTTGGAACTCCAACTTATGAGCTTTATTCGAAACCTGGCATGGGTCCCATTACCTTTAATGAGGTTTGGGCCCGCTACACTAGGAAGGACAGTGTTTTACGATGGCCCTCACATGGTAGTTTTGAAACAGAGATTTTAGATAACTTAGAAGTTGCGCTATTTAGGAAGAAAGCCCGGCCGGCGATGTTTGACTCTTTCCGCCTTTGGCGTAAGGAAGCCAAACAGCGAGAAATTAAGCAAGCGAAAAGAGATAGGAAAGAAAGGAATATGTCAGTAATGCAAGCCGCTACGCAGTTTAAGGACGATGAAGAAGATCGTGCGATTGAAGTGTCAGATAGACAGCATTGCATGGCCATTGACAAATGTTATCCGACTTTTGCCACCTCCCCTTTCAACTGTGACTGAAGGCCCTGAAAAGGATCCTTTGATGTCGCATCTACTGAGATTACCACCCCCTTATGCGCAGAGTGCTACAGCGCCTCCGTTACCTCCAGTTGTTGCACCCCCTGTTGTTGTTCAACGCCCTGCTGTTGTTCAGCCATTTGTTGCTCCACAAGTGGTTGTTCCTCCTGCGGTGCAGCCCCCTCTAGGGCCGTCAGCTTTGTTACCAGCCTTGCCTCAAACTCCTTTGACTTACACTGCCTTATCTTCGTCTTCTCTTACTTCTGTCCCTATGACTCCTATTCCTCAGACTACTTTGTCTCCTGTCTTTATGTCAGCTTCTTCTCCTTCTGCTCGACAAGGAATGACTGAAACTGTCACTAGTCTTTTGTCTCCTCTCTTTGGGTCACTGAATACGACCCCTGTTTCTGAACGTAAGCAGAGACGCAGTCAGCTTCCTGGCCCTGAAGAGCCGGCAGTGTTAGATCTTCTTGCTCGTAGATGGGTTTTCGAATGCATCCAGGTACGGTTTACAAGCGGTTATGGATGTTTTTCTACAGTGGGAAGCAAAGGTATGTTTTTGATGTCATGTGTACCTTTCTTCGACAGGAGTGGGGAGATAATGAGTTGGGTCCAATTCCGTTGGACTTGATTAATGTTCAGTCCGAATTTGCTAAGGGAACGATAGTGGGTTCAGATGTTGAGGTAGCGGTAGAGACAATACTTACTTTCAGGTCTAGACTTTCACTTCAGTCATTGTTCGAACCTGACCCTTCTGTTAGGAGAAAAGTGAAGCCGTATCCTATGAGAGAGGTTCCCCCTGTATGGAGAGAAGAAGTTTTGGCTGATGTCGCTCATGGTATTTCAGCGAGTGTGGGTACATGTCCCTTGGAAGAGAGCTGAGGTTTTGGCACTTAAGCAGACATTGCCTGACCCCTGTAAAAATCCTGCTGGTTATTACAAGGAGTTGTCTCAGACAGTTGATGCGTGTGTTCTGAATTTAGCTGACATCGATATGTTGATGGGTAATGTAGTTCCTCAACCTTTGTGGGCGAAGATCCGTCACGAGGATCATGTGCAAGAGTTAGGAGAAACATGGGTTAATATTACTACTGCAGATGGTAGACAGGTAGGAGGTGCTAAACCTGAGCCTTTAGTTGCAGAACTACCTGGTAGGATTGTTAATTTAATTAAAACTTTGATGCCTCCTTTGCGAGTGAATTGGGACAAGTTAGCAGCATGCAAACAAAAGAAAGATGAGAGTGTGGCCGATTTCTTCACTAGGTTTAAAGAAACATTCATTGATCATAGTGGTCAGGAGATGAGTACAGAAGGTGGTCAGAGGTTGTTCGTAGATAAATTTGTTTTTAATTTACTCCCCGAACTTTGTAATAAGTTAAAGGACTCTGAGAGTTCATGGGCAGTTTTTTCTTCGGCCCAGATATTGGCTACTGCACAATACTATGAGAATAGAGACAAAGATGAGAAGGATAAAGTAGAGAAGAAGACTGAAGAATTAAAAACTAAAGTTCTTTTGCAACAGGCTTATCCACCTCGCCCTAATCAGCGTCAGTTTCAGCAACCCCCACAGTTTCAGAAACCATTACAGACGCACGAGTCTTTTGTTCCACGATTTCCGCTAGGCCCTAATCAGTGCGCTTACTGTAAAGAGGAAGGTCATTTCAAGAGTAGTTGTCCGGTCTTGCTACAACGTGTGAATGGTATGTCTGTTCTGAAAGGTCATGGTGGTTACCAACAAGTACCTAGGGGTAGGGGACGTGGTACGTTTCCTCAGAATGAATGTTCCTTTACCCCCCAGAATTCTGCAAATTAATTTGACCGACGGAATGTTCCAAACATCCAGTCTGCTCAGTACTACGCTAATGATTATTATGTTGGAAGCGAGAGTGCTGGTTTTAATGATAGCTAGGACAGCCATGGACAAAGAGAGGGAGTAGTGTCCGTTCCAGTAGACCAGAGTGGGCCTTATGTTGAAGTGATTACATCAGGTGTGGCAAAACCTTTTCTTTTGGATACTGGTGCAACAAAGAGTTCTAACATGCACTCTAAAATCCCTAGCGCACCTTTGTCTGGCTTGACGAATGTTTCGGTAGGATTTTCTGGCACCCCAGTTAGCAACCCAGTTTCTAGTCCTTTGCCCCTTTCTATTGGTCCTCGTGAATTGGAGGCTCTCCTTATTCTAACGACTGGTTGTGGTGAGAATTTGTTGGGTTTGGACTTGTTGAAAAGATTGCATGTGACATTATATTGTTCTCCGTTGGGAGTACATCTTACCTTGGGTGAGAAAGTGATCTCCCGATGTATTTGTCTAAGGATTGCCTGCCGCTGGAATTGCATTCTCTCCCTGATACACTTTGGGCTACGGGTCCTAATGATGTTGGTCTTTTGCAGATTCCACCCTACGTTGTTACGCTTAAATCAAATGCTAAATTGCCACGCATTCCTCAGTACAAAATTTCCAGTGATGATGAAAGAGCTCTTTTAGCCATTATTTATGATTTGGTTGAGAAAGGTGTGGTTGGAGAAACGACAGGTAATGTGTGTAACAGTCCTGTTCTGCCTATTCTTAAGCGTACTGACTCTTCTCAGCCACCTGTGTATCGATTTGTGATCGACCTTTGAGAGATCAATAAGATTGTTGTGCCACAGTTTCCTGTTGTTCCGGACATTACTGCTTTATTGACTATGGTCCCTGCCTCAGCTGCTTGTTTTTCTGTGATTGATCTGAAAAATGCTTTCTTCAGTATTCCGATCGCTGTGGAAAGTAGGGATATTTTCGGCTTCTCCTTAGGAGGCCGCAGCTTCCGGTTTAAGCGAGCTCCTCAAGGTTATTGTGAGAGTCCCTCCATTTATAGTCAGGCTTTGAAAACTCAACTCGATACTCTCGTGTTGCCTTCTGGAGCTACTCTTATCCAGTACGTTGATGATCTGCTAGTGGCTGCTGATAATGAGGAGATTTGTAAAGAGGTTACTCTTTCTTTGCTACGACATTTGTCTGACCTTCATCATAAAGTTTCCCCTTCCAAGTTGCAGTATTGTCGACAAGAAGTGACCTACCTAGGTCATCTCTTATCGAAAGAGGGAAGACGATTGACCCCAGAGCGTATTCAAGCGATTGCCCAAATGACTGTACCATCCACACAGAGAGATGTGCGTGCTTTCTTGGGTATCACCTCGTATTGTCGGCAGTGGATCCCAAACTTTTCTTTGCTAGCGAAACCTTTGTTGGCACTTACTCTCAAAGATACACCACACCCTCTTCCTTGGTCTGATGAATGTCAGAAGAGTTTTTCTGAATTGCGTGATGCATTGTGTTCTGCTCTGGTGTTGGGTACCCCTGACTATAGCAAACCTTTTACACTTTATGTGCACGAGAGAGAAGGTTGTGCGTTGTCAGTGTTGACACAACAGTTTGGAGACAAGCAGCGCCCATGTGCGTATTTTTCGGCTACTTTAGATCCGGTAGCTAGGGCGTTGCCTGGTTCCCTAAGAGCTACGGCAGCAGCAGCTGTTTCTATCCGACAGTCTGCTGGTTTGGTATTGGATAATACAATGATTGTGATGGTCCCACATGCAGTGGATACCTTATTAAACAGGACGAAGACTCAGCACCTTACTAGTGCACGTCTGTCAGGTTACGAGTTGACGCTTTTGGCTAGTTATGTGCACATTAAGAGGTGCAACACATTGAATCCAGCTACATTGTTGCCGATTTGTGTAGAGACAAATGATCAAGAACAGCATGATTGTGTTCTTAGGACAGAGGAGGAAACAAAGGATAGAATTGATTTGAAAGATACTCCTCTTTGAAACCCTGATGGTACCCTATGGGTAGATGGTTCGTGCTTTAAGCTTCCGAATGGAGAGACGACTGCAGCATATGCTGTCACAACTTTGCACACGATTGTTGAAACAGCGCGTATTGCACAGAATTCAGCTCAGGCAGCTGAATTGATAGCCTTGACTAGAGCGTGTGTGTTGTCAAAAGGAAAGAGAGTGAATGTTTTTACTTATAGCCAGTATGCGTTTGGCGTTGCTCATAGCTTTGGACGATTGTGGAAAGAAAGAGGATTTCTTACTTCACATGGTACGAAAATCCAGCATGGCCAATTAGTGAGTGAGCTTCTTGAATCGCTTACTTTGCCAACACAAATCCCCATTGTAAAGTGTAGTGCGCATAAAAAGGTTACAGATGATGAGGGTCGAGGGAATGCGTTTGCGGATGAAGTAACGAGAGAAACAGTGAGAGATTTATTGAGTCGAATGTATGTTGCAGGTCCTGCAAGATGGGTTGTGGAAAGAGGAATGTGTGAAGATACAATAGAAAGTGTGAAGATGATTTAGGCAGAAGCTACTGAGAAAGAATTGAGTACGTGGAGAGAGAGTACGGGAATGTTGGATTCGACAGGCTGCTGGGTTGAGTTGTCAGAGCATCGGGGATGGTTGTTGCCAGATGCGTATGTGCTTCCAGTGGTTACTATGGCTCACATCAGCTCAAAAGGGATATGCAAATTGTTGGCTCCGGTATGGCAGAATAGTGGAATTCCCAAATGTGCTGAGAATTTGGTTAAACACTGCATGATTTGCTTGATGCATAATCCTGGCAAGGGAACCCCAACTCCAGCTGGTCATTTGCTCCTCCAACGTATCCGTTCGAGGTGTTGCAGATAGACTATATTCATATGGAAAGATGCAATAATCTGAAGTATGTCCTTGTGGTTGTTTGTGCCTTTTCCAGATGGATAGAGGCCTACCCCTGAAGGATAATACTGCCTTGTCTATGGCCAAGGTTTTGCTCAAAGAGTTTTTCCCGAGGTATGGATTGCCGAGGATGGTCTGGAGTGATAACGGAAGTGAATTCGTGGGTCAGATTATGCAGAAAGTGTGTGCGGGTTTGGGAATTAAAAAAATAAACCCATGCAGCGAATCACCCCCAGTCAGCAGGCCTGGTCGAGTGCTATAACGGCACGTTAAAGCTGAAGATGGCCTATGTGCAAGCGAGCTCTGGTCTCACATGGCCCGATGCTCTACCATTGGCACTTTTGTCCACAAGAACGACAATACATTCTCGCGTGGGACTTAGCCCATACGAGATTGTTTTTGGACGCCCAGTGAATGTTTGGGGTGTGCCGAGGCCAAGAGAATACAGCGATATTGAGTACCCTATGTTGGTCGACTATTTACATGATTTGACTGCTAAATTGCGTATTCTTCACCAACAGGTTCATGATACCTTACCTTCAGCTTCTGTTGACGCGGGACATGCGATCCAACCCGGCGACTGGATTCTGATCAGGAACTTTCAGAGGTCCAAGAAACTACAGCCGAGGTGGGCTGGTCCTTATCAAGTGCTGCTAGCAACGAGGACCGCTGTGAAAGTCTTCGGGAAAAAGAGTTGAGTGCATGCCACCCACACGAAAAGGATACCTCTGCCCTTACCGTATGATCAGTAAGCATGAGCGGATTTTGCGTATTGGCAATCCGCGGATCTGCGAATTTGCGTATTTGCGGATTGCGACAATACGCAAAATCCGCGGATCCTAGCGTATTTTTTTTTTGCGTGTTCGCACGGGTTTCTGCAAGTTCGCGAGGGTTTTATTGTACAAAACGCTCGCGAACGTGCAGAAACCCGTGCGAACACAATGTGCCTACTCATGGCCAAACGGACGGGGCTTCCATGCGAGTGCACATGCCTCTTGTGTGTATGAAAGGTCAGAGGCCGATCAGAGCAGCAGATGAAGATACAGAGACTCCTGGTCACAGGAACAGCACAGGGATTGTGCTCGTGAAAGTCAAGAATGCAAAGGCCTCTATCCTGCATCACAGCTGACTTTCGACGGTAGATGTGGGGCTGATGAATGAGTCACTGCATTTGAGCTTCAACTAGTTCCAGCGACCATGTGTGTGTTTACAATGGCGCCAGCAAGCTGCCAGCGCCGTTGTAAAATAGTTACAAAGTTAGCTTGCACAGGAAGCACTTAGATAAAATAAAGCAGCACCTGCTTCGTTTTATCTAAGTGCTTCCTGTGCAAGCTAACTTTGTAACTATTTTACAACGGCGCCGGCAGCTTGCTGGCGCCATTACATGAGTGGGTGGGGGTTCAACTTTTGAACCCGTTACATCCGCGGATTTTTTCGGATTTTTTGGAAAATACGTAAAATACACGGATTGCGTATTCACCAAAAATCCGAAAAATCCGCGGACGTAACGGATTTGCCGCCCATGCTTAATGATCAGTGGGTCCCGCAAGGTGTTGCCGATTCTGAGACTGAAAATGTCCCGAGATTTGTGCCTTTTAGTGATGCTCGTTTGAAATGGACTCAGTCGGAGATGAGGTACTGGGTTTTTCAGAACCTGTACTGAACCGGTAACCCAGCGGTGCCAGGGACAACACCCAAAGACCTCGAGTACTTTCCTGATTCAGACACAGAAACTCAGAGTCTTCTAGGTGAAGTCAAAGATCAAATTTATTGGCTGCAACCAAGTAACAGGCTTCCTAGAAGTACAACAACACGGTGTGTATATTCTCAGGAGACTGCTCAATCTTACAAGCAGGCTTCTCTTTTTATACGAAATATTGTGCTTTAGGCAAACATTCTTCACATTTTAGTATACCATTCACATGTTTTCACTACAAAGGAAAAGCAGAGTCATGATGACAAGCCCACATTACAGTTCGTCCAGCCCACAACAAATTACCCGGCAAGGCCCAACATTTTCATCAGATATCGGTGTACCCCCAATAAAAATGGGCACCTCCTCATCATAAAGCAAGTGAGAAAGAAAAGAGCAGGGACAGGTGTAAGCAAGATTAGGCAGGGTGTGTGTGCGATGAAAAGGGTTTATGGCATGTTGTGCCTTGATGCTATCTCGTTCGGCCACTGGGAGAGAAACTGACTGAACAGGTTTGGCCTGGGACAATGGTTCCAGCTTGCCCAGGTCACAGAGAAGTCAATTAAGGTGTACGTGTCCTTTGGAATCGAATTTAGCTGTATTATAAGCCTATGTGAGGGCAACTCTAAAATGGCTGCCGTACGCAAAATGGAAGCCAAGGGTTCAGGACGAAAATGACGATTTCGAGGTGAAATCGTTACTGGAATATGACGAAAATGCTTGTACATAGTGTACTAGCCATTCTCGGTCTTTTGATACCAAATTCGTCATGTTATGATGAAGTTTTATTCACGAGTTCAGAATTTTCAGAACTACAAACCCTCCTTTTGCCCTTACATAGGCAATCAACCTATCCTCATGCTAATCTGAGTCCAGGTCTATATTCCTAAAGTCATTGAGATGTTGCTGTAACATCATCCTAGTACTTAGCTCGTCTCTTGATACAGGTTTCCTTACACATGATGTAGCACAGAGGCCACATATTGCAGAAGCACACTGCACGTACAGACAGAACAGGAAAAGAATGGCTAAGACCATCCCAATGACCATCAGAATTTTCCATCCCCAGGCGGATATCAGTTCCCAGAACCATCCCATAAACAACCAATCTCCTTTATCCACATGAATAGATTCGGAAATCTTATGTAGTTTGGAGATGGCCTGGTACACTGTTGGAGCGTTATCTGGAATGAAAACACAGCAACTCGATTGGATCAATTTACATACCCCACCTCGGTCTGCAAGTATGACATCTAATGCGACCCTGTTCTGAAGGGTCATGAGACAATCCGACTGGAGCTCAGCAGTCAAGTTACTAAGGGCACCGGCAGTTTCAACCACGGTGGATTCAACCACCCTTGTCAATTGCCTTATGTTCCTGCTGTTACCCATGGGTCCCCAGAACGGCAGAAAACCCTTTCCGAAGTCCCCAAATTCTTGTCCTGCAGCGTCTTCTTCGCTGAAGACACCTCTAACTATCCTTGTCTTGTGGTAATCTGCCGCCGCTGTGTAGGTGGGAGGCAGCAGGAACGAAACAAAACATGTGCCCGGAAAGTCAGGGGGCAACCATGTATAGGCTCTATCATGGCAGATGAAATAGGTACCCTTAGCTGCTAAGAACGGAGGGGGAAGTCTGAGATGCAAAAACATATGTTTCAGTGCAGATGCTTTTCCCTAGCTGAGCTCTGGGATTCTTGCCAGTACCTTGCAGACACAGGTGATCCTGATGGGGTACAATCCAAATCGGGGAAGATCTCTTAGCTTGCTGTTTCTCACTCAGAGTAGCTCCATATCCGGTTACGTTCCATCCTATGTATACTAGTGTCTCATCTCTAGGGATAGTCTTGTAGGAAATATCTTCCTTAATCATGTCTACTATACCTTTAACTAGAGCACTATTCTTAGGATTGTCTTCCACAGAACTTAGGGGGTAGACTTCATGTGCATAGATGAACATTGTTCTGTATGCCCACACAGAACCATTGTGGCTGAAAGGCAGGACCAGATAAGGGATACCTTTATCCGTTGTGTGAGGCATAAGACCACACACCCAACAGTTAGTCGTGTTCATTACTAGTTGGTGTTGGTGCAAAAGCTGAACAAAGGAGTTATTAATAAACTCTAATCTCCTAGCGGATTCGTGTTCAGGAAGGGGTTGAAAAGAGTGTGGGAAAACAGTAGAAGGAGGAGGTATGGGCGATGTAGTGCGTGCAAATGTCAATTGAAAAGAGAATAAAACATATCCTATTAAAAATATCATTACACTGAATAACATTAATGCACAATATCAAAAAGCTTTTCTTGGTCATCATTTTACATATTCTGCTTTTAAAGTTCCTTTCCATGGCAGGTCTCTCCATCTCGAAAAACTCCATCCTCTCTAATATGCTGCTCGCGATGGTTGGGTGTTCTATGCTAAGGAATGCTTCTGTCAGTCCAGGGCAACTCCCTTAGACCAACCAGAACTGTCGACCTAACGTCTTCAGCTGCACCCCAAAGACTTTGGGCAACCGCGACCCTACAGCGGAACCCGGATAGTGGTTCGAAACGCAAAAATAAAAAAGTTTCTCAGATGGGAGAGCTGCACTTTCAAAAATAGTTCTTAGAAAGACAATTTTATTAGTTCATAGTTCTCAGCCTCAGATTGTATCTTTGCTTTCCAGGTATTGTTTGATCTTGAAACAAGAGGTCAGGTTCAGTAGTGTTCAATCGAATTGACGGTGATACAGCTGGTTGCAAAATATTGTCACTTTCTTTCTCAGTAATTGTTCCTTTTATACGTGCATCACTGAAAGGCAGAAAACGAGGCACATTTTCAGTCTCTGAGTCGGCGACACCCTCCTGGACTCACCGGTCGTACGGCAGAGGTAAAGGCACCCTCTTGCAGTGTACGCCGTGGATCCAGTGCTTCTTCCCTTCTACACGAACAGCTGATCTTGTTGAAAGAAGGACGAGGTGTGGGCCAGTCCACCTGGGCTGGTCGTTCTTTGTTCGCTGAAAGTTTTTCACCAGAACCCAGGATCCAGGGACGATCTGATGTCCTGGAGCTTCAGAGACCTGAGGCAGTGTATCATGCACCTGTTGGTGTAAAACACGTAATTTAGCCGTCAATTCGTACAAATAGTCAAGGAAAACAGGGTGTTCAATTTCACTGAATTTGGTGGGCCTTGGCACTCCCCATATGTTGGCTGGGCGGCCAAAAACTATCTCATATGGACTAAGTCCCACTCGCGAATGCACAGTCATTCTGGTTGATAGGAGTGCTAAGGGTAGAGCGTCAGGCCATTTAAGACCAGAGCTCGCTTGAATTTTGGCCAGTTTCAGCTTTAGCGTGCCATTGTAGCATTCTACTAGTCCAGCTGATTGAGGGTGGTTTGCAGCATGGAATTTCTGATGAATGCCTAGCCCTTCGCATACTTTCTTCATCACTCGACCCACAAATTCACTCCCATTGTCACTCCAGACCATTCTCGGCATTCCGAATCTGGGGAAGAACTCTTTCACAAGGGCTTTAGCTGTGGATAAGGTAGTGTTGTCTTTTAGGGGGTAGGCTTCCACCCATCTTGAAAAGGCACAAACAACAACGAGTACGTATTTTAAATTGTTGCACCTCTCCATGTGGATGAAATCTAGCTGCAAAACCTTGAACGGATACGTAGGAGGTGCAAAATTACCAGCTTGAGTTGGGGTTCCCCTACCAGGATTGTATTTCAGACACACCATGCAATTCTTGACCACATTCTCTGCACACTTAGGAATTCCAGCATTTTGCCATACTGGAGCCAACAACTTGCAAATCCCTTTCACACTGATGTGAGCCATTCCATTAGCCATTGTAACCACTGCAAGCACATACGCATCGGGTAGCAACCATCTCTGATGCTCTGACAATTCAATCCAACAACCATTTGTATCCATTTTACCCGTGCTTTCTCTCCACACACTCAACTCTTTCTCTGTAGCTTCAGCTTGAATAGATTCCACACTCTCTATTGTGTCTTCACACATTCCAACGTCACCAACCCATCTTGCAGGGCCCGCAACATACATTCGGCTCATCACATTCCTCGCTGTTTGTTTTGCGATTTAGTCAGCAAATGCATTTCCACGACCAACATCATCAGTCACCTTCTTGTGTGCGCTACATTTCACAATCGCAACTTGCAACGGCAAAGTCAGTGACTCAAGAAGCTCATTCACCAACTGACCATGCTGAATATTAGCTCCATGCGAAGTCAGGAACCCACGTTCTTTCCACAATCGTCCAAAACTGTGAGCCACACCAAATGCATACTGGCTGTCGGTATAGATAGTCACTTTCATTCCTTTCGACAACACACATGCTCTCGTAAGTGCAATCAATTCTGCTGCTTGAGCTGAATTATGTGGGATACGTGCAGCTTCAACAATTGTATGTAAAGTCGTGACAGTATATGCTGCAGTCGTATCACCATTAGGAAGCTTGAAGCATGAACCATCCACCCATAATGTACCATCACATTCAGCAAGAGGAGTATCCTGGAGGTCTATTCTCCCTTTTGTTTCTTCTTCTGTTCTAAGAAAACAATCATGCTGTTCAAAAGTATCTAACTCTGTTACAATTGGCAACAACGTAGCTGGGTTAAGTGTGTTGCATCTTTTTATGTGCACATGGCTCGCTAACAATGTCAACTCGTAACCTGACAATCGAGCACTAGTTAAGTGCTGTGTCTTGGTTCTGTTTAACAACGTGTCCACTGCATGTGGAACCATCACAATTAACGTGTTATTCATCACTTAACCAGCAGACTGTCGAATAGAAACAGCTGCTGCCGCTGTTGCTCTTAAACAACTCGGCAATGCTTTAGCTACCGGGTCCAAAGTCGACGAAACATACGCGCATGAACGCTGCTTGTCTCCAAACAACTGTGTCAATACTGATAATGCACAACCCTCTTTCTCATGGACATACAATGTAAAGGGCTTACTGTAGTTGGGGGTACCCAACACAGGAGCCGAACATAATGCTGTGCGCAATTCGGAAAAACTTTTCTGACAATCTTCAGACCATGGAACGGGATTCGGTGTATCTTTACAAGTTAATACCACCAAAGGTTTGGCCAGCAAGGAAAAATTTGGTATCCATTGCCTGCAATATGATGTAATGCCCAAGAAAGCACGCACTTCTCTCTGTGTTCTTGGCACACTCAATTTCGCTATTGCCTGAATTCTTTCTGGGGTCAGTTTCCTTCCCTCCTTCGATAAGAGATGACCTAAGTAGGTCACTTCTTGTCGACAATATTGCAATTTTGAAAGAGACACTTTGTGATGCAACTCACATAAATGACGCAACAATGACAATGTGGCTTCTTTACAGATTTCCTCAGTATCTGCAGCAACCAGCAAATCACCAACATACTGAATGAGGGTAGCGCCTTCAGGTAAAACAATCGTATCAAGCTGTGTTTTTAAAGCTTGACTATATATTGATGGACTTTCACAGTAGCCCTGGGGAGCGCGTTTAAAGCGGAAGCTTCGACCTCCTAAACTGAAGCCAAAAATATCCCTACTCTACTCAGCAATCGGGATGCTGAAGAAAGCATTCTTCAAGTCAATCACCGAAAACCATGTCGCGGAAGCTGGAATCATAGTCAATAGGGCAGCGATGTCAGGAACAACTGGAAATTGTTGCACAACTATTTTATTGACCTCTCTAAGATCAATCACGAATCTGTAAACAGGTGGCTGGGAAGGGTCAGTTCGTTTCAAACCAGGCAGAACAGGACTATTGCAAACGTTGCCTCTTGTCTCTTCAATCACATCTTTTTCAATCAAATCATAAATGATCGCTAGTAAAGCTTTCTCACCTTCACTAGAAATTTTGTATTGGGGAATGCGTGGCATTTTAACATTGGCTTTCAATGTCACAACATATGGCGGTATTTCCAAAAGACCTACATCATTAGGACCAGTAGCCCAAAGATTTTTAGGAAGAAACGGCAATTCTGTCGGAAGTTTATCCCTTGACAAATACATTGGAGAAACCACTTTTTTACCCAGTGTAAGTTGTACTCCCGAAGGAGAACAATATAACGTTGCATACAATCTTTTCAGAAGATCCAATCCCAGCAAGTTTTCACCACAACCTGTTGTCAGAATAAGGGGTGCTTCGAATTCACAAGGTCCAACAGAAAGGGACAAAGGGTCAGAAATCGGATTTCTAACTGGGGCGCCAGAAAAACCTACTGATATATTCGTTTCGCCAGACAAAGGTGCGCCAGGGAGTTTAGAGTGCATAATAGAACTCTTTGTAGCACCAGTATCCACCAGAAAAGGCTCTGACACACCTGATGTAATCACCTCAACAGAAGGTCCACTCTGATCTACTGGAACTGAAACAACTCCCTCTCTTTGTCTATGGCTGTCCTAGCAATCATTACCTTCCATATTCTCATCTTCTGCATAGTAATCATCAGCATAGTACTGAGCCGTCCTACCAGACGCATTATTCTGCTGATCAAAATTATTCATTGAATTCTGAGGCGGAAAGGAACGTGCGTTCTGGGGGAAATTTCCATGTCCTCTACCTCTGGGAGCTTGCTGAACACCTCGACCTCGTGCACCTGAGACACCATTCGCGCGCTGTAAGAAAACAGGGCAACTATACTTAAAATGACCCTCTTCCTTACAATACGAACACTGATTGGGACCTACAGGGGCACGTGGTTGAGTATACTCGACTCTTTGCGAGTTCCTCTGATACTGTTGAGGCTGCTGATAGTTATTCTGATAGTTACTCTGTGCGCCACTATTTTGACCACCACGTGGCGGATACGCTTGCTGTAACAGGACCTTCGTTTTCAACTCTTTAGTTTTCTTTTCTGCTCTATCTTTCTCATCTTTGTCTCTATTTTCATAGTACTGTGCAGTAGCCAATATCTGCGCTGAAGAGGAAACTGCCCAAGAACTCTCTGAATCTTTCAACTTCTTACACAACTCGGGTAACAAATTATGCACAAACTTATCGACGAACAACCGTTGGCCACCTTCTGTACTCATATCTTGACCACTGTGGTCGACAAACGTCTCTTCAAACCTGGTGAAGAAATCAGACACTGTTTCATCTTTCTTCTGCTTACACGCAGACAATTTATCCCAATTCACACGCATCACAGGCATTATAGTTTTCATGTAATCAATGATCTTATCAGGGAGTTCTCCTACTAAAGGCTCTGGTTTAGCACCACCAACTTGTCGGGCATCTGCAGCAGCAATATTAGCCCATGAGTCACCTAACTCTTGATCATGATCTGCATGACGAATCTTTCCCCATAATGGTTGTGGAACAACATTCCCAAACAACATGTCTATGTCAGCTAAATTCATGATGCATGAACCTGCAGTCTGTGACAATTCCTTGTAATACCCTGCAGGATTCTTATGGGGGTCAGGAAATGTCTGTTTCAGGGCCAAAACTTCAGCTCGCTTCCACGGAACATGTACCCAAACACGCTGAAAATGAGGCAGAATGATCGGATTAGCATTCGCGTCCCCTTCCCTCCATTGTGGGGGAACTTCTCTCATGGGATACTGTCTTCCTTTCTTCTTAACAGAAGAATCAGACTCAAACAACGACTTGGAAACACCTTCAGTCCTAAGCGACAACGTCGCAACTGCTTTCTTAACATCTGAACCCACAATTGCGCCTTTCCCAAATTCGAACCGTACATGGCACAACTCAGACGGATTGGGCTCCAAATAATTTTCCTCTCTATCCTCAGAAAGGAAAGTACACATTTCCTCAAAAACGTATCTCTGCCTCGGTTCTTCCCACTGACGGAAGACATCCATAACAGACTCTAGCCCATACCTCGTTGGTTCAGTAACCCATTTATATGCCAAATAATTCAATATCTCCTTCTCCCTAGAATCAGGCAGTTGGCTACGCAACTGCTTACGCTCTGTGTCAGGAGTTGCACTTGTTGCTCCAAAGAAAGGATACAGAAGACTAGTGACAGTACTAGCCACTCTCTGATGAACAGAAGGAGAAGTCGATGAAAAGACAAGCGGAAAAGCAGGGTGAGGCGAGGCAGACGCAGAGGCAGTGTCAGAAGGAATACCAGGAGTGGTAGTCGTTATAGTAGTTAAAGTTGTAGGAAGTAAAGGCAGAGCAGATGTCAAAGCCCGTGGCCCTTGAGGAGGCTGCACCGGAGGAATAGGAGCCAACTGAAGAACAGCTGGTGGTTGTGGAGGAGCAGGAGGCATTACAACCAAAGGTTGCGCAACTAAAGGTTGCGGAGGCGCCGTAGCATTCTGTGCATAAGGGGGTGGCGAACTTAACAAATGCGACATTAGGGGATCTTTTTCAAGCTCTTTTGCTGCATCTTGCTGAAGAGGCGGCAAAACTGGATAACATTTATCTATTACCAGTTTACGTTGCCTGTGCAACTGCTCACTCATCTGTTCTTCTTCGTTATCTTTAAACTGCATAGCAGCTTGCATTATCGAAATACCCCTTTCTCTCTTATTTTTTTTCTCTAATTTAATTTCTTTCTGTTTGGCTTCTTTACACCATAGGCGGAAAGAGTCAAACATCGCCGGCCGGGCTTTCTTCTTGAAGAGTTTAACTTCTAGATTATCTAGGATTTCTGTGTCAAAGCTACCATATTGGGGCCATTTTAGAACACCATCTTTTCTGGTGTAGCGGATCCACACTTCATTATATGTGATGGGGCCCACTCCATGTTTCACATACAATTCATAAGTTGGAGTTCCAATCGGAGGAACCGGACACGAGTCCTCCAATCGGGAATCCCTATGACTACAACCAAGACAAAACAAATTTCCAAGTCTGCTAAGACGAGGCATCTTCGCTCACTAGTCTAGCTTCAAACTTCAAAGGATTATCGTATACGATATTCTCGTGAATACACGAGTCCTTCGGCTTTGGTACTTGCAAGTTCCAAATCAAAGATCCCGAAGGGATACCCAAAACTAAGAACCAACTAAGGACTGGGAGACGCTCCACTTATACTTAACTGAGATATCGATGACGTCACCAGAAGACTCGTCTATCGTTTCGCTCTACCAAACATCAAGGGTCCAAATCAGGGCGATAGCCAGGGCAGCAGTCCTTCGTAGCCGTCAGGAAGCGGGGAACCTCGCAGCAAAGACTTTCGGACCACGTCAACATGCAGGGGTCGATGAAGTGGCGGCCTTCCTCCAGAATTTTCACACGAAGCTCCTCACAAACCTCTGGCTTGGACCGGTACCGTTGGTATCGCCCCACATTGGGCGCCAGCTGAGGTACTGGGTTTTACAGAACCGGTACTGAACCGGTAACCCAGCGGTGCCAGGGACAACGCCCAAAGACCTCGAGTACTTTCCTGATTCAGACACAGAAACTCAGAGTCTTCGAGGTGAAGTCAAAGATCGAATTTATTGACTGCAACCAAGTAACAGGCGTCCTAGAAGTACAACAACACGGTGTGTATATTCTCAGGAGACTGCTCAATCTTACAAGCCAGGCTTCTCTTTTTATACGAAATATTGTGCTTTAGGCAAACATTCTTCACATTTTAGTATACCATTCACATGTTTTCACTACAAAGGAAAAGCAGAGTCATGATGACAAGCCCACATTACAGTTTGTCCAGCCCACAACAAATTACCCGGCAAGGCCCAACATTTTCATCAGATATCGGTGTACCCCCAATAAAAACGGGCACCTCCTCATCATAAAGCAAGTGAGAGAGAAAAGAGCAGGGACAGGTGTGAGCAAGATTAGGCAGGGTGTGTGTGCGATGAAAAGGGTTTATGGCATGTTGTGCCTTGATGCTATCTCGTTCGGCCACTGGGAGAGGAACTGACCGAACAGGTTTGGCCTGGGGCAATGGTTCCAGCTTGCCCAGGTCACAGAGAAGTCAATTAAGGTGTACGTGTCCTTTGGAATCGAATTTAGCTGTATTATAAGCCTATGTGAGGGCAACTCTAAAATGGCTGCCGTACGCAAAATGGAAGCCAAGGGTTCAGGACGAAAATGACGATTTCAGGGGGAAATCGTTACTGGAATATGACGAAAATGCTTGTACATAGTGTACTAGCCATTCTCGGTCTTTTGATACCAAATTCGTCATGTTATGATGAAGTTTTATTCACGAGTCCAGAATTTTCAGAACTACAGAACGTGCGGATGATGAAATTTTGCTAGAAGCTCTGCCGCCACATTTGAGACTGGACACTACGCATCCGGAGATTCTTTTTCAGGATCAAACTGTGCCGAATAAAGAACATTATAGTTTAAGGCCGAGGTCTAAAAAATGACAAATAAAGTAATATTTTTTGTGTATTGTGCTCTCTCAGACAAGGGACTATTTTTCTTTTTGCTTTTTCGAACCACCATCCGGGTTCAGCTGCAGGGTCGTGGTATAAGACTTAAGGGGTGAACCGCGAATTGACGAAAGGTCTGTGGTTCTAGGTTGTCTAGGATGCCTGGACGCACACTTGAGTGAAGAAGGAAAATTGCTGCGAGCAGCACGTTAGAGGATGGAGTCTTTTGTACCTGAGAGAGATGTTGAGAAAATAGACCTTAAAATTCTGTACATTGATACGTAGCAAATGTTTTATAACATCATGTTTTTTAATGTTTTTAAGTATTACGATAGCTTATGTGGGATGGATTGTCTATGCTACACAACAGACGTTTGCACCCACTTCTCAACCTATGCTTTCTTACACTACTGTTTCCTTGCATCAGTTCTATATGTTGCCAGAACATGAACAGACAAGGAGGTCAGAATTTGTCAACAACTCGTTCATACAGTTGTTGCATCAGCATCAGTTAGTAGTGAATACCACTAACTGATGGGTTTGTGGTCTTATGCCGCATACGACCGATAAGGGTATGCCATATTTGGTTTTGCCTTTTTCTTTTAATGGGTCTGTGTGGGCTTTATAGACTATGTTTATCTATGCAAATGAGATACGCCCTTCACATTCCCTTAAGGATAGCTCCAGCAATAGTGCCTTGAGAAAGGGAATAGTAGATATGATCCGAGATATAGATGCATATAATGCTATCCCTAAGAATGAGATGCTAGCTTATATTGGCTGGAATTTGACCGGATATAGTACCAGCTTGACTGAGGAGAGACGAAAAAGGTCTCCCCCGATTTGGATTGTGCCCCATCAAGGTTATTTTTGTTTGCAAGGCACTGGTCAAAATCCGAAAGCTCAGCTAGGTAAGAGTGTGTGTGTTCACACCTATGTCTATTCGTCCCAGACTTCTCCACCGTTCGTACCAGCTAAAGGCACATATTTTGTTTGTCACGACAGAGCCTATACATGGTTGCCACCTGATTTTTCAAGTACATGTTATGTGGCGTTTTTGCTTCCCCCTACATATACTACGGCTCCGGACTATCATAGAACAAGGTATGGTAGAGGGGTCTTCGATAAGGAAGATACTGCAGGACAAGGAGCAGGAGATTTCTTCAAGGGTTTCCTGCCCTTTTGGGGTCCTACGATCAATAGTGGGCATATTCAACAGCTTCTCCGCGTTGCTGAAGCTACTATTAACGAGACAGCAGGTGCTCTTAGTAATGTTACAGCTGAGCTTCAAGCGGACCGCCTTATGACGTTGCAGAATCGTATGGTTTTAGACGTCATACTTGCAGATCGAGGTGGAGTATGCAAATTGATCGGATCTAGTTGTTGCATTTACGTACCAGATAATGCTCCTACAGTGTACCAAGCCATCTCTAGGTTACATAAGATCTCTGAGTCTATTCATGTAGACAAAGGAGACTGGTCATTGACGGGATGGTTTTGGTAATTGCTGTTTATATGGGGATGGAAGATTTTGACATTCCTTGGTATGGTTTTGGCCATCCTTTTCTCTTGTTGTCTTTGCATTCAGTGTGGTCCCGCCATTTGTAGTCTTTGTGCTACTATGTGCGTTAGGAGACCTGACCCGAGAGAAGTAGAGAATAATAGGATGATGCTACAGC
Organism: Lissotriton helveticus; assembly: GCF_964261635.1. Classification (NCBI taxonomy): domain Eukaryota; kingdom Metazoa; phylum Chordata; class Amphibia; order Caudata; family Salamandridae; genus Lissotriton; species Lissotriton helveticus. The sequence continues at coordinate 2,035,370,104 of NC_136059.1, read as the reverse complement.
AACACTTAGATGACCTAATGAAGATTGATATGGACCTAGATTCAGATTAACATGAGTTTAGGTTATTGCCTACGTAATGGCAAAAGGAGGGGCTGAGGTTCTGTAATTCTCGAGCCTGACTCTATTTTGTGTTGCCCTCACGTAGGCCTGTGAAAGAGGCCCGGCGAACAAGTGGCCTGGCCTTCTGAGTTCATGTATACATTAACTCGGTTTCTTTCGACTCTGAAAGAACTGCAGAGAAACTGACCTCTTCACCTGAAACTGACCTCGCAAAGCTAATTTCCCTTGGTTTGATCCGTGTCTAAGATTGCCACTTAATGTTCAGGACCTCGTTAACCTTTAGTTTCCTTGCACATGTTTTATCTTGTTCAGCATCTATTACTGTTTCCTTTATGTTCTGACATTACATGGGTTGTGCTTTTCAATTATAAATTTGTCCGGCTTGCAAAGATTGAATTTGGGACATTCCTAATAATTAACTTTTGGGTTGGGTTACTGTAAATTGGGTTTTTGTTAATGTGATACTCAGTTAGAAAATGTGCCCTATTGGTTAGAATTTTGCGCAGTGGGTGTTCATTTATAATGAGAATATGGTGTATAAAAGGAGATGTCTTGCCTTAGTAATTTGAACAGTCTCCTAGAAATATACATTGTGATGTATTGTTGGGATTTCTGTTACTAGCTGCAGCTAATAAACTTGGTCTCTGACGCCAACCAGAAGTATTCCGCGTCTCTGTATACCAAGACAGGTGGAATCCAAAGATTTCAGGTGTGTCCCTGGCACCGCTGGGTTCTGACCCGGTTCTTCAGCCTGGCTCCTGAGTATCTGGACTCACCTTGTCCCGGGGCACCATCTGATACCTTTTTTGCCCCCATGCTGCTCCTGGGCTGAGTTACGTCTCTGTACCTGCTCCTCATGGCTGGGCCTTCCTGCTGGCGCCGCCAGGCCTCCCTGCCTCTCCTCCACTCCGGCACACCATGTCTGGAGTGCCAACCTGTGTCTGCCTTCCTCTGCTGCCTTGAAGTGCCGGTGAGTGCTGCCTCCGCTGGGAACTTTTGATAGCGGGATTGGGGGCGCGCGAGAAGCACTGTCTGGCCTGGGCTGATTACCCCGATTATACCCTGGTAGTACAGGCTGACCGCTGCGGGTTCCTGCCTGTGAAACGAATCCCCCAGAAACACGAGGTCTCATATTCCCTGGCATATCTGGCCAAGCTATGAGTCAGGCAGGGCTCCAAGACATCATCTTCCCTGATCCTAAGGTCGCTCTGGTCTATGCCAAGTGCCTTGACCGCTCACATTGCTCCACCCCTGCCAACAATCAAGACTCTGCAAATTGCAACCTAAGTGACAATGACTAACTCTGCAGCCTTCCGTGACGTTACACACTTGTTCTCTCTCAGGCTGCTCGCTCACTGGATTGGACTGGGCCCACTTTGCACCTCCTGACTCCATGGTGGCTTGCCCCCTCGCTGCAATGCTCAGGGGATAGGCGCCTCTGAATCTCAGATGCTCTCTATCCTGATGTCTGCAATGACACCTGGCTTGGCCACCCTGCCTCTTTGGCAGGGGTGAATGCTGAGCGACGCCATGCCTCCGTGGAATGATTCCCACTTTCGTCATAAACTTCCTCCGTCCCAGTTGTGTTTCCCTGGGGTGGGTGTGGGTGGTCTCTCAGCCTGTTTGGGGGGTTGTTGTGGGTGGCGGGATGGGGTTTCTGGGTGTTTGTGGCCTCCTTCAGAGGCTCTTTTGATTGTGTTTGTATATATTCTGTTGTTGTTTGCATGTCCCATGATGCTGCGCCGTACCTGCTCCTCTGTGATGTATTGCATGGCTCTCCGCACCTACTCGAGGTTCTTTCCTCACATATCACACTCCTCAACACTACTTTCCCTAGTACAGGGGGTCTGTGGTCTCCCTCTGAGGCCGATTTGTTTGTATGGCACACTCCAGGTTGTTTCATTGCCATTCAACTGCTGCTACACTGCGTATCTTCCTTCATTTAATGCTGCACCTTTTTACGCATTTGCACGAGGTCTCCTCCTCATTCATCACCTCCCTCGTCATTATTTTCCTGCATATGGCACCATGACAATTGCAAAAAGAAGGGGACCCCTGAGAAACTGGTATGAAGTACACCTAGACAGGGAGGTACACTAATGTAATCTTTCTAGGGCTACTTCAACTCAAACTCCTTACAAATGATTGAAGGAAGACATGAAAGTGACACTCAACCAAAATACTGATGTTTAGAAAAATGCAATTGCTTTATTCATATGATATTTTTACTCTAATTACTCTCAGGGGTATCCATCCTTATATGCAGAAGGCTCCTGTGGCAAACTTCCCAGGTAATTGTTGACCCCGGGGGCATTTTGTGATCCTTCATGGTACCCTTCAGGCCCAACCATTGACAATTGCTGCACTGTACAGTCCCAACAGTGACGACCTGGACTTATTTGCGCAAGTATCGCATATCACACTCCTCAACACTACTTTCCCTAGTACAGGGGGTCTGTGGTCTCCCTCTGAGGCCGATTTGTTTGTATGGCACACTCCAGGTTGTTTCATTGCCATTCAACTGCTGCTACACTGCGTATCTTCCTTCATTTAATGCTGCACCTTTTTACGCATTTACACGAGGTCTCCTCCTCATTCATCACCTCCCTCGTCATTATTTTCCTGCATATGGCACCATGACAATTGCAAAAAGAAGGGGACCCCTGAGAAACTGGTATGAAGTACACCTAGACAGGGAGGTACACTAATGTAATCTTTCTAGGGCTACTTCAACTCAAACTCCTTACAAATGATTGAAGGAAGACATGAAAGTGACACTCAACCAAAATACTGATGTTTAGAAAAATGCAATTGCTTTATTCATATGATATTCTGATTATAGATTTATAAAACACATAAATTACATACGGAGACAATCAATTCATCTATATAGATTGCATATCATCAATAATTGCACATCTTGTTATAATTTATCCTAGTATTTGTGTATGCATTAAGTTTTATGTGGGATAATATGAATGTGGTATGTATGTTGTGCGTTTGTGAAAGCCTCTACCACTACTGAGTGGTTATTGTTATTGTCTCTGTATGTAATTTATGTGTTTTATAGATCTATAATCAGAATATCATATGAATAAAGCAATTGTATTTTTCTAAACATCAGTATTTTGGTTGAGTGTCACTTTCATGTCTTCCTTCAATCATTTGTAAGGAGTTGTTTATGGCACCATGACAGACACCACTTTCTGGAACGTCGGTGGCCTTAATGACCACCGCAAGGCGCAACTGATACATGCCCACCTTCTTCGGCATAAGGTGGACATTTGCCTCTTCCAGGAGACCTACCTGCTCCTGTGACCGCCTCCAGACTCCTCTCCCAGCATTGGGGGAAAACGCACTCCTCCTTTTACTCTAATTACTCTCAGGGGTATCCATCCTTATATGCAGAAGGCTCCTGTGGCAAACTTCCCAGGTAATTGTTGACCCCGGGGGCATTTTGTGATCCTTCATGGTACCCTTCAGGCCCAACCATTGACAATTGCTGCACTGTACAGTCCCAACAGTGACGACCTGGACTTATTTGCGCAAGTATCGCACCATATTTCATCCCTGGGTCGGCTGTTCTCCTTTGGGGAGGGGACTTTAATGTAACATTGTCCACTGCATTAGATCATTCAGGCCCTCACACACTCCTTGGCTCGATACTTGCTGATAACTCCCTATTTGATGCATGGCATCACATGCACCCTGAGGCTCGCGAGGGCACTTGCGTAACTCGCACCCATGGTTGTTGGTCCTGCATGGATCACTACTCCAGATGCTGTCCTGGCTTACATCCGTCGATCACATGGCGTGCACCCTCTCAGATCATGCACCTGTTTGTTGCTGTTTATGTCTCCCCCAGTCCCCTTGTTGCGCGATTCCTGGCAGTTTCCTCCCAGTGTGTTGCGGGGATCTGTCTTTTGCGACGAGATTCAAACCGCAATCACTAACTACTTTGAGCTTAACGAAGGTACTGTGGACTCCCCTTCTACACTCTGGGAGGGTTTTAAAGTTGGATTTCGTGGGGAATGTATCTCTTAACAGTCCAGTGTCCTACATTCCAATTGCGGTGCTCTCGTCAAATTGGAAATTGAGATTAAATATTTGGACTCCTCCCATGCTCAGGATCCTGACCCTGACACACTAGCCCAGATTCGAGGGAAATGTTCCGACTTTGCTGATGAGGCCAACAGAGAACTCTCATTCCTCAGTAGGGAGGCGCAATCGCGGCGCTTTGGCTTGGGCGATAGCCTTGGTAAAACCCTGGCCAACCTTCTCCGTCCATCTTGCGTTGCGTCCTATATAACTACCCTCCAGGATGGTGGCCCTACTAGAACCATTTCCCCAGAGGAAATTAGTGCACAATTTGCAGCTTTTTATACGCAACTGTACATGGCTGGATCCGCCCCCGCGTGAGTTTCTTGACCAATATTTTGATACTCTTCAGTTCCTTTGGCTTGATAATCATCATCGGAAATTTCTCGATGAACCCTTCTCTAAAGAAGAAATCCTAGCCGCCATAAATGATATGCCTGGTGACAAAGCCCCTGGTTTGGGCGGCCTGCCAGTCTCCTTCCACAAGACCTTCGCTACGCTTCTGGTCCTGCACTTGGCTGCCATGTACAATGAGTCCTTCGAAAACGGTCAACCCTCCCCCTCGCTTCACGAGGCTATGCTCACTCTACTCCTTAAGCCGGACAAACCTCCCGAGTTGCGAGACTCCTATCACCCCCTGTCACTTATTAATACAAATAACAAAATCTTTGCCAAATTGCTTGCTTTCCGCCAACTTCTTCTCATGCCGCACATTGCCCTCCCAGACCAGTCTGGTTATATCTCCATCCTCCATCAAATTAACCCAGAGCTCCCTGCAGTGGCCGCCTTACTTGACACCATAAAAGCCTTCGATACCCTAGAATGGCCTTTCCTTTTTTATCTCCTTCTCGTATGGGCTTCAGCCCGGTCTTTATTCACAAAAACATATTCCTCTACACCCTCCGCACTGCCCTTCTCTGGATCAACGGCCAAATATCTGATCCCATTCCCATTGGGCGAGTAACCCGTCAGGGGTGCCTGCTATCACCTATGCTTTTCACCATCGCGATGGAACCCCTTGCGGCTAGAATCCGACAACATCACACCCAAAGGGGCATCGGCTTCGCGGCCCACGCCCTTTTGGTCTCCCTGCACACGAACAACGTCACTCCATATGTCCGCAACCCCCAAGAAAATCTCAGCACTCTGGTACATGAGATAATATAGTTTGGTGGCTATTCAGACATACAGATGAACTGGAACAAGTCTGTGCTCTTCCCTCTCACTGATGTCACGACGCCTTTCACCCCGGACTACCTCTTTGTGTGGGCATCGGGCCCCACTCACTTTTTAGGTATCTGGCTGAGCAGAGACGTGGACGAACTCTGGAGCGCTATCTTCAGCCGTGCTGTGGACTGGTTTGAATCCAAGATTCCCCTCTGGAGCCTGCTGCCTTTGTCTTTGGCCGATCAAATAGCAATTGCCAAGATGGTTGTGCTCCTAAAATTTTTATATTTATTCGTCAACGTACCCATTCCCCTCACTGCACACTTCTTCCGCAGGGTCCGCTCATTGCTCATCTCTCTGGTTTGTGCCGGCAGACAGCCCAGGATTGCGTCTGACCTTCTCACTCTTCAGATTTTGCACGTCGGTCTCGCCGCCTCAGATTCTAAACTCTGTGCGCTCAGGCCAGTTTTCTGCATTTTTGTTCCATCCCCTCCTTTCCAGCTGCATATAGCAGTGGAAGCCAATCTTGCTGCCCCGGGGTCACGTACTACTGCCTTGCTCGCCCCAGCCAAACTCCCACACACTGAGATTGACATGGTTGAGACCTTGTCCTGGGCCTAGGAGGGACTCTTTTCTGATGCTGCAATGCTATTGGCGAATACGATGCCACTCGCTCATCATCCGGCTTTCCCTCCTCTCCAAACCTCTGGAATGGTTAAACACGCCACTCGCTTAGGGCTGACTACAGTGGCGGATATTTACCTGGGGAACACATTCTTCTCTCTTGCTGCTGATTATGGTCCTCTGGACACCTTACTTTATAACCAACTCAGGGCGGTCTGCAGGGAGCTGCATCCCTTGTTTCCCCAGCTCCCCCTCGATGGCCACTCTTGACTTCCTTTATTTGTCCACCACCCCTCGGAAGTTGGTGACTAAAATGTACGCCTTTACAATGGCAGCTTCCTCCATCTCCACTGACCAGGCACGCGTGGCATGGGGTGAGGACCTTGCTATGAAAATTTCTCAAGTTGACTGGCTTTACTGTTCCAACCAGATTAACCCTTTCCGTGCTGATGACGGAACCGCTCCGTCATCAGCCGCGGTGGTGCTGTGCTGATGATAGAGCGGTTCCGTTATGGCCCTCCCGACGCGCCTGTGCATCGCTGATTTCGAGCCTGCGCGGTGCTGATTTTGCTCCAGCGTGGCGCATTCTATTAAGCGGGCGGGGCCATGACTGAACCGCTCCGTCATGAGCACAGCTCAACTGCGGCTGGTGATGGAGCGGTTCCGTCACCAGCATGGGCGCGCCGTGCGCCCCCCCACCCCCTTAGCGCTGCAGCGATGAGGCTAAGCGTCTGTCCCCAAATTACCGTCTGAGCCATATTCACTTTAAATATTTGCAAAGGTTATACCGGACTCCCGTTCAGCTGCTCAAGTTGGTACTTGTCCCCAATGATAGATGCCTGCACTGCCCTGCTCCTGCGGTGGACTTCTCCCACCTTGCCTGGCTGTGCCCCCAGGTCTCTGCTTACTGGCATGAGGTCTGTGCTGATATTTCTGAGATCACTTCATCGCCGGTCCAGCCCGACCCTCCGCTCTGCCTCTTATGCTTTGTTAAATTCTGCCCAGACACCTCTCGCTGCTTGATTGCCATGCTGCTGGTCCTTACGCGGCATAGGGTCTCCATGTGCTGGGGCTGCAAACCCACACCCAAGTTCACCCATTGGCTTGAGGATGCATCGCGCTGCCAGACTTTACTATCCGAATTCTGTGACCTCATTCCAGCTAGATCCCATCCGCTTGACATATGGGGCCCTCATGTGTCTTACCTCCTAAGTCGTAATTCCCAAAGTCCAGCAACCTATCCCCCACTGCCTGCCGGCACCTCGCCAGCAGCGGCCGCCGGTGTAGGTCAGTGATTAGCTCACCTCTTGTCTCTATTCCCCCGAGCTTATTTAATCCCTCTCCCACGCACTAGGTGCCTCTCGCCATCACTTTCTTCACTGTCCTGGTGCGCTTACATTATATCTGTCATGGTTTGCTCTCCAATGATATGTACTTTGGTTAACCTTGTTGAATTCAATTGTATTCCTGTACACGGTGCTCTGATTTGGTGCAAGTATGTAACCTTGCTATGCAATTTTGTCAATAAAGGTTTTTGAAAATCAAAAAACAAAAAAAAGGAAAAGAATATTTCCTATATCCTTAGACTTGGACTAATATTTCAGATAGGTTTCAAGAATAAAGTAATCCTTGCATGGGGAATTAACATTCCCCCGTCACTCTGATTTCCGCATTTTCTGAAGATGAGCTTCCCACCATGTAAGTTTTATTCAGTACTGCTCCTACGACACATGAACACTTTGTACAATACAGGATATTCAAAGGTTGTTAGTCCCCATAATTCCTGTTAGGAAATTTTGCTTTGTGAGTGGTTTTAGTATAAAAGCCTCGGAGGAAGCCTATCTCAGAACAGAATGGATTAGTCCAGATTAAGTGTCAGTACAGGGAGGATAATTTATGTACCTGCAGTGTATTTAGTGAAATGTTCCTGTCTTTCTAGTTGGACAGCAAGGCTATCCCTACTGCTGTGCTGCATATATTGATTTACAGTTTGCGTAGTTTCTTTTTACATTTTCGGAATCAAAGGGGTTTCTTATATGTTTGCACAAGACCTGTGTCAAAGTAATTCTGTTAAAGGCAACATATACATGCAGTACATAAACGTTAGTTAATGTAGTTCACATTTTTGGGCTGATTGGGGTTTACTCAAACAAAAAGAAAAGAGAGGAACTGTTACAAATGGGAACTCTAGTTGGCACAGGTTTGCACCCTGTCCAAGTAGGGACCATCATCCTAGTCCATTTAAGTCAGATACACGCCCTAACTTAACCTGTGCTCACCCTCTGGTAGCTTGGCGTAGATCAGTTAAACTTTGCATAAGAGGCAATGTGAAAGTATTTGTGTAACATGTAAATTATAGTACCTCAATGAAAATACCACAAAAAGACTCCACATAGGTTTAGAAAAATAGAGAATATTTATCTGAGTAAAACAAGATAAAAATGATAAAAATCCAATCAGTAGAAGTCAAGATACGTGTTAATGTAACCACAGTCTTTGAAAAGTCACTAATGATTTTGTTTATATTAACGCTGCCATCACAGTGCTCCCAAAGTCACTAGGGATGTTGTTTAAGTTATAGTTGCCACCACAGTACTCAAAAACAAGTTACTGATTATCTCACGTGGCTGGTCGCTTAGACTGATTTGATTTGGCAGTTATGGACACATGTGCAAAAGTGCTGACCAGGCCAATTGCAATCACCCCAGAGGCCCCACAACATTCTGTACCTTTTTGGTGGAGATGTCGGCACACTGGCGAGGCCTGCATCGCCGAATCTGCTTGGACAATGAGTGAGCTGCAGCTGGAATATAGGTGTCACTCTGGTGCTCCTGCCAAAGGCGGCTGCTAATCCTCGCAGTCCGGACCGCATCACTAACTCTTCCCGTTGTCATCCTGGCAACAGTGTTGGTGGAAGAGCTGCTTTGGAGGAGGTTTCACGCAGTGCAGCAGCAGTCTCACAACAGGACGGTATTGCCTCTGATCGGCATGTAAACTGAAAGCACTGATCATCGTGCCTCAGGAATTCAGAGACTCGATCAGTGCATGATCAAGAAGCGATGAGCTGAGACTGCTTGACAAGGAATGCAGTGACCACAGCCAACATGAAGATATGAGGTGCTGCACTCAGTAGCTGGGTGCTATATGGAGTTGTCTTTCTGATCCCTGAGACTTACTGACAGTAGGGCAAGCCCGCCAACCCCTTTTGGTCACTCTGTGGTCCGGGGATATGGGTTCAGTTCTGTCCTCAGAAAGGCAGAGATCAGCAGTCAGCATGGCATCTCTGCAAGGTAGAGAAGCAGTTCCTCAGAACAGTCAGTCACAGCGTCCGGCAGAGTTCTTCTCAGGTCCAGTAATGCACTGATTTGGTAGGCGAGATCCCTGGCACTTATACCCAAAAGTGTTTTTGATGTAGGGGGTGACTTCAACTCTCTGAAGTGCACAAGGATCTCTTTCAGCCCAGCATTGGCACGAGATTTCCAGTAAGGGGTATCCCAGCCCTTTGTGTGAGGGAAGGGCATAACCTAGTCAGATGTAAGTGTGAGCCATCTCTTCCACCTCCTTCCCAGGAAGGTTATCATTATGCAGTTGAATGTAGATGAATCCCCTGTCACACCCATCCCTTCCCGTGTTGTAGTTATCTAGAGGAAATGCACAAAGTGTAGCTTTCACCCAGCCCAGATGTGTAAAATGACAGGCTGCAGGCACACAGCAACTTTAGGGGAAGACAACAATTTCCACTTTCTAAAAGTGGCATCTCTAAAATAGTGTTATAAATACAACATTACTATTAAAGAGGATTTTTCACCACCATTACAAAGATATTAAACATGAAGTAGCCACTCCTTTTCCATCAGAAATTAAGCTTAAAATGTGTCTCCAATGCTAGCCTATAAATGGAGTAGGCCTCCCTGCAAAGAAAAGCTAATTTAGTGGTTTGTCACTGCCAAGACATGTAAGACTTAAAAGTAGATGCCCTGCCTTTTAGTTACACTGCACCCTGCCCTTAGGGCCTATCTTAAGGGTGACTTGTGTATAATTAAATGGAAGTTTATGTATGGCAAGAGGTTTTAAAAGCCAAGTCAAAGTGGCAGTAAAGAGCGCACACAAGTCATCAGACAGGTTTGAAAGACAACTTGTGTGGGTGGCACAATTAGTGCTGCAGACCCACTAGTAGCATTTAGATTGCAGGCCCTGGCTACATTGTATACCACCTTTCAAGAGACTTACAGGTAAACTAAATATGCCAATCAGGTTTACACCAATGTCAATATGCTTAGGGGAGAAGAACATGCAGGTTAGCACCAATTAGCAATGGTAAAAGGCTCAGAGTCCCAAAACCAACAAAAAGATACAGCAAAATGTTGAGGTAAGCAGGCTAAAAGTTGGGGGACGACCACCCTAAAAATGACAGGTCCAACAGGAGCCCGGACAGCCCTGTGTAAAGAGGCTGCATCTGAAGAAGCTGAGGGAGTGCCACAGAGAAATGTGGCTTTTTTCCCTTTATCTCTTCAGGACCTTTCAATTGCAGCCTGTAACAAGAGCTATAAATAGGCCACACATAGAATAATCTGTTTGGCTGGTCAGCTCCCAGCTCCATCCATGGCGCTAAATGCTAGACAGCCTGAATGTAACTATGCATTTATTGCTATCCAAAATGTATACCACTTTTGGAGTTTGCATATTGCTTTGGTAGATGTATATTGCTGTTTCTGATCACAGGAATAAGAGTTTTATTGTGGCTTGTAGACAGAAGCTTACAGAGTTAAATATTGTTATGCTTTAATGGTATGCATTGTTCTTTGTTCCTTATAGGGGAAAGGTAAACAAGTTTAGATTTCTTTTAAACTTAAACAATATGGATACTTGTTGCAAAATTCAAGCTTATGTCATAATACGTTGCATTGAATAGCCAAAAACTACCTCTGCTAACCACTTGCATTTCTCCGAGAAAGAAGATTGAGAACCGACACGTGGGAGAAACACAGTGTAGTCATACATGAAAAGTAGCACCTGCCTTTATACCTTTATAGCACACAGTTACCAAATAGGGCCATATTAGTTGGCTGTGTCTTTTCAGAGAAGTGTCAGCAGAAAAAGTTGAAATGTCAGTCTAGAGACAGAAGACAATGAAGGAGATAGGGGGAAGACGAAATACAGCGTGGATATGATGGCAACGTGGTCAATCAACAGTGGTATTTTCTCCTTGTAGCAGAAATTCAGTCCCTTCAATATTCATGTGGAAGGTTCGAAACCCTCACATAAAGTTTAAAAAAGCAAAATTGCAGTCTAAAGTGTTGTGTGATGTCTTTGTAGTGTAGATTTGAACAGGCTCCTTTCTTCGAGTCATGTTAAATTCATGGAATGTTCTGAAAATCTCTTGCACGTCTTCAGTCCAGGGAAGTGCAATCATTTTTGCTGCTTTGACAAAAAATATCTACCTTATGCTTGTGAGGCGTGTGCTGGCTTAATGACTGGAGTTAGGAGAGCGAGAGAAGGAGTGTGTACAGGATAAATACATAAAAAGAAAGGTCCTATGAAAGTGGATCTTGGAAAAAAGAAATAAATCAAGTTGCAGAAGGCAGCAGCCTGGCGTGAATTATTCAAGACAAGGAAGAGAAACAAATGTATGATGCAACAAGAGTAGGTATTTGGTGGGAGTATACTTGCATTTATTGAACTCGGTGAAACACAGAAATACGTTTAAATATGCGATGCTGTGTGTTGTGAAAATCAAATCCAGTGCACGTACGGTAAGAGCACAGATAATGTATCACCTGCTACAGGGGCGCCTTGCATTTTACTAGAATACGGACTCAATCCTATATTCAACTGTCGAATCAAAGGTCATTTTCAAACTTCCAAACATGTACGATGATATGTATAACAATTACGCATGTTTGACCCAGCATGTAAAGTATATGACTAACTTTGATATGAAACATACATGACAATACTGCACTTTATATGATCTATATAATTATTCGCTCAATCACATCTATGAAAAATAATTCTTATACTTCGAACTGTATGACCCCCTTGCAACAGCTTTAAAACTGCAAGCACAATATATTAATAACTCAAACTACTAGTTTGGCAAAATATATTTTGTATACAATATACCTCGGTTGGGCCATCAGTGACCCAATATCTAATGAGAATCAGTAAAGACATATAAACACACAAGACATAATTAAGGTTTTATCTATCTAGTATTCTTCTTAAGAAATATACAAAACACTTATGCGCGCTGTATTGCGTGCTTCATCATTGAGTTAGCTTCTAAATATGGTATAGTGACTGCAGGACTGTAGTTTGAAATTCAATGTCTTATTCCGTAACTCTTATTTTCTATTTGTTAAAAGCAAACAGTGCGGCTGACCATGGATAGGCACCTCATTTTCAAAGTCAATCTGTGAGTCCTTAGTTTGTGCAAACACGTCCGGAGCATGCCGCACTTCCGCTCCACTGCGAAACAGATACCAAAATTTGTAAAATAAGGGACGGTGCACCAAATAATAGAGTCCAAAGAGCTTCCAATTTATCCAAATACGTCCTTTTATTCAGCCAACGCGCTTCGTTCCATTGGAACTTCGTCAGGGCTTAATAGTCTCTTTGAGATCCAAAAGAGGGTCCTGAACCAATGGTCCTAGTATTAGCAGGCCTCGTTCTCTATCACAGCTTTGTAATGTAAGGTTGCAAGAATATTCCCATCAGTCACAAGCGTTTCTAGTGGCCCAAGGTATTGGCACACATTCCTCTCTATTAGAATATCAATCAGAGGGGTAATACAGCTGAAATTGAAGGAGCCCATACAGCAAAAATTCTCGTAAGGCTTAAGGCAATCTAAATGTAAAAAAAGTTGGCCCGTAGTCCTCTGTAACAGTAGCTTGGGGTCCCTGGATACGAAGGCCGCTTGTTTTGCGAGAAGGACGGACGGCCGCTACACTGGTTTGTCGTCTATTGATTTTCTTTTGGGGGTTATTTATGCCCTACTGCTGCATCGTACTTGCAGGACCATAACCGACAACAGCAGGTCAGTCGGTTACAGCTCCTGACGGATGTCGGACGGACCTGAATCTGTCCGACATTGGAATTCGCCCATATGTGTGCTGCATTCTGCAGCACACATAGAAGTGGCTAATCATCATAATTTAATGATTGTTTATGTGCAGGAAGGGACGCCTTTCTGCACATACAATTATATGATATGTATTTTACATATTTTTTGTATAATTTATTATTTAGTAGAATTAATATTATTTTTATTCAAATAATATTTAATTTATTAAATCATTTACACATATATATGTTCACATATATTTTTTCAATATAATTTTTGGTACATTTATAGTACATACATTGTTTTAGTATTTTTACTTAGTTTACGGCCGAATTTTGGTATGGATTGCTCTAGTCTGAGCTCTTGAAAGCTTTGTTCTTTTTTAATAGACAGCATCTATAAGTTTATGTAGGGTTGGTTGTCCTCTTCCAATTGTTGGCTTGGAAGGCATTGTGCCATCCTTTCACCACATTGTTTGTTTTTGCTTTTTGAGCTAGAGTGCTGTCATATATGTTCCACTAAGGTATTTGGAATTTGGGTTGTCTACGGTGCCCTGACCAATGTAACCTTCCCGCCCAAGTATCTTCGAAGTAATCTAGGAGGTGAGTTCATTTATTTTCACTTGCCTGTTAGAAGGGGCTATCAGGAAGTAGGTTGAAAGGTTTGCTACTTCAGTAGTCGGTACATAGGCCAGGGGTATACATTTTTTAATTTGGTAGGCGAAGTTGCTATTTTTGGTGTAATCTATACCTAAAGAAGATTTTTGTGGGTGCCTCCAGCTACTCTGATTTAAGTGGTAGTAACAACCTTGTATTGCAGTAAGTGGGTATCATTTTAAAATTGATTGAATCATTGATTGTTCAAAATCAATGATGATTTTTTGCAGAAAATAGTTGTCAGTGTATTGTTTTATTATTGTTAGGAGCTCTACATATGTGGTCTTCTGTTTATTAGGGAGTAGTGCGTATATGAAGGGTATGTTAATACTTTCACATTCGCAGGCCGATTGTGTGTAATTGATAAAAAGGCTTGGGGTAAACTTTGAATGTGCCATTCATCATCCACGTCTTGCAGTTTTTACGTTTTTGTTAGTTGTTATTTGTTGCAAAGATGAGAATTTGTTTTTCAAGATTTTTGTTATCATGGAGAAGGAATCTTTTATTTTGTTGAGTGATGGTAAATTCAGGTAATTGTATTTCAGCAAAAGTTTGAGGGGTGGGTGGTGTTTGAGCTGTAGCTCCTTTAGCTAGGAAAATTAATCTCATCAGAGTGGGGATAGACAGTAGTTGTCCCTTAACATGCTCAGGTACCCTGCTTAACACATTTTAAAGAATTGTGTACTTGTTTGTTGTGAGCTGGTACTTGCTTCTCTGATTGTCTTGAGAGCACCTCTAACCTCAATTTCAGTTACATTGGGAGGATGGTTATGTTCTTTGGCATTTACGACATTTACTACATTGGATTCTATCGTAGTGGCTCTACCATAACAAGAGTTAGACTAATATTTATTTACTGCATTTCCAATCTGTGAATATATGTATATATGTTTAATAATTATATGATTTTGAACAATACATATTTAGTATGAATTATATGTTGGAGAAAAACTTACATGTATTTTGATTTTATTTTCTTGTTGGACTTTCTTTTGAATATTGATGTTTATCCAGTTGTTTTTTTTCTGTTGGTTTGAAAGCAAAATGTTATTGTTATTAAAGTGTTATATATGGTTTATTCATTTAGCTTCTGTGTTTATTTATAGACTTACTATTTTTTGTTATTGATGTTTTTTCAATGATTTTGCTGTAGATTGTAATTTGTAGAAGCTGCCTAGAGATAAATATTTGTAGGTTATAGTTGATTTTTTATTTTGTTAATTAGTTTGTTGTATTAGTTGGTTAATTTATATACTTACTTTATTTGATATTTTTCTGTAATGATCCTTTTTTTCTGTTTATGAAGTTAATTATTGCATTGTTGTTTTAAGGTGAACTTTTATTGAAGTGTAATCTATGAAATATAATATAGAAGGTTATAGTTTTAGTTTATTTGTTTGTTATGTTATTTTTAGTCTATTTTATTGAAGAATAAAACTATACTTACTGAATGCAGTTGGTGAAGTTTCCTTCGTTGATGTTGTTTTTTGTTGAATTTTGTAGAAGCTGTTGAGAGAAAGGTATTTGTTAGTATTAGCTTGTTTTTTTATAACATTTGTCATTTTTCAATTGTTAGGTCTAATTGCTGTTTATTTTAAATACTTAGGGGGTCATTAGGATGACGGGCGGACTTAGTCCGCCCGCCATCCTATCAGGACTCGGGACCACACACCATAAAGGCGGGGGTCCCGTGGGTGGAATTAGGATGCGCAGGGGGCCCCCAAAGTGAAGACCGCATGCCTTGCCGCCACGGAAAGGCATTGAAAAATGCCCATCATAATATGGCTGGGGGTGTCTGATAGACACCGCCACCATATCAATCCTTTTCTGCCCCGGCCGCAAGGCGACCGGGGCGGAAAAGCGTGGACGGTCTTTCCGTCCGCCGAGGTCCCCCCCGCCATACTAATTTGGCAGGGGGAAAACGAGTGTGGATGTCGGGCGGTTTGCCCCCGCCAGGCTGGCGGTGGCTACCACGAGCCTGGCAGGGGCAATCCGCCTGACATCATAATGGGCCCCTTACTTTGTATTATGATTTTCAATGTTCTTGTTTTTGTATTTTTTTTTCAAAGGTAATATATGTTTTGGGTTTTTGGGACGAGTTGTTGTGAATTATAACCTGTAAAGAAATAAAACCTTACCTGTAATTGTAGTTAATTTGATGATTTATATTATTAAGTGTTTATTTTTATTTATTTGTAATTAAATAAACATACTTACTTTTTTTAGTTGGTGGATTTTTCTTGGTAGATGTTCCGGTTTTGTCGATTTTCATAGAAGCTGTTAAAAATTAGAGAATATTTGTTAGGTATGTTTTGCTATTTTATTTAGTTTATTTCTTTTAAATAGTTTATGTTAGATGTTGGTTAAGTCATATACTTACTTTGGGGTCAATTCCGAATCGGGAAACAAATCCGTACGACGATTCGTATTCGTAGCCGTTTCCGTACGAATCGTACAAATCGTCCAAATCGCATAGTACGATCCGTAGGAAAAGAATACGTACAAATGTGTGTGAACCATACGAAAAGCAAGGGAAAATCCATACGATACAGGACCCTCACGGTGAACCGTACGAATCTTAAACATGCTGTATGACCCGACAAGTACGATTCAGACAGGGGTACGAGAATGCGATTCGTACGGAAAACGTCGTATGGTCAATTTGTACGGAGAACCACACATTCACATACGCACCGTACCCCTGCAATCATGGGGGTATGCACCATGCCCCTATGCTCTGTACCCCTAAGCACTGTTCACCTATGCACCGTACACCTACGTACCGTAAACCCATTCACCTACACACCGTACACCCATGCACTGTACCCCGATGCACTGTACCCCTATGCACCATACCCTTACGCACCGTACCCAGGCAATCATGGGGTCGACTCGCGTACCCGGGGGGGTCCGTTTCGCACGTGGTTTGAGATGAAATATGCTTTTACTGATGTTTTAAACTCCCGTAGAAAAAGAGTCATACGGAGTGTTGTCGTAACGAATCGTACTTGCTGGTTCGTATAAAGCTGCTTCAATCCGTACGGACGTCGCGTACTGCGTGTACCGAATGTGATTTGTATGTATTTTTGAGTTGTATGGTCTTTCGTACGATTCGTACGGAGATTTGTTTTGGGTTCGGATCGTACTTCATTGTACGTACGGGGACGTTGAAGGTGTACGATTCGTACGGGAAAAATGCTCCGTACGTCGATTCGTAGGGGATTTTACCGAATCGGAATTGACCCCTTTGTATTATATTTTATTGTTGTGTATGTAAATCTTTGGATTGAATTTTCTAGCAGTTTTTGTGCTTTTGAATCTGTTATATATTAAGGAAATTATGTTAAAATATTTTAAAAAATGTAAAATGTATTTATTTTAGTTACAATGTTTTGTGCTTACCTTTATTGCCGGATGTTTGGAATCGTTTTGGATGTAGTTGTTTTATCATTTTATTTTAATTTTATCGATATTTTTGTTCTTTGTTTTTGTCATTGATATTCTTGTAATTCAGAATTTATTATCACAAGATGTTTTTATCAATATTAGTGTCATTTCTATTTTCTGTGTAGTGTGTCAATATTTTTTTAGGATATTAGTGACTTAATAATTTTGTAGTTCTAAATTATGAAAGTCAATGTTGTCTCAGCGATCCATATTTACAAAGCAGCGTTAAGCCACAAATAGTGACTTAAAGCCACTTTGCACATATGGTTCATAGGCATTGCACCACCAGGAAATCTGTAAAAGTTCATATCGCACAATCCCTATGTAAATGTGCCCCTAGGTTTTCTCCTTTGGTGGTCAAGTGTTGCTTTTAAAATTGTGAGGTTGAAGATAAACTTAGTAGGGCCTATTCACAAATTGCACTTGGTAGTATGTTTTCTAGAACTACAATAATACTACTGATGCATAGCAAAATGCTATATACTAATCTACGTGCAGTAGTCTACCACTCCACCTCTCCTATCATTTATCTGTGGAGAACACTTCTCTGATAGTGGAGATCTCATCACACGTATGCATCTGTTTTAGAAGTAAATTTAGGAGAGACAGGGGAGTGGTAAAAAAAATAGGGAATATTAACAAATAAATGGGAGGGGTTTAAGAAGAATAGGGCACCTTGCTGGATATTATTACGTGTATGCTATGTACCGTTAACTGTGTCATTCCTGACCACTTCGGGAAAGAATATCTTTATGTGATAACATATCTATTGAAGTAGGCATCTTCATGGACTTCCGGCTGCAAAACATTGATATATTTTACAATTCTTGAGTTCAGCAATTTAGCGTAACGTGTATATAAAAATATAAATAATGTTTATTTGCGGCATTTAACCACATATCTAGTGAGGTCAATACTAAAACTGCTGAGTGATGAATTGACATTTTATCGGATTTGACTACTACAAGATGGTACGCATTTTCTTTTACATTTGAGCATAGTCCTCTGTTGATAGTTTTTGCATTGGCAGCTCTAACAGTAGTCCTACACTTATTTTGTATGTTTTCTTATGACACTCTGTATGCACTTTGAACTATGTGTGAGGAAGACCGCTTGAGGGTTGAAACGCGTCACAATGTTCGGATTTATGATGTAATAAATCCTCGCTTGTGTACCGCAATCTTTGCGGCTTCAGTTCCTGAGAGCGCGCTAGATACGCATTCTTTTCACTGATATATATATATATATATTCACTGAAAAAACCATAGGTTATAGACCATATATAGTTAGGAATTAGCATTTAAAAAACCTTATTTTACTCACACAAAACCATTGAAATTCCATATATAGTTAGTTGCACTAACTATATATCGCGCACCCGCAATCCACTGCTGATGATGTCACATATTACATCATTCATGACATGGTCAGTGACATCACTGATGACATCACTGATGACATCTCAAATGACATCACTGATGACATCACTGATAACAACATCCAGTGATTTTTTGTTTCTATAAAGTTTAAATATGTCTTACATATTGAAGAATGAGTGGATGTGTAAGTGTCTGGACGAAGGATTTAGTAGGTGCATGACTGACTGTATGAGTGAGTGATTAAATGCGTCTTACTGAATGCACGGGTTAGTGACTAAACTGTCTGAAAGTGTGCATCAGTATGTCTGTTGTTGTACAAGCTGCTGCATGTGTTGATCAGTAGCTATATAAGTAGCTATATGGGTTATTGATTGGTTGCACAAGTATTTGTATGGGAGACTGAGTGTGTGTATGGCTGGCTGGGAGGTGTGTGACTCTGTGCAGATCAATGTGTACTTGTATCAGTGATTCTATAAGAGAGTAACTATGTGTTAGTATATGTTTCAAAAATGTAAGGTGTTCTGTGTTTAACTGTATAGATGAGAAAATGGAAGTGTGATTGATTCTTTTCAGGACTGACTAGGTTGTGAGTAACTCCATGGATGAGTGGCAGAGTGTGAGTGTCTGTATAGGTGTATGAGTGCATATGATAGTGTTGTAAAGATGAGTGATTGTATGTATGAATGATTGTATGAGTGAATGTGTGTGTAGACATAGGAATCAGTGAGTGCGTATGTAGTAACTAGTATTGGTGTGTCAATGGTTTCAAAAATGATACTCTCTATTTAACACTGGGTGTAACGGAGGTTATATTAGAGTGTGAGGAGATGCATTGTATTATCACATGAATGATATCATCAGTGATGTGATCATTGATGTCAAGTGAGATGTCATCAGTGATGTCATTTGAGATGTCATCAGTGATGTCATCAGTGATGTCACTGACCATGTCATGAATGATGTAATATGTGACATCATCAGCAGTGGATTGCGGGTGCGCGATATATAGTTAGTGCAACTAACTATATATGGAATTTCAATGGTTTTGTGTGAGTAAAATAAGGTTTTTTAAATGCTAATTCCTAACTATATATGGTCTATAACCTATGGTTTTTTCAGTGAATTTCAATGGTTTTTTAATAGCAAATATCATAAGCTGTCGAATGTCAAGTACGTGGTAAGTAAAAACATTTTCGTGTTTATGCACACTGATCTGCTTTGAATGCTGCCCCCCACCCCTCATTTCTATTAGGAGTACTCTCTCTTTGCAGATAGTGAAGGGTAGTTAACGCAGCCCTTTGCCCCCTTTGTAATCCGTCGTGCCTGCTTCTCTCTCCATTTGATTGATTGTTCTCTTTGGTTCATTCTCTATTTACAAACAAGCACAGAGTCGCAATACTCTGTTTAGTCTTTGCAGATAGCGAAAAATCGTGTAAAAAAACAAAAGGAATCGAGCAAAATCAGTAGGCCACTAATGGGATCTCTTTTTGACCTCGCTAAAATAGAAACATTAGGAACAACCTGTTGAAAATAGCAATGCGTATGTACATAAGCGGCGTTCATTTGTGTTCACAGTACCCCTTGTTGATTGTTTGAATCGAGCATTGAATTGTTCGAAGTTGGTTCTCTTAAGGATCTTCTCTGCCTGCAAACGAGGAAGAATAGGAATATTCTCTCTCCCTTTGCAGATAGTGAAGGGTAGGTAACGCAAGCCTTTAACACGTCGTACCTATTTCATTCCTCATTGATTGATTGATTGTCCGAACATTGACTGTTTGGGAATTAGTTCTTTTTGGAGGTATTCCCTGTTTGCAAATAAACGTAGGAAAATCTTTGCAAGTAGTGAAAGGGTACGTAATGCGGACCTTTCTCCCCCGTTGTAATCTGTCATGCCTATCTACTCCCCACTGATTGATGCACCTGTTTCACCCGGACCATTTACTAGAGATACGTCATCTGGCCCGACCAGAGAGCACCCCTAGTGAAAAGGACATATGCAATAATAACGAAGTGATCACTGTATCCTGTTAACAGAAACTTTAGCATGAAACAACCTGGAAAGAAAAGAATAGGAAAACGAAAATCAGTAGGCCACTGATGAACATGAACTTTTATTAAACAACGAACAAAGAAACGATAACATAACGTAATGATAAAACCTATTAATGTCCTAGAAACAAGAAAACGTTAAAATATGCCAGTGGTGAGAGACCAGAAAAACAGTAAGAGAAACCAAATCACCCCTCGCTGTCCCACCGCCTGCCACGCCAAAAAAATCGATAGACTAGGGAAAATGCAAGTCAGTAGAACATCCGCCCCCACTCTGGAAACTTCCAAGGTGGGGCAAGGTTGCGGCTACGCCCAGCCGGGAGCAGCCCATATAAGGCAGGTCCTGCTGCCACGCCTCGGCCAGGAGATCCTAACGTAGGGTGTAGCCGGAGGAGAGGCCGAGGCCAGCGGGACCCGGCCAGGGGATTGCCTTTACAACGCTGAACAGTTGCAGGGGGGGGGAATGTCTCCTCGACCCTCCCGTCTCTCTCCCAGTCCGGCCGCGGTGGCCCTTGAGAGTTGCAGGTACTCCCGCCACATGCTCTTCCGGTCCGGCCACCAACGGTCGGGGGGCCGAGGACGACGGGATCCGGCTGCAGCCGATAAACCAAGAAACCCGTTCATGGGGCCAGAGCCAGGGGCGTCCGGCTGACATCTACCGGAAGCCCGGCCCGAAGACGGACGGGACACTTCTTCTTTCTTGAATAATGGCTGCGACAACACTGGGGGGGGATTTCTTGCACATGCCTCCGACCCCCCCCCCCTCGTCCTCATCGCCTGGTCCGGCCATAACAAATCTCAAGCGAGACGCTGTGGGGTGCACTGGGAGGGAGAGACGGTGCGAACAGGCCTCTCCCGCCTCCCCAGGTGGAGGCTTCCCAGCTGCACCCTCAGCGCTCCAGGCGCCCGGAAAAGGGTTCTTCCACTGTGGCCATGCTGCAACGTCTCGCCCAGCAGGGTGGAGCCCGTCCGCTCATTTGACCCCGCGATCGCCAGTAGCTACCGAACTCTCAAAATGGCGGTCGACCTGGCAAGAGCGGGCCCAGCATAAAGAAATGGCCCGGTCACTGCTTGACTCCACCACCGTAGTCCTCCACGACCTTGAAGATTCTAGAGGAGCCGCGGGAGTCTCCGACCCCCGATGGGGAATGACTGCCATGATCGCCCGTGGAGTGACGAAACTGTATCCGCGGGACGTCGGCGCTCCCATGCTGGCGCCAGCCTCACTTTGAATTACTAGAATCCTGCAGACCTCAGTTCCGGTGAAAGCACACTGTGACCCGGTAGGAAAAATTGTTGCACCCCCTCCCCTTTTTGACTGATAGTTCAAACCACCGATCCTTTCCTTTGCCCTTTTAACGGAACTTTGGACTGCCTCCCCCTCTTTTACATTTTCTAGAGAAAACAAAACATTAACCACTACATTAGCATAGGAGTTGACACCAGAACTGTTTTCAAATTTAAAACCAACAACATCTTCAACAGAATCCTTTTTGTTTCTGCTGTGACCCTGCTACAGCACAGGCATTGTCCCCAGCAGTAATTCTGCAATGCCGGTAAGAATAGCTGTGGTGCCTACTGGACTCACTCACCCCCGCGGCGCCCCACGCCGTTATTTGCTGGGCGGCAACTTACTAGACATCACTTTCGTGCCATCTAGATTTCAGCGCGTTCTGCTGCCTTGGAACTATTCGCACAACAGACCGCTACTGACAAGAATATTTCATT
This sequence comes from Lissotriton helveticus, assembly GCF_964261635.1. Classification (NCBI taxonomy): domain Eukaryota; kingdom Metazoa; phylum Chordata; class Amphibia; order Caudata; family Salamandridae; genus Lissotriton; species Lissotriton helveticus. Next base: position 2,035,347,833 of record NC_136059.1, on the reverse strand, counting down.
ATTGGTGCTGTCCATTTCAATAAATCTATTGGATAATTCAAAAGAAATTGCCACGGTCTCTTCGTTTTTACTGTTTTTGTTTTGTTGTATATATTTATATGTTATTAAAGTTTTATATTCCTACTACTTTGTTGGAGTGCTACATATTTTTAATGTGACACATAATTGTAAAAACTTTGATGTACCAAGAGTCATTCCTGGAATCTTCCGCTTCAGGCTCGGTCCCCTCCCCAATCACAATACAGGATGGTTTTCAGATAGTAGGAACGCGTGTGGTGTGACGGATCTCATCGGGTGTGGGCCTTGATCTACTATAACTCCTTTGAAGAGGGGTGATTCTTTACAGCTGGGGTCATAAACTACATCTGCAGGGCTAGCTGATAGCCTGGACAATCGGACACAGAGGAAGAGGAGTGTCAGAGGGTACGGTAGTGAATAGGGCGAAAGGGAGGTGTCGGGCGGGCACAGAGTGTGATTTTCAGGGAAGAGCAGCACAGGTGGGGGGAGGTTTATTGCCCATGCATAAGACAGAGAGCGGGGGTGACCAGTGCCTGGGGAAGATGCTTGCGAGGGTGAGGAGCCATGCTACGAATCGACAGCGTGCAGAGAGTGGGTCTGGTCAAGACATCTAAAATGGCTGCCGTGCACCACAAAAGTGTGGCATTTCAAAAAAGGCAAGATGGCGCAAACAATGTTTTTCAACACTTCCTCATTTCCTTTGAATCGAACGTTAACAGACGTTGGGGCATATTACCAAAGTTAAGCGATATTTATCGCTAACGATGCTTACCAACGAATTTTTTACCGCTAAGCATCGTCAGAAATTATCGAAGATAAACCTTGCTATTATCAAGGTTTATCGCAAATGCGATAATAAACGGCCGCAATGCATCAATATCGCTAAAAACTCAGCGATATTCATGCATTACCGAGCTAATGCTCTTAGCCATGTTATCCACCTCCCATTGGATAACATGGCTAAGAACTGCTCAGGGCAGGTGTTACTTTTTGGAGATATTCGCGCTTAGCGCGAATATCTCCAAAAGGAGATAGATATCTTGCATGTTGTAATGCAAGTTATTGTGGTATATGGAACTCATACCATAATCTCTCAGGAAAGCAGAAACTGATCCTTTTGGGACCGCCTAAAAAGGCCTAGGGGGTGAGGAGTACTCTACTTTGCCCCCTTTTCACGTTCCGAACTATTTTATTTTACTCTCTTCTGTAATTACACAAAATAGCAGCGATAAGATGCATCGGAGACACAGTGAGAGAAAGGAGGCCGGAGATGAAGAAGAGATGTCAAATACACATTGGAGATAATATAGTGGCAGAAGGGAAGTAAATATGAGTAAACTTACCATGTAACATAAAAATGTTGCACTCTATACTATAAGTCTCATTTTATACTACAATCACTTCGCTACAACCTCATAAATTAAAAATAAAAATGAATAATGTCTCAAACAATTTTTGATTTCTAAATATAAATTTATTCTTCAGAATTTTCTAAATTTGAAAGAACTAGTAACATGTCCTCATCAGCAATGTCCTCATGAAAAGTCTGCAATGATGATTCTTGTAACTCTATGGTCTCCAAACATTCGATAAATTCGCCATCAAGAGATTGATCAAAAAAATCATTCAAGTCATCTCCTCCTTGTGACAATATTTCATTATTGGTGCTGTCAATTTCAATCAATGTAGTGGAATCATTCAAGTCATCTCCTCGTGACAATATTTCATTATTGGTGCTCTCAATTTCAATCAATCTAATGGAATCATACAAGTCATCACCTCCTTGTGACAATCTTTCGTTATTGGTGCTCTCAATTTCAATCAATGTAGTGGACAATTCAAAAGAAATTGCCACGGTCTCTTCATTGTGAGCCATTTTATTTTGAAATTGCTTGCTGTAAATTGCAGAAAAAAATAATCACTTTCATTTATCGTTTTTAGTAATACGTAATATAAAACTAACTTTATCAAGTATTTAGTATAACGGAAGGACTGCAAATAAATAACAGAAAACATTTTTCAAATTATCTTCAAGTGTACAACATAGTTCCCCTTACAAATTAACAACTCACCTTTTTAAAAGTAGGAGAAGTGTTAGTACTGTGTAAATCAAACACCAGAAATTCACCACCAAAAATTCCTCACAAATGTACCTCAGACAGTAGTATCACAAAATGGCTGTGGTTTCCTCTCATTTGAAATATATACATAACCAATTAACTTTCATCACACACAAATACAAAACCAAACTAACATTTTAATTGGTTCTAAATTTCAACACTTTCAAATGTGTTTTCCCCATGCAATTTTCCATAGGACATTTACATACGTCTACAGCCTGAATGGCTGAACGGAATTACACCAAACTTGGCAAAATGGTACATCAAACCTAACAGGTCAGGAAGGATCTACTATGCCCCCTTATGGTCATTTCCCCCTTCGCTTTGGCCTCCTCTTGTCTCTCAATCCTACCGAGAGACAAGATGGCGGCCGCTACGGACTGTTTGGAATGTTGACAGACGCCGGAGAACCAATCAGCTTCGCAAAGCTCCGTAACGCGAAAAGTACGCGAAGCGGAGCGCTGTTACAGATATATATCTTTTTTTGAACGTTAATTTCTCAAAATCCACTGGAGCACATATATTGAGACCTAGCAAAGGCACATCGGGCTACCAGTCCCTAATATTTTGCCAAGTTTCGTGCAAATCCATTCAGCCGTTCGATTATTATTATTATTTTTTTTTTTGCCCCGCGGGGCCCTTTTAAAACCTCCACATCAAACGTAGGGGGTCAGCGAGGATCTACTATTCCCCCTTATGGTCATTTGCCCCTTCGCTTTGGCCTCCTCTTGTCTCTCGATCCTACCGAGAGACAAGATGGCGGCCGCTACGGACTGTTTGGAATGTTGACAGACGCCGGAGAACCAATCAGCTTCGCTTCACAAAGCTCCGTTGCGCGAAAAGTACGCGTCCTGGAGCGCTGCCCGGTCCGCTGTTACAGATATATATCTTTTTTTAAACGTTAATTTCTCAAAATCCACTGGAGCACATATATTGAGACCTAGCAAAGGCACATCGGGCTACCAGTCCCTAATATTTTGCCAAGTTTCGTGCAAATCCATTCAGCCGTTCGATTATTATTATTATTTTTTTTTTTGCCCCGCGGGGCCCTTTTAAAACCTCCACATCAAACGTAGGGGGTCAGCGAGGATCTACTATTCCCCCTTATGGTCATTTGCCCCTTCGCTTTGGCCTCCTCTTGTCTCTCGATCCTACCGAGAGACAAGATGGCGGCCGCTACGGACTGTTTGGAATGTTGACAGACGCCGGAGAACCAATCAGCTTCGCTTCACAAAGCTCCGTTGCGCGAAAAGTACGCGTCCTGGAGCGCTGCCCGGTCCGCTGTTACAGATATATATCTTTTTTTAAACGTTAATTTCTCAAAATCCACTGTAGCACATATATTGAGACCTACAAAAGGCACATCGGGCTACCAGTCCCTACAATTTTGCCAAGTTTCGTGCAAATCCATTCTGCCGTTCGGGCTAAAAGTGAGGCCAACCGCCCTATGGAAAACTCAATGTTAAAAACACGTTTTTGGACCCCCCTTTTTTCTCAGCCCCCCCTTGACGAACCCCCCCCAAATTTTCAAGGGCTGCTCAGAAACAAAATGTGCCATTTTCCTGAAAATTTCAGCCAATTCCGTCCACAAACGCCAAAGTTATTAGACATAGAATTTTCAAAAAACCCATAGAGAAAAAATCCTAACTATATATACCTACTGGCGACCGCCAGTAGGTAATATATAAATATATATATATATAGATATAGACCAAGCCGTAACTGCCGATACGCGTCGGTAGACAGCTTTCACTTTTGCCAATAAACTAAATGAAGCATCCTGAGGTATCCTATCCTGCGCTGTTTTTATTGTTTGAAGATATATGTATATATATATATATATATATATATATATATATATATATATATATATATATATATATATATATATATATATATATATATATTCACTGATAAAACCATAGGTTTCCGACACATTATAGTTAGGAATTAGCATTTAAAAAACCTTAGAAATTCACTAAAAAACATAGGTTTCAGGGACGTTATAGTTAGTTGAACATTTGACTCATAAAACCATAGAAATTCGCCTGTTATAGTTAGTTGAGCTAACTATAACTCACGCGTCCGCAATGCACTGCTGATGATATCCCATATTACATCACTCATGACATGGTCAGTGACATCACTCATGACATCTCAAATGACATCACTGATGACATCACTCATGACATCATCCAGTGAATGTGTGTTTCTGTACAGTTTAAATATTTTTTATATATATATATGCCAAGGTGTATTGAAAAATGAATGCATTTACAAGTACTTAAAGGAATTATTTTGTAGGTACGTGATTGACTGTATAATTGAGTGATTGAACATGTCTTACTGAATGCATGAGTTAGTGACTAAACTGTGTGAAAATCTGTATTAGTCTCTCCATTGGTATGTAAGGAACTGAATGGGTTCCTGAATAGCTGCATGTGTGCCTATATAGGTTATTGATTTGTTGTCTGAGTATCTGTATGGGTCCCTGAGTGTCTGTGTGGGTGGGTGTATGAGTCTGTGCACAGATGTCTAAGTGGGTGATTCAGCAGTTGTATGGATTAAAAAGTGCATCTGGGAAGAGCTGTTTGAGTGAGTTAGTGTGTCTATGGGTGTGTTGGTGAGTGAATACTTGTCTCAGTGGTATATCTGTGGCTAACTAGATATGTTTTAAGGCACTATTTGTGAGTGTTGGAGTATATAAATGAGTATACATGAAAAGTAAGTTATTTGAAGAGTGGGTGCATAAATAAGTGTCTGCTTCTATCAGTGATTGTAAAAGACAGTAAATATGTGTTAGTATTAGTATAAATAAGTGATGTGGTATGTCTAAAAATAACCAAGTTGGTGTGTATAACTGTATGCATGAGTAAATGGGTATGTGATTGATTCTTTGCATTACTGACTAGGTGTGTGAGTAACTCTGTGGATGAGTGGCAGAGTGTGACAGCATGTACAGATGTATGAGTGCATATTATAGTCCTGTATTGATGAGTAACTACACGTATAAGTGACTGGCTGTGTGTGTAGACCTAGGATATAGTGAGTGCTATGTAGTGTATGACATTCTTCTGTGTATGGTTTCAAAAATAGTAGTCAGCATTTTAGAATGGGTGTATCAAAGTTTAAGTTAGAGCATCAGTATGTGCATCAGATTGTCACGTGGATGATGTCATTTGAGATGTCATCAGTGATGTCATCAGCGATGTCACTGACCATGTCATGAGTAATTTAATATGCGACATTATCAGCAGGGCATTGCGGGTGCGCGAGTTACAGTTAGCTCAACTAACTATAAAAGGCGAATTTCTGTGGTTTTATGTGAGTCAAATGTTCAACTAACTATAACGTCCCTGAAACCTATGTTTTTTTTGTCAATTTCTAAGGTTTTTTAAATGCTAATTCCTAACTATAACGTACCTGAAACCTATGGTTTTTTCAGTGAATTTAAACAGGTTATTTAAATGTTAATTTCATATTTGAATGTTTTTAAAGCCTATATTTTTTTTATATTTTTTTAATGTTTGGGAACTCCATTATAGTTTCTTTTTAAACTGCACTCCCATACCGGTAGCATACCAAGCTCATAACCAAGTGAATCCTATCCACCATATTGCTAAACTCGAAAATTATGCACATTTTGTATCTGACGAGTTTGTGGCACCGCAGCCCATGTAACATCATATACCCATTAAGTCACCACAGCTGCTGCTTTGGTATCCGACGGGTGCGCAGTACCAAGCCAAACGTTAGGTCATGTTCGAATGGGGTCGCGCCCGCTGCAAGTTGGGTATGCGACGAGTACACGCTACCAGGCCCTGTGTTACGTCACAGATGTCTAGTGTCGCGCCAGGTACACTATTCCCTCGTTTTTGTTATTTTGTCTCAAAAGTATATCTAAATATGTTTAAACAGTATGGGGCCATTAGGATGACGGCCTACCGGTGATCTGGACTGCCCGCCATAAGAGCGGGGGTCCCGTGGCCAGCATTAGGATGCGCCCGCCACAGTGGCGGGCGCATGCAGCATTCCAACCATTGTTGCGGGCGGTGCACCTCGTGGTGCCTGCCATGCTGCGCATGGAACTGCTGGGGGGTACCATAGGTACCCCACATGTGTACCCCCTACCCCCTCGGAGTCCTTGAGGGCCTGCAACGGGCCCCCAAAGCAGACTCCGCATGCCTTTCCGTGGCGGCATTGCCACAACGGATAGGCATCTGCAAAAGCTCATCCTAATATGGCTGGCGGTGTCTGATAGACACCGCCACCCTGTAAACCCTTTTCCGCCCTGGTCGCAAGGCGACCGGGCGGAAACGCGGCGGGTGTTTTTTTCGCCCGCTGCGGTCCTATGGCTGGGGGAAATGGGTGGCGGGCGGGCAAGGATGTCGGGCGGATCGCCACAGCCTGCATGGCGGTGGCGATCCACCCGACATCCTAATGGGCCCCCTATATGAGAGAAAGCAATAATCTAAAATATTTAAAACATTTCTATATTTCTAACTGTAATAAACTTATATATGATAAATATATTTTGTCAAAATCACGTTGGGTGCGGCCTTCTTGCGCGCTCCGTGCGCGATTGCCATGTGACCTTAAAAAAAGCATTTGATTGCTTTATAACATTTCCCATTGTAACAGTTGAACGACCCCACCCATTTTAGTCATTCTCTCTACAGCGTTTGGTGAGAGACACCTCTTCTGCTTAGAAAGCTTTTTTGAAAAGTGTTTTCCTGTATACACATATCTTATACTACATGAATTCCCAAAGATGCCATGGGTAACACCTTAACCTGGGCTTCTATGGGAATTCACAAGGGCATATTATCAAGCTTATTATCGCAGCTTTAACAGCAGTTTCCTGCCGATAAAAGCAGCGATAATGTATTGCCCTTTCTTGATAATATGGCCCTGAGTGTGTAGGTCTTCTTTTTCTGACAACACTTGTCTATAGTTTATCTGTTTATAGGATATGAGGGCAAACCTTTGTAAGATTACTGTGCACCTACCAAATATAATCCAACTGACTATTACTAAAATGAATCCTGGGTAATTCTACAACTGCAAGAGTTCTATGAGTGTATCACTTTATAACACCATGAGCACTGCCTGTGTGATTACAGAACCAATACCACACTGCCTAGGATCACCAAGGCTTCAGGGACTGCAGTGGCCCACCCTGCATATTTAAGTAAATCCCCGGAGTGTGGCGATCACTGGACTTCAGTTAGCCTTGAACCCCCCAAACAATTAGTAAACAATACCCGGGAAGGTGGCGGTCCCCTAGACGGGGAAACGTCTCTGTGCCCTTCCTCGCCTAATTTACATGTGACATTAAGATCCCCAGTCCTACAGTGTCCCCGCAATATAATAATTGGATTTGCCTCAGAACATTACCCTCCAGGGGCCTCATTTAAATGAACGGATGAGACCCTGCTTTGTTTTTCTCCATTTTTACCATCCGCATCCCCTCTATTAAAGCGATATGAGGTTTTCCTCCTCTCGCTTCAAGTAGTCAAACAAGGATTTACTATCACAGGGTGGAAGCCATGCAACCGCCCTCTAACAGTAAACACAAATGTCCCGCGAATGCACACTCTGGAACATTGTATGAGCCGTGCCTGAGAGGTCGCCCTCCCTAGGACCATGATGCATTTGTTAGTATAAACGCATACTAACAGTACTTACACACGTGTAGTGCAGTGACCAGAATGTAGTGAAGAAGCAGAGGAAGCGCAAAATCTAAGAATATCAATCCTACCAGAAGTTGGATGACATAGTTTAATGGGCCGACGACCCTGGCATGAGTAGAAACAGCTACACGAAGAAAACAGGTCTTCAGCACAATGCAAACAATTTTGAAATATTGGTGAGTGCTGCCTTCTTTTTACCTTCTACCGCTCGTCGCCAAATGTATGTAGTGAAGAGGCAGACATCAGTGGGTCCGATAAGTGCATTTATTACAGAAAAAAAGACAGCAAGGCAACAATCTTCTCCAGCACAAACTATAACTCGCACACCTGCAATCCACTGCTGATGACATCACATATTACATCACTGATGACATGGTCAGTGACATCTCTCATTACATCACTGATGACGTCTCAAATTACATCATCCCATGGCACGTTTTAAGTTGGGGGATTAACTTCCCTTGAATACTGACGGTCCCTGGGGTGCAACTAGCCTACCAGCTACCTCCAGTAAGCGCCACAGAGCTGCATGGCCTCAGAACACCTCTCTGCAATGCAGTCCCCCTGCTGCATCCTGATGGTTTCTGGTGGGCTAGTTGGCCCCCAGGGACCCCCAGTATTCAAGGATATTGTGTTCTGTGATGTATTCTTATAGGTTCTGTATCGATCCCCCTATTCCTGACCCTGTTCTGGTTAACAAGTTAACTAGCAGCCATCCCATGATGCAGAAACCGTTATCTGATTAAGCCACACTACGGCACAGGAACGTGTTATCTGATTAGGTCATAACGCTTGCCATCTAATTAGACAAGCGATATTCCTCCAGCCCCCGATAAGGCATACGGAGTTCTCAAAACAAATCAAACCTATGACAACCTGGGAAAAACCCTGCGGCCATTGTTTTGATTTCATCGAGAACTTCAGCAAAAGAATGTGCTAACGACCAAGTCGTATGACATCCTTATTGACGTATCTATGTCCATCCTTACGTCAATCTCGGCACCTTACAGGTATAAATATTACCGGTATTGCCTTAAGCAAACACACGCGGTGGTGACGAGATCGGAGCAGCCAGACTTGCCGAAGCCCAGAGCAGAGCAGACCCCGCTGGCGCAGCCCTGCCTTCCTGACGCGCTGAGAACGAGACGCTGCTTTCTCCTGCCGAGAAATCCAGCTCCGGCGCTTCCGGGTAGCCCTCGCAGGCAGCCTGGAATATCGAGACCAGAGACGAGAGATACCATCCCTCATTCATCCTAGATTCAAGGTACAGAACTGAATAACCCCTTGCAGAGAATTCTTGAGTCAGTCACTTGGCAAAACAAACTTAACTTAAACTGCTACTTTCTATTCCCGCCCACGTATTAGGCTTAGGTCAGGTACACCGGGGTAGGCGTAGTTAGAAACACCAGTTGAGTATGATTAGTCAAATGTATATGTGTATGTAGCTATTTTATCCATTTTAAACCACCTTATGGCTTAGAAACCATATAAATGTTTTTACAGTATTATTTTATACTTCTGCTTTTATTGTATGCACTTTACTTAACCATAAGTATTGCGATAATATCGATCCATTTCTCTTGTATGAGAAAAGAGACTGATCAATAAACAACATCTTTTATTGAACACGCCCGTCTCTTCCTTTTCTCTACAATCTGGTGAGACTAAGAATGCACGTACTGACTGAGTAAAATAAGTTGTCTTTTGTTTTCACACGACTTTAGAGATACACTCTTGATTAGGGGAGAGCAAAGTTGTCATGTTCTATGGTTGTCAGAAACTAAATCCCTTCTTGTCTATCCAGGGAGGTTCAACTCCTCCTTGCCTATTCGAGAAAGTTTCTAGTGAACTCTGAGCTAGCTGGCAAACCCAAAACTTTAAGTCTAATATCGACAATAGAAGACCTAGTTAACGTCTGGTCTAGGCCTATACTATTGAAGGTATTATTCCAATGCGCAGAGCCTATTGGGATAATAGGAACTACACTACATGGCGCCCAACGTTTGGAAAGGCGATAAAACTAACGCAAGACATTAGAGTAACTCAGTCGTGCTTTTTCACTCAGACCCCTTTTTACCCATAATACTCCAAAGACGTCTGGAGTGGGTGAAAGGTCATATCCGCCAAACCTCGCAGGAAGAAACTCCTATGTATGGATCTTGGTTTAGTCAACGTTGAAGGATACACTGTTCCAAAATATTGTGCATCTAATCTTTGTTTCCAAAGAAACCTGATCTGCAAACAAACAAAATAACCTTCCTGACAGTAAAATGTCAGACACTGAAGAAGAAAGAGAGATAGCTAGAGTAGCAGCTGAACTCGTAACAGCTGATAATACTATGCAAGAAGCAGACCCGGATATAATACTCATCCCGGTCAACAAAAGGAAATCTATAACTTTAAAACTTATAGAAAATGGACTGACACCTAGAGGTGGCACAGTCATATTCGTAATAGAGGCACACGAATATCGGCAGACAGAGGTATTCTATTCATGGATACACTTTCCAGCAGCAAATGCTGTAACAAAGCACTTCCACTATTACAAAACAGAGGAACCTCCTGATGAATACACTCCTTTCGAGGAGGTGGAAGTACCACTTAAATTTCAAGAGCACGCGCTCTTGTTTAATGGCGCCCTAAAACACAACAATCACATCACCAGGCTCGGTCCATTAGGTAGACCAGGAGCAACGTGGCCGGTCCTAGCCGGATACACACCACATCCAGACATCGAAAGAATGTCTGCAGCAGATCTTCTAATACAACTAAAACAATTAATAAAAGTACATAGACAATTAGTCCAATATGTAATGCGGACTTCAACAATCCAACCAGCAATTAAAATTCCACAGCTGACCCCTCATCAGGGGAACACAAATAAAATTACACCACAGAACATACAGTCCTGCCTAGGTAAAGTACCAGCTAAAAGGGAACAAATACCATTCTGGTTAGCACAAAAAATCACCCAAATAGAGGCGGTGTTTCCAGACACCACCCCTGTGGATAAACACAGGATTCTGACTATCTGTCTTCCAATGGGAATCGCACCACACGTGGAGGACTGTGACACTTGGGGTACAGTCTTTGCTTCCATCTACACAAAAACACATGGTGGTCCATCCATCTCGGTAATACCAGATGTGCTAAAACAAATTCAAGACGTATACGGTCCAGAACCCGCTTTAACTCTTGGTATGAAATTACTAAAAGACTTCAAGCAGGTCTCGGCAATACTATTAGCCAACATAAAGGGAGAAGCAGCAAACGTGGCGATCCGCCAAAGGTTAAAAGAAACAGATATAGCAGACCAACCAGCTGAAATTGCCAGAATTATAGAAAAATCCTATGAGGAACTAGGTAGAGATAGTTTAGGTGGAATACCAGTAAAAGCCCAACTGATTGAAAGTCCTGAAAAAATATTTATTAAAAATAATCTAAACAGTCAAAAAAAGAACTGGGATGGAAACAAACAATCCAATCCAAAAGAAAAGAGATTCCAGTCCAGAGGAAGGTCTCCTCGGCGGAGAGAAAGATCTCCGGACCAAGGACCCAAGTCTCCCCAAAGTGAGCCCTCTGGGAAAAAATACAACCTTAGAAATAGGGATAATATAAAGAAACCGGATAGATATCAAGATTTTGATACACGTCCCTCTCAATCTTTTCAGACTTCCTCACAGAAATCGGAAAGAAGAGGACGATCGGAACCCAGGGAAGGGCACGTCAAGTCCAAAGACAAGGAACCTGCTCATCCAAATAAGAAATTACAATTTCCAAAAAAGAAGGTAGCCAGTATTAAAGTAGTTAACAATGCCGAGAATACTGAGGACACAACTGAAAAACGGAGAATGGGCTCAGACAATGCTAGACAGCGCAGCAGAAGTGAGCATAGCTCGCAAAGTCCTTATGAATCATCTGGAGACAGTGGACACGAATGAATACCTTCAAGTGGAAACTGCAGACACCAGAGTTAGCAAACCTCACAAAATATATGAAATAACTTTACGTATAGAAGGGGATAAGACTAGAAAAATAAGGGGACTATTTTGGGATAATCTCTCCAAGGGCTATGACATCCTTCTAGCTGAAAAAGACTGGCCACCAGAGTTTGTCAGGGACTGCCCTCATGGCGAAGAAATAATTATGCCTGCCTTCTCAAATCATATCCCAATTCATAAAAAATACACACTTGCTAGAAAGTGGGCAGTAGCTCAAGCTCCTGCTTTATATAAAAATCACGCAGGATGGGATGAGGACTCTCCTCCTCACAAAATCCAGTTAAAATCACAACCTACTGCACAAAGACAGTACCCAATTAAGCAAGAAGCTAAAAAACAGGTAAAAGAAATACTAGATCAACTAGAATACCAGGGGGCGATTGAAACTTGCACCTCACAAATGAACAACCCTTTGTTTCCTGTCTCCAAACCAGACAATTCATATCGTCTAGTTTTGGATTACAGACACCTTAACTCATGTTGCAAAACTTTTGCAGTGCAAAACTCGCATAGTGCAGCGCTAATGAATAACATAGTGCGCAAAAAATACAAAACAACATTAGACATCTCTAATGGATTCTTTTGTCAAAATATAGCACCAGAGAGCAGATATTTGTCCGCGTTCTCAATAAATGGCGCTCAAAAACAATTCTGTCGGTTACCCCAAGGGTTCAAGAACAGCCCAGGTTTATTCTCAGCGAGAGTAACAGAGTTACTACAAACATATGATGACGAAGCATTATCTTATGTCGACGACATATACCTAACAGATGATGACTTGGATACTCACTTGAAGAGAGTGAACACCATAATACTTGGGTTCGCAGCAGAGGGTTACAAATTCAACTTTAAAAAATCTCGAATTGCCCATCTAACAGTCCTGTTCTTAGGATATGAATTATCAAGTGAAGGCAAAAGCCTGGCTGACAATTTCCTAGAGAAATGTGCCGTACTCCAAGCACCTAGAACACTAAAAAACCTACAGTCAATTCTAGGCTTCCTAAATTTCGGAAGAACATACATTGCAAATTACGCAGAAAGGGTCAAGCCCCTTTATGATCTAATAAAACCAGATTTTAAAAGAACCAATTGGACTCAAACACACACAGAAATTTTGAGATCCTTACAAACAGACATGTTAATAAAAACAAAATTAGAAACACGTGATAACACACGCAATCTTGTGATTCGAGTCATCCCAGGAAGATGCGGATTCACATACCTGACCTCTAATGAGGGAGAAAAGGTACCAATTGCATTCAAATCACACTTGTACACAGAAGCTGAAAAGAAATTCAGCATTAAAGAAAACATTATTCATGCAGTTCAAACCGCAATAGCTAGAGAAAAAGATAAAGCTGACGGTAGACACATCGCAGTCAGAACAGCAGAATCAGCCTTTGAGGCATTAACAACACCGTGTAATTTACCAACAACAGCATTGAATCCGGAATGGATACAATGGGTGAACTCAATTACAACGGACAAAGTAAAATACTACTTTGATCCAGAATTAAAAGAATTGAAAAATCTAGAATATGAAAGAACATTCCCTCTGCCAATCGACATTCTGCCCTTACGACAGTACGCATGTGTAATCTATACAGACGGACATGCTCAACCCTCCGTTTGGGGAGAACAAGCATACAACCCCACATGTGAGATTACAAAGAAAGTGTGGCGCGGAGGTAAACTAAGACCTCTATTAACAAGAACACACTCAGTAGAAACTAATTCAGAACAACAGACTGAAATATTAGCATTGAAAATGGCGCTAGATAATGCAGATCGCGAATTCCCGACACTCATAGTGTCCGATTCATATTACTGCGTCAAATCATATAACAACGATTTGCAGACATGGATTCAAAACGGTTACAAAGATGACACAGGTGCAACAATAAAGCAAAAATTGCTTTGGGAACAAATAGTTCTGTTACAAAAAGCACTACCAAAGACTCACGTGATACATACACTGAGTCATCAACGTGATGGCGTTCACGTTGCAGGGAATTCATTGGCTGGGACAGCCACAGCGGTAGCAACTGAATCGGCTTCCGTAGCTAGAAAAAAGCGTACAATGAAATACATTGACGGTGAAACAGTGCTGGCGGTAAAAACGTCATCAAAAGGCGACTGCTCAGCGCTACCGATCAACTATCCACTCAATTATACATACATAATCGATGCAAACTCCGTCCCTTTAGCTCGAATCCCTGGAGTGGGGGATAGAGTAATTCCAAACATGGACAGGAGAACTTTGTTAATTGCAGACGCACATATGGGCGAGGGTCTCAGACACCTCAAACTAAAAGATTCTCTGGAAGAACTACAATCAGTGTACTGGTGGCCAGGCATGAGCCTGCAGCATCACATTTTTGTAAAAAAAATGCCCGGACTGCAACAGAGATCGCAGTGGCGAGAGAAACGGTATACTCCCGTGGCGTTTCACTCCAGAAAGGATCAGCAGTAAAAAGCAAAGCGTCCGATTAACATATACAGGCTAGTTTCCACTTATATTGTAGATCCCCAGCACTCGGCTGACGTCTGGACTGTTATACAAAGATTTGCGAGTCTAAATGGCATATACGCTAGGAGCATGCTACGTTTGACCAATGTTTTCACTTTAGCCCTCAAGCTTGTGGGGAAGCACGGCCAAATGAGCATAGCGATGCGGGATTCTTCTCACTTCCTTCCTGAGGGATACGGGATGGTGTAAAGAAAAAACCAAGGCATAAAGCTATCTATAACAGAAAGGATATTAGGTTCGGGAGCTGGGTGGGTCAAACATCTAATAAGTGTCCAACGTAGTCTAAATAACCTGCCAAGAAATTCTCTGAAGGGATTCAGTCCGTACGAATTATTGTTTGGAACTAGGATGTTAGTCTTAGATCTTGACAGTCAGACTTCAGTGGTAAAGGAAAAAAGCTTTGATATCAAAGATCGTTTGGCTATTTTGCAGGACTTAAACAAAACAAGAAAAGACCTCAGCAACATAAAGTTGAAACAACAGCCAACAACCACTGAAGAACCACCACCTGTCCCAGCAAGACCTGTCTGGATTCCAAAAGTCGGGGATCTAGTCAGAGAAAAGATCGCGGTAAAGAAGGAATTTGGGCCTTCTTACAGAAAAGCAGTTCCTGTCTTGTCTATCAACGGGACAAGATCAGTTGTACTACCGCCGCTTGCTGGTAAAAAGGAGAACCGAGTTGTATCCATCGACCTGGTAAAACCACAATCATGTGGCCGATAACAAACAGTAGGCCAAGTGGACTCCCAATAAGTAGTAGAACACCAAGATTTGCTACCAATACAGAGGTCCAAACTAAGAGGCTAATCACATTCGAAATGCCTACAGAAGAACAACAAGGACTATGCAACAATGCATTGGAACTTAAACCTCTGAAAACCCAAATAAAAACATTTAGTAGAGACACACCAACCTACAATGAAGTAACAAACGAATATGCAAGAAACAGTAATCCTGAAGCAATTGGAACAATTGACAGAACTGCATCCGGCTACTTCATAAACTTCGATGATTCCTCTGAAGACCTCAGTGAATCAAAAACACAGCCATCAACAAAAACCTTTAAAGATAAAGCTAAAGAACTTTTGAAACAACTGAAAGAAACCTATCTGATTTCTCCATGGATTGAATTTTGGGTGGGCTTTGGTGTATTTATCCTCATACTTTGGCTCATCATGGTACTAACTTTGGGACGCTTCATTGAGGGAAAATATGCTAAAATGGACACAGCAAGTCAGAAAATCAACTTGATCCTCAAACCACACACATCTTCACACGTCGAGAAAAGAGAACTTTCTTCAGTCAACTTCACAGCCAATCCTATACCGGGTGGGGTAGCATGGGACAATACTGACTACGAAATTTATGGTCCGGTTGAGATCCTGAAATATCCACACCAAATTAAGATCTCATTGAGTGACTTTGTAAAAACAAGCTCATTTGCTGATGATTGGGACTTTGAAAGTATAAATAATATGATGTCTGACTTAGTGATGTCTGCTAAATTTACCAAACATGATTATTTGCAGGGTTCAACTAATTATGATAGTATGTACTGTTACAACCACTATGGTAACCATTTTCTACATAAATCTGCACAACCTAGAAATGTTTTAAATTATAATCAATGGGAACATTGTGCAACCCCTCCAAAAGGAAGCTCAAGAACCTTTTACGACAAATATTCATACTTTTCAGGGTTCAACACAAGTAATGCTGAAACATTTTATTTTAAATTGTCAAATAAGACAGGGACAAAGACCATGCTAACAAACACGAAATTGATATATTCAGACTCATTTTTTGAACAAATGAATACTTTTGGTTTTGATTATTGGGACAAAAATGTTGAAGTTAAAAGTGTTTGGGGTACAAAAGAATGGCAAGTACAAGGTATAGAATCATTGTTTAGAGCCTGCATGATCCCAGAACAAATTATATTTTTAAATGACACTGTTCAACAAACTACCTGTCTTGGCCTAGCCAAAATCAAAGACTTAAATAAACCGTCTATTCCAAAGCCAACAATGAACAGCAATAGCTCTACAGATGAAGAGATAGACGTAAACTATATATTAAACCAAAACAGAACACATCCTGATTGGAAACAGTGGTTGATCTGGCCCACAGATACTAATAACTGTCAAGACAGATTCCTGAACAAAAAACAGGGGTTCAAATTGACAAGGCCAGACCCTAGATATTCCCAAAGACAACACCCAGGGATAATAACCACCTACAGTGTGGGCAAATTATGCCTTCAATGGCTACAAACTTCCACACTGACAGAAATTAAACAACACCTAACTTTACTTACTGATGGTGCTGACTTGCGTGATTTCATTATGGGACTGCGCAAACAGCGTCAAAAACGCATCATTTATTTATTTATTTATAACAACATTTGTAAAGCGCGAACGACGGCCCTAGGGCATCTCGGCGCTAGATAACTGCTGTGTTTAACCCATGGAGGCGCTGAAGTACAGAGGTAGGAGGAAATCAAAGATTAAAAAGCCAGGTTTTAAGGTTTTTCCGGAAAGACCAGAGGGAGGTGCTGGTTTTAATTGAGTGAGGGAGTGTGTTCCACAGTTTCGGTGCAGCTACCAGGCTTCATAGCAGCCTCTGTATATGCAGCTTACAATGAGGCCTGGAAGGTTACTCAAATTGAGACAGCAGAAAGTATACGGGAAATTGACCGTATTAATTTGGAAAAATCACTTTCTGTAGTGGACAATGGGTTAATGACTCTGTCCTCCAGAATTTTTTCTTTGGACAGCATTGTGTCTTCAGCAATCGACATAATATCGCAAGACTTACTGCTGTTACAACACGGTCAGTCTCAATTGCGTTCTATTGTACAGCTTGGCTGGACGTTACAAAATCTTCGTTCAGGCTATGTGCCTTGGCGTTTAATCAACACAACGTCACTTTTCAATATCTTTAACCTTACTGATAAACAAATCAGTATGGCACAAAAGGGTGCTGATTATACAATCCTGAGCATTGAGAAACTCGAGAGATTACCAGTGACAATGTCAGAACGACCTGTCAGTGAATGGATAATACATGGGATAATTAATATTCCAATATCAACCTTCAGGTTTCAATACTGCCAAAAATATATACAGGCTGGCATGTACGAAAAATTGGGAAAAGGGTACATTAAGACAACATGGAACTTGCCCTATTCACATGCATGTGTCAGTAATAAAGGACAGAAAGTGTTTCTTAGTGGCAATAATTGTGCGATGTCACTAAGCGGTACACTTCTGTGTAATGTAATTAGTTTGCATGGAGCCTGTGAAGGGAACTCAAATAACCTTTCATGTCACCAGCTAGGCGCACCTGCAACAGAGGTAGAACCATTCCTTAAAAGACTCTATAACGGGAGTTACATTCTAATTGTGGATCGCAGATGTTGTAGTCTTATGCCTGGGACTCCTTATCTCGTAACTACGACTGCGAAGGTCATGTGCTGTGGACACTCATTGTTCCCCAGCTCCTTTCCAGACAGGGAGGCAAGGGCATGGCCTAACTTGAAAATTACTTCTATTCGAATAGATACTTTAAGCAGAATGAAAACAGTGCTTCTTCAGACGCTGACCAGACTCACGTCATCAAAAGAAACGTATGATCTCCTAGTCGCAAGGACGACTGCAGAGATTCACTCATTGTTATCAACTAATTCCCCCATACATTTCGCAGAAATCCTGAATGAAATCTTAAATATTTCTGATACCAGTGGAGTCTCAAAGGTATTTAAGACAGCATTTTCGATGGCATTAACACCATTCAAAGCCATACTGGGTATTTTTCCAGATTTCGTCCATTCGATTTTTGGCGGACTTCCCCTCATTTTGGGACTAATTGCAGGAATCCTATTCTTGGTCCTAATATTTCGTTATGGCAAACCATGTCACAGACAAAACACCTGCGGCAAGGGAAGAAACAATCCGAGCCATTGGATACCGGGACCGGATATCAAAAATCCTGGGACTATACCGGCTTAGAGACCTGAACATGACTTGGTTTCTTTCATTTCGACCAATGTGGCATCGATGTGTTTTACCTGTATTAAGGTGCTTGCTGTGCGGAGAAGAATGCGTGTTGGACACCTGTCTGACGCTACAATCGGATGCGCCTATGGATGCAGAAACATTGTTGGGTCCGATAAAGGCTCATGCTTTGTGCTGCCCTCAACGGCTGCCAATCCTGATGACGGAATTCATGGAAACTTCACCACTACGATTAAGGGGTAGTGGAGTTCAAGATGAAAGCAGCATCGATCAGGTACGACCTTCTGTCAGCAATACTAATCAAAACGTCAATGGAGACAATCGTGCGCACGAATGCATGGTTACACCTTTTCCGAGTTAGTGGAACTCTCCCAGGAAGCTGTTGACAGCTTTTTCGACAGTCTAAATGATATGATGTTCTCACCAGAGCAGAAATAGAGACTTTTAAGGAAGCTAGCACACGGCGTTCCCAACACCCTGAATTTGGCCTTCAACTTTAATAGCAAAATAACATGAACAATTTTCCCTCCAGTTCACGGACAGCAATTTTTTCAGCAGCCCCAAAATATTTTTACGATTTTTTGGGACACTTATCTTCTGCTTAAAGTAAGAACTATTCTTAGAGAAATAAAATTTCTATTTTAGAAACTTTATAGACATTAGCTGCCCGCTGGTATGTTCATAATTATTTTTATTCTGTGATGAAATGGTCTCAAACCTTTTTTTTCTGTATTAAGAGCCATTTCATGTGTAAGTTCTCATATACCAATTAGCAATAATGTATACATATGCGTGATCACTTTAGCATTATTCTACAGCTTGAGTGCATATAGTACATGTGAATATTTTTTTCCATATATTACATTATTCGAAATGCATTATATGTATTTTGGGGTGGTAAGGTATACACGATACTCTACAGTATGTTTTACTATGCCTAGATTCGTAAACATGGCCATAGTTAGCGTGGAGTGGGTGTGATGTATTCTTATAGGTTCTGTATCGATCCCCCTATTCCTGACCCTGTTCTGGTTAACAAGTTAACTAGCAGCCATCCCATGATGCAGAAACCGTTATCTGATTAAGCCACACTACGGCACAGGAACGTGTTATCTGATCAGGTCATAACGCTTGCCATCTAATTAGACAAGCGATATTCCTCCAGCCCCCGATAAGGCATACGGAGTTCTCAAAACAAATCAAACCTATGACAACCTGGGAAAAACCCTGCGGCCATTGTTTTGATTTCATCGAGAACTTCAGCAAAAGAATGTGCTAACGACCAAGTCGTATGACATCCTTATTGACGTATCTATGTCCATCCTTACGTCAATCTCGGCACCTTACAGGTATAAATATTACCGGTATTGCCTTAAGCAAACACACGCGGTGGTGACGAGATCGGAGCAGCCAGACTTGCCGAAGCCCAGAGCAGAGCAGACCCCGCTGGCGCAGCCCTGCCTTCCTGACGCGCTGAGAACGAGACGCTGCTTTCTCCTGCCGAGAAATCCAGCTCCGGCGCTTCCGGGTAGCCCTCGCAGGCAGCCTGGAATATCGAGACCAGAGACGAGAGATACCATCCCTCATTCATCCTAGATTCAAGGTACAGAACTGAATAACCCCTTGCAGAGAATTCTTGAGTCAGTCACTTGGCAAAACAAACTTAACTTAAACTGCTACTTTCTATTCCCGCCCACGTATTAGGCTTAGGTCAGGTACACCGGGGTAGGCGTAGTTAGAAACACCAGTTGAGTACGATTAGTCAAATGTATATGTGTATGTAGCTATTTTATCCATTTTAAACCACCTTATGGCTTAGAAACCATATAAATGTTTTTACAGTATTATTTTATACTTCTGCTTTTATTGTATGCACTTTACTTAACCATAAGTATTGCGATAATATCGATCCATTTCTCTTGTATGAGAAAAGAGACTGATCAATAAATAACATCTTTTATTGAACACGCCCGTCTCTTCCTTTTCTCTACAATCTGGTGAGACTAAGAATGCACGTACTGACTGAGTAAAATAAGTTGTCTTTTGTTTTCACACGACTCTAGAGATACACTCTTGATTAGGGGAGAGCAAAGTTGTCATGTTCTATGGTTGTCAGAAACTAAATCCCTTCTTGTCTATCCAGGGAGGTTCAACTCCTCCTTGCCTTTTCGAGAAAGTTTCTAGTGAACTCTGAGCTAGCTGGCAAACCCAAAACTTTAAGTCTAATATCGACAATAGAAGACCTAGTTAACGTCTGGTCTAGGCCTATACTATTGAAGGTATTATTCCAATGCGCAGAGCCTATTGGGATAATAGGAACTACACTACAGTTCCCCCTCTGCAAACACACTAGGCGGCGCGTTTTCAGAGTAATGAAAGGAGGGGGCGTGGCTTCCGGCGCGATGCCAGTCTTTTTTTATTTTTATTTTTTTTAAGAAGGGGGCTGTGTAGCCCCCCTTCTCTTTCTATTGTTGTAGTCCTGGAGACCCCATCCCTCAAGGCCTTCCCCCTAATTATTTTTTTTAATTTAAAAAAATGCGGAAGGGGGTCGCGAAGCCCCCTCCCGAGGCCTTAATCGCCCCAGGGACACCATCCCCTGGGGCATGGCCTTTTTTTTTTTTTTTTTTTAAACTATTGGGGAGGGGTGCCTCATGGCCCCCCTCCCCAGCCACTTGTAGCCCCGGGACCCCATCCCCCGGGGCTGGTCCTCTCCATTGGCGACTGTGGGAGGTCCCCAATCCCCCCACGGTCCCGCTGGCTCCCCACCTCCTGCGGGAGACGGCATTGCTTATACACATGGGGAGCAGCTAACATGCTGCTCCCCATGTGGAAAAGCCATCTACTTTGCTATTTGGAAGAGAGAGCAGGTTTCCATGTCCTCCCACAATTATACATGCTTTTGCCCCTGGGGGTGTCGGTCCCTGAGGCAGTGTGGGGGGGACTCGGCCCCCCACACTTTTTTTTATGAACATGCCCCCGGGATTATCATCCAAGCGTGGGCCTGTGCTACGTTTTATTTTTATCTGCAAGATTTGGGCCCTGGGGGTCCTTGTGGGACCCCCTGAGCAGGCCTAGGGGGTCAAGGTGTTTCTACCCTGCCCCCTTTTCGCGTTTTGCATGTGTTTTATTTAGGTTTCTTGTGCCTCGGTTCTACCGAGGCACAAGATGGCTGCCAACACTTCCTGGTTTGGAGTGTTGACAGCCAATTAGCATACAGCTCGTGCTCGGCAGGGTGCGCAGATCCTGTGCTGCCATAGATATATATGTACATTTAATTGCGATTTTTGGAGGAACTACTGAACGGATTTGCACTATTTAAGCAAAAGGCACAAGTCTGAACTAAGGACTACCTCTTTGCCAAATTTGGAGTAATTGCGTTGAGCAGTTCGGGCTGTAGCAGCGATAAACGGTTCCTATGGTAAATTGTGTGGGGAAATCATGTTTTGGGACCCCCTTTTATCTCGGCCCCCGCTCGAAGAATCACCCCAAGACTTTCAGGATAGGAGCGGACCGGAGCTGGCCATTGGGTTTGAAAATTTAGCAAAGATTTTTCAACCAGCGCCAAAGTTATTCCAAATAGAATGTTGCGGATTTCCTATGGAAAATAGGTCCTAACTGTAACAATCTTCTGGCGACCGCCAGTAGATAATATATATATATAGATATATATAATATATATATATATAGATATATATATATATATATATATATATATATATATATATATATATATATATATATATATATATATATATATATATATATCTATATATATTACCTACTGGCGGTCGCCAGTAGGTATATATAGTTAGGATTTTTTCTCTATGGGTTTTTTGAAAATTCTATGTCTAATAACTTTGGCGTTTGTGGACGGAATTGGCTGAAATTTTCAGGAAAATGGCACATTTTGTTTCTGAGCAGCCCTTGAAAATTTGGGGGGGGTTCGTCAAGGGGGGGCCGAGAAAAAAGGGGGGTCCCAAAACGTGTTTTTAACATTGAGTTTTCCATAGGGCGGTTGGCCTCACTTTTAGCCCGAACGGCTGAATGGATTTGCACGAAACTTGGCAAAATTGTAGGGACTGGTAGCCCGATGTGCCTTTTGTAGGTCTCAATATATGTGCTCCAGTGGATTTTGAGAAATTAACGTTTAAAAAAAGATATATATCTGTAACAGCGGACCGGTTAGCACTCTGGTTCGCGGACTTTTCGCGCAACGGAGCTTTGTGAAGCGAAGCTGATTGGTTCTCCGGCGTCTGTCAACATTCCAAACAGTCCGTAGCGGCCGCCATCTTGTCTCTCGGTAGGATCGAGAGACAAGAGGAGGTCAAAACAAAGGGGGAAATAACTATAAGGGGGCATAGTAGATCCTCGCTGACCCCCTAGGTTTGATGTGGAGGTTTTAAAAGGGCCCCGCGGGGCAAAAAAAAATAATAAAAATAATAATTGAACGGCTGAATGGATTTGCACGAAACTTGGCAAAATATTAGGGACTGGTAGCCCGATGTGCCTTTGCTAGGTCTCAATATATGTGCTCCAGTGGATTTTGAGAAATTAACGTTCAAAAAAAGATATATATCTGTAACAGCGCTCCGCTTCGCGTAACGGAGGTTTGCGAAGCTGATTGGTCATTCTGTCACTGGGCTATAGTTGGGCTACATCTGGCTGATATTTGGGCTACATTTGTTTTTTTGTGTGTCTGGCGGCCATCTTTGGGCTACATTGGGCTACATTGGGCTTCATTGGGCTACATTCGGCTAATTAGCAAATAGCTCATCGCAAACTAGGAATGGTAAAGAATCGCTATTTATTCCTTAAAGTTCGCTATTTAGGAAATGCAAATAACTTTGATGATACATATGGCGGTTCATCTCTAACAAGATAAGAAGCATAGGGATAGATTTATGATGACTGGCGCATCACCAGGGATGTGTTAGTCATTCTGTGCCGCTGTTCCGTCACCTATGGTGTGCTGCATTTACAATGCGGCGCATCACGGGGCAAAAACAGCACAGATGCGTGATGTATCTGTGCCGTAAAGGTGGCGCATTGCTGGAGTTGTATCGCAAGTGTGATGAAGCTCCAGCAAGGGTCGGGGGTGCCCCTGTCGCAGGGTTTCTGTTCTCACACAGAACTGTGGACAGAGGATTGGAACCTCGGCGAATTAGGGTGTCCCAAAACTCACGTTAGTAATCAAAAACTATTTAGCAAGCTAGGTACAGTGTCACATTGGATATAACAAACTCTCAATGTTTAGACAATCCAGAATATGAACTTATAGTACCTCAGGATACGTGGAACTCATGAACAGTCGGTCGTTATATATTTCTTAGAAACCAGAACATGGAGTTAAGAAGAACACATGTGTATTTGAAATGTTTATTTACTAATGCCGTCTTCTCAGGCGTAGTACCTTAGATAATAAAAGTACACATATTATCAGTAGCAAAATTACCAGCATAGTTACTAGTACATAAAAAGTGAATGGTGATAGTATGTTAACATGCTGTAAATGAATAAGAGTTAGCAACACTTATAAGCAGCCGCGGGCCGTGGAGGGAGTTACGGTGAGGCATGGAGGCGGGGAGGGGGAGAAGCAGGGTGGAGAATACAAGTACACATATTATCAGTAGCAAAATTACCAGCATAGTTACTAGTACATAAAAAGCGAATGGTGACAGTATGTTAACATGCTGTAAATGAATAAGAGTTAGCAACACTTATAAGCAGCCGCGGGCCGTGGAGGGAGTTACGGTGGGGCAGGGAGGCGGGGAGGGGGAGGGGCAAGGTAGAGAGGGCTCCACCCTGCTTCTCCCCCTCCCCGCCTCCCTGCCTCACCGTAACTCCCTCCACGGCCCGCGGCTGCTTATATCTCACCCTCCCTAATACACATATTATATTATTTGCTAAGAAGGTCTCTTTGTGTTGGTTTAGGGCGTGCCCATACTTTAGTGTCTTAGATTTGAAGGAATCACATCAGCATACACCAGCTCTCTCTTCATGTGAACCGCATCAACTGTTGTGTATGTGTGTTCGGCAAAGCAATATAAAACCCGCCTCATGCCCAGAATTGGCAGAAGTTGCACTTATGTTATGAGTATGAAGTCGTGGAGATCAGACCTCATAACAATTCTGTATCGTGTTGTTCTTGAAACTTTAGCACTCGCTGTACAGATATAGTTTAACAAGTAAAGCAGATAGTAGACCAATAACATATTATTCTCATGTAAACCACGATGAACTACTAGGTGGAAAGCTAAAGCAACAACTAAATGTCGTGTGCAGAAGTTGCAAAAAAGGAAAAATGGCGTTTAAACCGGTAATGAGCCCATGCTAACTTAACACGGTGTAAAGATATCCAGGACCTAGATGACACCTCCTCATGATCCGGAAACGAACTGAATAAGATAATAGAAGTGCCATCTCATGAGAGCAGATTGCAAGTTTATATGTGGACGGTCCGCAAGGTAAAGCATTAAAAACTAGGAAAATTCAATGCTAAAGAAAAATAAAACAGCCAAGTACTTTATCGAGTCTTAAGCCAATAGGCAAGGTAAATAATAAAAACTTGACAATTAAGTCAATGAATTGTCAATGAAATGCTAGTACTCAGCATATGAAACATGAAAAAGGTCTATGACATAACTGTGTATGCAAAATAAGCTGCAACAGCCTCCAACAGGAAGTCACCGTCTTCATCCGAAAACAGTTCAGCCATCCAATTTAAAAGCGGAAAAGAACATACGTGCTCTCCCAGCACCGGATCCTCTATCACCATCAGAGGACAGCTCGGTGGGTTTTCAAGAAAGCTGTGTTCCAAGAAAGACTGTGCTGCCGCCAGTAAATTCCAGGGACCAAGTAGTCCATGCATCAATGCCACAGCCATAATCCTTTCGCCAGGACAAATCAACTCGTGAGTAATGATAGGAGTCATCAGCTGATTAAAGTCGACGTCAGGAGAAACCGGTCCGCAGAGACACAAATCAATGGCCCAATCGAAATCACAGGTCAGGCAGTGAAATACAGGCTGGACACAGGTGAAGTAGGAGAACCGAAAAGATAATCCATATGCCGTGCTTAATATCGCCAACGGCATTGTGCCATAATATTCTAGCATGCGATTGCGGAACAGTGTCAGCAGCTGCAGGGTCGGAGGTTGCATAGGAGGGACATCCATATTTAAAAATGTAAAAAAGTACAAGAGCGTCCGCTGGTAATGCAAGTAAAAATGCAATCCACGAAGCAGAGTGGAGAAAATGGAATGAAAGGGAGCAGGGATGACTCCAAAGATTTTCTCAAATGAAGTCACGAGACCACTGGTAACAACTTTAAAAAAGTGTGCCAGGGATTTTGTGGAGGATGCGTTAAAGATAGTCGGAAACATGTTGCTGAAATTGAAAGGCAAACCTGTGTACGGGTGTTCGCTATGTGAAGTACGAAAGTTTCACGGGCCGAACTCAAGGCCACCTCTCTCTGAGACAAAAGAGCTCTTATTCTTGTCATGCTGTTGAAACGTGTCCCAAGGTTGGTATTTGTGGCCAGATTGAAAACTCCCTATGTTCATGTGTGGGAGGAAATAGAACATTTCTGCAGCAAATAACCCGTTCACTTACTGTTACGATAAAAGGAATACTTTTAATTAACTCAGAACAATCTTCATTATTGAGCATCAAATAACTACCATTTTCCAACAACTTGAACGTGGGGATGATAGCAGGAACTGGCGTGCCTTGCATCACGCAAGCCATATTTGGTCGCTGTTTGTTGCATGAATCGTGTAACTGTATGTGCCTACACATTAGTGAATGATCTGGCGTCTCAGTGCATTCCTCTCCATTCAGATAAACTTCTTGATCATCTTTGAAACATCTGTATGTGTATGGAAGCGACCAGACCTCATGAACAAAAGCACTACCTAAAGGTTCATAAAGACCTATTGGTATATATTTCATACAATTTGAAAACTTATATAAAGCAAAAGGCAGCGTTATTAAACCGTCGATAAGGCATGTTGCCAAAAAACCCGCAATCCTCTGCTGATGATGTCACTGAGCATGTCATGAATGATGTAATATGTGACATCATCAGTAGTGGATTATGGGTAATAGTATCTCTAGTTTACTCCCCTATAGCTGTCTTTCTTTTAACATAAGTGTGTGTTTCCTTCCCTTATACTTACTGTTTTTGGTTCGCTTCCAGTTCGCGTACCAGCGAGCGAACTAGGAAGCGAACTAAGAGAAATAGAGGTTGGCACAGTTCCAAATATTGTACCAATTTTTTAATAACGGGGAGGTAGTTCTGAAAAGAACTTTTTTTTTTATTTTTCTGAACATTTTTTTACTGTAAGGTTCCCGATTCGCGAAGCGGGAACGAAGAAAAAAAAATATTTAAAAAAATAATTATTCATAAACATATAAAATATATTTTTGGATTTAAAGAAGAATAAATTTTACAGCTACAGATATTAGCTGTTAAAAAACCAATGAAATTCACTGAAAAAACCATAGGTTATAGACCATATATAGTTAGGAATTAGCATTTACAAAACCTTGAAAATTCACTGAAAAAACCATAGGTTATAGACCATATATAGTTAGGAATTAGCATTTACTAAACCTTATTTTACTCACACAAAACCATTGAAATTCCATATATAGTTAGTTGCACTAACTATATATCGCGCACCCGCAATCCACTGCTGATGATGTCACATATTACATCATTCATGACATGGTCAGTGACATCACTGATGACATCACTGATGACATCTCAAATGACATCACTGATGACATCATCTAGTGTCTGTGTGTTTTTGTAAAGTTTAAATACGTTTTACATATTGAAGAATGACTGGATGTATGGAAGACTGAGTGTGTGTGTGGCTGGCTGGGAGGTGTGTGACTCTGTGCATATCAATGTGTACTTGTATCAGTGATTGTATAAGAGAGTAAGTATGTGTTAGTATATGTGTGAAAAGTATGGTGTTCTGTGTTTAACTATAGATGAGGAAATCGAAGTGTGATTGATTCTTCACAGGACTGACTAGGTGTATGAGTGCATATGATAGTGTTCTAATAATAACTGACTGTATGTATGAGTAATTGTATGGGTGAATGAGTGAATGTGTGTGTAGACGTACGAATCAGTGAATGCGTATGTAGTAACTGGTATTAGTGTGTCATGATGTCATCAGTGATGTCATTTGAGATGTCATCAGTGATGTCATTTCAGATGTCATTAGTGATGTCATCAGTGATGTCACTGAAGTATGGTGTTCTGTGTTTAACTGTATAGATGAAGAAATGGAAGTGTGATTGATTCTTTACAGGACTGACTTGGTGTGTGAGTAACTCCATGGATGAGTGGCAGTGTGTGACTGTCTGCATAGGTGTATGAGTGCATATGATAGTGTTGTAATAATGAGTGACTGTATGTATGAGTGATTGTATGGGTGAATGAGTGAATGTGTGTGTAGACGTAGGAATCAGTGAGTGCGTATGTAGTAACTGGTATTGGTGTGTCATGATGTCATCAGTGATGTCATTTGAGATGTCATCAGTGATGTCATCAGTGATGTCATTTGAGATGTCATCAGTGATGTCATCAGTGATGTCACTGACCATGTCATGAATGATGTAATATGTGACATCATCAGCAGTGGATTGCGGGTGCGCGATATATAGTTAGTGCAACTAACTATATATGGAATTTCAATGGTTTTGTGTGAGTAAAATAAGGTTTAGTAAATGCTAATTCCTAACTATATATGGTCTATAACCTATGGTTTTTTCAGTGAATTTTCAAGGTTTTGTAAATGCTAATTCCTAACTATATATGGTCTATAACCTATGGTTTTTTCAGTGAATATATATATATTTATATGCAACCAAGTCCTGCAACATTCATCCGTGTCTCCTCATAGCTCAAGGAGAAAAACAGGTACAGACCACAAGTTGGCTCGTGAAAATCAGGTGCTGTTTATTTTTACCACGACCTCCTTAGCATGACGTGTTTCGACCGGGTCACCCCGGTCTTGATCACATGACGTGCCAACATAGAGGCGTGTCTTAAATAGTGCATGAACAATGATAGCCCCTCCTACATAAACTATAGACATAAAAACATCTTGCTTGTGTAAATACATAAAAATTGCAGTAACGCGATTTGAACTGGATACAAGTAGTTGTATATTATACAG
This sequence comes from Lissotriton helveticus, assembly GCF_964261635.1. Taxonomy (NCBI): domain Eukaryota; kingdom Metazoa; phylum Chordata; class Amphibia; order Caudata; family Salamandridae; genus Lissotriton; species Lissotriton helveticus. The sequence continues at coordinate 2,035,319,260 of NC_136059.1, read as the reverse complement.
TCATAAATATCCTCCTCAGCAACAATGTTAGCAGAAGATACAGTAACTACTCAAATCAAATCAAACCAGATTCTGTTATTCGGTTTCCAAATTTCATAGAAAACCATAAAAGTTCATATAAAAATTCAGGAATAACAAAAGGTATATAAAACGTCACAGTACACAAAAAGACAATGGTAAAAAGCACTTTAAAATACAGTAACATTTTCAATAAATCAATTTATGACGTGGCACGAAATACTTTGGGTGAAGTAGGCCAGAAGTGGCGAATACATACAGGAATAACAAAAGGTATATAAAACGTCACAGTACACAAAAAGACAATGGTAAAAAGCACTTTAAAATACAGTAACATTTTCAATAAATCAATTTATGACGTGGCACGAAATACTTTGGGTGAAGTAGGCCAGAAGTGGCTTTAGCCAAGATTTGCTCTGTGCTTAACAAAGAACTTGAGGAAGCAGGCAATGTTTTTCCAATTGAAGGGCAAGGAACGCAGGGCGGCATCTGCGTAGGCCCAACATTTTTTAAATTGGCATTATCCAAATTTTCCTGGGCTCGGTGTAAAATTTGCAACACAAAACAAAACAATATGTATCATAGACTGAGAGTAAGCATCATCACAGGTACATGCCGAGAGGTTCTTAGACCAGTTGTTAACCTGGTAAAATGTCAGTAATCTGTAGAAAATATTGAGCCTAAAACAGGTCAGTAACGGTTTCTCATAGTTGCTCAGCTTGTAAATTAGATAAGGCTGCATAGAAAAAGTAGTCTGAATAGTTAAAATGTGCTGCACTGAGCTTTTTCCGACCTCTGTGTTTAGTCTTAACTCTTCCAAATGTGACATACAGGTCTTTTTTGAAGAACTTCTTGATACTTTCGATATAGTTAATGGAGACAGAAAATATTGCACCAAGCCCAGGTCATAAAGAAAGTTTTTTGCATAAACAAGCCAGCTGATTTTGTGCCTGTTTTCAAGCAGAAGGCAGTCACGGAGAAGGTTTCGGGATAGTTCACTTTTTGGGGACGTCCAGCCGTGGTGCCATAAGAGAATTGGTTGGAGTTTAATAGTGTCTATATATATATACCATTCCCAATTCTGAGTGGCAACAATAAGTCGAGGAGCTCTGGGGGAGAGCAAGTAAATATCTCAAAAAACTGTTCTCAATTTTGGAGAGCGTCCAACTTCCCATGTCCCCAAACCCCTGCCCTGTAACATGCTACACTTATGCATTTAGCTTGGAATATCTTAATCATTTCAGGTGCTGACCTTTTGCCTAACCTTTGCACGAATGCTATCAGGGCTGTCGTAGCCATGAGAAACAAACATTTCCTTGCCTCAATCGCCTGTTTCTATGAAGACTTATTGTCTATTAAAATCCCCAAATACAGATATGTGTTTGTTCTTTCCAACTTTGTATTCTCAATAAATGTCACTTGTTTTCTTGGGTCCCGTCCCCGAGTACATTACGAAAAATATTTTAATATCAATTTTAAGATTCAGGCCAGCCAAAAAGGAGGATCGGTATTGGCCAAGATCCAATGTGGGGCAGGTCCAGGCCCCCTTCCAACATAGCTGTTTCCAACCCGTTCGTATAAAGGGTAAAAAGGAAGGGAGCGAGGATGCAGTCCTGCCTAACCCCCTCTCTACTCCAAATGATGCCGTGAGTTCGCCCCTAAGCCCATACCTCACTTTTGCCGTCGCCTCGGAGTAGAGTTCACGGAGGAAGTCGACCAATGGTAGATCTAAACCCATTTCCAGAAGGATCGCCCATGCTTTGAAATGGCTTACACAGTCGAAAGCGGCTGTTAGATCGACGTAATACATGTATAGTTGTCCACCTTTTGCTCCAACATATTTCCCCATTATGAGGGACAAGTTGAATGCTTGTTCCACTGTACCTAATCCCTCTCTGAACCCATACTGTAGGTCAGAAACAATATTGTGATCATCTGCCCAGGTTTGGAGTCGTTCCAGGAGAATACGACCCGTGACCTTCCCGAGGGAATCGAGTAGGGAAATGGGCCGATAACATGAAGGACTATGACGATCGCCTTTTTTAAAGATGGGGACAAGAATTGAGGCTGACCATGAGTCAACTAGCAGTACAGCACAAGCCGCTTCAAGCACTTTGGTCAGAATAGGCGACCATAACTCCAGGTTATATTTAAAAAGATCGACCGGTACCCCATCAAGGCCCGGTGCTTTCCCACCCTTGCTAGCTAATAAAGCATCTTCTACTTCCTGGAGCATGAAGTTAAGTGGGATTAGAAAAGATGTTTGAGGTAAGGGTGGTGCCAGCCCTTCAGTTTCAGGTGAATTGGTGCAATCATATAAGTCTAAACTGAATATCTGAGAGTAATGATTGATCCATGTGGTAGTGTCAACAGCGACGTCTTTTTTTGGAATGCTCCATTTCACCCAGCAGAAAAGGAGTTTTTACAACTTTCCAAAAGTTGGCACTATCTTTCGTGATGCAGATTTTATGCAATTGGTCCCATAGGTCATTTTTTAATTCTACCTAATGAGACTTTAATGCCTTGTTATAGATCTTTCTGAGTTTGATAATTTCCTCCTTGTCCCTCGGTGAATTCCAGAGTGCGGTTTTCAGACTGGAATAGACTCTTGTGCACGCTTTATTAAACCACTCTTTAGCAGTGTACCCTTTAGCTTTCATTTTCCTGAAAAGAACATCTTGTACTATTTTGGTGATGCTAATATAGCTAGGCATAATCTCTTCATGCACAGTATCAGGGTTTAAACATTTTTCGATTAATGGCCATGCTTTCTTCACTACTTTGGATGTTATTACAGCTGGATCCATTTTCATCCATTTTAGAGAGAAGCCATTTGATCTATCCAAATGTAACATTTGTAAACCCAAATTGCATGTTGAGTTAAGCTTTGCTGGGTTATTAGGAATAGATACTAAGAGAGTGTTGGGGAAATGGTCGCTTACAGCGTTGTTGACTGTTGAAAAACCCTGTATAATGGGTACCATACTACTAGAAACAAAAATATAATCAATAACGCTGGAAAGGCCCCTGCCATTAAATGTGGCAGAGAATGGAACTGGGGGAACCATCAGCTCATTTGCAAAACCCAACTCCAAGGCGAACATAATTTCATTCAGGCGATTACCAATATTTGAATGAGGATAGTGGGTTAAAGCAGTATTGTGATCGTCCAGGATTCCACAATTTTTATTATTTCTGTTACAAAGCGATAAATTAAAATCACCACCCCAAATTAGTTTAAAATCTTTTTTATGGTGCTTATTTTTTAGTTCCTGTAGGGAGAAGAAAATATCATTTAGAACTATCATGAGGTCTGCCTGCTGTAAATTGTTGTAGAAATTAACCAAGAGATGATTGGCCGATTTATTTATTTTAAGGTTCAAAATTTGGAAATTAGTTTCCAATCTTAATGGGGCTATATCCTCAATTTCTAGGGTTTTGAAATAAATGTTGTCAAACCACCTTTTGGCCTACCCGAGGTTGACGGAAGAGCATATGAGGTATACGTTTTGTATCCCTCAAGATGTACTTCTGTACTTGTCCATGTTTCCTGAAAACATAGGATATTATATTTTCCCACCAAGTCTAACCAGATATCGATAGTCATTTTAGATCGAAGTCCTGCCACGTTCCAGAAAATAATTTTAAGTTTATAGTTTCCCGATATACGGGAGCCGTTAGGAACTTTGGTGTTTGATTTCTCATTTACTATAGAACCCGTTGGTGAGATTTTATTCTCCTCTGTTTGCAAACAAACGCCTGATCCAACTCAATCAGTAACCTCTTCTAGGAGGCTAGTAACACCTACAGGGCTAGAGAGATATGCTGCTGTTACAAGTTCTAATTGATGTTGACCAGTGCTAAGGAGTGCCGATCGTTGCCCCAGAAAAGAAGGGTGACAATCAGCCAGTCAATCATTGTTTTCCAAACCTGAGAGGGGGTTCAATCTATTGTGGGTGGAGACAATATACGTCTGACTGTAATCAGAGGCAGTGAGTCTAAACTTGGCAGTGTTTTCGTGGCGTGTTCGGGAAGGGTAGAAAAATCCTAACAGTAATATGTTGATCCCCACTGCGTCTACAAAATTGTTCTCGCCCCCCCCTAATATTTTATTGACCAATAGCAGGGATGTGAATGTTAAAACTATGCAGTCACCTGTTACCATTTTTTCTCGGTGGCCCACCACTGAACACGTCTTGACATCTTAAATTCGTGGAATAGTTCTTTGGTCAGGCCTACCCTTCTACCTAGCCAATAGAGTGATTTGTTTCTTAAGGAAACCCATGATTCATCATCAGCACCCTCCTTTTTAGGGACATTGGCCAGGACAACAATATATGGTGTTGCTGCCGGGGGAGGTCTAAATGGTCGTCAGACACCCGCTGGTCACACAGATGGAGTGGTGCGATCGAGGCAGGAAGTAGGTGAGTCTGAGAGGAGTGTGTAGGTTGCATAGGGTCAAGTGTTCCTGTCCGCCTTTTAACAATAGTGTCACCCCCTATCGCCGGCCTATTGGTCGGGGGACAAATTATCTCATGTCCGACCCTATTAGTCCCATAAGCAGTGGAAATATTTGTTGTTAAGGTATTCTCTTCACTACTATACTCCCTCTCTGAGTCAGTTCAGAGACCTGTTCGTATATGGTTTTCTGGCCCAGGCGGAAAACTCCACCAGAGTTTATTGTGCCTTGTGCTCCCAGACCAATGATTGCGGCCCCCCTGGGTGCAATTGCTAGAGATAAGATAAGATCCTCAATGGTAGTAAGTCTGGATGTTAATTGGTCCAGTCTGAGTCTCAAATAAAGGTCCAGTCTCTCAACCAGTGTGGATAGATTCTTAATATCACTATGCATGTCGGGATTGCCATTTGGCGAGGTCTTACCCTTGGTATGGCTTTTGCTGCACCCCACCCGTTTTTTCCCTTGTGTCACCTGTTTCACTAATTTAGTCACTGTGGGAGCTACTTGAACGTTAGCTGTAGCTCTTTTAATGGTATGAGTCTCCACGAGACATGGGTTTTTAGGTCTTTTTTGTGGTGGTTGCGTGGGGGAGTCACTATTGATAAGTAAAATCTCCTCTGAGCTAGGCTGAATACAGCAATTGAGAACGCCTCTATTAGGGGTACCTTGATTCAATGAGTGAGGATCGGCTGGAAGTGCTATATCTGAGCTCAGCCTGGAAGAACCTGCTTCTATTGCTTCTTCAACAGACGAGATCTGTTTATCAACAACCCCTACCGCCCCCGTAAGATAATTCAGCAAAGTCTGCTTGGAGTTAACCACTGTCCTGGCAGTTGAGGGTGGTTTAGAACTAGGTAACTTTATTTTACCCATTGCAATTACCCAAATATGGTCTTGATGCAAATTTCAGCAAGGAAGGAAATAAAAAAAAAAGAAGAATTAATTTGCGGCCAATCCAATCCTTAACCGATCAAACCTCTAGATACATAACAATAAGTTAAAAAATATTATACAAACATGATGACAATAATTAAACAAGAGAGAGCAAAAATGCACTAAGAGGGTAGGCCCAGCCCAGACTCAAATGGGCACAGACTGGCAAGGATGGGTCCGCCCTTAGCCCGGGCTTTGCCCAGGTGAGACTGCGCGCGTCCCACGCCGCGGGGACCCACGTCGTAATTTATGCGCCCTGGGTTGATGGAGGCTGCTCCTCACCTCTCGCGAGACCGTGCTGCCCCCTGGGAGATGGAGTTCGGGGCAGCGTGTGGTCCATGGTTTTGGTGCGAGCAGAACGGGCAGGCATTGGGCCCAAGCTGCAATAGGCTCCTGTGCCCCCACAGACAATCCACAGGCAAAGTTCTGGTGAGCAGACAGAGTTTAAGGTTCCAGAAAAAAGTTCTCCCGCGACGCGGGGACCCACGTTGTAATTTATACGCCCTGGGTTGATGGAGGCAGCTCCTCACCTCTCGCGAGACAGCGCTGCCCCCTGTGAGATGGAGTTCGGGGCAGCGGGCAGTCTGCGGTTTCGGCGCGAGCAGAACGGTCAGGCAGTGGGCCCAAGCTGCAATAGGCTCCTGTGCCCCCACAGACAATCCCCAGGCAAAGTTCAGGTGAGCAGACAGAGTTTAAGGCTCCAGCAAAAAGTTCTCCCGCATCACGGGGACCCGCGTCGTAATTTATGCACCCTGGGTTGATGGAGGCTGCTCCTCGCCTCTCGCGAGACCCTGCTGCCCCCTGGGAGATGAAGTTCGGGGCAGTGCGCGGTCCGCGATTTTGGCGTGAGCAGAACGGGCAGGCAGTGGGTCCAAGCTGCAATAGGCTTCGGTGCCCCCACGGACAATCCCCAGGCATAGTTCAGGTGAGCAGACAGAGTTTAAGGTTCCAGAAAAAAGTTCTCCCAGTAACTACTCAAAAGTGCAAAAGAATAAGGTGAGCAGACAGAGTGAGCAGACAGAGTTTAAGGCTCCAGCAAAAAGTTCTCCCGCATCACGGGGACCCGCGTCGTAATTTATGCACCCTGGGTTGATGGAGGCTGCTCCTCGCCTCTCGCGAGACCCTGCTGCCCCCTGGGAGATGAAGTTCGGGGCAGTGCGCGGTCCGCGATTTTGGCGTGAGCAGAACGGGCAGGCAGTGGGTCCAAGCTGCAATAGGCTTCGGTGCCCCCACGGACAATCCCCAGGCATAGTTCAGGTGAGCAGACAGAGTTTAAGGTTCCAGAAAAAAGTTCTCCCAGTAACTACTCAAAAGTGCAAAAGAATAAGGCCAAGTGGCTTCATAATGATTTGTGCTAGAAGAGAGAAAAAGTCTTACAAATCGCTTGCAATGTATACAGAAGCAAGTTAATTTAAATTGTGAAGTCGGCAATGTAGGATAAATGGCTAAGAAAGTGCTTGTACTAATAATGTGCAAAACGTGACATAGACTATATGTTAAAATAATAATGGGAAGTGCAGGTTTGGGCGGAAATTAATGACATAATTCCCAATTTGGTAATTGAGAAAATTATTAGATAAATCTAATCAAACTGATGTCAGTAATAATTCATGATATGTAATATCATGTGGTTGCTACATAAATGAAACGCTGATACCAATCATACAGTTACATGGCCTCTGTTTTCTGTTGCCTTCGGTGAACAGTTAGCCAATCTACTCACCTCATCTGCTCGAGTCGCCATTCTGGGCGACTTTAACTATTGGTATAATGACAGTGATGCTGGTCCTCATGCGGCCGAGCTATTCAAAGTTCTCGCCAGCTTTAACATGACCCAACTTGTCACTTCTCCTACCCATATCGGGGGCCACATTTTAGATCACATCTGGACTCACAACCTTACTCTCTCCTGTCCTGTGATCACTCCTTGTATTTGGTCTGACCACTACTTGATCGACACGGTGATCACAGTCAGGGGCTGTATGAAGGTCCCTCTTCTGGCAGGTGGGATTGCGCGTAAATGGAGCACCCTTGACTCTCAGGCTTTCCTTTCGTTCCTGGCTGAGACCCGCCCTCCGCCGTCTAGTGCCGCGACTGTTTATACTCTGGAGGAGGATCTCACTGGCTGGATCACCAGCACCAGCGCCAGCGACCGCTTTGCCCCTCCCTCCAGATTTCCCCGTTCCCGGCACAGCAAGTCCCACAAGTGGTTTAATGCCTCCTTGAAAACCCAGCAACTCGAACTGCGCCAGACGGAACGTAGGTGGAGACGTAACTACTTACCCATCGACAGAGAGCTATACGTCGCTGCGCGAAAAAAATATAAAGATGCAATTACGGCAGCAAAAGCTCTTCACATTTTGGAAAGCATCCTCACTGCTCCCAATAAATCCAAGGAGATTTTTTCAGTTATGAGGGAGCTCACGTCTGACTCAAGGACTCTTCCCTCTCAGACTCCGACGCAAGAGTCCTGCAATGCCTTAAATAGCTTCTTCATCGAAAAAATCATCAAGATCAAGAATACTATCTCCCCTGCCTCCCCTGATGGCATGCTAGCTTCCCCTCCTGAAAATTCACTTTCATTATCATCCTTCCCCACCCTTGACCCCAGTACTTTGGCCAAACTTGCTGTTCAGGTAAAATCCGGCTCGCCTAATGATTGTTGCCCCCCCTCTATCTTCCGTGACATCTGCCTGACTCTACCGGACTGCATCCTGCCTCTGTTAAACACCTCTCTCGAGGCTGGTGTGGTGCCCAACTCCTTTAAGGAGGCTGTCCTGGTGCCCCTGCTGAAGAAGCCTGGAGCTGACCCGGACGATCTCACCAACTATCGGCCTATCTCTCTCTTGCCCTACCTATCCAAACTTCTGGAGGCACATGTCACCAGCTGCCTCTCTAAATTTATCGAGTGTTCCAACTTTCTCGAACCCAACCAAGCTGGCTTCAGACCAGCCCATTCCACCGAGGCTGTGATCCTGGCAGTTATGGATACCCTTAGGGCTAATGCCGATAGAGGGACACCACAGGCGCTGGTCTTATTGGACTTGTCGGCAGCATTCGACACGGTGGACCATAATATCCTCGTCCACCGTGCTGAGCAAGCCGGCATCCGAGGCCTGGCCTCTGCCTGGCTCAAATCCTTTCTGTCGGGCAGAACCCAGGCGGTCCGGTTAGGCCCCTTCATAGCTGCGAAGGCCCCATCCATCTGCGGAGTGCCCCAGGGATCATCCCTGTCCCCTCTGCTTTTTAATTTCTACCTTCAGCTGCTTATTCACTCTTTGAAGAGGTGGAATGTCACCGTATTCAACTACGCAGACGATCTGCAAATCATCTTCCCGCTCAACACCCCTAATGCAGCTCTCGACTGCCAAGCGGTGTTGGTACACATCCAGCATTGGATGAACTCCCACCAGCTTAAGCTGAACCCGGGGAAGACCGAGTTAATTCTTCCGGGCAACAGTCTCATTCACTGGGGCCCACAATTTTGGCCGACTGAGCTTGGCTCTCCGCCCGGCCCGGCAAAGTCAGCAAAGAGTCTTGGGGTCATAATTGACACGGAGCTCTCTCTTAAACCTCAGGTGGGTGCGGTTGTGTCATCATGCATGTTCCAGCTCAGAAAAATCAGGAAAGTCTCTCACCTCCTTACACCGGAGGCTCTGATACAAGTCCTGATTGCCTTGGTGCTCTCCCGCCTGGATTATTCAAACTCTCTGTACCATGGCCTACCTAAATCCCTCCTCTATAGGCTTCAGATTGTACAGAACCAGGCGGCGAGACTGGCCTATAAAACCCCGAAGTGGCAGTCTGCGAGACCACTGCTTCGCAGACTCCACTGGTTGTCGGTGGAACAGAGGACTGCATTTAAGATCGGCTGCCTGACTTTTAAGGCTGTGTCTGGGACCTCCCCCGCCTTCCTCAAATCACTGGTCATCCCTTATTGCCCGGTACGCAACCTCTGGTCGTCTTACCGCCAAATCTTAGTTGTCCCCCCTATTAAACTTAAAAAGTTCGGCGGCCGCAGATTCGCCCACCGGGCCCCCACTCTTTGGAATCAGCTGTCCCTCCCACTTAAATCTGCCAACTCTCTTCTGGTATTCAGAAAACTTCTGAAAACCTACCTCTTCACGCAGACTGGCTAGACCCCCGCCATTACACCTCACAGCACTCAACCAGCGCCAGGAAACCCACGGTGTCAGTGCGCTATATAAGAGCCCCTTAAGATAAGATAAGATAAGACGTGGGGCTGAGGGACCGCAGTATTGTAGAATTGTGTACCAGCATACATGCGTAGCTCTAATATGCATAAATCGTCAGAATGTACAAAATATGCAAGAAGTGCAACATATGCAAAATGTGCAAAATAGGGCAGTATCACAGAAGCCCTGTAGCCAAAGCACTACATTAGTGACAGTAATGAGCCTATCTTTAATTGCTAGATTACTGCAATGTGGACATGGATTAAAGAAATGTACATAAGAAAACATGTGATGATGTGGACAAATCCCACTAGTGAGGTAAAATTATGTATACATGTGAATACAAATATATTATGGTTCCCTTAAAAAGTGGAGAAGAAGTATATTACCTCAATAAAACCATATAAAAAGAGCCAAGCCATCATTCTCCCACATAAAACAGCTAAAAACCAGAAAGGCAAAATACTGTTAAAATAGGATGACGACTGTGACTTAAAATACTGGAATACAAGGATTGCTAAAACCACCACTTTTAAAAGACTGCCTTAAATACAACATGTTAAAAATACATCTTAAAATACATTTAAAATCCACATAAAATCCTATCATGAGTAAACCAACAAAATATGCATGAATTGTATTACAGGCAGTTGTGCAAATCTTCACCTGGATTTATTCCATTAGGCATCTTAGTATCAAGAGTCAGGATGTAATGTGACTCAAGCTGACGCAGTTTTCTCTCTCTATTGCCACCTCTTTTTGATTTTGGAACCGCATCGATAACATAGTACGATATATCATTTAAGTTGTTATGGTGTACGAGGTTAAAGTGTCTTGCGACTGGGTAACTGGGATCGGTGTTAACAATGGCCCTTTAGTGTTGTAGGATGCGATTATATACTTGCAGCTTAGTGCTTCCCACATACCTCAGGTGGCATGTGCACTCAAGTACATAAACTGCACATTCTGTGAGGCATGTATACCGACCTTTGATTTGGACAGGTTGAGATTGAAAAGCATCAGTGTATTCCGTTATGTTTATGCAGAATGTGCATGCCCTACATACATTACGTTTGTAAAAAACATTTTTGGTAGATAACCAAGTGGTAGGGGCCTCTATTACCTCTGGACAGGTTTTTACCAGGGTGTCACACATAGACGGGGCCCTTCTGAAAGTTATTGAGGGACTGTCTGGCAATTTTTGAGAGAGAGTTAAGTCAGTTTTAATGATATGCCAGTTGTTAAGAATGATCTTTCTAACCTAATGTTGTTGGTTACTGTAGGTGGTGATAAGCCTGACTGTATTGGGCTCTGTGGTATCTGGGTTCACTGGCACAGGGTCTGTATCCCTCACATTGGATTCAACAGTATTAGCCTTAGCAAGTGCTGCTGTGAGGTCCTTAGCCTTGTAACCCCTTTGTAGAAATCTCCTAAAGTATTCAGTTTGACAGGTGTCACAATCTGAGTCAAGACTACAGATTCTCTTAATCCTAAGGAATTCTCCAAAAGGAATACTCCCTATGAGGTGACGAGGATAACTGCTGGAGGCATGTATAGTGGAGTTACCTGCCGTGATCTTTCTGTGTACCTTTGTTTGTATGGTCTTGTTACATATGTACAATTCCACATCTAAAAACTGGACTTTCTGATCAATGATGTGTGCTGTGTACTGAAGATTGGAATCATTCATGTTGATGGTATCTATAAAGTTCTGTGCCGATTGTGCGGACCCTCTTCATATAATGCAGATGTCATCAAATAAAATGCCACCATTCAACAATGTGTGCATCATACATTTGCCAATGGGTGCGTCTGAGAACATGCTCCTCCCACCAGCCAACATGTAAACATGCATAACTGGGGGAGAAGCACGCCCCTATAGCCACCCCGCGCATCTGTCGGTACACCTCCTTGTTGAATAGGAATAAGTTGTGATACAGTCAGATTTCAATCATTTTCAAAACCATGGCATTGTTTTTATAGCATTGGACATCCTTCGAATCAAGATAATGTTTGACAGCTATAAGTCCATCCCTGTGTTGGATACTAGTGTAGAGTGAACAGATATCCATTACAATTAAAAGATAATCTTTTTGCCTTCCCACTGTTTTAAGCTTTGATAGGAAGTGTCCAGTGTCCTTAATGTAAGAGGGAAGTGATACTACAAATTCTTGTAAAAAGTAGTCCACATATTTACTCATAGCTTCCAAGAGGCTCCTTTGTGCAGAGATAATCGGACACCCTGGTACCGGTGTTTCATTCCTATGAATTTTAGGAATCAAATAAAACACTGGAGTAATAGGATGATCGTTCTTTAAGAATTTGTTAATTTGTGCTTAATAGTCCCTCTCTTTTCCATTGTGCCAATGTCCCATGTAATAATTCCTTGGTGTCTGTGATTGCTTTGCTGGTGACTTTGACATAGCACGCTGCGTCTGCTAGCTGGCGTTCTGCTTCTACCATATACATTTCTCTTGGCCATAAGACTATGTTGCCGCCTTTGTCCGCTTTATTGATTATAACATCTTTTGCTTTCTTGAGTTTAACCAAGAGTTTAAAATACGGGATGTCACTGTGTTGGACCTGGGGTTTCCAGATCACAGAGGGTAGCCTGGCCCAGTGTAAGACCGTCAAACCTAGAGGCAAAAGTGTTAAGCTTGTGTCACACCCTTACAGTAACCTAGCATCCATCCATCCAAAAATGACACTACACCATAATGTTTTTTATAAAAGTAGAAAAGCTTTATCTTCTCTCTTGTTGCTAGTTTCTTGTATTGTTCAGATGCAAAGTCAGTACCACATTTACAATTAATTCAGTGCATTTAAATTTCTTGTTTCTGTAAACTTTCCTACTTCTTTTAGACTGTGTTACTTCTGCATTTTCTGTTTGATCAATACATTCTCTCACAGCTTAACAGGGTATCAGTTCTATTTACTAATCTCCCCCTTCCTCCTCTGTAAAAGAAATAGGTTCACAGCATCTCTATAATGTATCCTGACATCAGCTAGATCTTAACCAACAGCATTCCAAACTTTATTTCACATATGACGATTAGTACCAGCTTTCCTGCAAGTGTGCAAGGAAATTTCATCAGCTGTTATCCCATCCAGGGTTTGGCATCAGGCAGTCGTTTTATTCAGTCAGAAGCTAAACCCCTGCTGCCTTTGGCAATTCACCCCCAATGACCCCCACCCTGCTGTTTAAATTTACTCTCTCCGAGTTATTTGGAAAATCACTTGTGTTTAGAATGCCTTTATTTACCCCTCTTTCCGCTCCTCGATAGATTTCTCCGGGCCCTTTGACAGGATTCTACACCCTCCGGAGGTGGCAATGAAGGCCCCAAAACACCCGCTTTCCCAATCACGCTTTTGTAGTCTTACCAGGGAATGGCGGTGTTAGGATGGTGCCTGCTCAGCCGCCCCGAACGGACTCTCGCTCTCACTCCACGGGGCTCTGCAAACACTTGAACCGGCAGTGCGCCACTTCCTCACAGCGCAGATCCCGGCCTCCAATCCCGCCCGCCCCTCGCTTGTCAGAGGGGGTGGGAGTTGAACTCAGGCCGGCCTCCTTGGCTCCCCGCCCCCTTTTGCTCCTCAGCGCTCACTGGGCAGAGCATACAACTTCCTACGATGTGTCTCCAGTGAGGCCCATACACCGCTGGTCAGAACCGGGTCCCCTCTCCTCAGCAGCAACGGGAAACAGGGGGGAAACAATTCCGCGGACAGCGCCAACCTGACAGTAGATCCACCAGTCCGTGGTGGGGGACTGAGCGGAGCAGCCACACTACGGTAAGGTGAAGTTATCCTCCCGCATTCCGTAGAACAGAGTCCTGGAGCCTGGTCCGGTGCTACACCATCTTCCCCTCCCTCCTTGTACTTTGACTGAGGTAGGCCCAAGAGTATGGCTAAAGGGAGGAAGGAACTTGTCAGGCCAACCCCAGGGTTTCTTTCCAAAGGATTCACGGGGAAAAGAACAAAGTGCGCGGGACAGTCTCCTCCAGCTCAGAGGTCCCCTCTGATGTATTTCCTTGTACCATGGGGGACCACTCTCTCAGGAGATTAAGTCCACTGCTAGTTTACGTCGTTTAAAGCCAATAACCTGTGGGTAGGGCTCGGTCAATAGCTAAGGGGGTGACGTCTACAAGGGAGACAGCTGACCCATGGGACAATCTAGCCTCAGTTTGCGCGCCTTCCTCCCTCAGCTTCCGCCTCACTCCTCACCAGGTTCTAAATCAGCTTACTGGACACTCTAAAATGGCCGTCCTGTACCTGGCCTTTTATTGGCTTGCCTCAAGCCACTAGAACCAGCTGGAAGGTTCTAGAATCTCCCAATGATGTTCTATGGGCCCCTTCCCTGAGGTAACCAACTGTGGCAGTTTCTGGCCACCATTTTGTGTGTCTTGTAAATTTTAGTCACGAAGGCACCTAGGGTAAGGGAAACGCTATAGGGGCAAGAAGCACCTAACCCCTAGGTCAACACCAGAAAAATCCCAGTGGACATAAAAATAAAAAGATTGAGGAGCAAAAAGGGGACAAAAAAATAAATGAATAAATAGGAGGGACCACCCAAGGGCTGACAGGTCTAACACACTGTATCTCTGTCTCCTCGTTTTGCCCAAGACTTGTTTGTTTAAAACTTTAAGCTCTGTTGTTACAACATTGTGAAATGTATCTATACAATCTTTGGGCATCATGGGGACAAAAGTTGAAGCTGGACGAAAGGGACTGCCAATAGCACTATTGCAGGCTATACCCATCTCTTGGAGCTCAGTTTGTGTGTCCAGAATGGAATCCTCCATATTGGAATTGAGCGAGTGAGCTGTTTTGAGAGTGGAGATGTCAGATACCTGGAATCTAGAGCTGGGTTGGTTAGCTGTGGTAGAGGCCGATTCTAATGCACTGTTCAGTTTGAAAAATGTCCTAAGTTTTAATTTACGGATGAATTTGTATACATCAATGCATGTTTGTGCATATTTGAAGTCATTTTTAGGGCAATAAGACAGACCCAAAGATAAAAGTTGAAGTTCAGCTTTATCCAGATTGATATTTGAAAGGTTCATGACAGTATTATCAGTACTAATACTGGTGCCGGGCTCGTTGTTGGTTAGTTCTTGTGGTCGGCTTTGCCTGTCTTGTTCTTTCTGTTTGCGCCTGAGTTGGTGCCTATGTTTCCGACGCTTGTTTCGCCTTCTCCGATTTTCTTTTGAAGTGGTCTCGACCGCAAAGTTTGGTGGCGGTCCTCGGTTAAAAAACCGAGCTCCTCTAAAGGTGTGTAGTTGGTAGGTACAAGAGAGTTTTGCCTTGCCTGGATGTTGTCCTCAGAATCCGAGCTGCTGGGTATTGAGCTCAGATCTGTATTTGAAACATCTTGATTGGTAGTACTATTTGACACTGTTTTTTCTAATTGTACTACCATAGCCTTTATTTTCACTGTGTCGAATTTTCGGGAAAAAGTGAAGACTCGACCACATTTATCGTCTTGTTTGTCCCTTGCAAACTTATACATTTTCCTTGTTTTGATTGCTTCTTCATTTTTGCTCAGCCTTACATTTATTTCTTCCCTACCTTTTCTGATTTGATCCTTGTCATCACTTGCCTCAAGTTTTTCATTCAATATTTCAATCTGTTTTAATATTTTACCGCGGTCAATGGCGACATACTTTACTAAGAGTTTGACCATATTCATTGAGGCCTCGAGATTGTTGGAGGCCCAGTCTTTCAGCATTGCCGGGTTGGGGTTTTCGAATGACGGTGCAATGAGCACTCTTAATCATCGGGGCACGTATTTCTCCAGGGATTTGCGTTCCCACCATTTGGTGAGCTCGCTGCGTAGCAGTTTTTCAAGTTTTTGGTATCATTGTCTTTAGGTGCACCACTATTCATTGCAATCCCCGTAGAATTGCTGCTGACATCAGGTAAATTTGATAACATGGCATCCGACGCTGCTTCCCTATCTTTCAGCACGTCAGCTTGGGTGGCCATGGTGAAATGTAAAATATAATCATAACGTTAATGAGGCACTGTACACTTGAGATCGACAATCCTCTGTCTACCTCGTATGTGTACTGTTTAGTTATGGAGCCTTATCTCTCCACCCGCTCGGCTGTGCCCAGTTCAACGAGTGCGCTTGGCTTACCGCAATGGAGCTGATCCAGCCTTCAGCGGCGTCCTCCGACTCTGCGATTGGTCTCGCAGATCCCACACCCGTCCACCAGTGCCCTGCTCCCCGACTCTATGGCTGGCGGGGGCTGTCCGGGGATACTCCTTCCGGGTTACTTTGTGTAATCGCTTCCGTGACGCCGACTGCAACCAGACAGTCTGCTTACTGGAGAGAGGGTCCGTAGGGGAGAAGACAGCCGTACCTCCTCCCGTTTGAAGATGCAACCAAGTCCTGCAACATTCATCCGTGTCTCCTCAGAGCTCGAAGACAAAAAAAGATACGGACCACAAGATGGCCTGTGAAAATCAGGTGCTGTTTATTTTCACCACAACCTCCTTAGCATGACATATATTTTTATATATATATATTCACTGAAAAAACCATAGGTTATAGACCATATATAGTTAGGAATTAGCATTTAGAAAACCTTATTTTACTCACACAAAACCATTGAAATTCCATATATAGTTAGTTGCACTAACTATATATCGCGCACCCGCAATCCACTGCTGATGATGTCACATATTACATCATTCATGACATGGTCAGTGACATCACTGATGACATCACTGATGACATCTCAAATGACATCACTGATGACATCACTGATGACATCATCTAGTGTCTGTGTGTTTTTGTAAAGTTTAAATACGTTTTACATATTGAAGAATGACTGGATGGATGGAAGACTTGAGTGTGTGTGTGGCTGGCTGGGAGGTGTGTGACGCTGTGCATATCAATGTGTACTTGTATCAGTGATTGTATAAGAGAGTAAGTATGTGTTAGTATATGTGTGAAAAGTATGGTGTTCTGTGTTTAACTATAGATGAGGAAATCGAAGTGTGATTGATTCTTCACAGGACTGACTAGGTGTATGAGTGCATATGATAGTGTTCTAATAATAACTGACTGTATGTATGAGTAATTGTATGGGTGAATGAGTGAATGTGTGTGTAGACGTACGAATCAGTGAGTGCGTATGTAGTAACTGGTATTGGTGTGTCATGATGTCATCAGTGATGTCATTTGAGATGTCATCAGTGATGTCATTTCAGATGTCATTAGTGATGTCATCAGTGATGTCACTGAAGTATGGTGTTCTGTGTTTAACTGTATAGATGAAGAAATGGAAGTGTGATTGATTCTTTACAGGACTGACTTGGTGTGTGAGTAACTCCATGGATGAGTGGCAGTGTGTGACTGTCTGCATAGGTGTATGAGTGCATATGATAGTGTTGTAATAATGAGTGACTGTATGTATGAGTGATTGTATGGGTGAATGAGTGAATGTGTGTGTAGACGTAGGAATCAGTGAGTGCGTATGTAGTAACTGGTATTGGTGTGTCATGATGTCATCAGTGATGTAATTTGAGATGTCATCAGTGATGTCATCAGTGATGTCATTTGAGATGTCATCAGTGATGTCATCAGTGATGTCACTGACCATGTCATGAATGATGTAATATGTGACATCATCAGCAGTGGATTGGGGGTGCGCGATATATAGTTAGTGCAACTAACTATATATGGAATTTCAATGGTTTTGTGTGAGTAAAATAAGGTTTTCTAAATGCTAATTCCTAACTATATATGGTCTATAACCTATGGTTTTTTCAGTGAATTTTCAAGGTTTTGTAAATGCTAATTCCTAACTATATATGGTCTATAACCTATGGTTTTTTCAGTGAATTTAATTGGTTTTTTAACAGCTAATATCTGTAGCTGTAAAATGTATTCTTCTTTAAATCCAAAAATATATTTTATATGTTTATTAATAATTTTTTTTTTTAATATTTTTTTTTCTTCGTTCCCGCTTCGCGAATCGGGAAGCTTCCCGTTAGCTGACCTTGATGCCGCGAAATAGACCGCGAGCCGGTAAACGTTTCTTTACCGCAACTGCCGCGTTAGAAAACAACATCGTGACGCCTCCCGTCCGCATGACGTTTCACGTTCTCGCGTGATACGTCATATGACGTGCTACGTTAGCGAACTGGTACGCTTACCGAGTCGCAAAGCACAGGTTTCTGGAAGCAAACCGGGAGGCCCTGCAAAGCGCTTAACGTAAACACAGCAGGTCATGTGACTTGGTAATAACACTTTTCATTGGTTCATTTCACTTTTGGTTTCCTAATGATGTAAGACTAGGTCATATAATCTAAAATGAACACTTTTCATTGGTTGAGAACTATTGTTTTTCCCAAATGATGAAAATCCCTCCTTCTTTCCTCACTCTGACTTTCATCATTGTGAGAGAAAGACCCTTTGTTACCAGTGAGCAATGGCTTCTTTAGTAGCTTCAGCTGGTGCTTCCCCACCACCTCCACCACATCCAAGGAAGAGTGGACCACCTGCTCAAGTTATAATTCAGCAAGAAGAGGAAGAAGAGGAACAGGACGACGAGCACGAAGAGAGGCACTTTTTGCCTGAGGAGCCCAGGACGTCTCACCGGAAAGAAAACTTCATTTGGCAATTTTTTTAAATTCCCAAAGGTCAGAAAAGGGTAAATGCAAGATACGTAACTTGCCTTATATGTCAAGATAGACTGTCCAGAGGGACCGACAAAAAATACAGTTTCGGAAACTACACAATGCATCGCCATATGACTAGGTGGCATCCTAACAACTACAGTGCTGCACAGTTTCGTAACGACCTAGATAATCTCCCTATTATGGCCAGAAGATCTGTTGTACCGGAAGTAACGGGACATCATCAGCAGAGGATTGCGGGTTTTTTGGCAACGTGCCTTATCCACGGTTTAATAACGCTGCCTTTTGCTTTATATAAGTTTTCAAATTGTATGAAATATATACCAATAGGTCGTTATGAACCTTTAGGTAGTGCTTTTCTTCATGAGGTCTGGTCGCTTCCATACACATACAGATGTTTCAAAGATGATCAAGAAGTTTATCTGAATGGAGAGGAATGCACTGAGACGCCAGATCATTCACTAATGTGTAGGCACATACAGTTACACGGTTCATGCAACAAACACCGACCAAATATGGCTTGCGTGTTGCAAGGCACGCCAGTTCCTGCTATCATCCCCACGTTCAAGTTGTTGGAAAATGGTAGTTATTTGATGCTCAATAATGAAGATTGTTCTGGGTTAATTAAAAGTATTCCTTTTATCGTAACAGTAAGTGAACGGGTTATTTGCTGCAGAAATGTTCTATTTCCTCCCACACATGAACATAGGGAGTTTTCAATCTGGCCACAAATACCAACCTTGGGAGCAGATTTCAACGGCATGGCAAGAATAAGAGCTCTTTTGTCTCAGAGAGAGGTGGCCTTGAGTTCGGCCCGTGAAACTTTCGTGCTTCACATAGCGAACACCCGTACAGAGGTGCAGACCCTTTTCAATACTGATTCGCCTTTCCATTTCAGCAAGATGGTTCGGACTATCTTTAACGCGTCCTCCACAAAGGCCCTGGCGCACTTTTTTAAAGTTGTTACCAGTGGTCTCGTGACTTCATTTGAGAAAATCTTTGGAGTCATCCCTGCTTTCTTTCATTCTATTTTTTTCCACTGTGCTTCGTGGATTCCCATTTTTACTTGCATTACCAGCGGACGCTCTTGTGCTTTTTTACATTTTTAAATATGGATGTCCCTCCTGTGCAAGCTCCCGCCCTGCAGCTGCTGACACTGTTCCGCAATCGCATGCTAGAATATTATGGCACAATACCGTTGGCGATATTAAGCACGGCATATGGATTATCTTTTCGATTCTCCTACTTCACCTGTGTCCAGCCTGTATTTCACTGCCTGACCTGTGATTTCGATTGGGCCATTGATTTGTGTCTCTGCGGACCGGTTTCTCCTGACGTTGACTTTAATCAGCTGATGACTCCTATCATTACTCACGAGTTGGTTTGTCCTGGCGAAAGGATTATGGCTGTGGCATTGATGCATGGACTAATTGGTCCCTGGAATTTACTGGCGGCAACACAGTCTTTCTTGGAACAGAGCTTTCTTGAAAACCCACCGAGCTGTCCTCTGATGGTGATAGAGGATCCGGTGCTGGGAGAGCACGTATGTTCTTTTCCGCTTTTAAATTGGATGGCTGAACTCTTTTCGGATGAAGACGGTGACTTCCTATTGGAGGCTGTTGCAGCTTATTTTGCATACACAGTTATGTCATAGACCTTTTTCATGTTTGATATGCTGAGTACTAGCATTTCATTGACAATTCATTGACTTATTTGTCAAGTTTTTATTATTTAGCTTGCCTATTGGCTTAAGACTCGATAAAGTACTTGGCTGTTTTATTTTTCTTTAGCATTAAATATTCCTAGTTTTTAATGTTTTACCTTGCGGACCGTCCACATATAAAGTTGCAATCTGCTCTCATGAGATGGCACTTCTATTATCTTATTCAGTTCGTTTCCGGATCATGGGGAGGTGTCATCTAGGTCCTGGATATCTTTACACCGTGTTAAGTTAGCATGGGCTCATTACCGGTTTAAACGCCATTTTTCCTTTTTTGCAACTTCTGCACACGACACTTAGTTGTTGCTTTAGCTTTCAACCTAGTAGTTCATCGTGGTTTACATGAGAATAATATGTTATTGCTCTACTATCTGCTTTGCTTGTTAAACTATATCTGTACAGCGAGGCTGAAGTTTCAAGAACAACACAATACAGAATTGTTATGAGGTCTGATCTCCACGACTTCATACTCATAACATAAGTGCAGCTTCTGCCAATTCTGGGCATGAGGCGGGTTTTATATTGCTTTGCCGAACACACATACACAACAGTTGAGCGGTTCACATGAAGAGAGAGCTGGTGTATGCTGATGTGATTCCTTCAAATCTAAGACACTAAAGTATGGGCACGCCCTAAACCAACACAAAGAGACCTTCTTAGCAAATAATATAATATGTGTATTAGGGAGGGTGAGATATAAGCAGCCGCGGGCCGTGGAGGGAGTTACGGTGGGACAGGGAGGCGGGGAGGGGCAGGGTGGAGCCCTCTCCACCCTGCCCCTCCCCCTCCCCGCCTCCCTGCCCCACCGTAACTCCCTCCACGGCCCGTGGCTGCTTATAAGTGTTGCTAACTCTTATTCATTTACAGCATGTTAACATACTGTCACCATTCGCTTTTTATGTACTAGTAACTATGCTGGTAATTTTGCTACTGATAATATGTGTACTTGTATTATCTAAGATACTAAGATACTACGCCTGAGAAGACGGCATTAGTAAATAAACATTTCAAATACACATGTGTTCTTCTTAACTCCATGTTCTGGTTTCTAAGAAATATATAACGACCGACTGTTCATGAGTTCCACGTATCCTGAGGTACTATAAGTTCATATTCTGGATTGTCTAAACATTGAGAGTTTGTTATATCCAATGTGACACTGTACCTAGCTTGCTAAGGGGTTTTTGATTACTAAGGTAAGTTTTGGGGCACCCTAATTCGCCGAGGTTCCAATCCTCTGTCCACAGTTCTGTGTGAGAACAGAAACCCTGCGACAGGGGCACCCCCGACCCTTGCTGGAGCTTCATCACACTTGCGATACAACTCCAGCAATGCGCCACCTTTACGGCACAGATACATCACGCATCTGTGCTGTTTTTGCCCCATGATGCGCCGCATTGTAAATGCAGCACACCATATGTGACGGAACAGCGGCACAGAATGACTAACACATCCCTGGTGATGCGCCAGTCATCATAAATCTATCCCTATGCTTCTTATCTTGTTAGAGATGAACCGCCATATGTATCATCAAAGTTTTTTGCATTTCCTAAATAGCGAACTTTAAGGAATAAATAGCGATTCTTTACCATTCCTAGTTTGCGATTAGCTATTTGCTAATTACAAATTACCCATTCATTTCCTTCATTCATCCCACATATATATAGTTAGGATTTTTTCCCTATGGGATTTTTGAAAATTCTATGTCTAATAACTTTGGCGTTTGTGGACGGAATTGGCTGAAATTTTCAGGAAAATGGCACATGTTGTTTCTGAGCAGCCCTTGAACATTTGGGGGGGGTTCGTCAAGGGGGGGCCGAGAAAAAAGGGGGGTCCCAAAACGTGTTTTTAACATTGAGTTTTCCATAGGGCGGTTGGACTCACTTTTAGCCCGAACGGCTGAATGGATTTCCACGAAACTTGGCAAAATTGTAGGGACTGGTAGCCCGATGTGCCTTTGCTATGTCTCAAGATATATGCTCCAGTGGTTTTTACGAAAATTAACTTTGAAAAATATATATTGGGCTACATTGGCCTATATATATGTTGGAGCCCAAATGTAGCCCAATGTAGCCCAATGAAGCCCAATGAAGCCCAATGTAGCCCAATGTAGCCCAAAGATGACCGCCAGAGACAAAAAAAACAAATGTAGCCCAAATATCAGCCAGATGTAGCCCAACTATAGCCCAGTGACAGAATGACCAATCCGTTTCGCAAACCTCCGTTACGCTGTTACAGATATATATCTTTTTTTGAACGTTAATTTCTCAAAATCCACTGGAGCACACATATTGAGACCTAGCAAAGGCACATCGGGCTACCAGTCCCTAATATTTTACCAAGTTTCTTGCAAATCCATTCAGCCGTTCGATTATTATTATTATTATTTTTTTTGCCCCGCGGGGCCCTTTTAAAACCTCCACATTAAACCTAGGGGGTCAGCGAGGATCTACTATGCCCCCTTATGGTCATTTGCCCCTTCGCTTTGGCCTCCTCTTGTCTCTCGATCCTACCGAGAGATAAGATGGCGGCCGCTACGGACTGTTTGGAATGTTTACAGACACCGGAGAACCAATCAGCTTCGCTTCACAAAGCTCCGTTGCGCGAAAAGTACGCGAACCGGAGCGCTGCCCGGTCCGCTGTTACAGATATATATCTTTTTTTAAACGTTAATTTCTCAAAATCCACTGGAGCACATATATTGAGACCTACAAAAGGCACATCGGGCTACCAGTCCCTACAATTTTGCCAAGTTTCGTGCAAATCCATTCAGCCGTTCGGGCTAAAAGTGAGGCCAACCGCCCTATGGAAAACTCAATGTTAAAAACACGTTTTGGGACCCCCCTTTTTTCTCGGCCCCCCCTTGACGAACCCCCCCCAAATTTTCAAGGGCTGCTCAGAAACAAAATGTGCCATTTTCCAGAAAATTTCAGCCAATTCCGTCCACAAACGCCAAAGTTATTAGACATAGAATTTTCAAAAATCCCATAGGGAAAAAATCCTAACTATATATACCTACTGGCGACCGCCAGTAGGTAATATATATATATATATATATATATATATATATATATATATATATATATATATATATACATACATACATATATATATATATATATATATATATATATATATATATATATACATATATATATATATATATATATATATATATATATATATATATATATATATATATATTCACGCTCCAAGGTTGTCCACCTTATGAGTAGCACGCGAGCAGCAGCTTTATTTATGTGTAGGTGAGGACGGGGATCCGCTCGTAGACGCCGCTCCGTAATGGATCTGCCCGACACGTTTCGAAGCTCCATCTGCTTCTCTTCAGGGGCTTTAACGGAAGCGGTGTGCGCACCCGTTACACTTCTCCAATTTCATATAACTCACCCGCCAATGGGAGGCTCCAATGAGACTTCTGGGAAGTGTAGTGCGGAAAGCACACAATCAAGTCCTGTAAGGACTCCACGAGTGGGCCCGTCCTCGATCCCATGTACGGCTGCTACTTCACTGCCGTGACCCCCACGTTAACGGGGTGGTGCATACTCTGCGGCTGGACTGCCGCATATAGATTCACGCTCCAAGGTTGTCCACCTTATGAGTAGCACGCGAGCAGCAGCTTTATTTATGTGTAGGTGAGGACGGGGATCCGCTCGTAGACGCCGCTCCGTAATGGATCTGCCCGACGCGTTTCGAAGCTCCATCTGCTTCTCTTCAGGGGCTTTAACGGAAGCGGTGTGCGCATCCCGTTACACTTCTCCAATTTCATATAACTCACCCCCCAATGGGAGGCTCCAATGAGACTTCTGGGAAGTGTAGTGCGGAAAGCACACAATCAAGTCCTGTATGGACTCCACGAGTGGGCCCGTCCTTGATCCCATGTACGTCTGCTACTTCACTGCCGTGACCCCCACGTTAACGGGGTGGTGCATACTCTGCGGCTGGACTGCCGCATATAGATTTACGCTCCAAGGTTGTCCACCTTATGAGTAGCACGCGAGCAGCAGCTTTATTTATGTGTAGGTGAGGACGGGGATCCGCTCGTAGACGCCGCTCCGTAATGGATCTGCCCGACGCGTTTCGAAGCTCTATCTGCTTCTCTTCAGGGGCTTTAACGGAAGCGGTGTGCGCACCCGTTACACTTCTCCAATTTCATATAACTCACCCGCCAATGGGAGGCTCCAATGAGACTTCTGGGAAGTGTAGTGCGGAAAGCACACAATCAAGTCCTGTATGGACTCCACGAGTGGGCCCGTCCTCGATCCCATGTACGGCTGCTACTTCACTGCCGTGACCCCCACGTTAACGGGGTGGTGCATACTCTGCGGCTGGACTGCCGCATATAGATTCACGCTCCAAGGTTGTCCACCTTATGAGTAGCACGCGAGCAGCAGCTTTATTTATGTGTAGGTGAGGACGGGGATCCGCTCGTAGACGCCGCTCCGTAATGGATCTGCCCGACGCGTTTCGAAGCTCCATCTGCTTCTCTTCAGGGGCTTTAACGGAAGCGGTGTGCGCACCCGTTACACTTCTCCAATTTCATATAACTCACCTGCCAATGGGAGGCTCCAATGAGACTTCTGGGAAGTGTAGTGCGGAAAGCACACAATCAAGTCCTGTATGGACTCCACGAGTGGGCCCGCCCTCGATCCCATGTACGGCTGCTACTTCACTGCCGTGACCCCCACGTTAACGGGGTGGTGCATACTCTGCGGCTGGACTGCCGCATATAGATTCACGCTCCAAGGTTGTCCACCTTATGAGTAGCACGCGAGCAGCAGCTTTATTTATGTGTAGGTGAGGACGGGGATCCGCTCGTAGACGCCGCTCCGTAATGGATCTGCCCGACGCGTTTCGAAGCTCCATCTGCTTCTCTTCAGGGGCTTTAACGGAAGCGGTGTGCGCACCCGTGACACTTCTCCAATTTCATATAACTCACCCGCCAATGGGAGGCTCCAGTGAGACTTCTGGGAAGTGTAGTGCGGAAAGCACACAATCAAGTCCTGTAAGGACTCCACGAGTGGGCCCGTCCTCGATCCCATGTACGGCTGCTACTTCACTGCCGTGACCCCCACGTTAACGGGGTGGTGCATACTCTGCGGCTGGACTGCCGCATATAGATTCACGCTCCAAGGTTGTCCACCTTATGAGTAGCACGCGAGCAGCAGCTTTATTTATGTGTAGGTGAGGACGGGGATCCGCTCGTAGACGCCGCTCCGTAATGGATCTGCCCGACGCGTTTCGAAGCTCCATCTGCTTCTCTTCAGGGGCTTTAACGGAAGCGGTGTGCGCATCCCGTTACACTTCTCCAATTTCATATAACTCACCCCCCAAT
Source organism: Lissotriton helveticus (assembly GCF_964261635.1). Taxonomy (NCBI): domain Eukaryota; kingdom Metazoa; phylum Chordata; class Amphibia; order Caudata; family Salamandridae; genus Lissotriton; species Lissotriton helveticus. The sequence goes on along the minus strand of NC_136059.1, from coordinate 2,035,293,935 downwards.
GGGAGGCTCCAATGAGACTTCTGGGAAGTGTAGTGCGGAAAGCACACAATCAAGTCCTGTATGGACTCCACGAGTGGGCCCGTCCTTGATCCCATGTACGGCTGCTACTTCACTGCCGTGACCCCCACGTTAACGGGGTGGTGCATACTCTGCGGCTGGACTGCCGCATATAGATTTACGCTCCAAGGTTGTCCACCTTATGAGTAGCACGCGAGCAGCAGCTTTATTTATGTGTAGGTGAGGACGGGGATCCGCTCGTAGACGCCGCTCCGTAATGGATCTGCCCGACGCGTTTCAAAGCTCTATCTGCTTCTCTTCAGGGGCTTTAACGGAAGCGGTGTGCGCACCCGTTACACTTCTCCAATTTCATATAACTCACCCGCCAATGGGAGGCTCCAATGAGACTTCTGGGAAGTGTAGTGCGGAAAGCACACAATCAAGTCCTGTATGGACTCCACGAGTGGGCCCGTCCTCGATCCCATGTACGGCTGCTACTTCACTGCCGTGACCCCCACGTTAACGGGGTGGTGCATACTCTGCGGCTGGACTGCCGCATATAGATTCACGCTCCAAGGTTGTCCACCTTATGAGTAGCACGCGAGCAGCAGCTTTATTTATGTGTAGGTGAGGACGGGGATCCGCTCGTAGACGCCGCTCCGTAATGGATCTGCCCGACGCGTTTCGAAGCTCCATCTGCTTCTCTTCAGGGGCTTTAACGGAAGCGGTGTGCGCACCCGTTACACTTCTCCAATTTCATATAACTCACCCGCCAATGGGAGGCTCCAATGAGACTTCTGGGAAGTGTAGTGCGGAAAGCACACAATCAAGTCCTGTATGGACTCCACGAGTGGGCCCGCCCTCGATCCCATGTACGGCTGCTACTTCACTGCCGTGACCCCCACGTTAACGGGGTGGTGCATACTCTGCGGCTGGACTGCCGCATATAGATTCACGCTCCAAGGTTGTCCACCTTATGAGTAGCACGCGAGCAGCAGCTTTATTTATGTGTAGGTGAGGACGGGGATCCGCTCGTAGACGCCGCTCCGTAATGGATCTGCCCGACGCGTTTCGAAGCTCCATCTGCTTCTCTTCAGGGGCTTTAACGGAAGCGGTGTGCGCACCCGTTACACTTCTCCAATTTCATATAACTCACCCGCCAATGGGAGGCTCCAATGAGACTTCTGGGAAGTGTAGTGCGGAAAGCACACAATCAAGTCCTGTATGGACTCCACGAGTGGGCCCGTCCTCGATCCCATGTACGGCTGCTACTTCACTGCCGTGACCCCCACGTTAACGGGGTGGTGCATACTCTGCGGCTGGACTGCCGCATATAGATTCACGCTCCAAGGTTGTCCACCTTATGAGTAGCACGCGAGCAGCAGCTTTATTTATGTGTAGGTGAGGACGGGGATCCGCTCGTAGACGCCGCTCCGTAATGGATCTGCCCGACGCGTTTCGAAGCTCCATCTGCTTCTCTTCAGGGGCTTTAACGGAAGCGGTGTGCGCACCCGTTACACTTCTCCAATTTCATATAACTCACCCGCCAATGGGAGGCTCCAATGAGACTTCTGGGAAGTGTAGTGCGGAAAGCACACAATCAAGTCCTGTATGGACTCCACGAGTGGGCCCGCCCTCGATCCCATGTACGGCTGCTACATTACTGCCGTGACCCCCACGTTAACGGGGTGGTGCATACTCTGCAGCTGGACTGCCGCATATAGATTCACGCTCCAAGGTTGTCCACCTTATGAGTAGCACGCGAGCAGCAGCTTTATTTATGTGTAGGTGAGGACGGGGATCCGCTCGTAGACGCCGCTCCGTAATGGATCTGCCCGACGCGTTTCGAAGCTCCATCTGCTTCTTTTCAGGGGCTTTAACGGAAGCGGTGTGCGCACCCGTTACACTTCTCCAATTTCATATAACTCACCCACCAATGGGAGGCTCCAATGAGACTTCTGGGAAGTGTAGTGCGGAAAGCACACAATCAAGTCCTGTATGGACTCCACGAGTGGGCCCGTCCTCGATCCCATGTACGGCTGCTACTTCACTGCCGTGACCCCCACGTTAACGGGGTGGTGCATACTCTGCGGCTGGACTGCCGCATATAGATTCACGCTCCAAGGTTGTCCACCTTATGAGTAGCACGCGAGCAGCAGCTTTATTTATGTGTAGGTGAGGACGGGGATCCGCTCGTAGACGCCGCTCCGTAATGGATCTGCCCGACGCGTTTCGAAGCTCCATCTGCTTCTCTTCAGGGGCTTTAACAGAAGCGGTGTCCGCACCCGTTACACTTCTCCAATTTCATATAACTCACCCGCCAATGGGAGGCTCCAATGAGACTTCTGGGAAGTGTAGTGCTGAAAGCACACAATCAAGTCCTGTATGGACTCCACGAGTGGGCCCGTCCTCGATCCCATGTACGGCTGCTACTTCACTGCCGTGACCCCCACGTAATATATATATATATATATTACCTACTGGCGGTCGCCAGTAGGTATATATAGTTAGGATTTTTTCTCTATGGGATTTTTGAAAATTCTATGTCTAATAACTTTGGCGTTTGTGGACGGAATTGGCTGAAATTTTCAGGAAAATGGCCCATTTTGTTTCTGAGCAGCCCCTGAAAATTGGGGGGGGTTCGTCCAGGGGGGGTCGAGAAAAAAGGGGGGTCCCAAAACGTGTTTTTAACATTGAGTTTTCCATAGGGCGGTTGGCCTCACTTTTAGCCCGAACGGCTGAATGGATTTGCACGAAACTTGGCAAAATTGTAGGGACTGGTAGCCCGATGTGCCTTTTGTAGGTCTCAATATATGTGCTCCAGTGGATTTTGAGAAATTAACGTTTAAAAAAAGATATATATCTGTAACAGCGGACCGGGCAGCGCTCCAGTTCGCGTACTTTTCGCGCAACGGAGCTTTGTGAAGTGAAGCTGATTGGTTCTCCGGCATCTGTAAACATTCCAAACAGTCTGTAGCGGCCGCCATCTTGTCTCTCGGTAGGATCGAGAGACAAGAGGAGGCCAAAGCGAAGGGGCAAATGACCATAAGGGGGCATAGTAGATCCTCCCTGACCTCTTAGGTTTGATGTACCATTTTGCCAAGTTTGGTGTAATTCCGTTCAGCCATTCAGGCTGTAGACGTATCTAAATGTCAATAATCGAACGGCTGAATAGATTTGCACGAAACTTGGCAAAATATTAGGGACTGGTAGCCCGATGTGCCTTTGCTAGGTCTCAATATATGTGCTCCAGTGGATTTTGAGAAATTAACGTTCAAAAAAAGATATATATCTGTAACAGCGCTCCGCTTCGCGTACTTTTCGCGTTACGGAGCTTTGCGAAGCTGATTGGTTCTCCGGCGTCTGTCAACATTACAAACAGTCCGTAGCGGCCGCCATCTTGTCTCTCGGTAGGATCGAGAGACAAGAGGAGGCCAAAGCGAAGGGGCAAATAACCATAAGGGGGCATAGTAGATCCTTCCTGACCTCTTAGGTTTGATGTACCATTTTGCCAAGTTTGGTGTAATTCCGTTCAACCATTCAGGCTGTAGACGTATGTAAATGTCCTATGGAAAATTGCATGGGGAAAACACATTTGAAAGTGTTGAAATTTAGAACCAATTAAAATGTTACTTTGGTTTTGTATTTGTGTGTGATGAAAGTTAATTGGTTATGTATATATCTCAAATGAGAGGAAACCACAGCCATTTTGTAATACTACTGTCTGAGGTACATTTGTGAGGAATTTTTGGTGGTGAATTTCTGGTGTTTGATTTACACAGTACTAACACTTCTCCTACTTTTAAAAAGGTGAGTTGTTAACTTGTAAGGGGAACTATGTTGTACACTTGAAGATAATTTGAAAAATGTTTTCTGTTATTTATTTGCAGTCCTTCTGTTATACTAAATACTTGATAAAGTTAGTTTTATATTATGTATTACTAAAAACGATAAATGAAAGTGATTATTTTTTTCTGCAATTTACAGCAAGCAATTTCAAAATAAAATGGCTCACAATGAAGAGACCGTGGCAATTTCTTTTGCATTGTCCACTACATTGATTGAAATTGAGAGCACCAATAATGAAATATTGTCACAAGGAGGAGATGACTTGTATGATTTCATTAGATTGATTGAAATTGACAGCACCAATAATGAAATATTGTCACAAGGAGGAGATGACTTGAATGATTCCACTACATTGATTGAAATTGACAGCACCAATAATGAAATATTGTCACAAGGAGGAGATGACTTGAATGATTTTTTTGATCAATCTGTTGATGGCGAATTTATCGAATGTTTGGAGACCATAGAGTTACAAGAATCATCATTGCAGACTTTTAATGAGGAGATTCCAGATGAGATGATTGAAGAGGAAATTGCTGATGAGGACATGTTACTAGTTCTTTCAAATTTAGAAAATTCTGAAGAATAAATTTATATTTAGAAATCAAAAATTGTTTGAGACATTATTAATTTTTATTTTTAATTTATGAGGTTGTAGCGAAGTGATTGTAGTATAAAATGAGACTTATAGTATAGAGTGCAACATTTTTATGTTACATGGTAAGTTTACTCATATTTACTTCCCTTCTCCCACTATATTATCTCCAATGTGTATTTGACATCTCTTCTTCATCTCCGGCCTCCTTTCTCTCACTGTGTGTCTCTGATGCATCTTATCGCTGCTATTTTGTGTAATTACAGAAGAGAGTAAAATAAAATAGTTTGGAACGTGAAAAGGGGGCAAAGTAGAGTACCCCTCACCCCCTAGGCCTTCTCAGGCGGTCCCAAAAGGATCCGTTTCTGCTTTCCTGAGAGATTATGGTATGAGTTCCATATACCACAATAATTTGCATTACAACATGCAAGATATATATCTCCTATTACCAACTTTTGGAGATATTCGCGCTAAGCGCGAATATCTCCAAAAAGTAACACCTGCCCTGAGCAGTTCTTAGCCATGTTATCCAATGGGAGGTGGATAACATGGCTAAGAGCATTAGCTCGGTAATGCATGAATATCGCTGACTTTTTAGCGATATTCATGCATTGCGGCCGTTTTTTATCGCATTTGCGATAAACCTTGATAATAGCAAGGTTTATCTTCGATAATTTCTGACGATGCTTAGCGGTAAAAAATTCGTTGGTAAGCATTGTTAGCGATAAATATCGCTTAACTTTGGTAATATGCACCAACGTCTGTTAACGTTCGATTCGAAGGAAATGAGGAAGTGTTGAAAAACATTGTTTGCGCCATCTTGCCTTTTTTGAAATGCCACACTTTTGTCGTGCACGGCAGCCATTTTAGATGCCTTGACCAGACCCACTCTCTGCACGCTGTCGATTCGTAGCATGGCTCCCCACCCTCGCAAGCATCTTCCCCAGGCACTGGTCACCCCCGCTCTCTGTCTTATGCATGGGCAATAAACCTCCCCCCATCTGCGCTGCTCTTCCCTGAGAATCACACTCTGTGCCCGCCCGACACCTCCCTTTCGCCCTATTCACTACCGCACCCTCTGACACTCCTCTTCCTCTGTGTCCGATTGTCCAGGCTATCAGCTAGCCCTGCAGATGTAGTTTATGGCTCCAGCTGTAAAGAATCACCCCTCTTTAAAGGAGTTATAGTAGATCAAGGCCCACACCCGATGAGATCCGTCACACCACACGTGTTCCTACTATCTGAAAACCATCCTGTATTGTGATTGGGGAGGGGACCGAGCCTGAAGCGGAAGATTCTAGGAATGACTCTTTGTACATCAAAGTTTTTACAATTATGTGTCACATTAAAAATATATAGCACTCCAACAAAGTAGTAGGAATATAAAACTTTAATAACATATAAATATATACAACAAAACAAAAACAGTAAAAACATTTAAACAACGAAGAGACCGTGGCAATTTCTTTTGAATTCCTGATGAGGACATGTTACTAGTTCTTTCAAATTATGAAAATTCAGAAGATGTTGCCTGGGGGTGGGTCGTCAGTAGCAGTCTGTTGTGCGAATAGTTCCAAGGCAGCAGAACGCGCTGAAATCTAGATGGCACGAAAGTGATGTCTAGTAAGTTGCCGCCCAGCAAATAACGGCGTGGGGCGCCGCGGGGGTGAGTGAGTCCAGTAGGCACCACAGCTATTCTTACCGGCATTGCAGAATTACTGCTGGGGACAATGCCTGTGCTGTAGCAGGGTCACAGCAGAAACAAAAAGGATTCTGTTGAAGATGTTGGTTTTCAATTTGAAAACAGTTCTGGTGTCAACTGCTATGGTAATGTAGTGGTTAATGTTTTGTTTTCTCTAGAAAATGTAAAAGAGGGGGAGGAAGTCCAAAGTTCCGTTAAAAGGGCAAAGGAAAGGATCGGTGGTTTGAACTATCACTCAAAAAGGGGAGGGGGTGCAACAATTTTTCCTACCGGGTCACACTGTGCTTTCACCGGAACTGAGGTCTGCAGGATTCTAGCAATTCAAAGTGAGGCTGGCGCCAGCATGGGAGCGCCGACGTCCCGCGGATACAGTTTCGTCACTCCACGGGCGATCATGGCAGTCATTCCCCATCGGGGGTCGGAGACTCCCGCGGCTCCTCTAGAATCTTCAAGGTCGTGGAGGACTACGGTGGTGGAGTCAACCAGTGACCGGGCCATTTCTTCATGCTTGGCCCGCTCTTGCCAGGTCGATCACCATTTTGAGAGTTCGGCAGCTACCGGCGATCGCGGGGTCACATGAGCGGACGGGCTCCACCCTGCCGGGCGAGACGTTGCAGCATCGCCACAGTGGACGAACCCTTTTCGGGGCGCCTGGAGCGCTGAGGGTGCAGCTGGGAAGCCTTCACCTGAGGAGGCGGGAGAGGCCTGTTCACACCGTCTCTCCCTCCCAGTGCACCCCACGGCGCCCCGCTTGACATTTGTTATGGCCGGTGGCGATGAGGACGGGGGGGGGGGGTCGGAGGCATGTGCAAGACATCCCCCCCAGTGTTGTCAAAGCCATTTTTGAAGAAAGAAGTGGTGCCTGGCGTGTTGCCGCTGCTATTACGAAGGAGAAAAGAAAAAATGTCCCGTCTGTCTTTGGGCCGGGCTTCCGGTGGATGTCGGCCGGACGCCCCTGGCTCTGGCCTCATGAACGGGTTCCTTGGTTTATCGGCTGCAGCCGGATCCCGTCGGCCTCGGCCCCCCGACCGTTGGTGGCCAGACCGGAAGAGCATGTGGCGGGACTACCTGAAACTCTCAAGGGCCACCGCGGCCGGACTGGGAGAGAGAGGGGAGGGTCGAGGAGACATTCCCCCCCCCTGCAACTCTTCAGCGTTGTAAAGGCAATCCCCTGGCCGGGTCCCGCTGGCCTCGGCCTCTCCTCCGGCTACACCCTACGTTAGGATCTCCTGGCCGAGGCGTGGCAGCAGGACCCGCCTTATATGGGCTGCTCCCGGCTGGGCGTAGCCGCAACCCTGCCCCACCTTGGAAGTTTCCAGAGTGGGGGCGGATGTTCTACTGACTTGCATTTTCCCTAGTCTATCGATTTTTTTGGCGTGGCAGGCGGTGGGACAGCGAGGGGTGATTTGGTTTCTCTTACTGTTTTTCTGGTCTCTCACCACTGGCATATTTCTAACGTTTTCTTGTTTCTAGGACATTAATAGGTTTTATCATTACGTTATGTTATCGTTTCTTTGTTCGTTGTTTAATAAAAGTTCATGTTCATCAGTGGCCTACTGATTTTCGTTTTCCTATTCTTTTCTTTCCAGGTTGTTTCATGCTAAAGTTTCTGTTAACAGGATACAGTGATCACTTCGTTATTATTGCATATGTCCTTTTCACTAGGGGTGCTCTCTGGTCGGGCCAGATGACGTATCTCTAGTAAATGGTCCGGGTGAAACAGGTGCATCAATCAGTGGGGAGTAGATAGGCATGACAGATTACAACGGTGGAGAAAGGTCCGCATTACGTACCCTTTCACTATTTGCAAAGATTTTCCTACGTATATTTGCAAACAGGGAATACCTCCAAAAAGAACCAATTCCCAAACAGTCAATGTTTGGGGAAACAATCAATCAATGAGGAACGAAATAGGCACGACGTGTTAAAGGTTTGCGTTACCTACCCTTCACTATCTGCAAAGGGAGAGAGAATATTCCTATTCTTCCTCGTTTGCAGGCAGAGAAGATTCTTAAGAGAACCAACTTCGAACAATTCAATGCTCGATTCAAACAATCAACAAGGGGTACTGTGAACACAAATGAACGCCGCTTATGTACATACACATTGGTATTATCAACAGGTTGTTCCTAATGTTTCTATTTTAGGGAGGTCAAAAAGAGATCCCATTAGTGGCCTACTGATTTTGCTCGATTCCTTTTGTTTTTTTACACGATTTTTCGCTATCTGCAAAGACTAAACAGAGTATTGCGACTCTGTGCTTGTTTGTAAATAGAGAATGAACCAAAGAGAACAATCAATCAAATGGAGAGAGAAGCAGGCACGACGGATTACAACGGGGGCAAAGGCCTGCGTTAACTACCCTTCACTATCTGCAAAGAGAGAGTACTCCTAATAGAAATGAGGGGTGGGGGGCAGCATTCAAAGCAGATCAGTGTGCATAAACACGAAAATGTTTTTACTTACCACGTACTTGACATTCGACAGCTTATGATATTTGCTATTAAAAAACCATTGAAATTCACTGAAACAACCATAGGTTATAGACCATATATAGTTAGGAATTAGCATTTACAAAACCTTGAAAATTCACTGAAAAAACCATAGGTTATAGACCATATGTAGTTAGGAATTAGCATTTAAAAAACCTTATTTTACTCACACAAAACCATTGAAATTCCATATATAGTTAGTTGCACTAACTATATATCGCGCACCCGCAATCCACTGCTGATCATGTCACATATTACATCATTCATGACATGGTCAGTGACATCACTGATGACATCACTGATGACATCTCAAATGACATCACTGATGACATCACTGATGACGTCTCATTTGACATCATTCTTGTGCTAATACGATAAACCTCTTCAGACTCTAATATAACCTTAGATACACTCAGTGTATACAGACACTCACACACTGCCACTCATCCATGGAGTTACTCACACACCCAGTCAGTCATGCAAAGAAACAATCTCACCTCCATTTCTTCAACTATACAGTTATACACACCTTACTTATTGAAACATATACTAACACATATTTACTCTCTTATACAATCCCTGATACAAGTTCACAATGATCGATACAACCACTCACTCATTCAGTGGCTCTCATGCACAGTTATTTATATATGCCAACTCTCACATGTACTGTGTTTTACATATGTACTTACTATGACATGTAGCATTGAGATATCCATTCACTCATCAATACACTCATGCACACAGTCAACTGCCCATGTAGCTGTTTCCACATGCACTCTTGAACTCAGACACCTAGTGAATAAACTGCTCACACATCTATGCACAGAGTCACACACCTTCCAGCCACCCCCACACATAACACATATAGCCTCTCGTATAGCTAATGATCAACACATGCAGCAGTTTACATCACAACAGACATAATGATGCACAAATTAAGACAGTTTAGTCACTAACCCATGCATTCAGTGAGACACATTTAATCACTCACTCATACAGTCAGTCACGCACCTACTAAATCCTTCATCCAGACACTTATACATCCACTCATTCTTCAATATGTAAGACATATTTTAACTTTACAGAAACATACAGTCACTGGATGTTGTCATCAGTGATGTCATCAGTGATGTCATTTGAGATGTCATCAGTGATGTCATCAGTGATGTCACTGACCATGTCATGAATGATGTAATATGTGACATGATCAGCAGTGGATTGCGGGTGCGCGATATATAGTTAGTGCAACTAACTATATATGGAATTTCAATGGTTTTGTGTGAGTAAAATAAGGTTTTTTAAATGCTAATTCCTAACTATATATGGTCTATAACCTATGGTTTTTTCAGTGAATATATATATATATATATATCATTACACAAAGTGATCCTCAGGCCACATGAGAGCGGTCAGCAGTGTGTGCTCCACCCAGGGGTCGGATCCAGACCCAGGAAAATTTCGGCAAACAAAAGAGGCGGCACAATCAGGAAATGTTATAAGTCTTTTTAATCAAGACTTCACCCCACCAACGCGTTTCAGCCAACACTGGCCTTGCTCACGGTTGGTTAGTCCCTCCTCAGTGTTGTTATTTGTACTATCCCATATCTAGCCATTTATGAAGCATTGTGGGAATTGTAGTTACATTAGTTTTTGTGAAAAAATGAAAAAAGAAGAAAGACAATGTGTGCTTTTAGATTACTGCATATATGTGACTAATAGTTCACTGTGGCTTCATAATAAAGTATAAACAATTTCTGGGTATAGTACCCAAGTCTTTCATTAGTGTTCCTCATTATTTCAGTCATGTTCCAAATTAAGGGTGTAGTACCCAATGTCATATTGAGAACATTTTATTCCAGATGAATATGTAGATCCTCTCCAAAATTCATCCCTTTCGGGTGTTTTGTTCTGAGTCTGACTATCATGCGTGACTCCATTTGCCGCAGTCTTCGAACCACATCTCCACCTCTCTCCATTATGTCCAGCATTTTTGCCCCATAAAATTGCATTTGTCTCCAATCTCCATTTTGGCAAATGCTCATGTGTTTTGCTGTGGCATATTGCATATTAGAGTTTTTCACCGCCCGGATGTGTTCCAAAATCCGTTTTTTTAACATACAAGTTGTACATCCCACGTACTTCATTCCACATTTGCATTCTATAATATATACAACGTTTTTTGAAGTGCATGAGATTTGTTGCTCAATTCTCATTGATTTCCCATCAAGTTCTTTGATCACTTTCATACTTTTGCCGATCTTACAAGCTTTGCAAGAATTGCATGGTTGAAACCCTTTTCGTTGGTTTTGCAGCCAGTTTGGTTTCTGTTTTGCTTGAAAGTGACTTTTGACCAACAAATCTTTGAGAGATGTGTTCTTTTTGTATGTTATTAATGGTGTTTTACCGAGGGTTGTTCCAATGTCAGGATCCCCTGACAGTAGATGCCAATATTTTTTCATTATGCGTGCGATATTTCCACTTTCTTTGCTGAAAGTCGTTATGAATCTAGGAGGTGTGTGAGTTTCTGTTTTTTTAGGCTGTTCCATTAGTATTTGAGTCCTCGTTTTCAAATCAATTTTTCTTTTGCATTTCGTCAGTGCTCTTTCTTCATAGCCTCTTGCTCTGAATCTGCATTTACTCTCCTGTATTACTCTCTTCGCATCCTCAGGTACCGAACAATTTCTTTTGAGTCGTGTAAATTCTCCATACGGTATACTTCGTAAAAGGGGTGTGGGATGAAAACTCGTTCCGTGGAGCACACTGTTTGTTGCTGTTTTTTTACGAAATAGAGTAGATTCAAGCTTATCATCAGACACATATATTTTAGTGTCCAAAAAGTCTATTTCTTTTGTGCTCGTGTTACATGTAAACTGTAGGCCTAATTCATTGTCATTCAGTTTGTTGAAATAGGTTTGAAATTGATCATTTGTACCATGCCAAATAATAAACAGGTCGTCGATGTAACGTACCCACAATATTATTCGTTCCAGATCTTGTTGATTGTCCTCATTCCACGCTACTGTCTTCTCCCACCACCCCATTGTGATGTTTGCATAGTTGGGAGATAGAGAAATGCCCATGGCGGTGCCACAGATTTGTTTAAATAGTTGTTTGTCAAAAAGAAATACGTTATTCCTCAGGCATAGGTCAATCATTTTGATTAGCATTTTAGAATGTTCCAGATAAATGATGTTACGCTGCTTCAAATAATACTCAACTGCTTGCCTCCCGATCTCATGACGGATTGAAGTGTAGAGTGAGACTACATCAATGGTAACTAACAGATATTCTGAGTTCTAATTCACATTCATCAGTATTCTTAAAAAATCACCGGTGTCTTTGATATATGAGGGAAGACTCTGGGCAATGGGGGCTAAAAATTTGTCAACATAGTTGGAGATATTTTCATATAGTGAGCCACACGAGGAGACAATTGGTCTTCCTGGAGGGTGATTTAAAGTCTTGTGAATCTTTGGGAGAAAATATATACAAGGTATTATTGGATGGTCAATGGTTAGATATTTCTTTTCATCTTCATCTATTAAACCTTTTGTATACCAGATTTCTAGGTACTCTTGCAGTTCTCTCTTCATGTTCACATATGGATTATTTTCCATTCTCTGATAATTGTTTTCTTGATTTAATTGTCTCATCGCCTCACATATGTAGTCAGATGTCCTCATTAGCACGATGTTGCCTCCCTTGTCCGCTGGCTTTATAGTAACTTTATCATTGTTCATCAGTGTCTTAATGATGAACAATGATAAAGTTACTATAAAGCCAGCGGACAAGGGAGGCAACATCGTGCTAATGAGGACATCTGACTACATATGTGAGGCGATGAGACAATTAAATCAAGAAAACAATTATCAGAGAATGGAAAATAATCCATATGTGAACATGAAGAGAGAACTGCAAGAGTACCTAGAAATCTGGTATACAAAAGGTTTAATAGATGAAGATGAAAAGAAATATCTAACCATTGACCATCCAATAATACCTTGTATATATTTTCTCCCAAAGATTCACAAGACTTTAAATCACCCTCCAGGAAGACCAATTGTCTCCTCATGTGGCTCACTATATGAAAATATCTCCAACTATGTTGACAAATTTTTAGCCCCCATTGCCCAGAGTCTTCCCTCATATATCAAAGACACCGGTGATTTTTTAAGAATACTGATGAATGTGAATTGGAACTCAGAATATCTGTTAGTTACCATTGATGTAGTCTCACTCTACACTTCAATCCGTCATGAGATCGGGATGCAAGCAGTTGAGTATTATTTGAAGCAGCGTAACATCATTTATCTGGAACATTCTAAAATGCTAATCAAAATGATTGACCTATGCCTGAGGAATAACGTATTTCTTTTTGACAAACAACTATTTAAACAAATCTGTGGCACCGCCATGGGCATTTCTCTATCTCCCAACTATGCAAACATCACAATGGGGTGGTGGGAGAAGACAGTAGAGTGGAATGAGGACAATCAACAAGATCTGGAACGAATAATATTGTGGGTACGTTACATCGACGACCTGTTTATTATTTGGCATGGTACAAATGATCAATTTCAAACCTATTTCAACAAACTGAATGGCAATGAATTAGGCCTACAGTTTACATGTAACACGAGCACAAAAGAAATAGACTTTTTGGACACTAAAATATATGTGTCTGATGATAAGCTTGAATCTACTCTATTTCGTAAAAAAACAGCAACAAACAGTGTGCTCCACAGAACGAGTTTTCATCCCACACCCCTTTTACGAAGTATACCGTATGGAGAATTTACACGACTCAAAAGAAATTGTTCGGTACCTGAGGATGCGGAGAGAGTAATACAGGAGAGTAAATGCAGATTCAGAGCAAGAGGCTATGAAGAAAGAGCACTGACGAAATGCAAAAGAAAAATTGATTTGAAAACGAGGACTCAAATACTAATGGAACAGCCTAAAAAAACAGAAACTCACACACCTCCTAGATTCATAACGACTTTCAGCAAAGAAAGTGGAAATATCGCACGCATAATGAAAAAATATTGGCATCTACTGTCAGGGGATTCTGACATTGGAACAACCCTCGGTAAAACACCATTAATAACATACAAAAAGAACACATCTCTCAAAGATTTGTTGGTCAAAAGTCACTTTCAAGCAAAACAGAAACCAAACTGGCTGCAAAACCAACGAAAACGGTTTAAACCATGCAATTCTTGCAAAGCTTGTAAGATCGGCAAAAGTATGAAAGTGATCGAAGAACTTGATGGGAAATCAATGAGAATTGAGCAAAAAATCTCATGCACTTCAAAAAACGTTGTATATATTATAGAATGCAAATGTGGAATGAAGTACGTGGGATGTACAACTTGTAAGTTAAAAAAACGGATTTTGGAACACATCCGGGCGGTGAAAAACTCTAATATGCAATATGCCACAGCAAAACACATGAGCATTTGCCAAAATGGAGATTGGAGACAAATGCAATTTTATGGGGCAAAAATGCTGGACAGATTGGAGAGAGGTGGAGATGTGGTTCGAAGACTGCGGCAAATGGAGTCACGCATGATAGTCAGACTCAGAACAAAACACCCGAAAGGGATGAATTTTGGAGAGGATCTACATATTCATCTGGAATAAAATGTTCTCAATATGACATTGGGTACTACACCCTTAATTTGGAACATGACTGAAATAATGAGGAACACTAATGAAAGACTTGGGTACTATACCCAGAAATTGTTTATACTTTATTATGAAGCCACAGTGAACTATTAGTCACATATATGCAGTAATCTAAAAGCACACATTGTCTTTCTTCTTTTTTCATTTTTTCACAAAAAGTAATGTAACTACAATTCCCACAATGCTTCATAAATGGCTAGATATGGGATAGTACAAATAACAACACTGAGGAGGGACTAACCAACCGTGAGCAAGGCCAGTGTTGGCTGAAACGCGTTGGTGGGGTGAAGTCTTGATTAAAAAGGCTTAAAACATTTCCTGATTGTGCCGCCTCTTTTGTTTGCCGATATATATATATATATGCCACACACACAGTTCAAATCCTCACGAACTGCTCCTCAATTAAGGACACTATAGTCACTTATCGTAGTCCCATTGCCATATTTATTCATAGCGTTTCACATATGCCAAGTCAACAAACGCGTTTCGGCGTTGCCGCCTTCGTCAGTGTTGACAGCACTGATGAAGGCGGCAACGCCGAAACGCGTTTGTTCACTTGGCATATGTGAAACGCTATGAATAAATATGGCAATGGGACTACGATAAGTGACTGGAGTGTCCTTAATTGAGGAGCAGTTCGTGAGGATTTGAACTGTGTGTGTGGCATAATATACGCACTCCACCGTGCGGTAAGGAGGCACCTGAGGACAAGAGGAGCGGCAGTTGGTGGAAAGGTGTTTTTGGATATATATATATATATCATCAAAGGCAGGAACCCAACTGTGAGGAAAATTGCCACACGAAGATATTGTACAGCACTTTATTGAGCGAGAAGCCTGCCAGCAGAAACCTTCAAGGAGCAGTAAAAGTGAAATGGATCCAAGCCAGACGCGTTTCAGGAATCACCCTTTCTTCAGTGGCTTTGCATAAGACTGCAGGCGCTGCGTGGGGAGCACATTTATTTTCAACACCTGTCCATGTGGGCGGGGCCCTCTGCACGGCCCTCTGGGTGATGTAGTCCACCCCAAATTCATCCCAAGTGGGTGCTTCGCCGCAGTACTTTTAATGTTCAAATATATTCACAAGCATACCATGATGGGTCATGCCCTGCTTTGTGGCTGCTCGCTGTGGCTGTAAACTGAATTCTCCCTGCAAAGTCATCAGCTTTCTTCGTTCCCTCGCGTTCAACACCCGGTGGTGCCTTCGCAGACCCGCTAGACGCGGTGGGCCATTCCTCGCGACCGGGGCACGGCCGCTATAAACCGTCAAAGGCAGGAACCCAACTGTGAGGAAAATTGCCACACGAAGATATTGTACAGCACTTTATTGAGCGAGAAGCCTGCCAGCAGAAACCTTCAAGGAGCAGTAAAAGTGAAATGGATCCAAGCCAGACGCGTTTCAGGAATCACCCTTTCTTCAGTGGCTTTGCATAACACTGCAGGCGCTGCGTGGGGAGCACATTTATTTTCAACACCTGTCCATGTGGGCGGGGCCCTCTGCACGGCCCTCTGGGTGATGTAGTCCACCCCAAATTCATCCCAAGTGGGTGCTTCGCCGCAGTACTTTTAATGTTCAAATATATTCACAAGCATACCATGATGGGTCCTGCCCTGCTTTGTGGCTGCTCGCTGTGGCTGTAAACTGAATTCTCCCTGCAAAGTCATCAGCTTTCTTCGTTCCCTCGCGTTCGACACCTGGTGGTGCCTTCGCAGACCCGCGAGACGCGGTGGGCCATTCCTCGCGACCGGGGCACGGCCGCTATAAACCATCAAAGGCAGGAACCCAACTGTGAGGAAAATTGCCACACGAAGATATTGTACAGCACTTTATTGAGCGAGAAGCCTGCCAGCAGAAACCTTCAAGGAGCAGTAAAAGTGAAATGGATCCAAGCCAGACGCGTTTCAGGAATCACCCTTTCTTCAGTGGCTTTGCATAACACTGCAGGCGCTGCGTGGGGAGCACATTTATTTTCAACACCTGTCCATGTGGGCGGGGCCCTCTGCACGGCCCTCTGGGTGATGTAGTCCACCCCAAATTCATCCCAAGTGGGTGCTTCGCCGCAGTACTTTTAATGTTCAAATATATTCACAAGCATACCATGATGGGTCCTGCCCTGCTTTGTGGCTGCTCGCTGTGGCTGTAAACTGAATTCTCCCTGCAAAGTCATCAGCTTTCCCACATGGACAGGTGTTGAAAATAAATGTGCTCCCCACGCAGCGCCTGCAGTTTTATGTAAAGCCACTGAAGAAAGGGTGATTCCTGAAACGCGTCTGGCTTGGATCCATTTCACTTTTACTGCTCCTTTAAGGTTTCTGCTGGCAGGCTTCTCGCTCAATAAAGTGCTGTACAATATCTTCGTGTGGCAATTTTCCTCACAGTTGGGTTCCTGCCTTTGATGATATATATATATATATATATATATTCACTGAAAAAACCATAGGTTATAGACCATATATAGTTAGGAATTAGCATTTAAAAAACCTTATTTTACTCACACAAAACCATTGAAATTCCATATATAGTTAGTTGCACTAACTATATATCGCGCACCCGCAATCCACTGCTGATGATGTCACATATTACATCATTCATGACATGGTCAGTGACATCACTGATGACATCACTGATGACATCTCAAATGACATCACTGATGACATCACTGATGACATCATCCAGTGACTGTGTGTTTCTGTAAAGTTTAAATATGTTTTACATATTGAAGAATGAGTAGATGTAGAAGTGTCTGGATGAAGGATTTAGTAGGTGCGTGACTGACTGTATGAGTGAGTGATTAAATGTGTCTCACTGAGTGCATGGGTTAGTGACTAAACTGTCTTAATTTGTGCATCATTATGTCTGTTGTTCTGTAAACTGCTGCATGTGTTGATCAGTAGCTATATGAGTAACTATATGGGTTATTGATTGATTGCCCAAGTATTTGTATGGGAGACTGAGTGTGTGTGTGGCTGGCTGGGAGGTGTGTGACTCTGTGCAGATCAATGTGTACTTGTATCAATGATTGTATAAGAGAGTAATTATGTGTTAGTATATGTTTCAAATGTAAGGTGCTCTATGTTTAACTGTATAGATTAGAAAATGGAAGTGTGATTGATTCTTTACAGGACTGACTAGGTGTGTGAGTAACTCCATGGATGAGTGACAGAGTGTGAGAGTCTGTATAGGTGTATGAGTGCATATGATAGTGTTGTAAAGATGAGTGATTGTATGTATGAATGATTGTATGGGTAAATGAGTGAATGTGTGTGTAAACATAGGAATCACTGAGTGCGTATGTAGTAACTAGTATTGGTGTGTCAATGGTTTCAAAAATTATACTCTGTATTTAACACTGGGTGTAACAGAGGTTATATTAAAGTGTGAGGAGATGCATTGTATTGTCACATGAATGATATCATCAGTGATGTGGTCATTGATGTCAAATGAGATGTCATCAGTGATGTCATCAGTGATGTCATTTGAGATGTCATCAGTGATGTCATCAGTGATGTCACTGACCATGTCATGAATGATGTAATATGTGACATCATCAGCAGTGGATTGCGGGTGCGCGATATATAGTTAGTGCAACTAACTATATATGGAATTTCAATGGTTTTGTGTGAGTAAAATAAGGTTTTTTAAATGCTAATTCCTAACTATATATGGTCTATAACCTATGGTTTTTTCAGTGAATTTTCAAGGTTTTGTAAATGATAATTCCTAACTATATATGGTCTATAACCTATGGTTTTTTCAGTGAATTTTCAAGGTTTTGTAAATGCTAATTCCTAACTATATATGGTCTATAACCTATGGTTTTTTCAGTGAATTTCAATGGTTTTTTAATAGCAAATATCATAAGCTGTCGAATGTCAAGTACGTGGTAAGTAAAAACATTTTCGTGTTTATGCACACTGATCTGCTTTGATTGCTGCCCCCCACCCCTCATTTCTATTAGGAGTACTCTCTCTTTGCAGATAGTGAAGGGTAGTTAACGCAGCCCTTTGCCCCCTTTGTAATCCGTCGTGCCTGCTTCTCTCTCCATTTGATTGATTGTTCTCTTTGGTTCATTCTCTATTTACAAACAAGCACAGAGTCGCAATACTCTGTTTAGTCTTTGCAGATAGCGAAAAATCGTGTAAAAAAACAAAAGGAATCGAGCAAAATCAGTAGGCCACTAATGGGATCTCTTTTGACCTCGCTAAAATAGAAACATTAGGAACAACCTGTTGAAAATAGCAATGCGTATGTATATAAGCGGCGTTCATTTGTGTTCACAGTACCCCTTGTTGATTGTTTCAATCGAGCATTGAATTGTTCGAAGTTAATTCTCTTAAGGATCTTCTCTACCTGCAAACGAGGAAGAATAGGAATATTCTATCTCCCTTTGCAGATAGTGAAGGGTAGGTAACGCAAGCCTTTAACACGTCGTAGCTATTTCATTCCTCATTGATTGATTGATTGTCCGAACATTGACTGTTTGGGAATTAGTTCTTTTTGGAGGTATTCCCTGTTTGCAAATAAACGTAGGAAAATCTTTGCAAGTAGTGAAAGGGTACGTAATGCGGACCGTTCTCCCCCGTTGTAATCTGTCATGCCTATCTACTCCCCACTGATTGATGCACCTTTTTCACCCGGACCATTTACTAGTGATACGTCATCTGGCCCGACCAGAGAGCACCCCTAGTGAAAAGGACATATGCAACAATAACAAAGTGATCACTGTATCCTGTTAACAGAAACTTTACCATGAAACAACCTGGAAAGAAAAAAATAGGAAAACGAAAATCAGTAGGCCACTGATGAACATGAACTTTTATTAAACAACGAACAAAGAAACGATAACATAACGTAATGATAAAACCTATTAATGTCCTAGAAACAAGAAAACGTTAAAATATGCCAGTGGTGAGAGACCAGAAAAACAGTAAGAGAAACCAAATCACCCCTCGCTGTCCCACCGCCTGCCACGCCCAAAAAATCGATAGACTAGGGAAAATGCAAGTCAGTAGAACATCCACCACCACTCTGGAAACTTCCAAGGTGGGGCAGGGTTCCGGCTACGCCCAGCCGGGAGCAGCCCATATAAGGCAGGTCCTGCTGCCACGCCTCGGCCAGGAGATCCTAACGTAGGGTGTAGCCGAAGGAGAGGCCGAGGCCAGCGGGACCCGGCCAGGGGATTGCCTTTACAACGCTGAACAGTTGCAGGGGGGGGGAATGTCTCCTCGACCCTCCCCTCTCTCTCCCAGTCCGGCCGCGGTGGCCCTTGAGAGTTGCAGGTAGTCCCGCCACATGCTCTTCCGGTCCGACCACCAACGGTCGGGGGGCCGAGGCCGACGGGATCCGGCTGCAGCCGATAAACCAAGAAACCCGTTCATGGGGCCAGAGCCAGGGGCGTCCGGCCGACATCCACCGGAAGCCCGGCCCGAAGACGGACGGGACACTTCTTTCTTTTATAATGGCTGCGACAACACTGGGGGGGGATGTCTTGCACATGCCTCCGACCCCCCCCTCGTCCTCATCGCCTGGTCCGGCCATAACAAATCTCAAGCGAGACGCCGTGGGGTGCACTGGGAGGGAGAGACGGTGCGAACAGGCCTCTCCCGCCTCCCCAGGTGGAGACTTCCCAGCTGCACCCTCAGCGCTCCAGGCGCCCGGAAAACGGTTCTTCCACTGTGGCCATGCTGCAACGTCTCGCCCGGCAGGGTGGAGCCCGTCCGCTCATGTGACCCCGCAATCGCCGGTAGCTGCCGAACTCTCAAAATGGCGGTCGACCTGGCAAGAGCGGGCCCAGCATAAAGAAATGGCCCGGTCACTGGTTGACTCCACCACCGTAGTCCTCCACGACCTTGAAGATTCTAGAGGAGCCGCCGGAGTCTCCGACCCCCGATGGGGAATGACTGCCATGATCGCCCGTGGAGTGACGAAACTGTATCCGCGGGACGTCGGCGCTCCCATGCTGGCGCCAGCCTCACTTTGAATTACTAGAATCCTGCAGACCTCACTTCCGGTGAAAGCACAGTGTGACCCGGTAGGAAAAATTATTGCACCCCCTCCCCTTTTTGACTGATAGTTCAAACCACCGATCCTTTCCTTTGCCCTTTTAACGGAACTTTGGACTGCCTCCCCCTCTTTTACATTTTCTAGAGAAAACAAAACATTAACCACTACATTAGCATAGCAGTTGACACCAGAACTGTTTTGAAATTGAAAACCAACAACATCTTCAACAGAATCCTTTTTGTTTCTGCTGTGACCCTGCTACAGCACAGGCATTGTCCCCAGCAGTAATTCTGCAATGCCGGTAAGAATAGCTGTGGTGCCTACTGGACTCACTCACCCCCGCGGCGCCCCACGCCGTTTTTTGCTGGGCGGCAACTTACTAGACATCACTTTCGTGCCATCTAGATTTCAGCGCGTTCTGCTGCCTTGGAACTATTCGCACAACAGACCGCTACTGACAAGAATATTTCATTATTGGTGCTGTCAATTTCAATAAATCTATTGGATAATTAAAAAGAAATTGCCACGGTCTCTTCGTTGTTTAAATGTTTTTACTGTTTTTGTTTTGTTGTATATATTTATATGTTATTAAAGTTTTATATACCTACTACTTTGTTGGAGTGCTATATATTTTTAATGTGACACATAATTGTAAAAACTTTGATGTACAAAGAGTCATTCCTGGAATCTTCCGCTTCAGGCTCGGTCCCCTCCCCAATCACAATACAGGATGGTTTTCAGATAGTAGGAACACGTGTGGTGTGACGGATCTCATCGAGTGTGGGCCTTCATCTACTATAACTCCTTTGAAGAGGGGTGATTCTTTACAGCTGGGGCCATAAACTACATCTGCAGGGCTAGCTGATAGCCTGGACAATCGGACACAGAGAAAGAGGAGTGTCAGAGGGTGCGGTAGTGAATAGGGCGAAAGGGAGGTGTCGGGCGGGCACAGAGTGTGATTCTCAGGGAAGAGCAGCGCAGATGGGGGGAGGTTTATTGCCCATGCATAAGACAGAGAGCGGTGGTGACCAGTGCCTAGGGAAGATGCTTGCGTGGGTGAGGAGCCATGCTACGAATCGACAGCGTGCAGAGAGTGGGTCTGGTCAAGACACCTAAAATGGCTGCCGTGCACGACAAAAGTGTGGCATTTCAAAAAAGGCAAGATGGCGCAGACAATGTTTTTCAACACTTCCTCATTTCCTTCGAATCGAACGTTAACAGACGTTGGGGCATATTACCAAAGTTAAGCGATATTTATCGCTAACGATGCTTACCAACCAATTTTTTACCACTAAGCATCGTCAGAAATTATCGAAGATAAACCTTACTATTATCAAGGTATATCGCAAATGCGATAATAAACGGCCGCAATGCATGAATATCGCTAAAAACTCAGCGATATTCATGCATTACCGAGCTAATGCTCTTAGCCATGTTATCCACCTCCCATTGGATAACATGGCTAAGAACTGCTCAGGGCAGGTGTTACTTTTTGGAGATATTCGCGCTTAGCGCGAATATCTCCAAAAGTTGGTAATAGGAGATAGATATCTTGCATGTTGTAATGCAAGTTATTGTGGTATATGGAACTCATACCATAATCTCTCAGGAAAGCAGAAACTGATCCTTTTGAGACCGCCTAAAAAGGCCTAGGGGGTGAGGAGTACTCTACTTTGCCCCCTTTTCACGTTCCGAACTATTTTATTTTACTCTCTTCTGTAATTACACAAAATACCAGCGATAAGATGCATCGGAGACACACAGTGAGAGAAAGGAGGCCGGAGATGAAGAAGACATGTCAAATACACATTGGAGATAATATAGTGGCAGAAGGGAAGTAAATATGAGTAAACTTACCATGTAACATAAAAATGTTGCACTCTATACTATAAGTCTCATTTTATACTACAATCACTTCGCTACAACCTCATAAATTGAAAATAAAAATGAATAATGTCTCAAACAATTTTTGATTTCTAAATATAAATTTATTCTTCAGAATTTTCTAAATTTGAAAGAACTACTAACATGTCCTCATCAGCAATGTCCTCATGAAAAGTCTGCAATAATGATTCTTGTAACTCTATGGTCTCCAAACACTCGATAAATTCGCCATCAAGAGATTGATCAAAAAAATCATTCAAGTCATCTCCTTCTGACAATATTTCATTATTGGTGCTGTCAATTTCAATCAATGTAGTCGAATCATTCAAGTCATCTCCTCGTGACAATATTTCATTATTGGTGCTCTCAATTTCAATCAATGTAGTGGAATCATTCAAGTCATCTCCTCCTTGTGACAATATTTCATTATTGGTGCTGTCCATTTCAATCAATCTAATGGAATCATACAAGCCATCTCCTCCTTGTGACAATATTTCATTATTGGTGCTCTCAATTTCAATCAATGTAGTGGAATCATTCAAGTCATCTCCTTGTGACAATATTTCATTCTTGGTGCTGTCCATTTCAATCAATCTAATGGAATCATACAAGTCATGTCCTCCTTGTGACAATATTTCATTATTGGTGCTCTCAATTTCAATCAATGTGTTGGACAATTCAAAAGAAATTGCCACGGTCTCTTCATTGTGAGCCATTTTATTTTGAAATTGCTTGCTGTAAATTGCAGAAAAAAATAATCACTTTCATTTATCGTTTTTAGTAATACATAATATAAAACTAACTTTATCAAGTATTTAGTATAACAGAAGGACTGCAAATAAATAACAGAAAACATTTTTCAAATTATCTTCAAGTGTACAACATAGTTCCCCTTACAAATTAACAACTCACCTTTTTAAAAGTAGCAGAAGTGTTAGTACTGTGTAAATCAAACACCAGAAATTCACCACCAAAAATTCCTCACAAATGTACCTCAGACAGTAGTATCACAAAATGGCTGTGGTTTCCTCTCATTTGACATATATACATAACCAATTAACTTTCATCACACACAAATACAAAACCAAAGTAACATTTTAATTGGTTCTAAATTTCAACACTTTCAAATGTGTTTTCCCCATGCAATTTTCCATAGGACATTTACATACGTCTACAGCCTGAATGGCTGAATGGAATTACACCAAACTTGGCAAAATGGTACATCAAACCTAAGAGGTCAGGAAGGATCTACTATGCCCCCTTATGGTCATTTCCCCCTTCGCTTTGGCCTCCTCTTGTCTCTCAATCCTACCGAGGGACAAGATGGCGGCCGCTACGGACTGTTTGGAATGTTGACAGACGCCGGAGAACCAATCAGCTTCGCAAAGCTCCGTAACGCGAAAAGTACGCGAAGCGGAGCGCTGTTACAGATATATATCTTTTTTTGAACGTTAATTTCTCAAAATCCACTGGAGCACATATATTGAGACCTAGCAAAGGCACATCGGGCTAGCAGTCCCTAATATTTTGCCAAGTTTCGTGCAAATTCATTCACCCGTTCGATTATTATTATTTAGTTTTTTTTTGCCCCGCGGGGCCCTTTTAAAACCTCCACATCAAAACTAGGGGGTCAGCGAGGATCTACTATGCCCCCTTATAGTTATTTCCCCCTTTGTTTTGACCTCCTCTTGTCTCTCGATCCTACCGAGAGACAAGATGGCGGCCGCTACGGACTGTTTGGAATGTTGACAGACGCCGGAGAACCAATCAGCTTCGCTTCACAAAGCTCCGTTGCGCGAAAGGTCCGCGAACCAGTGCGCTGCCCGGTCCGCTGTTACAGATATATATCTTTTTTTAAACGTTAATTTCTCAAAATCCACTGGAGCACATATATTGAGACCTACAAAAGGCACATCGGGCTACCAGTCCCTACAATTTTGCCAAGTTTCGTGCAAATCCATTCAGCCGTTCGGGCTAAAAGTGAGGCCAACCGCCCTATGGAAAACTCAATGTTAAAAACACGTTTTGGGACCCCCCTTTTTTCTCGGCCCCCCCTTGACGAACCCCCCCCCCCAAATTTTCAAGGGCTGCTCAGAAACAAAATGTGCCATTTTCCTGAAAATTTCAGCCAATTCCGTCCACAAACGCCAAAGTTATTAGACATAGAATTTTCAAAAAACCCATAGAGAAAAAATCCTAACTATATATACCTACTGGCGACCGCCAGTAGGTAATATATATATATATATATATATATATATATATATATATATATATATATATATTGAGCAAATCGCTCCATATTCTTGGAGAATTTTGTGAAGACTCGTCAACCGGCGCCAAAGTTATTCCAAATAGAAAGGTGCTGATTTCCTATGGAAACTAGGTTCTAACTATATCTACCGCCAGTAGGTAATATATCTATATATATGTAGAACCGAGGCACAAGAAAATAAAAAAAAAACGTGAAAAACAAGAAAAGGGGTCAGGGTAGAAACACCCGGACCTCCTAGGCCTGCTTGGGGGGTCCCTCAAGGACCCCCAAGGCCCAAATAAATGTAATTTTTTTAAACAATCGCGGGATGCACGTAGGATACGCGTATCCTGCCGAACCCCAAAAAAAACAAAGCGTGGGCTCCCGCACTTTAATTCTAATTAGCCCCCTGGGGGGCCAAGTCCCGGGGGCAATGTGTTTTAGAATAATGGGGGGCCCAGAGGGGCCCCCCGGCCCAGGGGACCGCCTCCCCTGGGCTTCTTTTTTATTATAAAAAAGGGGGGCCCAGAGGGGCCCCCCAGCCCCAGGAACCGCCACCCCCGGGGCTTTAAAATTATGTATGGGGGGCTCATGGCCCCCCACCCCTGGGGACCACCACCCCATGTGGCTTCTTAAATAAATAAAAAAAACCTGTGTGGAGGGCTCAAGCCCCCCCCACGCCCCGGGGACCGTCCCCTCCCCGAGGCTCTAATATTCAAAATAGGGGGGTCCATGACAGACCCCCCAGCCCCGGGGACCACCACTTTTAAATGTTGGGAGGAGCCTACCCTCCTGGAGCTTTGTGGTGGCTACCCCTGGGACACTGTAGTTTGCTATGGTAGGGTGTCATGAATGATTTAATATGTGAATCATCACCAGTGGATTGCGGGCGCGAGAGTTACAGTTAGTACAGCTAACTATAACAGAGGAATTTCATTGGTTTTGTATGAGTGAAATGTACAGCTAACTATACCACGCCTGAAACCTATGGTTTTTTCAATTAATTTCTAAGGTTTTTCGAATGATAATTCCTAACCATAAACCTGCCTGAAACCAATGTTTTTTCAGTGAATTTCAAAGGTTTTTTAAATTACAATTCCTACTTATAATGTTGACCACTTCCCCATATTTTGAACAAGAAACCAAATCTGCAATGTTACCTAAAAAATCAGGCAAGAGTTCCACTTACCACTAACAAATTAACATCAACATTTAACTAATGTAAGAACGTCGTCTATGTACTGCGTGAATTACATCCAACTCACACCCATATTTAAAGAGCAATATGTGATAGAGGTTATAATTAAACACTTCCGACACCAAACAAAGTCACAATACTCCGCGCCACCACAACCACCCCCCTGGACCCTTCTCCCCTACTACCTCAGAGGCAGCGCAAAACAGGACAACGTACCTTTCCAAAATAATATATCCACTCAACAGCACAGCTCAATGTACAGAGATGTGGCATTCAGTCAGTAACACACACATATACACAGTCATCCACCCATACAGTCCTGCACATATGTTGTCTTCAAAACATATACAAACAGAGAGTCAGTCACTCATGCATCTATGTTCTAAGTAATACCCCCACCAAACATATAGGCACTCATATTGATATTAAAAAAAACATCTAATAACCCATATACATACACATGTAGCTACTCACCAACCCATGCAGCTACTTATACACAAAGTGAAACACTAATCCATATATTTAAATATTTAAACATTACTCACTAATATATGTATACACTAAGATACACTTAATAAGCCAGTGAACCAATCAATTTTTAAAAAAACAAACATCCATGTAAACCCTTATTTAAACATTTATTCTTCCATCAATTTTTACATATACATATATAACACATATTTATTTTTCAGAAAGACACACATTCACTGGATGGTGTCATCAGTGATGTCATGAGTGATGTCACTGACCATGTCATGAGTGATGTAATATGTGATGTCATCAGCAGTGCATTGCACGCGCAAGTTATAGTGAGTCCAACTAACTATAACGTGGGAATTTCAATGGTTTTATGCGAGTAAAACTTCCAGCTAACTATAACAGGTGTGAAACCTATGTTTTTTTCAGTAAATTTAATAGGTTTTTTAAATGCTAATTACTAACTATAACTGGTGTGAAACCTATGTTGTTTTCAGTGAATATATATATATATATCTATATATATATAGATATATATATATATATATTCACTGAAAAAACCATAGGTTATACACCATATATAGTTAGGAATTAGCATTTACAAAACCTTATTTTACTCACACAAAACCATTGAAATTCGCATATATAGTTAGTTGCACTAACTATATATCGCGCACCCGCAATCCACTGCTGATCATGTCACATATTACATCATTCATGACATGGTCAGTGACATCACTGATGACATCACTGATGACATCTCAAATGACATCACTGATGACATCACTGATGACATCTCAAATGACATCACTGATGACATCACTGATGACATCTCATTTGACATTACTGATCACATCACTGATGACATCATTCATGTGATAATACGATGAACCTCTTCAGACTCTAATATAACCTTAGATACACTCAGTGTAAACAGACACTCACAGACTGTCACTCATCCATGGAGTTACACACACACCTAGTCAGTCATGCAAAGAATCAATCACACCTCCATTTTCTCAACTATACAGTTATACACACCTTACTTATTCAAACATATACTAACACATATTTACTCTCCTATACAATCCCGGATACAAGTTCACAATGATCCATACAGCCACTCACACATTCACTGGCTCTTATGGACAGTTATTTATATAAGTCAACTCTCAAATGTACTGTGTTTTACATATGTACTTACTTTGACATGTAACACTGAGATATCCATTCACTCACCAATACACTCATGCACACAGTCAACCGCCCATACAGCTGTTTCCACATGCACTTTTGAACCCATACATCTAGTGAATCAACTGCTCACACATCTATGCACAGTCATACACCTCCCAGCCACCCACACACACACTCAGTCTCCCATACAAATACTTGGGCAACCAATCAATAACCCATATAGTTACTCATATAGCTACTGATCAACACATGCAGCAGTTTACAGAACAACAGATACAATGATGCACAAATTAAGACAGTTTAGTCACTAACCCATGCACTCAGTGAGACACATTTAATCACTCACTCATACAGTCAGTCATGCACCTACTAAATCCTTCATCCAGACACTTATAAATCCACTCATTCTTCAATATGTAAGACATATTTTAACTTTACAGAAACATACAGTCACTGGATGTTGTCATCAGTGATGTCATCAGTGATGTCATTTGAGATGTCATCAGTGATGTCATCAGTGATGTCATTTGAGATGTCATCAGTGATGTCATCAGTGATGTCACTGACTATGTCATGAATGATGTAATATGTGACATGATCAGCAGTGGATTGCGGGTGCGCGATATATAGTTAGTGCAACTAACTATATATGCGAATTTCAAAGGTTTTGTGTGAGTAAAATAAGGTTTTGTAAATGCTAATTCCTAACTATATATGGTGTATAACCTATAGTTTTTTCAGTGAATTTTCAAGGTTTTGTAAATGCTAATTCCTAACTATATATGGTCTATAACCTATGGTTTTTTCAGTGAATTTCAATGTTTTTTAATAGCAAATATCAAAAGCTTTAAAATGAATTCTTCTTTAAATTGAAAAATATATTTTATATGTTTTTAATACAATTTTTTTATGTATATATATATATATTTTTTTTTTTTGTTTCGCTACCGGTCCGCGCACCGGGTAGCTTCCCGTTAGCTCAATTTGGTGCCGCGACCCGGTCCGCGAACCGGTAAACGTTCCGTTTGCGCAACTGACGCATTAGAAAACAACATCGTGACGCGTCGCGTAAGGGCGACGTATCGCGTTGTTGCGTAATGCGTCTTATGACGTGCCGCGTTAGCGCACCCGGAAGTGCTTCAGTGCGCGAACCGAGGCGCGAAGCGCAGCGCCCCGGAAGCGATCAGGGGCGCGGCGCGGAGCGCGTAACGTAAGCGGAACAGGTCATGTGACTTGTTAATAAAACTTTTCATTGGTTCATTTCACTTTTGGTTTCCTAATGATGTAAGGCTAGGTCATGTGACCTAAAAATAACACTTTTCATTGGTTTAGAACATTTTTTTTCCCAAATGATAAAAGCCCCCACCTTTTTTATCACTCTGACTTTCAACTTTGTGAGAGGAAGACCTATTTTGATTGATAAGAAATGGCTTCATTAGTAGCTGCAGCTGGTGCACCCCCACCACGACCACCACCTCCTAGGAAGAGAGGACCACCTCCTCAGGTCATCCTTAATGAAGAGGAGGAAGAGGAGGAAGAAGAGGAAGAGGAGCAAGGGAGGAGACAGTTTTTGCGTGAGGAGCCAAGGAGGTCCCATGTAAAGGATAGTTACATCTGGCAATTCTTTACATTTCCCCGGGGCCAAAAAAAAGTAAATGCCCGGTACGTCACATGTCTCATCTGTGACAAATCTCTGTCCAGAGGGACTGATAAGAAGTACAGCTATGGTAATTAGACCATGCATCGGCACATGGAGAGGTGGCACCCTATAAATTATAGTGCTGCACAGGTACGTGACCTGCAGGAAAACCCCCCTCCTGTGGCCAGTACATCAACAGAAGAGGCAGTGACGGGACCAGAGGCGAGGGAGACGTTCCCAAACATTCAGATGAAGTTCGGGGTCGTGAAGCAAGTGTGCATTTTTTGTGGCAAATTAATTTGCTATAGGGAGAGTAGCATCACTTTAATTAACAGAGCTATTGACAATCATAAATGTCCAAAACGCCCCAGAAACTAAATTATCTTTTTTTTTTGTTGCTCCTGTTGAGCCCTTTATAACGAATGGTTTTCGTTTCCCCCCCAAAAAAAAAATATATATATATAAAACCGTTCAAAAAATACAAAAAAAGTAAAAAAATTGTTCAGTAAAATAAAAAAAATATATAAAACAACAAAAACAATAAAAAAAAGTTATTTTCAGAACTACCTCCCATTTATGAAAAATTGCTAGAATGTTTAGCACTCTGGCAACCTCTATTTCTTTTGATTTTCTTCCCGGTGCGCTACCCGGTACGCGAACCGGAAGCGAAACAAAAAAAAGAATATAAGAGTGAGTATAAGGGAAGTAAACAGAGAGTAATGTGAAAATAAAGACAGCTAGAGGGAGTAACACAGAGATACTATTTAATAGATCTATTTACCAAAGAAAAGATGTAAGAGTGTATAATTGAGAAAAACAACATAGATAAGGAAGTGAAAGAAAAAAAGGAGAGTAGAAGAATAATAAACAAGAGTTTCTTAGAGAATGTGAGTGAATGTTCAAATTAAGAAGAAAAACAGTAAAGGATGTGGAATGAGAGGTAGGGATAGTACCGGAGTAAAAGAACAACCCTGAGGGAAAGTGTTAAGAAAACAGTGAGTGAAAGTAAATAGGAATAAAACAAGATGTATGACATTGACTAAGGTTAAAACATGTGGAATAACAGAGAGAAAAAACAGAAAGCAGAAAAGAAGAAGTGACAGAAAAGGAATAATTGAAACAGCAAAGAAATGTAAATAACATAGTGTGCTTGAACTACAGGGAGAAAGCATAATGAAGAAGTAGTGAAAGAGTGATGAGTGAGAGACAGTGACAGTAATAGAGACGGAGTGAGTGAACAGGAGTGAGGAACTATGAGAACAGAGGGACTGAGAAAAGGAGTGGAAGGAGTAGAGTAAGTAAGTAATAGAAAACGGAATGAGGGAAGTAGCAAAGGCAGGAAACTGAGGGTTAAAGAAATGAAGCAGTGGAACTAATAGAAGTTAAATGTAATAGAAATGTAACGAAAAGAGTACAAAACACTTACCTTATAATTGTCGTTAACTTAGTCACTTGTTATTTTTATACTTTCAATCTGTGAAAGAAAGAACAAAAATTTGAAAAATATTAAAACATGTATTTAAAAATTACAAAAGACAAGGGAAAAGATTGAAAATCATCCAATTTTACAAAGAAACAAAGTTAGAGATAAACATGCAGAAAAAAAGAGAAAGAAACGGTGATAGTTATACTAACTGATTGCACCTAAAAAGGAGAACCCAAAAATATTTAATTTAGAAAACAAAGGGAGGAAAGATGGAAAAGACAAGCGAAGCAGAAGGTTTAAAAGCTGGAAAATGGTGCAAGGGAGAAAAGAAAAAAGCAGAGTTGGAATAGGGAAAGAAAGGTTGATAGATAAGTTGAGTTAGAGAACAAGGGTGAAAGAGAATAAAACAAAAGGCAATGTGAGTATGTAAAGAGGATTGATAGAAGGTAGTAAAAGACGAGTGAGCATGAGACAAGATGAGTACAAATTAAAATTCACTATACAAAGTACATAATTAATTATAAATGTTAAATAGTTTATTTTTGCTGTTCTCAGAATATATCAAATTTCACTAAAAACAGTGAGTTGAAGGTATTCATCATATAACAGCGGGGAAAAAAACCACAATCAAAATGATTGTGTTTAAAAAAAACATAAAACATAACCAATCAGAAATCAGAACTCCTCAAAAGTAACTTACTTTCCATGACGTCGAAGGATGTCCTATGAACAGCTTATACTCTGTTGTGCTGTTATTATTTTCTGCCCGCCACTTTCTGAAAGAAAAGCTCCATCGTTTTGACAAATATGTTACATACAATAAATGACTTCTCGCTCTCTACCGCACTTCTCCTCAAGGCCAAATAGTGTAAGAGCCATTTATAACTCTTGGAATTCTACTAAGCAAATCCGGTCATTTTCCTTTTCCACAACTTTCAGAAAGAAAACGTTCAAGATCACTTTCACAATCCTGTACTAGTAATATCTCACCCTTCTTGCTCACTCATGTTCCACATTTCCTATGACACTGATACTGCTTACTATGAGGCACATTACACAACCTCTATGACTACTACAATTATTTAATTCTCTTGATCACTGTTAATCACAAAGCAATTTAAAACAGTACATAAAATTATATCAATTCCTAGAATCATTATAGGCCAGTTACCTACCCTAAATTCTCTCTTCTGAAAACACAAAGTAAGAATATTTTAAGTCAAAAGGCAACATTGTTTCATAGTCAAATGGGAATCATTTCCGAAACACCAGCTTTTTTTACATTGTAAATAAGCTGTGTAATAAGCGGATGTTGTCAAAGTACCATCATGTCATATAATAGCTGCAGTTAGAAATG
The DNA here is from genome assembly GCF_964261635.1 of Lissotriton helveticus. NCBI lineage: Eukaryota > Metazoa > Chordata > Amphibia > Caudata > Salamandridae > Lissotriton > Lissotriton helveticus. The sequence goes on along the minus strand of NC_136059.1, from coordinate 2,035,262,174 downwards.
TTCTTCCTAAAATCAACGACTGTGTAGCCACAACATTTGTAATTAAAGTTGGAAACTTACTTTCATCAGGTTTATATAGTTGGAATTTTAAAATGACATTATAACCAGAAGTTTGTACAAATAATGTGGACAGCTTTGCAGACTTACATTACCTCTACTCCATGTTTTGATTGGCTGCTTGAATTAGCTTATTAAAAGAAACAGTTTTTCTGAACTCATTCAAAGTGCAGTTATTTTTCCATGACGTCAAGTGTTATGGTAAGAACACCGTTTGCTTTGGGAAATACTCTGTTGTCCTTTAACTAATCCGTGCCCACCACTTTCTGTAAGAAAACCTTCTTTTTTTTCAGGAACTACTTAAAACTCAAAAATATTTTTTCACTCTGTACTACACTTATCCTCAAGGCCAAATAGTGTAGGAGCCATTAGAACCTCTTGAAATTCCTCAGAACAAATCCTGAGATTCTTTCCCTAAAGTTTTGGTTGTAAAAACACCAGGTAAGAATTTTTAAGGTCAAAAGGGATTTTTTTTTTTTAAAGTTAAAACAGAATCATTGCAGAATGACCAGCCGTTTCTAGACTTCAAATAAGCTGTGTAATGTCCTGATGTTGTTGAAGGACCGTCATGATATATAATTGCTGCAGTTACAAAAGTCCTTCCTGATATTGACAACTGCGAAGCCACAAAATTTTTAATTAAAGTTGTCAATTTTGTTCCATCAGGCCTACATCGTTGGAACATTAAAATGACATACTGGCCATATCTACGTATAAATAATGTGGACAGCATTGCACACTTACATTGGCCACACTCCATGTTGTGATCGGCTGCTTTTACTAGCTTATTAAAGGACACTGATTTACTGTCTGGCAAAGTTAAATATATAAATCTTTCTGAGTCTACACTAGTAGTACTTAATACCCTACAGTTCTCGCAGTCATGCTGCCATTTATAAGAAAGGCCAAACAGATGATCTACATCTACACCTTCATCTTGCAATACATCAAGCATATACATTAAAAACTCCTGACAATCTTGCTGAATATTTTGAGAGAATTGCGTTTGACCTGAACATTTGTCTAACAGATTTCGAATTTCAGACACACTTTCTATTTTTGTTCTATCAGTGCTACATTTCTCTAACACAGAATTCAATAAACAGCAAAAACTTTGATCTGAATTGATCACAATCTCTTCTTTTAAAGTTTCTAGAGAAAAGACAACATTAACCACTACATTAGCTTAGCAGTTGACACCAGAACTATTTTCAAATTGAAAACCAACAACATCTTCCACAGAATCCATTTTCTTTCTGCCTATAATTTCGGGTTCATCGACTTTTCGTCTTTTTGCTACAACCTCCCTACTACTGGTCACATTTCTTCGTTTCCGGCCTACCACACGTTTCTCAAACAAAGGATATTGAGGCAAATGTGGCGCATACTCTCTTCTTAACCTATTGTATTCCTTAACACAATCTAGATCCGCACAAATGTGTGTGACATCACACTCAATCAAGTACAATCCCGATAAAGTTCTGACTCGTGACAATGCCACATATGCCATACCCTCCTTGAACACAGAACTGCCAATGTTCACCAATGCACTGTCTACACTTAAACCTTGCGATTTATGGATTGTCACCGCATATGCCAAGCAAACAGGAAACTGCTTACGGCGAACATATAAGTCTTTTACAAGCAAAAACCTAGCAGTGCAACGACCAATTAGCTGTACTTCCTCAATGCCATCAAATTTAATTTTAAAAAATTCAATTCCATCTCTATTTCTGTATTTCTCAAAATCAACAACATTACCCATTGATCCATTTACCAGACCTCTTTCAACATGTAAATTCCTTCTCAAAATGATACGGCAATTTAAGCACACATTCAGAGTCTTTTCAAAACCAGCAGTTTTAGATATAGTCTTCTCTAAAGAATCCAATTTAGATTTCAAATTCTCAGACAAAATAATTGTTGCTCCCATATGTTCTATTCTGTCAATAGCTTCCAGTTTCACAATCTCTTGGTTTTCTAAATTCAACATTTTGTTGTTGAAGATGGCACATTCTGCAAGAGTTGGCATCAAACATATTCCAGATTTCTTCTCAGTAATTTTCCGAAAAATATTCTCTGGCAGAACGTCTTCTTCTGGATACAAATTTGACAGTAATCGTGCATGTAAAGCTTCTTTCCCATGCTCGGTCACTTTTCCGATTCTAACTTCTTGTAGAATATTCTTGTAATCTTCATCCTTTGCTTGACGCATATTTTCACGCAGTTCAGCATAATTGAAGTTTAACTATATATTAACGTTGCCAATGCTCCCTAGGCACTTCCTGGTGTCTTCATGTGTAAGTAGTTTAAACACTGGTTGTCCTTTCACTGGTGTCAGCTGCAGAAGATCACCGAAAACAATGATGTGTTTGCCACCAAATAACACATCATACTCTGTTTTAAGAACTTGTTGCATTCTCAAATGCACAAAGGCAAGCATGACATTGGAAACCATGCTTACTTCGTCAATGATAACAAGTTTCATTTTCCTCAAGACTCTTGAAACTTCACAACAAGCATCTCCAGATAACTTGTGGTATTGTAATTTGTTATCATGCTCCACTGGCAGCATCAGTAGACGATGCAAAGTAATACCTTTAATGTTATGTGCTGCCAGTCCAGTTGGAGCGGTGACAACACAAGACAGCGATGACTCAGTCCTTTTCTGCAAATAACATGAAATTGCTTTAATGAGGAAACTTTTTCCAGTTCCTGCTTCTCCACTCACGTACAGTCGGACAGGCTTCAACGACGTACATGAGCACTCTTTCTTCTCATGACTTAATCCATGATCAATTTGGTTGGTAACTTCGTCATATATTTTCCTCTGCTCAACGTTGAGTTGTCTTTCCAAATCTTCTAAGTTAACCGCATCCTCCTGAGCATGTGCCATGGCTCTTTCCACTTCAATCATGGCAGTGGCAGCTTCATTTTCGATAACTGGTCCTCCTAGTGGATCCTGACTCAATGAAACAGAACTCTGACTGTCCTGAGAACTGTCTCTAGCAATCTCGGCTGCAATTGTTGCTTCCTGCTCGATTTCAGCATTCAACATTTCTAGATATTTTGGAAAAACAGGACATTCTATGGTCTCCTTGGCTGCATTGAAAGAGTCTTCGTAACAGAGGAAATCTCCAAGCAGTTCCTCTTCTGCACGCCAAGGCTTGAAAAGTTGCAAAAGAGCTAAATAGAAAAACTCTTTTCTTTCAGGAGATTCGCCACTCAATTTTCGATGATTTACCAATTGGCATTTTCTTTGCTTGACCAGACATCCCTCACTTCCAATTACAGCATACACTCCTTTATCAATATCTTCTTTGATGTTCCTCTTGAATATGTAATTTTGTAGAGCCTCATACAGACAAACATTCTCGAGGTGACTGCTTCTATTTGGATAATATGTATCCAACATGTTGGTCTTCAAAATATCTGTACTGTTTGGCTCCTTTTCCACCAAATACTCAATTTCCCGTACAGGTTTCAGAACTCGATTACGCGTTGCAGCAAGACCAAGACTCGCCCAAATGATACTGCTAGATTTGGCATAGAGACTTGCTGAAGATAACCGGTCAGAACATTCGTAAGCTCCGATTTCTCGATGCGACAACATCTTCAGACTGAAACTGTACAACTTCTTACTGAGGCTCTTTTCATGGGAAATGTCCTCCCACATATCCTTCAATTCTGTCTTCTCTTTTTTGGTGATGTAAGATGTCACATACCGAGCCACAGCCATACAGTTATCAGCCACAAACTGTATATCCATGTTAGCATTCCACATGGACAAAATCACTGGGTTGTAGTCGTTGATGTACTTGGACTCTTCGTTTCTTTTCAAATTGTATGTATTTTTGGGTGATTTCCTCATCACATTATGTCGCAGCGAAGACATCAAACTGTTCACTCTTCCTTTAGAAATCACCGGTCGTGGAAAGCTGAAACGACATTTTGTGTAGAACTTGTCCTTGTTTCTGAATTTACGACGACAATACTTTCCACAACGATGGCTTTGAAAGCGTAAAACTTGTTCTCTTAGGCTTTTGTCTTCCTTTGTCTTTGGAACAGCACATGTAGAATACTGTTCTATGAAACTCATCACTAAGTCATCCGGATCTGTTCCAAATTTGGGTGCATCTTTGATCCATAGCAGCATATGTATAGGAGGAGCACTTCTTGCTTGATACTCGTTTCTCCAGAAGAAATCCAACACCTCTCCAAGAGGTGGATTTTTCTTGTTCATGATGAAAGACATCATAGCTTCAAATCTATGATTGAAGTACCTGCATACATTCACTGGATCCAAAGAGCACAGTTCTCCGGGTGTCTTGAATTCGATATTTTCAATGTTTCCATTTACCTCTCGTAGAAATTCAAGTAAGTCTTCCCAGCCATACTCGGCAAAGCTGAGAGTGAGGAACCATGTGGGAGTTCCTAAGTTCCTCAGCATACATTTTAAATCACCATGACGACGGTACCAGTACTCATTAGTACCACGCTGACATGCCATGAGATTAATCAGGTGAGAATCCAAAATACTGTCTTGCACATTGACTTTATCCATAAAGTCCCTTGCCGAGATATTTTGCATCTGTACACCACTTTTCAAGATGTGGTTCACTGCATATGACACTCCAGACAGATCACTTTCAAACAGTAGATGGAACAAATAGGGAATGTATTGACGAAACCTAGGATCTTCTGCATACAATCGTAAAGTCCGGTATTCAGAAGCAGGAATTTGATCAGGTCGCTCATCATATCTTCCTCCTTGACCTGTTGGAAATAGCTGTGGGAAACACCGAGCTTCCAAACTTTCCTCCCAAACACTAATGGGACTCCCTTTGGCTTGTTTCATTTGAAACAACTCAATAGCATTACCCATGACTTCCTTGGAATGCAAAGGATGAACACTATAATGTTCATATATTTCTTCATTTTTAGAGGCTTCTACTTTCTCAATTTGTCCAGCACACAAATCGCTGTCCTCTTCTTCACTTACTTCTTCTTCTGCAACACATACATTCTTGTAGTACTCATTGTTTTTCATCAAATACAATGTTGCCTTTTTGACTTTCCTAACATCCACTAAATCTTGCCAGATTTTCTTACTCTTTGTCGGAACCCCATTAACTAAGATAACCAGAGGTTCCTCTTCCACTTTCTCTACTCCAATTGTATTAATGTTTTTCTTCAAATCTAGAGGCAAATAAACAACTCTTCCCTTTAATCCTCTCTGTAAATCTGATGGAGGCAATTTCCCTGTCTTTGGCTCCATTCGTACAATAGCCTGAAAGGGATGGACACTTTGAATCAAAATAGATTCATAAGTATTTAAATCCTTCAATTCAGAAGGAATGTCCACCAATTTCAGATTATTATGAACCGCTCTAGCAGGCATCCGGTTTTGATTTAATTTGTTACAACAATAAGTACACACACGTTGATCCGATCCCAAATCAAAACAATTTTCTACCATCAAGTATGTTGCAAAACCCTTCCATTCACTATTATTTTCCCTTTCACTTTTTGCATATAAATCCACTAACTTAGTCTGATTCTTATAGTAAGTGCGTCGACAACACACACAAGTGAAATTAGGCCTCTCACTTGATTTCACCTGAAACGTGGCAATTTCCTTCTGAAAATTATCTGTACTGGAAACCTGTACACTCTCTTCCACATGACCTTCTTCTTCTGGGTCAATTTCAACATTCTCCTCTTTACTTGCAAAGTAACAAAACTCAATTTCTTCACAAATATTCTTCACATCTACATCAGAACCATGCAAAAGAGCACTGCTTAATTGTTTAAGCTTAATTGCTGGACTCTTAGCAAAATACAACATTCTCACTAATTTCCTCACTTTATTATGATGGACTGCTAGCATCCTGAAATGATGAAAAATACTCTGGCATACTCTCCTGGAAAGACAAGCCAGTGAATGACCATGCAAACCTGTCACTTCTCTCACTCTGCATGGGTCTAATTCCTGCAACAACTTCATTTTCTGTTTTAAACTTTTCTTATTAAATGTCTGTACAAAATCACAAAGCAAATTGATGGAATCCTGTCGCGGACCCTTAGCACGTCTTCCTAAAACTTCATCACCTAACACCTCTTCTGCCTCTGTTGACACAAGTTTTTCTTTTTCAACCGGACAACCATCTTTCACCTCATATGCTCGACCACTGGTGTCAACTGCATGCACCAAATCATTATCCTGAAAATAACTCTCCTCATTAAAAAATGCCTCACAACTTGAACTATGCATCCATTCTCCAGAAAAAACTTCACAAAAATTACTACGATTAACTGTTCTCTTCCATCTACTATTTGATTTGAAATCATAAATTGCCTTGCTTAGTTTCCTAATTCTATTGATTATCAAAATAAAGAACTTTCGCTTAATTTCGAAAGCCTGACCAATAATTTTCTCTACATTTTTTTTTCTCTTAAAAAAAGCCACTTTCTGTTGACCTTTCTTAATATTTTTTAACAAATTGCCAATTATCCTGTTGCGGAACATTCATCTACGAATATCCCTAAACAGATTTTTCCTTCTACTACCATGCACAGAGTTATCTCCTGCTCTAGCAGTAACATTTTTGAGTGGCCTTTCCTTGCCATTTAAATTGGCTCTCTTCTTCTGGACTAAAACATGTTCTGTAGTGATACTTTTTCGTCTGCAAATGTTTCTTAAAAAAGATTTTGTTGTCTTACCCGGAGTTTTTCTGGTGACTTGACAAGTTTTTATTGTAGAGGACTGCTGCAAAGGTTTACCAAGGTGGGGTGTAAGTCGCTTTGCTTGTTTTCTTTTTCTTTGCCTTGATGGCATTTTTGAATTTTTCAAAAGATCTTCAGTTGAATCTGTGGTAAATATTTTTAAAAAAAGGTATTAACCACTATTACCAAACAGTAAATCAATAACAGTCGTCAAAAAATTAACACACTAGTTGTCAATTCTACATACAATAATTTTTAGTGCATTGGCAAATATAAAACTCACAAATATTAGCAAAGAAATGGAATGCTTCCACATTTGACCTGTGCTCTTTTATATGTGAATCTGAACTAATTTTATTAGCATATTTCACTATTTTATTAAAGACACTTCACACAAGCTGTTTTAGAAGTTGTATTTAATTTTAAATAAAACGGTTAACATGGTTACTTTTCATTTCCAGTAACTTTTAAAAATAAGTCTTTATAGTTCCATAGGCTCGAGCAGGTCAGCTTCCCACCCTATGTCATACAATTCTGACAAATCGGCATCCTCATCATATTCTTCATCATCCACAGGATATAAATCATCCAAGGGATCTACTTCCACTGACGTTTCAATGACAAGTTCAATGATAAGATCAAGATCAACAGATTGCTCATTATCACTCATGGTTGATGTTGTCGTTATCTTTAAAGAAAGAGAACAACAATGAGATGTTGCAGACTAAGAGACAAATCTCAGAGACTATAATAGTAAAATTGTTTAACAAGAGTAACATTTTGCAGATATTATTTAGCCATGTCCAGCGATGCTGAGGAGGTGAGGCCTATGTCTAAGTTTTCAGTGAACAGGACTCATCTCTTCTTAACCTTGGATAAGCCTCACCGACTCTGTGTCCCCTGCTCATACTTAAATGTAAAGGGGCAGATTTATGTTAACTGGCGCATCCCCAGGGATGCACCAGTTAACGTGCGCCGCTGCTCTGCCACCCATGGTGTGCCGCATTTCCAATGCGGAGCACCATGGGGCAAAAACAGCACAGATGCGTCACGCATTTGTACCGCAAAAGCGGCGCATTGCAGAAATCACTTCGCAAGCGCGACATGACTACTGCAATGCACAGTGGCAAGCCACACATTGCATGGTGCATCACTCCTTATGCCTGTTTCAAACAGGCGTAAGGATTTGATTCAGCAATGCCATAAAGCTGACTCAGTGAAATCTTGTAAATTTCACTGTGTTAGTTTTACAGGGCTTTCATGCAAGTGAACGCCCACCCTGCAACAAAATGTCCACATGAAACCTGACGCAGGTTTCATGTGGCACAGGACTTTACAGCGTAACGCATCTGCCTAGATGCATCAAGTTGTAAATATGTCGTAACATAGCGTATCTTTTGCGCCGCCGCTGCGTCACAAAAGTGACGCAACGGCGGCGCAAAAGAGGTGCACGCCCATCATAAATCTGCCCCTAACATTTTAAATGATTGGTTCAGAATGCCAATAAGGTGTGGCCTATTCAGAGGTTTGTTTGAGGTGAGGCCTACTCAGGGTTGCAGATGAAATTTAGGCTTGTTGAAGAGTACAGAGGAGATAATACATGTGCAGGCCTACCAACGAAGTGAGTCATGTCCACTGCACTCTTGAACAAAGGCCAGACCTCCTCTGTCTCCCCGGACAGGCCTAAACCTCATCTGCACAATGTGATTCGTAATGTTAGGAAACACAGGTGATGTAATTGAAAAACGTGCAATTTTATTTGCTCATTTCACAATCACATCACCTGTGTTTCCTTTGCTTAGGTATCTCATTGTGCAGATGTAGTCTAGCATATCAAAGAGTACGCAGAAGATGAGCACTGTATGCAACAACTTTGACACTTACAGAAGCCTCAGCTTCTCCATGCCCCCTACACAGTCCTAAATATATACATTTTAAGCTGACGGTATCTTGTTGCAGATGAAGTGAGGCCTATCTTGCAAGATGGTGCATCTTTTGCACCGCCGCTGCGTCACAAAAGTGACGCAACGGCGGCGCAAAAGAGGCACACGGCCATCATAAATCTGCCCCTAACATTTTAAATGATTGGTTCAGAATGCCGATAAGGTATGGCCTATTCAGAGGTTTGTTTGAGGTGAGGCCTACTCAGGGTTGCAGATGAAATTTAGGCTTGTTGAAGAGAACAGAGGAGATAATACATGTGCAGGCCTACCAACGAAGTGAGTCATGTCCACTGCACTCTTGAACAAAGGCCAGACCTCCTCTGTCTCCCCGGACAGGCCTAAACCTCATCTGCACAATGTGATTCGTAATGTTAGGAAACACAGGTGATGTAATTGAAAAACGTGCAAATATTTTTGCTCATTTCACAATCACATCACCTGTATTTCCTCAGCTTAGGTATCTCATTGTGCAGATGTAGTCTAGCATATCAAAGAGTACGCACAAGATGAGCACTGTATGCAACAACTTTGACACTTACAGAAGCCTCAGCTTCTCCATGCCCCCTACACAGTCCTAAATATATACATTTTAAGCTGACGGTATCTTGTTGCAGATGAAGTGAGGCCTATCTTGCAACATGGTGCATCTTTTGCACCGCCGCTGCGTCACACAAGTGACGCAACGGCGGCGCAAAAGAGGCGCACGGCCATCATAAATCTGCCCCTAACATTTTAAATGATTGGTTCAGAATGCCGATAAGGTATGGCCTATTCAGAGGTTTGTTTGAGGTAAGGCCTACTCAGGGTTGCAGATGAAATTTAGGCTTGTTGAAGAGTACAGAGGAGATAATACATGTGCAGGCCTACCAACGAAGTGAGTCATGTCCACTGCACTCTTGAACAAAGGCCAGACCTCCTCTGTCTCCCTGGACAGGCCTAAACCTCATCTGCACAATGTGATTCGTAATGTTAGGAAACACAGGTGATGTAATTGAAAAACGTGCAAATATTTTTGCTCATTTCAGAATCACATCACCTGTATTTCCGCAGCTTAAGTATCTCATTGTGCAGATGTAGTCTAGCATATCCAAGAGTACGCAGAAGATGAGGACTGTATGCAACAGAGCAATGTACATTACTCACCTCCCTTGATATTTATTTAAAGAAGCAGACACCTTTTTGTCATTGTCATTAATGTAAAAACCATTTATTCCTTTTCTTTATGAACCATTTTCATGTCATAATTTGAAAACACAGCACAACTCCTATGTACAAGTACACCCTGTCAGTACTTAAATTTGCCAAGCACACATGCGGGCATATTTACAAGAGCCTTGCACCACGGAGAAATGACTTAAATTTACCAAGCACTCATGAGGGCTTATTTACAAGGACCTTGCACCACCTTTAAAGTCACTTTTAACGTGGGGAAAATAACATGAATGTGGCTCATAAGCTTTGTAAATTTGCCCCCATGTTGACTATGAAACTCTTGCAGAACATATTGTGAAACCTTAATGACTTCAAGAAACGTGTTTTTAAACCGACAAACAAGGAAATTATTCTCCCATATTCATGGTGGAAAGTGAAATGTTTATTTAAAGAAGCAGACACCATTTTGACCTTCTCATAAATGTAATAAGCATTTCTTTTTTTAAAAAAACGATTTTCTGGTCATAATTTGAAAACACAACACAGCTCCTATGTACAAGCACACCCTGTCAGTACTTAAATTTGCCATGCACACATGGGGGCGTTTTTACAAGGACCTTGCACCACCGGGAAATGACTTAAATTTGCAAAGCACTCATGAGGGCGTATTTACAAGGACCTTGCACCACCTTTAAAGTCACTTTTAACATGGGGAAAATAACGTGAACGTGGCTCAAAGGCCTTGTAAATATGGCCCCATGTTGACTATGAAACTCTTGCAGAACATATTGTGAAACCTTAATGACTTCAAGAAACGTGTTTTTAAACCGACAAACAAGGAAATTATTCTCCCATATTCATGGTGGAAAGTGAAATATTTATTTAAAGAAGCAGACACCATTTTGACCTTCTCATAAATGTAAAAAGCATTTATTTTTTTTTAAACGATTTTCTGGTCATAATTTGAAAACACAACACAGCTCCTATGTACAAGCACACCCTGTCAGTACTTAAATTTGCCAAGCACACATGGGGGCATATTTACAAGGACCTTGCACCACAGGGAAATGACTTAAATTTGCAAAGCACTCATGAGGGCGTATTTACAAGGACCTTGCACCACCTTTAAAGTCACTTTTAACATGGGGAAAATAACGTGAACGTGGCTCAAAGGCCTTGTAAATATGGCCCATGCTGACTATGAAACTCTATCAGTACATATCAAGTAACCTAAATGATTTCAAGAAACGTTCTTAAACACATCAAGTAACCAAATTATTCACCCAGATTCATGGGGAAGTGACTTAAAATGCCCTAACACACATGAAAGCGTTTTTTTTAAGGCCCTTGCACCACTTTTGCGTCACTTTTAACATGGCTATGAAACTCAAAGAAAACACTTGACACAAAGCAACATTTTAAATACACAACTTTCTTCATAATTTTCTCCCTAAAGCATACTATTCTCTATCTAAATTAAATGAATCATTTCTCACCTTAGCAAATACTTTTTGAGTTTCAAAACAGTCTCAGACACACACCAATTTTTCTTTAGCAGAGCAAAGGGTATGCACTCCAGAGGCTGCAACCAACAAAGGCACAGCAATGCTGTAATTCATCACACATATCTCTCATGTCACCCAATCAAAACTCTTCCCTCACTTTTTTCAAATCAACACCCTTCCCCCCTCTGCCCTTTCTGCCTTTTTTCCATAGCAACCACCTCCTGAAAGACCTCTCATGTTTACAAGTTCACACAACAATGTTTCAATTGAACTCTGAACTCTCAGTACACCTGCATATCCAGTGCAATCTTTCATAAAATGATTTTTTCTTGACCACTCAAATTACATCTTTCAAAGAACTCATCCATGCACCCTAACTTTCTGTGTTCAGCAATCAAAATCCACCAATCACTGCTACTGAATCATTAGCACTTAAACTCCACAGTTTTTTTCATTACAAACTCCTACTGTTTCAACTGCCATTTCATTCCCACACTTCATCTGACTGCAGCAGAACCTCCTCTCACCATGTTTTCTGTCTCGATTGTTGGACATAGTTACATCCACTGGGCTCAAAGGTATGCTGATAACAGAAATGTACACAACCTCAATTTACAAAATGTGGAAATCAACTGGATTGGCCACAGAGGATTAAGATGTCACCAATTGATACCATTGGTGAAAACCTTTTTGCATTTGCCAAACCCTGACCTGTTAATTGTGCACTGTGGAGGAAATGACTTGGGCCCTTTGACTGGGGTAGGTCTGGAAATGCTTTTAAAGGACACCTTTGAGCAATTGATGGCACTTTTTCCTCAAACTGCCTTGGTATATTCAAATATATGCCAAAGACAGAAATGGAGGTGGTCCAACCAATTTTGTCCACAAATTGAGAAATCGAGGAAGCATGTAAATAAGTCTGTTTCAGCTTACATGAGAGACCATGGAATGGGCTCCATCTACAACAATAACTTGCGTTACTACATGCAAGATATCTACAGAGGAGATGGAGTTCACTTCTCAGATGAGGGGAATAGAATTGTTATCCTTAATTTAAGACTATGTATTGGTACCTACTTATAAGTACCTAGAACTTACACAGAACCCAAAAGCTCTTTTCAGAGCTACCTTAACTATGATTACTCTTTTAAAATTTCAAATGTACCTTTTTTCACTAATTTTCACTTTTGTTCACTTCCCGGTTCGCTACCCGGTTCGCGTACCGGCAGCTAACCTCGCGAAAAATTCAATTTTTTTTTCTTTTTCGACATATATGAGCCTCCTCAGCCACCCTTAGAAAACCTAGGGGGTCAGGATACGTCTCCCGTGCCCCCTTATACCTTTTCCCAACATTCTTTATCCTCCATCTTGTGTCTAAATTCATCCGAAACACAAGATGGCGGACTCCCGTTACGCTATCGGTTAGCTTCCCGGTCCGCGAACCGGGGCGCGCAACGGCAAACGCAGTTAAAAAAAAGGTGGGAAGTTAATTTACAAAGAAAGCACTGCAGATACTTTCACCAAATTTGAAATAGTTCCTAATGCATACCAGTCCCTACCATTTCCCCAAATTTGAAGGAATTCCATCGAGCCATTCAGGCTCTAGCCCTGTCTAAATATCCTTAGGTAAATTACATGACAAAAACACATTGGAAAGAGTTGACATTTTCAACCAATGACAACATAACTTTCAAGTTGTATTTTTATGTGCTGTCATTTGATTGGTTTGGTACATGAATATATATGAAAAATAAGAGGGAATGACAGCCATTTTGACTGGAACTCCCTGAGGCACATTTAAAGAGCATTTCCTGGCAAAACCTTACACACTTTTGTAAAGGTGAGTTAATAGTTTCTATGAGGAGATATGTTGTGCACCTAAAGTTAATTTTATAAAAACGTTTTCTGTTAGTTATTTACTGTCCCTCAGTTATAGTTATAGATTAGCTTAGGCTTCTCTGTTGTAGTCATGGTTTGAGTTAGACATGGTTTGAGTTAGAGTTTCTAAGGGGAAATATGTTGTGCACCTAAAGTTATTTTTATTAAAACGTTTTCTGTTAGTTATTTACTGTCCCTCAGTTATAGTTATGGATTGACTTAGGCTTCTCTGTTGTAGTCATGGTTTGAGTTAGAGTTCATCACATGCTGTACTTTATATTTCTACTTCCTGCCTTGTACCATACACTGTCCAAACATAAATTCACTGTTAAAAACTCAGAACTATGTTGTACACGTTAATTAAAAAATAAAAATGTAGAAGTTTCTAACTTAAACTCTATTTCTCTCTCTCTTTTTATGCTACCTTAACAGCAATTATGGATAAAGAAGCTCAGGAAGCCAAACTTGAATCAGAAATTCAACAGGACATAGATGATTTTTATAATGAGGCTGTGGACAAACAACTTTTAGAATTCATGGACAATTTTGATAAAAAAGAGACAATTCATGAAAATAAAGATGAAGAAATTCCAGATGAACTTTTACTCGAAATTTCCAACAATTTTTAAATTTAACATAAATAAAATGTTATTTATAAATAATTGTTTGAGACATTATTTTTTTTCCTCCAAATATAAGATATAATTAGTAGAGTAATTATTTAAAAAAGTCAGACTAATGGTTAAAGATTCAACATTTTAATATTACTATGTGCTCAGGGAGGGCTCAAAGGATCTGTTTCTGCTTTCCTGACAGACAATGTTATGGATTCCATATTAGAACATGCAAGACATCTACAGAGGAGACGGTGTACACTGAATTTTAGACTCTTCATTGGTACGTACATGTTGGTACTTACATCACCCACACAACACAACAGCTCTATTCAGAGCTACCCTACCGCAAAGCACTCTAAATATATTATTTTACTGTTTACCTTGGTTTTCCCCTTGTTACGCTATCCGTAACGCTACCCGGTACGCGAACCGGACGCTAACCGCGCGAAAATGTGAAAAAAATGTGGTTTTTTTTTTGCATATATGGGCCTCCTCAGCCACCCTCAGAAAACCTAGGGGGTCAGGATACGTCTCTCGTACCCCCTTATACCTATTTCCCACATTGTTTTTTCCTCCATCTTGTGTCTAAATTCATCCGAAACACAAGATGGCGGACTCCCGTTACGCTATCGGTTAGCTTCCCTGTCCGCGAACCGGGGCGCGCAACGGCAAACGCAGTTAAAAAAAGGTGGGAAGTTAATTTACAAAGAAAGCACTGCAGACACTTTCACCAAATTTGAAATAGTTCCTAATGCATACCAGTCCCTACCATTTCCCCAAATTTGAATGAATTCCATCGAGCCATTCAGGCTCTAGCCCTGTCTAAATATCCTTAGGTAAATTACATGACAAAAACACATTGGAAAGAGTTGACATTTTCAACCAATGATAACATAACTTTCAAGTTGTATTTTTATGTGCTGTCATTTGATTGGTTTGGTACATGAATATATATGAAAAATAAGAGGGAATGACAGCCATTTTGACTGGAACTCCCTGAGGCACATTTAAAGAGCATTTCCTGGCAAAACCTTAGACACTTTTGTAAAGGTGAGTTAATAGTTTCTATGAGGAGATATGTTGTGCACCTAAAGTTAATTTTATAAAAACGTTTTCTGTTAGTTATTTACTGTCCCTCAGTTATAGTTATAGATTAGCTTAGGCTTCTCTGTTTTAGTCATGGTTTGAGTTAGACATGGTTTGAGTTAGAGTTTCTAAGGGGAAATATGTTGTGCACCTAAAGTTATTTTTATTAAAACGTTTTCTGTTAGTTATTTACTGTCCCTCAGTTATAGTTATGGATTGACTTAGGCTTCTCTGTTGTAGTCATGGTTTGAGTTAGAGTTCATCACATGCTGTACTTTATATTTCTACTTCCTGCCTTGTACCATACACTGTCCAAACATAAATTCACTGTTACAAACTCAGAACTATGTTGTACACGTTAATTAAAAAATAAAAATGTAGAAGTTTCTAACTTAAACTCTATTTCTCTCTCTCTTTTTATGCTACCTTAACAGCAATTATGGATAAAGAAGCTCAGGAAGCCAAACTTCAATCAGAAATTCAACAGGACATAGATGATTTTTATAATGAGGCTGTGGACAAACAACTTTTAGAATTCATGGACAATTTTGATAAAAAAGAGACAATTCATGAAAATAAAGATGAAGAAATTCCAGATGAACTTTTACTCGAAATTTCCAACAATTTTTAAATTTAACATAAATAAAATGTTATTTATAAATTAAAAATTGTTTGAGACATCATTTTTTTTTCCAAATATAAGATATAATAGTAGAGTAATTATTTAAAAAAGTCAGACCAATGGTTAAAGATTCAACATTTTAATATTACTATGTGCTCAGAGAGTGCTCAAAGGATCTGTTTCTGCTTTCCTGACAGACAATGTTATGGATTCCATATTAGAACATGCAAGACATCTACAGAGGAGAGGGTGTACACTGAATTTTAGACTCTTCATTGGTACCTACATGTTGGTACTTTCATCACCCACACAACACAACAGCTCTATTCAGAGCTACCCTACCTCAAAGCACTCTAAATATATTATTTTACTGTTTCCCTTGGTTTTCCCCTTGTTACACTATCCGGAACGCTACCCGGTACGCGAACCGGACGCTAACCGCGCGAAAATTTGAAAAAAATGTGTTTCTTTATTTTGCAGATATGGGCCTCCTCAGCCACCCTCAGAAAACCTAGGGGGTCAGGATACGTCTCTCGTGCCCCCTTATACCCATTTCCCACATTGTTTTTCCTCCATCCTGTATTTAAATTCGACCGAAACACAAGATGGCGGACTCCCGTTACGCTACCGGTTAGCTACCCGTTTGCGTACCGGGTAGCGCCTCTACCGCGAAAAAACGAAAAATTGTTTTATTTTTTATTTTTTGCCCCGCGGGACCCTTAAATACCCCCCTCATCAATCCTAGGGGGTCAGGAGGGGTCTACCTTGCCCCCTTTCATTAATTCCCCCCTTCGTTTTTCTTCACCTCTTGTCCCTCGATCCTACCGAGAGACAAGATGGCGGCCGCTCCGGACTGTTTAGAATGTTGACAGACACCGGAGAGCCAATCAGCTTCGCTTCGCAAAGTTCCGTTACGCGTCAGGTACGCGAACCGGGGCGCTTACCGGAGCGCTGTTACTGATATATATTTTTTTTTTAACGTTAATTTATCAAAATCCACTGGAGCACATATATTGAGACCTAGCAAAGGCACATCGGGCAAACAATATCTACAATTTTGCCAAGTTTCGTGGAAATCCATTCAGCCGTTCGAGCTAAAAGTGAGTCCAACCGCCCTATGGAAAATTGCATGGGAAAAACGCGTTTTGGGACCCCCTTTTTTCTTGGCCCCCCCTTGACGAAACCCCCCCAAATTTTTAGGGGCTGCTCGGAAACAAAATGTTCCATTTTCCTGAAAATTTCAGCCAATTCCGTCCTCAAACGTCAAAGTTATTCGACATAGAATTTGCAAAAATCCCATAGGAAAAAAATTCTAACTATATATACCTACTGGCGACCGCCAGTAGGTAATATATATATATATATATATATATATATATATATATATATATATATATATATGCAAAACAACAATCCCGTCACTCCAACTCCTCGGATAATCAGGTACAGACTACACCGTGATGAGAGTTCAATAAGTGCTTTTTATTTCATGAACATCAGCATGATGCATTTCAGCTATGTTGCCAAGACCTTGATCACATGACACTCTAGGACCCTTTCCAATTAATATAGTGTTATCAATTACCCACCTCCCCTGCCAGCCAATTGCAGCATACAATGAAACTAAATAACATACTACAACGATTGGGAGACATACATCTTCAAAGAAAGACTTTCTCTATATGAAGAACATTCCAGCCTGCTGTGTATTAAATTCATACAAACGGTCTGTGCAATATCACCGTAGTGAACAAAACAGCAAATACTCCCTGATCAAAAAGCCATTTTATACTGCAATCCAATCGATAAGAGAAAGAAAGGCTGATGTAATAACCCCTTTGCTGTGGGGTGTATTCCCCTGCTGTGCAGGGGGGAGGGGGTCCGCGTGTGGCGCCGCTGTGCTTGTGACGAGCTCAGCTCATCACGAGGCACAGTGGAGCTGCACTCATGACGAGCTCAGCTTGTCACAACCACACCCGTTTTGGAACGTTCAGCACAGCGGGGAAATGATCCCTGCGTGTGAACGTTCCAACGGTCATGACGAGCTCAGCTCGTCATGAGTGCAGCTCAACTGTGCCACATGACGAGCTGAGCTCGTCATGAGCACGCAACGGGTTAAAATATAAATAGTGCAAGTGATGGGTGTTAAAAAAAACTAAAAAACGAAAGAGATTAAACCTCTTTTCACAAGGCCGCTATTGACTACATAGTCAGGCCAAGTTTAAAGAGATTTGTTTTACGTGATAAACTAAGGGAGATCGTTGCGGTTTGGCCCATATTTAAATGTACATTTACAATCCTGATAGAAAATGTATATAACTCATAGTGGTGGACACAAACCTGTTACTTCTTACCCATACAGGTGCTCAAAAAATAAATGTTGCCCGCTGACACAAATAAATTGCTATAATAGCGTCAATCAATTGAATTTGATCGTGGTTACAATCCCATTGTAACTATGCCCCTCGTTATCACTAACTAGTCATTAGTAATAGTGTAACACGTCCTCATACTCTGTGTCCAGACCCATTTATCATAACCAAATTTGCAAATAATGAGCATTAATGCTCCTGTTCAATACTAGAGTGCAAGTGCAATAAATATATGAATGCATGAAAATTGGCCCAGAATCTAAAAACAGTATGGAGCAGAGAGGCGGTAATACAACATGGGATTAAAAACACATATTATCCAACAAAGTGCAAGTGCACTAGTGCAAACGCGCATAGCAGAAAACAACCTCCAAGGGCAGAATATAGGGAATTGCATGCACAAATAGCAAATTAGCAGAAATGTTAAAGGTCAGATGGCACAAAAGAATGGATAACAATGTAGCAACTAAAAACCGTTTAAAATTCCAGCAATGTACCCATGTAAAAACCAACTGGTTAAAACCAAGGAGCCAACTGGCTAAAAGAATGCCAACAGTAAAATTCACCCTTAAAATAAGAGTACATACATGATAAAAGTGTATATAAATATGTAAAACAGGAATATCATAACAAATTGTGCAGATCTTCCCCTGTATTGAGCCTGTTGGGCATCTTGGTGTCTGGTAGTAATATGTAATGATATTCCAATTGTCTCAGTCTTTTTTCCCTGTTGCCACCCCTTTGTAGTCTGGGTACCATATCAATGACAAAGTAGCTCAACTCATTCAAGTTGTTGTGGTGAACTAACTTGAAATGCCGTGCTACAGGATAACTTGGACCCGAGATCACGATAACACGTAAGAGTTGTAAAATATGTGAAAATACCTGTAACTTTGTGTTACCAACATATTTCAACTTACAAGAACATTCAAGTATGTATACCGCATGATCAGTCTTGAAATGAAAAAGCCTTTTATTTTAGATGGGGTAAGTCCAAAGGCATTGGTGAACTCGGAAGTATTGGTACCAAACTTGCATGCCCAATATGAGCTGCACTTAAAAAACCCTGTACGTTTGGAAAGCCAAGTACTAGCAGTGGTTTCCTCAGGGCTAGTTCTAACCAGGGCATCTCTCATAGAGGGCGCTCGTCTATAAGTAATCTGAGACAGGTTAAGTACTAATTGTGACATGGTTAAAGCAGTTTTCACAATAGGCCAATTCTAATAGATTACTTTTCTCAATTCCTTGTCTTGGCTACTAAAGGTAGTTATTAGCTGTACGGGATCCAGGTCATGGGAAGTGTTAGTATTACTGAGATTGTGTTTATGCATGGTTTTATTAGTTACCGACCCAAATATTCATCACGGCTCAAGTTGTTAGCTTTAACTGATGTTGTTTTCAAGTCACTACTTTTGTACCCACGGGCTAGGAATCTTTGCATGGAGTCATTCCGACAAACATCAAGGTCAGCATCAGAACTACAAATTCGCCTTATACGGAGACATTCTCTGTAGGGTATACTCTTTATGAGATGACGTGGGTGGGAACTCTGGGCATGCAGTATTGAGTTGCCCCCTATACTTTTCCTGTGGAGCTTAGTTGGTATTGTGTTGTTCTCTATGTATAGCTCTACATCAAATCATTGGACCACATTAGTACTAATCTGGGCAGTAAACTCTAAATTGAACATGTTAACATTCACTTTTCACAAATTCATTGGCTGATTCAATTGACCCCCTCCAGATGACGCATATATATATGTACAATCACAGAAAAAAGCAAAGGTTAAAGTAACATTATAGTTAGGTGAATTTCTCAGTAAAAACGTTAATGTTAATGTAGCACTAACTATAATTTGTGCCCCCGCCAAGCACTGCATATGAACTCACTCATGACATGTTCTATGACATAATTTATGACATCATAGTTGAAATCTCACATGACATCATTGATGACATCACTGATGTCTTTTGATATGTTAGGTTTGCCAAAGATAGGATTTCCTTAGATTTATGGCGGTTAATATCCTGTTTCACAAATCACTACAAAACTTTACAAACCTATTGCTTTCTCTAGAATTCTGGAAGATTAAAATTTTAGCAGTAATTTGTGAAGGGTGGTTCCAAAACTGATTTTTCCAGCATTGTGTTTTACACAGACTTTTGGGTTACGTTTACCTCGAAAACAGCTAAATGAATTTTGACAGAGTTAAAGATTATGTTGTGAAGGTAATACTTTTGTGTATTTGAAGTACATAGTTTTAAGAGTTCTTAAGGTCTAAGACACAAAACCTTAGTGATATTTCCCGTCGCGTTATGCCATGGTAGTACTGAAGTACATGGCAATAACCAAAGAAAACCTGATTTGGTTGGCTAATAAAAAGTTTTCCAAAATTAAAAGTCAGCCATCTTGATGTAAACACACTTTTGCTTTGTTCTGACTTTCCCTATCAAACAAAGATATTTAGTAATGAATTAGCGTGTACCAATGAATCAGCCACTATATCTAGCTCTGTAGTGGTAGGGAAATGTCACTTTTTAAAATAATAATTTGATGTAGTACTGCAGTACTACCACATTACTCCCTAAAATGTACTGCTGTACTTGTAAAATACAAAAAAAATGCTAACTACATAAGTCAGTTCTACATAATATAGGGTGGCTCTTACAAGAGCTTTTGGGCTGCTTAATCCTGTTAACACACTAAAATATCTTGTAGAAACCAATTTGTTAGCTCTGATGGGAGCACATAGTTTCCATAGGTTGTAAAATGAAATATTTTATCTCCAAATGATAAATGGAAGACATTCCATTATCTCTAAGGAATGCTGCCTCTGTCTTCTGGACATGGTTACACATTTTTTTCAAACTCAGCAGCATTTTAAGTAGACCACTGCCACATTTGCCACTGGGAAATATTGGAGAAGACAAAATGGTGTTTGGAAACATATAGATTACATTGAAAAATGTCTCCTTAATATCAAGTTTTAGTCTAACTCCTGTTAAGTGGACAATATTATTCCCACCAAACTGGATAACCATAAACAGAGGATGCTCACATGCAATGAGAGTGGATAGTAGAAGGAGAAACTGATGCCATCTCAAACCTCTTTCTACAATCCATGTAATATCGACTCCTTTTAAATTATATAAATTCAACATAAAATAAATGATCAAGCGGCATTGGTGACGTGTCATGTTCCTGGTCAAATAGGGTTCTATGTTTCTGACACTTTTCACTAGGATCACATGTCGCATTGAGTGTTTCATTAATGCAAAATGCTGATAACTTGTACCTAAAGGCATTTTTTACCCATTTGCCATCAAGGTGAGTTATACTGGAAGGGTTGTCATCCAGGTCGGGTCTCCCTAGAGTCTGCATATTAATCTCAACATATGCCAGACACAGGATCAGGGAGGATGTATCCAATTTTAAGCAACCCTGCAAGATTAACCTGTTAAAACCAAGTTCCTATTTAAACAAGATAGAATGCCTGAATTTTGGAGGACAGAGATGGAGCTGGTTGATTATGTAATCTAAGCCCAGTTCTTCGTGGACAATTTTGTGAGTTTCACTTTGTAGATCACCCATGAGGCCCCTTCAAAATTTATTTTCTGCTACTTTGATTGAGGCAACCTGGCTATATCCGTATATTCCACTGCCATAGCTTATTAATGGGATGGACTTGGCTCTGTAGATTTCCAGGACCAATTGTATATGGGTGTGCCCAAGCCGGAAGGCAGAATCTCCTATACGGAATATCGCTCTAATAAAAGACAAAGTGTTCTGGGTTCCATAGGAGAATGACTAACTAAGTATCAGAAAAAGTAGGATAGACAACAAAACACCTATTTTGTGACTGTGTGATGTAGACACTAATCAGATGGGTACTCCTTCCATGTGAAAAAATACCCATCAGTTGTCGATCGATACCGCCCTGTTCATCATCTGGGATCCTTCACACCCGGAAGGTAAAGATTTTTTGTACCTTACTGGGGATAAGCAAGATGTATGTAACTTATCTTACCCGCGGGGCCCAGTGACTCCTATGGTGTACCTGGGTGTAAAGTGACAACTGTAGAGGAGTGCCCATACAGAGGTCACGACAGTTACTCATTTACCAGCCTTTATTAAGAAACTGTCTATTCCCAACTGAA
This sequence comes from Lissotriton helveticus, assembly GCF_964261635.1. Lineage (NCBI taxonomy): Eukaryota > Metazoa > Chordata > Amphibia > Caudata > Salamandridae > Lissotriton > Lissotriton helveticus. The sequence continues at coordinate 2,035,240,059 of NC_136059.1, read as the reverse complement.
TGTTATCGAGTAAAAACATTGCATTGTTGTCACTCATAATCTCGCGTATGTCTAGCGAAGATTATACTTGACATTGGATTGTCGAACCTCGCTGTCAGTCAATTACTACTTCCAAAGGTGTCATTTGGATAACGCTAAACAAATGTCCGAATAATACCATACTGCACCCACACTCTTACTAGGTGCTTCATAGTAAGGGAAACGCGGGTCCGGAGAAAAACGCGGGCTCACCTTCCGGTCGGTACTCCTGACCTCCGTCTGGGCTGTCTCGGGGAGGTGCCGAACCGGAGGAAACCAGAGGAAACCTCGCGTATTTAAACGTGTTTGTTGTCCTAAACGAGTCGCGTCATGCACGTCATCAGTCTGCGCCGGTGCATCGGCATTTCGGGAAGTGTAGATCTTATCCTATTCTAGTCGGAAAAGCTTTTGTGATTGTTCTCTTGCGGCATTTTTTAATGTTAACTCCCAAACGCCTCCTATTCCAGGGGGAAATAGATGATATTTGCAAAGAAATTAAAAAGAAAGACAAGGAACCATCAGGGCAAAAATGTCTAAATCCTATGTCATCATTAATCGGGTAGCAGCATACGTCTCGTATCAGTCAACCCTCGCCAAGGTACTTGGAAATTGTAGTATTTAGTAGAACAAGATTTATAATGTCAATAGACACAATGTGTGTCTATATTCTATCTGTCGTGATCTCTGTATGGGCAATAATGTCACAGCCCTGTTTGTGATAGAGTGAAAGGGACATACTTGAGCGCATATTAAAGCCAAAACACTTCCAAATAAGACATGGATACCATTTCTCTCGTTATTCTGTTGCTTTGAGCAGTGTTATGAGGTCGGTTTTTACTGACTAGTCTTTTTAACCCCTTCTTGTAATTGTTCTTGTTCACCAGAGCGGTGCTCCAATTACCTGCGCTGTGGCCAGGTGGGGTGGAGTTTTTCTCTCCTGCCATCTAGGTAAGTGAGAGTGTATATTTTCATAATGGGATGGTATACGTGTCACCTAATGACACCAGACAGGCAAAATCTGTCAAAAATGTGGATCACTTCATGTATCCTAGAACCAAACTTATACTAAATGTTGGTTGTTTCTTTGTATCTGTATGTGTGTTTCCTGATCAAAGGTTGTTTTGGGAACGAACAAAGACAGGAGAATGATGACCTACACAATACCCAGGTGATAAATAATATTTTTTCTTTTCACCAGAACACTGAGCAGTGGCGATAATGGTCCTGATGAAAGCAGCAGGATACCTCCTGGGGTCCATTTAGTCAGCAGAAACATGTTGACCGTACACACCAAGTAGTAGTTATTTGTTGAGACTACTATTGTCGCACTCTTTTTATTGATTTGGGAGTGAAGAGGTGTCTATTAAAGGGTTTTACCCTCTTTACTATACAATTTTAGTCATTTGAGCACATTTTTCACTCACTTCACGTTTTTTGTGCACTGCTCTACAGTTGTCACTTTACACCCAGGTACACCATAGGAGTCACTGGGCCCCGCCCATCTTGCTTTTCCCCAGTAAGGTACAAAAAATCTTTACCTTCCGGGTGTGAAGGATCCCAGATGATGAACGGGCGGTTTCGATCGACAACTGATGGGTATTTTTCCACATGTAAGGAGTACCCATCTGATTAGTGTCTACATCATACAGTCACAAAATAGGTGTTTTGTTGTCTATCCTACTTTTTCAGATACTTAGTTAGTCATTCTCCTTTTGTGACCCACCACTACTTTTTGTTGATTTAATTGTATATAGGGGGTTGTAGCGGTGTTAGGTCCTTAAACATCCCCTTGGGCCCTTACCTCTCTTTCTGTGTTCATCTATTTACAAATTAGCAAATAGAAGTTCAAAGTTTGCTCTATAGTACCCTGGCCAGGACGGAACCCATACTGTAGGTTCTACAAAAAGCCTTTCTCCTCAGCCCAATCCGAGAGGCGGTTTAATAAAATCCGACCAACGAGTTTCACTTCTGAGTCTATCAGGGAAATATGCCTGAAACAGGCTGGGTCTAACCTGTTGCCCTTGACATTCTTGACATAGTCTCTGGCTCAAAATGTTTTACTATGCTCAAGAAGTCAAACTTATGCCATCTTGCTACTGCTCTGACATTCAAGAATGAGGAATATATACAGGGTTAGGTGATTGACCACTAGGAAAATAGGTCAGTGATTGTTTGACATTCATCCTGGGCTACACCTGTAGCACAATAATACAAATTCCAGAATGTTCTCACAAAATAAACTAGTCTGCCATTCTAAAGTACAACAAAGTCATATCAAACAGCCAATTCTGGTCACATGACAATGAAAACCAATTAACAAATAGATAACTAATACAATAAACAAATAAAGTTTAATGTGATTGATTGCTAACAGAAAGCAGCATGATACTACTGAACACGTACTTCTGATCGCATGACAATAATAAACAATCGAAAACTCAATAGCTCGTTACATGCTTAGGTAAAGATGTGAGAAGGTGGTTCTGACCATCTGAGCCGCCTGGATTTTTCACTTTTTGATAACTTGATTTTTGCCCTTTTACTGTTGGAAAGCCTCATAACCTGTGTCTCGCCCATGGTAAACTCATGGTAAAATGGACTGCACATGTTTTCCACCAATGTCTGCCTTGTTAGATAAGGCTGCTATGATGCAGCCAGGGTAAGGGGCAGTGGTCTGGTTACAGGTGGACATGTGTGCACATGTGTGTGCCAACATATAAGGGCTTTGAGGGGAAAAATCCATCTTGCGCAGCTCAGCAGCTGTGGTCAGGTAGCCTGGCACAGTATGAACTATGCAGAGTGGTGACCTGGAATAGGCCTTATAATGTGTGCTTTTCTGTTGACTGTAGGAACACTCCATGGTACTCCTGTGGGAAAAGCTACCTCACAGTGCAGCTTCTGTTCCCTTGGGCCTACAAACTCAGTACACACACCAAAGTGCACTGTAAACTATGGGAAACACCCCAATCTGCTATGTCCAAAAGCATATCTCTATTGCTTATGGGTGATCTAGAAATGTCATATTCCTCTTACTCGGCTCAGAACCAGAGCCCTGGCCTTGGGTGACCCTCCCAGGCTGGAGTAATTACTTTCCTTCCCAAGCTGCAGCAGCAGAGGCCTATCCCTTCACAGCAAGCATTCTATAGGGCTCTGTTCATTTCTCCAAGAGGGAGGGACTGGCAAAGCTGCTTGCCATCAATCAGCCAGCTGACACCCAGTGCCAGGCACCCAGACTGTTCCAGGGTCTGGCCTTAATCTCAGCGCCGTTGCCCTCCCAGTGAAGGTGCTTATGGGATCCAGGACCCCATCTCTGGGCCCAAATGAAGAAGAAGCCGAGGAACACCATCACAGACCCCACAAAGAAGTACAGAGGCCCAGGACCCCATCCCTGGGCTCCTAAGGCAATGACCAAGGAGAGGAGGGGGGAGTGGTACAGCACTCCCCTGCATCACCGGAAGACTGGCCACACCACCTGTATCTGCCCACAGAGCGGGCGGACCAGAATGAAGAGCGGCATCCCGCAGCAGCACGCAAGAGTGCTGTCCATGCAGTGGGTCCAGCGAGAGCGGCTGGGGCTGGGCTTCATGAGCTGATCCACAACTTTAAATCTGCATGCAGGGTTGCCAGGGCGGGACTGGGCACCTGAGAAACAAGGGAAATGAAAGGAAATCCAGGGTGGCTCTCGCTGAAGTAGCAGGGGAGCCGCTATTCAGATACGCATGCTCCCAGAGGAGGCCCAATAATGCCCTGCAGGGCCTGGCCCATTGTTTGTGAGAAATCTGCACGATTGCGTAGGCTGGTGACCCCAGGAGGATAGGGTCATTGCCAAATCGAAATAAAAATAAATGTGTAGGGGGAGCTGCAGGAGCAGTGGAGACTCCCCCTGAAAGAATTGGAATTCCCCAACCTAAGTCTCTGGTGAACATGAGACGATAACCCCTTAGGGGGTTTTGAATGTTGTCTTCCTGATGCTGGAACTTTTATTTCACAGCTGGGATGGATGAAGAGTATGACAATACCCAGGTGTGTCCTGGACATTAGTAATATGAGTTTTCACATTGGAAGCACCCTTTAGGGGTGAAAGATGGTAACTGCAGAGGTGGGCATTTACAAAACTTTTATACCTTAGGGACTAGGTTTCACATGCACTATGTTATGCTAAAAGGGATTTTTTAATCTATGTTACTAGCATCCTTTATGGGTGCCTTCTTATAATAGCCCTTTAGGGGCTGTGATTGAAATGTGTTATTCATGCGATCAGCTATGATAAGTACACCACACTCTCAGTCATGCTTAGACATTTATTCTTGCTAATTCTTTAGATGAATAGCAAGACTATTCTCCACTGTGATTAAAGTTTGTATACTTTATTTTCAGTATTAGGTGCTCTCGGTCAGGATTATATGTAACTATTGCAATTAATCCCATAATGAAATGCCTGTTGAAATAATGCAGGGGGCAGCCGCTTGCTTGGCGACAGTAGTATGGGCCCTCACTCCAAGTTATGGTCACCCCTTGGCAATTAGGGACAAGATCATGTTTACACATGTGAGTGGTGGTACTAGACCTCCCTCCTGTGGGAGGGGTGAGAATGTTTACGCAATGTCATCAAGAAGTATTTCCATCAGCTTATGTATATTTGTAAATTGTTGCATAATATTTGAGTAGTGTGTGTGTAATAAATGTACTTTTTCTTTTCCCTTTTCTCAATCAAACAATCTATCTATCAATTAATCAATCAATCAGGATGCTTATAGAGCATGGCTAATCATCCATTAGGGTCTCAAGGGCCTGGGAGAGGGGTTCTGTAGTTCAGTCAAAGAGCCAGATCTTGAGGTTCTTTCTGAATTGAGGCAGTGAAGGTGATTGCTGGAGATGGTGAGGTAGAGAGCTCCTGGTCTTCACAATGAGGTAGGAGAAAGATCTTCCTCTGGCCATGGTCTTGCGCATCAGTGGGATAGTGGCCAGGGCCAGTTGGGTGGAATGGGGATGTCTGCTCGGTGTGTTGATCGAGAGGCGGTGGTAGGGGTATGCAGGTCCAGTGTTATGGTGTGGTTTGTCGGTGTGCTTGATGGGTTTAAAGGTGATTCTTTTGTTGATCAAGAGCCAGTGAAGGTCTCTCAGGTGACCGGAGATGTGGCTTGGATTTCCAGGGAAAATCCGGCGGAGGCATTCTGGATGCTCTGCAATTTTGTTTAGTGTTGGGTGGCGCTGGTGTAGAGTGCATTGCCGTAGTTGAGCTTGCTGCTGATGAGCACCTGAGTGACCATTCTCCTGGACTCATAGGGGATCTACTTGAAAATCTTCAGAAGCAGGTGGAGCGTATGGAAGCAGGAGGATGAGAATCTTTGATTTGGCATTTAATTGAGAGCAAGGAGTTGAGGAGTGAAGCTGGGATTGCATGTGCTTTCGGTGGGTGTGCATGTGGGGGTGTTCTGAGCGCTGCCGGCCACCAGGAGTCATCCCAGGCAGAGGAATTGGGGCCCAAGATCAGGACTTTGGTATTGTTGGAGTTGAGTGTGAGGCATCTGCCCTTCATCCAGGTGGCGTCTGCCATCATCTTGTTGTGAAAGTTGCTCTTAGCCGCTGTAGGTTCCTCAGTGAGGAAGAAAGTCAGCTGGGTGCCGTCAGCGTAGGAGATGATGTTGAGTCTGTGGTTTCTGACAATGGCTGCAAGCGGGCCCTGTAGATGTTGAAAAGGTTGGGGCTCACAGAGGACCCCTTAGGAACTCTGCAGCTTCTCTGTATAGGGTCTGAAGAGAACGGCGGGAGCTTGACTCTCTGGGGTCAGCCGGTGAGTATGGTGAGGATCCACTCCAAGGCTTTGCTACAGATGCCAGCCTTGTAAGTCTTCCCTAGAGGGTGTGGTGGGACACAGTGTCAAAGGAGGCAGAGAGGTCTAGGAGCATGAGCGTTGCGGTTTCACCTCGGTCGAGGAGAGTGCGGATGTTGTCTGTTGTCCAGGGTGTGGTTTGTTTTGATGAATTCGGAGTTGGGCAATGATTACTTTCTCGATGAATTTGGCTGGGAAGGGAAGCAGAGAGATGGTTCAGTAATTGTTGAGGCCCGTCGGGTTGGCAGAGGGTTTTTTCAGGAGCGGGTTGATCTCTGCATGTTTCCATTCCTCAGGGAAGGTGGCAGAATCGATGGTTAAGTTGATGATGCAGCAGAGTTCGGGGGTGATGGTGGGGCTGGGTCGATTGAAAATGTGGTGGGGGAGGGGTCTGAGGAGGGCTCCAGAGTGGATGGTTTTCATAATCCATAGGGTGTTGTCAGAGGTGAGAGTGGCCCAGTTGACCAGGGTTGGCCGCGATCTGGTGCATTTGGGTGCACTGGTTGTGGGTGGGGTTGAGGTTGGGGTGGGTGGGTCCTGGTTTGTGAAACTGCTGTAGATATCCATGAGATTCCTAAAGAAAAGCGCAGATGGACAGTCATTTATTGAGTGTCATTATTGTGTATCCGTGAATGGTGATTACTAGTCCATACCACCTCCCTTGAGTAGGCCTAGGATGTCTCTGCATCACTACCCTATGGGAGTCAACCACTACAATGGGGTGTTTACTTCCCAGTGAAGGAGAAATGTAGACCCATTACTTGTGCAGGCCACACAACTAATACCTTGTTTTCCAACAAAAGATGAATATCATTGGTGGATAACAGTAACTGGACAATGAACACAGCTCAAAACTACTAAATAACAGCAAATATTATAGACACTCTGGTGACGGCTGGGGAGCAATACTACTGTATTTCTTTTTGAAAGACTTTCCCAAAAAATCAACATTGTTCAGCATGAAATAGGTAAATTGTCTTATTTAATACTGTTAAAAAATCTTAATACAACATTGTAGAATTACACAGTTTTTTCTTCTATTACCATCATTAATATTGAAACTATTCCATGCTTATGTCTTTTATGGAACCAATTTGCTGACATTTACCACTATGCCTATCAAGCATTACTGCTTGTAGCAACAAAAGTATTATACAGGAGAGACAAAATACAAATACAAAAGGAAGGTATAGAAGGAGAAAATCTACAGAAAAAAAACACTAAGGATAAGAGGTTAAAGAATGTTAAAAATGTTAATGCACAAACTATCTATTGAAGCTGTCTGTGGAGCATGATAGCAAATTGGAATGCTTGAAGTTAAAAACTGATACTTGTCGAGAACTTGCCGAGGTGTACAAAAATTAAATTTTTTATTGTAGATGACGTCAGCATGCTTTCCAACTTGATTTTGGCATTTGTTCATTTACGGACGCAAGACATACTGAGAACATCTTATATGGTACTCTTTGGAGGGAAACATGTAATTGTTTTGCAGACTAATTACAAGTTACAAAAGGTGAACCAATTTGCCAAACATATTTGCAGCAACAAACTCATAACTCATTGGGAAGTATAGGGAATATCAACATTTGGTTACATTTTACATACAGAGAACTAAAATCGAATATGAGGCAAGCAAATGATGAAGAATATGCCAACATATTACAAGACATTCACCTTGGCATTGTCACAAAACAAGCAAAGCTTATGGTAAGGAAGCTAAGTATAACTAGATTGCTTCCTAAGCTTCATTCACCTGCTGAAGTAATGCATTTTCTTTCCCAATCATAATCCGTTGTTTGCTTAATGCCAACACTAGAAAAATGGGCTCAAATAAATACTGAAATGCTATATCTTGAAAAAGAAGAAATTGTACATCTCCCTTTCAAAGATACAGTATAGTGACAGCCTAAACAACACGGTAAGCAAACATTTAGCAACAAAATGACAAAATATGGAGAAATCTGTTGCATATACGCCGGTATTAGAGAAAGATTTACATTTGTGTAAAAATTTCAGATTATTTTACAAAGCAATTTGCATATAGAAGAAGGTCATTTTAATAGGAGCAATGGGATTTGTAGTCGACTTTTGTTATGCCCGCAAGCAATGGAGAGATTGAAGCTAGTTTTGTGAAATTTGCCAACATTGAAAAACAAAAAAGATATGTTGGTGTGCCATAAGACTCTTACTTATTAATGATATTAGATGAGAACAGTTTCCTCTTTATTTCAATTACGTGGTAACAGTACACAAATCACAAGGACAAAGCTTGGATTATGCACTAATTAACATTGGCTCTACAGTATTCCAAGAGGGAATGGCATATGTAGCTCTGTCTTGTGTAAGAAAAAAGGACAGGACTGTATATTATCAATTTCAATTACACAAACATTCAGGCTGACTATCTGTGTGAAAGAATAACATTTTTGTGAAACACATACACTCCTCATCTTGGTGAGCTTCCCATTTTTACAAAACCTAAAATATGTTTCAATGCACAAAATACATCCCACTTCACAAGTAAAGGAAATTTGCAACCACCTGAAAAGGAAACTCTAGAAACAAAAAAGGATGGAAATTAAAGGACATCAGTTCAAAAATCAGGATGGTATTATTTTTTACAGCAATGTTAATGTTAATCTATTTTTATACTTACCATCAGTGAAAGAACTAATAAACCAACATGTAGATCAATCCATCTGCAAGACCTTGACAAATCTTCATTAAGAAATTGTCTCAGACAACTACATATGCCACACTACAAATGGTATTAGAGATATGGTAGATATTTGTAAAGGTGCTGTTCGGATTTCTGTATAGCAGTTCTACAAATAATAACTAATGAGATGTAGTCTAATTCTGACCTCTTTGATGTAAGCTACTATAGGGAAGATGATTGCATCCATTTCTTCTATTCAATCTCCTCTGTTACAGATTTTGAAAGATGTGTATATAGCCGAATTCCGTACTGAGGATCAATTCCTTTAAAAAACGTAATATGTAAAGCTGTGCAATCAAACTTTTGTCAATATGAACCCTGAACCTTTCTCAATTATTTGTTTACAATTATAACAAAGTATGTGATTTTGATGATTCAATGATGCACTGTGAATAACAGAAAAATGAGGGTGAACTTTTGCTAATATTTTCCATCAAAGAGAGACTGTTGCATCGGGACACAATTCCCTCTATTTTTATAACAGCACAGGTTGGACAGAATGTGACACCCTTACACTTTAAAGCAAACACCAGGAGATGATGGACGGAGCTCTGAAACTTTTCAGACACTCACCCCCAGTCACAGATCTGGGTTGAATCCATCATCGTTCTTTAGCACACTTCGCCACCTCAGCTCAGACACAGCTATATGTAAATCAGTACTGACCCTGTACCTCATATGAACAGTCCAGTCCAAACTTCCAAGCCAGGTCTTCCCTAGACCGGAAATAAGCATCCTAGGACAGGTTTTGGGCTAACAGCCCTCATCAGCCAGTCTAGTTTGAATCCAGTGGCAAAGTGAGCAAGGGACACACATCTGGGCATACCCTGCCAACTTTGGGCAAACAAAGCAAACACAAGGAGATGACGGATGGAGTGCTAAAACTTTTCAGACACTCACCCTCAGTCACAAATCTGGGTTGAATCCATCATTGTTCTTAAGCTCACTTCACCACCTCAGTTCAGACACATCTATATGAAAATCAGTCCTGACCCTGTGCCTCATGGGAACAGTCCAGCCCGAACTGCAAACCCATGTCTTCCCTGGACCAGAAACAAGCTTCCTGGGACCAGTTTCAGCCTAACAGCCCACATCAGCCAGGCTAGCTTGAATCCAGTGGCAAAGTGAGCAAGGGACCCATGTCTGGGCATACCCTGCCAACTTATGGCAAACAAATCAAGATGGACGGAGCGCTGACACTCACCCCCAGTCACAGATTTGGGTTGAATCCATCATAGTTCTTAAGCTCAGGTCAGGTCAAAGTACTTTATTCGGTTATAGATATAACCATAAAAGCATATAACATAAATTTCATATACATAACATTTTTTTACGAAAGATTTCTTAAATGAGACATGTTTTCCCTCTGGACAAACTGTTACAAAACATCCAAGATGAATGACTTGCCCAATATAAAAACAAAACGTACTAAAAACTATTACAACGGATAGAATTGTATCTAAGCTCTTTATGTCTAAGAGGACTGGGTGACATAAGTTATAGATCATTAGGTGTTAGGTGCAAAATAAAGGAGTTCCCAAGGGGTAATGTCCATAACCATTCAATCCTACAAATCTAGACCAGAATGTAAATCAAATCGGTTGGAAGTGGGGGTGTTATAACCACTCAATGCAAGGCCTCTACTGCCCATCGAGTAGTTACTCTCTGCATTTGATCTTAATGGTGGGAAGTATGATGTACTAGGGTAAAAGTCACGCAGTTCCCAAGTTACAATAGGGCCGTCTCCTATTTGTGGCTGCCAGGCTTGAAGATATGGGACGACATGTTCATCCCTGAAGTTTACTAGTACCAGGTCTCCGGCTATATCCTTTGGGAGGGGTCCTAGCCAGCCCACCCTTCTAACATTTAATATTCTTCCATCGATGTTAGGTGGCAGGGGTCTATTTTTTGTTAACCAGAACGAAACCTTATTTTTTAGTTCCTGTTGCCTTTCGGTTTTCCCATTTGTAAGTACAGGCACTCCCGAGAGGATGCACACAAATGGAGCGGCCTCCGGTGGTAAGTGTATATGGTTAATTTTTCTTGGTATATTGCCTTGGTTAGCAACTGTCCCCTCATGGAATGTGGGTTCTTTGTTCTGCCCTTCTCTGGGGGCAGAACTCGGTACTATTACAGGTTTTAAAGTTGCTTTCTGAGTATTTGAAGATGACATATGTTGGACTAGTGGTTGATTTTGGACAGTAATACTATGTGCAGTAGCTTTGGACGCTGCGGTGGCAGCAAGTGACTGTAATTTCTTTGATCCTACCATGCTTTTTATGAGTAGCGAATTTGCCTTAGTCATTTCCTCTATACCCGTGAACCTTTCCCCTAAGTTGCTCATTCTTTCTATCAGCGGGGATATTATAGATTTAACCAGGTGTTCAATCTGGACCAATAGAGTTGCCTGTGGAGAAAGTGCAGGAGTTTCCAGTATTGAATGTGCCTTCGATGCTTTAGGGGTGGTGGTAATAGCCAATGGGGGACTTGAGTACAATTTTTGATGTTTTGCTGATCTCTCCGTATGTTTTGCCCCATTTTGCTTTCTTTTAACAGAAGGGACCTGAGGGAGCACTATCGGTTGCGTATTATCTTTGGCTGATAGTAAGAGGGAAGTACCCAGGAGACTTTCGTTTAATTGAGATGGTATACTAGACTGGGGAATTGTGTTTACTGGAGGGCAGGTAGGGACGCTAATTTGCCCACTTCCTGGTCCCACAGGAGCGTACATGGTGTTACACATCTTGTTTAATTCCTCCATAAGAGAAGAGTTTTGTGCTGCATCAACTGTCAGTAAGGGGGATCTCTTACTAGATGTAATATATATGGAGAGACATCATTCTGATCTCTCTATTTCACGATCAATGGTCGATTTTGCCCTGTTTAAGTAGTGGTCCAATGTCCCCTTAAGTGAGTCCCTCTGGGTGATCGTATTTTTGGGAGCCCCCTTACAAGTCATGGTGTATCTGGCTTTTATATATTTAGGAGGAGGGCAACAACAAACACCTAAAATGTTCTTGCTAGACAATGTAGAGTCCCTCAGGGAAGGCCCAGACGATAATATAGATGATCTCCAGTAGTTGTTTTATTCTCTTTACCTCCTTTTGTGGCAAAGCCAAGGGGGATGGCCCTGCCCGGCCTCCTCTGGCCCCTGATGGCCACAGATGGTCGGCCCTTGTCCCGGGCGTAGCCTGACGCCGCCCGCGCACGAGCCCGTGACGCGGAGGGGGCTGATTCCTTTTATGCGCCTCCGGGTGCCACAGTCTCCATCAGTAGGTGGGTCCCCAGCGAGCAGAGGATGCTGGATGCTGTAGTCCAGCCCACTCGGCTATCGCGTCAGCAACAGTGGCAGCGGGGGAGAGCGGCGATGTCAGCGGGACCAGCAGGACTCCGGCGGTGTTACCGGGACCCGCTGCTAAAACGACAGGTCAGCTCCAGTTCCCTCCAATGAAAGTAGATAGGTGCCCCGCTCCACCGAGGGGGCTGATTCCTTTTATGCACCTCCGGGCGCCACAGTCTCTGTCAGTAGGTGGGGTCCCCAGCCAGCAGAGGATGCTGGATGCTGTAGTCCAGCCCTCTCCCCACTCGGCGACTGCGTCAGCAACAGCAGCAGCGGGGGAGAGCGGCGATGTCAGCGGGACCAGAGGGGACTCCGGCGGTGTTACCGGTAAGCATGGGCGTAAAATCCGTTCCGCTCGCGGATTTTCGGTAAATTCGCAATCCGCGAACTCTCGCGAACTTGCCGAAAATTCGTAAAATCCGTGCGAAGCGGATTTTTTGCTTTGTCGCACTTGCCAACTAGAATACTATACAATTTCGCGGGAGTAAATACTTGCGAACACGTAGATGCAGCGGGCAGCGACAATCTCATAATTGCGAGATTGCAAAATTTGCAATTTCGCACAAGAAATCCACCACAAGGCAGCATAAACCTTGAAAATTATGATTTTTATCAGAATAACTCCTCAGGTTGACATTTGCCTGCACTTTTTCTTTGCAAGGAGTCCATTTTGGGGGGTGGGGGTGGGAGGAAGGAAGTGCCCCACAGTCTCCAACTTCCTGTTCCTGTCTACCAGGCTCCTCCCAGTGCTTTCTTCATGTGCTGGTCACTTTGATTTGGATCTTGACCTGGAAGGATTACTTTTGTGGATGCTGCTGGATATTTGGATTTTTGCAAAACTGAAAGCACTCAGCAGGTGCAAAGGTTCAATCTTATCATTAGTAACCATTCCCTGTAGTGCTTCCTGAGGGGCCCGTCAGAGTTCATTTGCCTACTTGCAACTATTCTATGACCCTGCTCTGACCCTCACAGCAGGCTCAGAGAATAGCTACAAGTATACAACAAAGGTCCTGTTAAAAAAATTACACTGCAACAGAAAGCAATTACAGACAAAACTGAAAGCACTCAGCAGGTGCAAAAGTTCAATCTTATCATTAGTAACCATTCCCTGTAGTGCTTCCTGAGGGGCCCCTTCAGAGTTCAGCAAGTTACAGATAAGGAAGCAGGTGCCAGCCAGACTGGAAGTTTAAATTCAGTGACACATTAATCAACCCCAAATTAATTCATGTCAGTTGAAGCAGGGCAGGTGTGCTTGCTTTTTTTCACCCCCATAATCTACAGTGATAAACCAACCAGAGGGTGGCAGTGATGTACCAGAGGGTGGCATGGGTGTACCAGAGGGTGGCAGTGGTGAAACAGAGAGTGCTGTGAACCTGTGATGATGAACCAGATGTAGAAACAACATAGTCGCGGCCGTTGCGAGCCGACAAGTAAGTTCGCAATTGCGAACTGGTACAGAACCCTCGCGAACTGGCAGAAATCCTTGCGAACACAAAAAAAAATTAAAAATCCACAAATTCGCGAGAGTTCGAGGGTTTTGCGGATTGAGAATCCGTAAATACGCAAGTTCGCGGATTGCCTATTCGCAAAATCCGCCCATGCTTAGTTACCGGGACCCGCTGCTAAAACGACAGGTCAGCTCCAGTTCCCCCCAATGAAAGTAGATAGGTACCACGCTCCACCGAGGGGGCTGATTCCTTTTATGCCCCTCCGGGCGCCATAGTCTCCGTCAGTAGGTGGGGTCCCCAGCCAGCAGAGGATGCTGGATGCTGTAGTCCAGCCCTCTCCCCACTCGGCGACTGCGTCAGCAACAGTGGCATGGGGGAGAGCGGCGATGTCAGCGGGACCAGCGGGACTCCGGCGGTGTTACCGGGACCCGCTGCTAAAACGACAGATCAGCTCCAGTTCCCCCCAATGAAAGTAGATAGGTGCTCACTTTGCCACCTCAGTTCAGACACAGCTATATGCAAATCAGTCCTGACCCTGTGCCTCATGGGAACAGTCCTGCCCGAACTGCCAAGCCAAGTCTTCCCTGAATGGGAAACAAGCATCCTGGGAACGTTTTCGGGCTAACAGCCCGCATCAGCCAGGCTAGCTTGAATACAGTGGCAAAGTGAGAAAGGGACCCACACCTGGGCATACCATGCCAAATTAGGGCAAACAAAGCAAACACAAGGAGATGATTGACGGAGCGCAGTTTGGGCTGGACCGTTTCAATTGGGCACAGGGTCCAGACTGATTTGCATATGGCTGGGTCCAAACTGGTATCGCATGGTGAAAAAAAGAGCGATGGATTTAGGCCCAGATCTCTGTACTACGGTGAACGTATGACATTGTTCTGCAATATTTCCATCAATTGTTCTATTTGCAATTGTCATCCCGAGTTGGACGGGTATGCCTACATGTGGGTCCCGTGCTCTCCATGCCACTGTAGTCAAACGATCTTGGCTAATAAGGGGTAAAACCCCAAAACTGTCCTAGGACGCTTGTTTCCAGACCAGGGAGGAACTGGCATTGCAGCTCGGGCTGGACTGTTCCCATTGAGCACAGGGTCAAGACTGATTTGCATATGGCTGGGTCCAAAACTGGAATGGAATGGTGAGCAAAATCACGATGGATTTAGACCCAGATATCTGGACTGGGGTGAATGTATAACAGTGTTCTGCATTCTGTCCATCAATTGTTCCTTTTGCAATTGTCACCCCGAGTGGGAAGGGTGTGCCCAGACCTGGGTCCCGTGCTCTCCATGGCACTGGATTCAAGCTATCCTGGATGATGAGGGGTGAAACCCAGAAACCGCTCCTAGGATGCTTGTTTCCAGTCCAGGGAGGACCTGGCCTTGCACTTGGGGCTGGACTGTTCCCTTTGAGCACAGGGTCAAGACTGATTTGCATATGGCTGGGTCCAAACTGGAATGGCATGGTGAGCAATAAACGATGGATGTAGGCCTAGATCTCTGTACTGGGGTGAATGTAAGACATTGTACTGCATTCTGTTCAACAATTGTGCTTTTTGCAATTGTCACCCTGAGGGCGACGGTTATATCAAGACATGGGTCCCGTGCTCTCCATGCCGCTGGAATCAAGCTATCCTGGCTGATGAGTGGTTAAACCCCAAAACCGGTCCTAAGTTCTTGTTTCCAGTCCAAGGAGGACCTGGTCTGGCAGTTCGGGCTGGACTGTTCCCCCTGGGCACAGGGTGAAGACTGATTTGCAGATGGCTGGGTCAAAACTGGAATGGCATTGTGAGCCAAAAAAGTAATGGATTTAGTCCCAAATCTCTGTACTGGGGTGAATGTATGACAGTGTTCTGCATTCTGTCCATCAATTGTTCTTTTTGCAATTGTCACCTGAGTGGGAAGGGTAGGCCCAGACGTGGGTCCCGTGCTCTCCATGCCACTGGAATCAAGCTATCCTGGCTGATGAGTGGTGAAACCCCAAAACCCGTCCTAAGGTGCTTGTTTCCAGTCTAAGGAGGACCTGGTCTGTCAGTTTGGGTTGGACTGTTCCCATTGGGCTCTGGGTCATGACTGATTTGCATATGGCTAGGTCCAAACTGCAATGGTATGGTGAGCAAAAAAACAACGGCTTCAGGCCCAGATCTCTGTACTGGGGTGAATGTATGACAGTGGTTTGCATTCTATTCATCAATTGTTATTTTTTTAACTTGTTACCCCGAGTGGGAAAGGTATGCCCCAGACGTGGGTCCCGTGCTCCGCATGCCACTGGAGTCAAGCTTTTCCTGGCTGATGAGGGGTGAAACCCTGAAACTGGTCCTAGGATGCTTGTATCTACTCCGGGGATGACCTGGCCTGGCAGTTCGGGCTGGACTGTTCCCATATTGCACAGGGTCAAGACTGATTTGCACATGGCTGGGTCCAAACTGAAATGGCATGGTAAGCAAAAAACGATGGATTTAGGCCCAGATCTCTGTACTAGGGTGAATGTGTGACATTGTTCTGCATTCTGTCCATCAACTGTTCTTTTTGCAATTATGACCCCAAGTGGGAAGGGTATGCCCAGACGTGGATCCTATGCTCTCATGCCACTGGAGTCAAGCTATCCTGGTTGATGAGGGGTAAAACCCTGAAACCGGTCCTAGGATGCTTGTTTCCAGTACAGGGAGGACCTGGCCTGGCAGTTCGGGCTGGACTGTTCCCAATGGGCACAGGGTCAAGACTGATTTGTGTATGGCTTGGTCCAAACTGGAATGGAGAACAACAAAAACAATGGATTTAGGCCTGGATCTCTGTACTGGGGTGAATGTATAACAGTGTTCTGCATTCTGTCCATCAATTGTTCTATTTACAATTGTCACCCCAAGTGGGAAGGGAATGCCCAGACGTGGATCCCATTCTCTCCATGCCACTGGAGTCAAGCTATCCTGGCTTTTGAGGGGTAAAACCCTGAAACCTGTTCTAGGATGCTTATTTGCAGTCCAGGGAGGACCTGGCCTGGCAGTTCGGGCTGGACTGTTCCCCCTGGGCACAGGGTCAAGACTGATTTGCATATGGCTGGGTCCAAACTGGAATGGCATTGTGAGCCAAAAAATTATGGATTTAGGCCCAAATCTCTGTACTGGGGTGAATGTATGACAATGTTCTGCATTCTGTCCATCAATTGTTCTTTTTGCAATTGTCACCCGAGTGGGAAGGGTATGCCCAGACGTGGGTCCCATGCTCTCCATGCCACTGGAATCAAGCTTTCCTGGCTGATGAGTGGTGAAACCCCAAAACGGGTCCTAAGGTGTTTGTTTTCAGTCCAAGGAGGACCTGGTCTGGCCGTTCGGGTTGGACTGTTCCCATTGGGCACTGGGTCATAACTGATTTGCATATGGCTGGGTCCAAACTGCAATGGTAGGTGAGCAATAAACACAACGGCTTTAGGCCCAGATCTCTGTACTGGGGTGAATGTGTGACATTGTTCTGCATTCTGTCCATCTACTGTTGTTTTTGCAATTGTCACCCCAAGTGGGAAGGGTATGCCCAGAAATGGATCCCATGCTCTCCATGCCACTGGAGTCAAGCTATTCTGGCTGATGAGGGGTAAAACCCTGAAATCGGTCCTAGGATGCTTGTTTCCAGTCCAAGGAGAACCTGGCCTGGCAGTTCGGGCTGGACTGTTCCCAATGGGCATAGGGTCACGACTGATTTGTGTATGGCTTGGTCCAAACTGGATTGGAGAGCAAAAAAACGATGGATCTAGGCCCAGATCTCTGTACTGGGGTGAATGTATGACAGTGTTCTGTATTTTGTCCATCAATTGTTCTTTTTGCAATTGTCACCCCAAGTGGGAAGGGTATGCTAAGACGTGGATCCCATGCTCTCCATGCCACTGGAGTCAAGCTATCCTGGCTTTTGAGGGGTAAAACCCTGAAACCGGTCCTTGGATGCTTGTTTGCCGTCCAGTTGGAACCTGGCCTGGCAGTTAGGACTGGGCTGTTCCCTTTGGGCACAGGGTCAAGACTGATTTGCAAATGGCTGGGTACAAACCAGAATGGCATGGTGGGCAAAAAAACAATGAATTTAGGCCCAGATCTCAGTACTGGGTTAAATGTATGACATTGTTCTGTGTTCTTGCCATCAATTGTTCTTTTTACACTTTTCTCCCTTACACTTTAGGCACCAGCTGCCAAAAAATTACAAGACAGCTATGCCTTAATTTTACATTTAAAATGCTGAATCATATTGTAACCCTTATTATAAATCTACAAACAGATTATAGAGTTTGAATTATGTTATTCAGTAGATATGTCATTATGTGGTCTCACATGGTTTATGACATTTCAATAAATCTACTGTTAGGATTGTAGTGTTGCATCATCTCCCTTATATCTGATAGTATACAAATATATCTGAATAGTTGGAGAGCAGCATCTATGTATTTTTTCACAATCCAATTGATTAGATGTTCCCCAGTGTTTTATGATGACTGCAACAATATGATCATCTTAATCTGAAAAGATTCTAAATTATGACATATATGTGTAATAATATTGTTACTTTTCTCTGAGAACTGTATAAGATGAAGAGCACAGTTGGATTAAGCGATACCACATACATTATTTTAAAATGTTTAATATTTGTGTGTATTGTATAGAGTAATTTACTTTTATTAAATTGTTATTTTAAGCAGCTTATATAGTCCACAATTTAACATCACACTGTAAGTTATAACATACTGCTGAAGTCTACCACACCACACTATACTCAACCGCATCACACTTCACTCTACATCTCTGAACCCTCCACTTTAATACAGTATATGAGACAGTACTGTATTATAAAGCACTTCAGTGTTCATGACTGTAGTCTCAAACACACTAAGACCCATAAGTATGCATAACTGAACTTAACAACAGTTGACAGTATGACACTCAACTGTATTGTAAGCCTCAACACTCACTAAGTCCCACATCTCTCACTCCCCTTCACTTAACTTCCATAACTATATAAGGTCCAAATAGAAGAACGTTACCTGTAAAAAATATGGTTAATATTAACGCAAGCTCATCTGGAAAGATTTGGGTACTTCTGGAAATAACATGTTTTTTTTAATGTTCTTTTATGGTTTAAAACATTTCTTAGCATTTATATTTCTGAACAGGACAAGAGGACCAAAAAATAAAAAGTAGATGTAGAGGAAAGAGGAGGAAAACAGCTGAAGGGATACAATTAAACTAGGGAAGTTGGATAGGATTTTGGTAACTAATAATGAGTTGGCAAAGAGCATTAAGATCCTTCTCGGCAGCATTTCTTACTATGTAACACAGTAGACAGTAGGTGGCAGTTCTGCCATCCTGGTCTACAATATCATGATGTTGCCTCAACAACTGTACAGGCAGTGCACTATCAAAGGGAGAAAGATGTTGCTGGCAGGGAGAAAAAATGTCATATAATTGATTCCGTCTGTCACATTCTTCTGGCCTCCTCTTGCTCTTCCTCAAACAGTTCCTGCTCTTGTTGCTCTCCTCTTTTTTCTCCTGTTGGCCAGGATCAAGTCAAGCCTTTCTGCACAGGACCGACATCAGGAACTAAAGAAATCAGAGCAGAACGTAAACTACATCTTCCCCTTACAGGTTGTCAATGCAAATGATAATAACGGTATATGAACTTCTTATAGAATTTAATTGTCAAGGTTTTCAGCCAAAAACAATCAGTTTTGCATTTGAAAAGTACAGTGGCACTACCATAATAGCATCAAGAAAGTACTGCTGTAACAGTGAAATTTTACAATTTTACAAACAGAAACAATATTAAAAGCAGACTATTACAACAGAATATGTGTATTCGTACAACGCATTTACTTAACACATTGCAAATATAATTGCAAATAATCGTGAAGAGTGTAACTTCTGCTAGAAATGTAAAAGCATTATGCTACCAGAACAGCCCAATACTACTAGATTACAGCACAAATCAAACACACTGTGCTTACTGTTAAAACCTATTCTAACGTATTCATAAATTACAAAAATAAACATTAGTCGGTATGGATATCGTCAAACAGATGTGCATACCTATCTATACATGTGCATATAGTACAATGTGACTTTCAAATTCTATTAAGGATTAATATAATCAAATATACCTTTCATATCAATCAGTATATGAATGTATGTTGCAGACATAAAAAAACTATGGAATTCAATGAAAAACTCAAAGGTTAAAGCCTAACTATAATTAGAGAAACCATAATTTATTTTCAGCATAAGCAAAACTATTAAGCTACACAAACATTAGAATTTTTACAGTTATAGGTATACCACACATTTATAATGTATGCTCTTTTTTATGATTATAATGATTACACCTCCATAATGCTGTTTCCATCTTAATAAACACTCACCTATAACTATAATGCTCCTTTTCCACGCACTGCTTATACCCTTACATATTACATTGCTTACACCTTATGATATTATATCTTTTGCAACAGCACGTATGATATATCAAATCACATTGTTTGTCATTAAACAGTGCATGGAAGAAGGGGTGAGTTATAGTTATGGGTGAGTGTTTATTAAGCTAATAATTTGACTGCATTTTGGTATGTTAACATCTTCTAATCAAAGCTAACCATAACTTCACTTTACCCTTTCGTTTTTTCACTGAATTTTTAATATATACAACACCTGTAGTGTAGGTTTCATGAAACTTGCAGTTGAGGCCAACTCCTATTGTGCAAGACCTTATGCTGTATGCAGTGAGGTTTGGCCTGCACACAACCAACAAAAGGCAGGCAACCCCCACTGTGTATAGCCTTTATCCCCACACAGCGGTTGGATGGCTGCACTATCTGTCCTATCGTAAGGCCCTATGCTGCACCCACTACTGGTGGCCAACACCTGCTGCACACTGGAATATGCCATGCACATCAGGCGTTGTCAATAACAACTCTAGTGCATCAAACTCTTTTTTTAAATATTTATAATTCAGGATTTGTGAATGCTGAAACTCCACAAAAGTTTGTGGACCCACGAAGGATCTAGGATTTGTAAATCTGGTACAGGATTCATGAATCCCATAGTAACAACCATCTTTGTATTAGTATTAATCATTTATTTAGTACCAGGGGTACACTTTGGGGCTCCACTCATGATTTTGTAGGCCAAGGTAGGCTGACCTTACCCTCTTGAGCCCAATTTGTTTTTAAATTTCCCAAAATTGTGTACTATTTTGGATAATGGCCACAGCAGCAGACAATCTTCCTTTGAAAGCCAGCGGATTTGTGAATCTGCAGCAGAATTAGTGAATTAACAATGGACAACAGCAGAAAAAGCCAGTCTAATGGTGTGCCTCTATTTTTTTATGAATTCCCAAATACACAAAAGATCCATTGAATAGAAGTCCAGATAGCTAATATGTAACCACGTCATGCCCCTACAAGACCACTATATAAAATCTAACTTCTCAAAAAGTACTGAACAGACTTACGCTAACCCAAGCCACAGCACTTCCTTGAGCACAATTCTACTTCCATGCCAAGTTTGATGTAATTATGTTAAGCCATTTTTTCTGTACCAACAAGCAAGGAATCCAACATGATTTAAAATGGGACATGTCACTTTCGGGACCTTATCATTTCTTTGGCACTACACTTTATGAATCTACACAAAACATGACATGAAGAACTCAAAGAAGATGAACTTCCTTTTTTAAACGGTGTTGTGCAGATTCATTGAACATTACAAACGTAATTAGCAAAACAAAACAATTCAATTTCTATGGAAATTCAGAACAAGCCCTACTCATTAATGCAACACTATATCCCTCTGTTCATTCTTTTCATATACACATTACATTTATCTCTAAAGAATTAAACATAGGACACAAACATCACATTTGCAAAAGAGAAGTGAATGGCTGATTAGTGTTGTGGACTGATACCATTTTTGAAATATGAAAAATATATTTACACAAATCACAACACACAAAAACATGTTTAAATGTGAGCTGGTTTTAAATGTTTCTCTTCTGTGGGTGCTGCCCACAGAGGAGTATCTATTTGATTGGTAAGCATGTACAGTGGGGGTTCACAGGTGGCAGTTGGATGCAGAAGGATGGTGGTGTTGGGTGGACTGCGCGATTGATCATTTGTGGGTAACACTGGTTATTGTGTACACTCTGGTTGTGGATGCCTCTGTCCCATTTAAAAAAAACTATTTTTATCATTAGTAAGTGCTGAAAGAAGAGTTATTTTTGGAGGGGACTTCCTACAACAGCCAGATCTTGATTCTTACTCCAGTATAAAGATACAATTGATGCCTAAAACTGTGAAAAGCCTTGGAGAATACTGGAGAACATTGGGAATGATCAATCCACGTAGGTTAACCAATCCTTTCTAAAGAAAATACACTTGTCTCTCAGCTAGACCTAAAACAGCAGCTCATTTAAATTACGTTTTAATGTCGTCCTCAGTAGGGTTTAAAAGTTTGAATATGCTGCCTAATGATTTTTCTAATCATTCAGCCCTAGAGTTAGAAATTGCTTCTTAGGAATTAGGGCATAGAAATTTGAGATGGGTGTTCAATAAATGCTATTTAGAAGATGATGATTGAGTTGGGTTGCGTACAATTGAGATAGAGAGTTTTTTTACTTTTTTTAAAACAAGGGATCTGCTTCGGTTGGTATGGTGTTGGATGCCATGAAAGCATCCCTGCATGATTTTGTAATTTCCATGGAAATAGTTTTGTTCAAATCTTTGAAAACAGAAGAAATGAGATTGGTAAACTGAGTCAATCATGAGTATCGAAGGTTTCGCCAGAACAGCTCAGATACTAATCGGAAGGCACTGGGGGAACCACAGGAGGTCCTTTTGTATTTTTATTATACAAAAAACTATGTGCAAAACTCAAATTATTTTCAAAAGACTCATGATGAAAGGTAATTTCTTGGCCTAGCAGGTGCAGGAATGGGCTACTTGCAATACAATTGAAACTGTAAAGTGTCCTCGAAAAGGGAGATATTGCACTACAGATAATGATATTAATGCTGTCTCTCTAGAACAGTTTAGTAATATTGATAATGTCTCATCCAATGTTAATATGTCTCAATTGAATTCCTTTTCAGATTGTATCCCAATGCCAGTTTTTATAGATATGGATATAAGATTAATTGATAATCCCTTCTCTTTATCTGAGCTAGAGGATATAATATGTAGCTTGCCCATGGATAAAGACTACAGTCCAATGGATTCTGTGTGGAAGTTCTAAGATCCATCCAGCAGTTTTACATCTTTATTTATTGGAGGTTGCTAATTTCTCTTTGAAGGGGTGCTTGCCCTCTCTAATATTTAAGGTGAGGAATGTCTTCAGCTTTCTTAAAAACAGGAAGTACTCAACTGATTCTAATTCCTATCACCCCATTACCCTTTTGAACACAGATTATAAATGTATAATGCAACTGGTGGTGAATATGATTAATAAACTGGGCTCTTATTAAATACATAAGGATCAGAATAGATTTATAGCTGGGCAACAATTGATTACTAACACTAAGGACCTGCTTACGATGTCGGTCGGAAAGGCTCCGAAAGGCCTTCAGTGTCTTCTAAACCGTGTCAGAATCTATGTTTCCGACCGACTCAGAAACATTTCCAACCGACCTCTTACGATGTTCTCGGTTGGAAAGCATACCATTTGGTCATTCCAAATCGGTTCCGTCCGGCATTTGGAAACTCGTAGTCGGTTGAAGCTGAACCATACAGCTCTATGGGCTATATATCCGCCCAACGCATTACGATGTCAGATTCTGACAGCCTTGCGACGTGGTCTGTCCCAACACCAAAAGGCTGTTGGAAACTGACTTTGGGGGCCCGTAGCAGGCCCCCCCTTCAGCCTGAGGCCTCCCGTTGTGGGGACCCATCATTAAAACTATTCTACAGTGTTGCAAGCACCCTCGCGTGCCTGCGACTGGATGCAAGGATTTCCATAACCACCCCTTTTTACAATAGGAGCCTGTGGTGTCGCTCATAACACAGGCTCCCATTGAAGTCAATGGGAGACTTTCAGAACAGTGTTCAGAACCATCATAATCGGTCAGTCGGATTCGCCGAACGCGAGTCGGTCGGATTGCTTTATGAATGACGTTGTAATGAGGCCCTACGTATTTAACAGAGGCTTTGGATATGTTCATCAGACCCCAGCCACAATATTTTAGTTGGAAGCAGAAAAGGCATTCGACATGGTGGTTTGGGAGACTCTTTTCACCATACTTGGGAAATTTGGACTTTCTCCCCAGGCTGCAGATTTTATTAAAATGACGTATTCAAGTGCAGAAGCTAAGATAATTTTCAATTCTACTGAGGTAGTCTAAGTTAGGGTTTAGCAAAGAACGAGGGGGGCTATCCACTCCTGCCAGTTTTTTAAAGCTTTTTTTATTGAGCCTCTGGCAATATCAATTCAAAACCATACAATTAGTCAAGAGCTTGTACCTTCAATGGGCACAATTAAGCTGTATGTTGATGACATCATGCTTTTGCTCGCCCCCTGGAAAGAAGTTCAGGGAATGTAAATGTAAATGTTTTTGAGCTTGTAAAGCGCACTGCTACCCGTCCATAGGTCTCCTAGCACTGTATAACTCTGGGGAACCCGTCCTGGCTTTCCCTGTGGGATGGTCCCTTGCTGGGAGTCCCCAAGGTGGAGCCAGGCATCCCCGGAATTGGTGGGGCCGTTGTGGAGATTAGGCAAGCTAATGCCCAGAGTTGCCGAGTGGAACCCCTGATTAGAGTAGGCACCGAAGCGAGAATTATCGAGTCCGCTGACCAAGGTCCACGACCCTGCCGTGTCGGGAATTGAACCCTGGTGCCGGGCCAACTTCTGCTCTCGGGCCTGCCGCCTCTAACCAGTGAGCCACACTACTCCACGGAAGTGTGTTCGCTATTCAGCTTTCCAAATGTTGGGAGGATATAAGGAGAACAGAGAAAAAAGCAGTGTTATTCTGAGGAATTGCACCGTGGTGGATCTTATTCCAGAGTCTGTGTTCAGGCTCGCCCTAAGTGCTATTTGAAGGGGATATTTTACTTAGGATGTGAATGATTTATATGACTTGAATTTGGACTACTATTGACTAAGATTAAACAAAACAGTTAACTAGATGTGTGTCCCTTCCTCTTACTTTGCTGGGGCATGTTGCCTTAATAAAAATGGCAGTTCTCCCTTTATTTAACTTTTTAGGTGCCGCTGTTCACTTGTACTATTATCTCTACATTTTTCACTGAAATGAATATGTTGACTTCTTTTTTATGGAATATAGCCAGCCCAAGAATTGCACTATGCACCTTATATTGGTGCATGGGAAAAGGGGGCTAGTCCTCCCTTGTGTCAGGACGTATTCGTTTGCACAGTTTGCACAGTATGTGCATAGGTTCAATAAGACATGCACTTCATATACCCTCCTTCAAAAATAATTAGTAGATAAGATGCTGGAACAAATTGAATTAGAGACCTTCCAAGACTTATTAAATACCCTAAAAGTTCAATGTACGACATTATAAGTGTTCCTCAAGAAAGGAGCACAGTTCTGTAAGGTTTTTGATATTCCCTATGTGAATTCTGAGTCAACTAGAGTTAGGGGGGGGGTCACTAAAGATTCAGTGATAGTAGCAAGATGTGGAATGAATTGCTTTTTGAAACTGCATGGATTCTTACTGATCGATAGATGGAAAACTTGGTGTGAGATAGAGTGACTGATAACCTATGAGAAGCATTGCTGCATCAGTCCTAGAGAACCCAGCTTTGGGTGTTACAAAATGTTAACCCCAACGTTTTCTCAATGAAGAAGGAGTTAGTGTTGAATTTAGTGGAAAATGTGAACTTCAGGAAAATAGGTCTATAGCTTCTATACTTGCTGTGCTGGGAGAAAGTAGATTGGTATGAGCGAGTTGCAGCAAAATGGCTCAGGGAAGAGAATGTGAGGATATCTAAGGATATATGGTCAAGACTTAATTAGATAACTTCTCAGCCTTGAGCAGGGCCAATTACCGCAAAATGCAGCATTTTGCACATCGGCTTATATATATAAGACTCCCCAGTTCATGCATAAATGAAATCAGAACTGCCTAAACAAGTGTTTCAGATGCGGTATGGTAGATGATGGAGGGTGGACCCACCTAGTATGGTTTTGCGGTCAGCTCTTCAATTACTGGAAGGACATTTAAAGGGTTCTAAAAAATCTGCTGTGGATCGAATTACCACAAATTGATGCGTTGCCTCTCGTGGGTGTATGGTATGCCTAATACCAGAGACACCGATGAGAGCTCAGAAGCTAGTACATAATGCTATGTTGGTGGCTCAGTCAATGTTTTGCAAAGGTGGATGAGTAAGCTTGTACCCTGTTTTGCTGACAGGGGGATAAAATTAATAAGGCCAGGGAAGGAGAGAGGATGCTTGTGAAAGCACAGCAATGGAAAGGCATTTGGCAACATTTGGAGACCTTCGATGTGAAAGTGAGGGCTCGAGAGGGCTGAAACGTTGTTTGGGGATGAATAAGCCTGTTGAAAGTCGATAGCTGTTTTTGTTTTTACATGACATGATATGTATTTATGTATTTATATATTTAAATGTCTATCTACGTAGTTATGATATGTATAGAGGACTGTCTTAGTCATTACAATAGCAAACAGTGTACCTCCATAGACAAAAACAATACACATTAACATTTTATTATCTTATATACAGTCCTAAAATCATGTACCCTGGCTACACATGAAATTATACATTGTTCAAAATGAGGATGAAAATTGGTGTGAATCTAGAATTCAAAACACAGCACAATGGCAATGCAATTACTAGTATGTTGCAATAGTTATCAAACTGTTCACAAACATATATGATCATGATCACTAAGGGCCATATGTATCATCAACCTGATTTGCGAGTCTGAAATTCGATTTTTTAGAGATCGCTATTTCAAAATCGCAAATTGGGATGTATGTACAAATTCGCAATTTTTTGCGAATTCTTAGAATTCCTTAATTGCGATTAGCAAATTGAGAATCGCAATTAGGAAATACTTTCCCATTTATTTCAATGGGCCAGGAGGCCCATAGGAATGAATGGGAAGTTATTCTCAATTTGCGATTCGCAATTTGAGAATCGCAAATTGAGAATCATTTAAAGGGTGCAGGGGTGTCCAAAGGACACCCTGTTGCACCCCTGAAATAAGCATGGGTGCACATGTGGCGCACATACATGCCCTAAGGGCATGTATGTGCGTCACATGGCACTTTGAAAAATGCAAACAATTGCATTTTTTAAGGAATTCGCTAATTACCACCAACTTGAAGTTGGTGGTAATTTGCGATTCCTTAAGGACAATTTGCATTTTTTTTGCTTCATACATTGCATTTAAGGAATCGCAAAATTTGTGATTCCTTAAATGCAATTGCAAAATAAGGAATCGCAAATTTTGCAATTCCTTGTTTTGCACCAGATTTTCCTACATACACACCATTTAGCAAATTGGTATTCACAAACGCCGAAATTAGCAGAAATGGTGCAAAGCTGATGAATATATGTCCAAGTTGAAGAAGTTAATGTCAGAGTTAATGTCAGAGGCATTCTCATCACACACCACTAACGAGACCTGCAGCACAAAGAGAGACATCCTCATTCCCACTTCTTGCCTGTTAAAAACAGACATTCAGGGGGAATTGGGTGCTGGCAGAGATTGTTGTTGAGAAGATGAAGAACACATCTACGAAGGCTGGATAGGTAGATCATCCATGTCCCTAGATGCCCATTCAACCATTTTCTTTTAGTATAGCAGCATGGACACAAGGGGAAAGGTTTCTGTAGGACTATAGGAAAGAGCTTCAGGATAAACATGATGCTTTACATCTCTGGTTGTAGTTGTAGGGTTCCTGATGTAGCTAGCAAATCTACTTGTTTTGCATCTTGCACTTTTTTGAGTTTTACTCTTAGCCCACTGTTCCTCGTTGTCTCGTTTTTCTAAATGCACCTGTGTGCTGTGCTGCTTCCAAAGTTGCTACAAGTAGATTCATTTCCTTTTCTACTTTTTCCAGTGGTACTGAACTTGGTGAGGTTTCTCTATATTACAAATACACATCTTTCATCTTTAAGTACTGGGTAAGAGCACGTTGTTTGAACTGTGTTTTCTTTCTTTCTATACATTTAGAGTGTGAATGATCCCTGATACAAATGTCAAACTATATATTGCTTTGCATATGTATAACCGTGTGTTTTATCACTGATGTCTCTGAGCCTTAGTGCTTTGATGCTTCAGCTATACAAAGTTCTGGGCTACCTTCTGTACCTCACAATACCAGTGGATGCATCCAGACGAAGAGAAACAATGTTTCCCCTTCTATACCTCCCTCATTTTCTCCAAAGCAGGTTGTTGTGGGGAGGTTACAAATACTCCATTTCATTACTTAAGACCTCAGAGAATGGAGGATTGGATGACTGCCATTGGTATCGAGCCCAATTGCTAGTACCTGTATCTAGAGCTCTCGGCAGGCATCACTTACTCAGCCTGGAGTTGTAGTGTAGTTCCTATTTTCCCAATAGGCTCTGCGCATTGGAATAGTACCTACAGCAGTAAAGGCCTAGGCCAGACGTTAACTAGGTCTACTACTGTCAATACTAGACTTAATTTTTGGGTTTGCCAGCTAAGCTCAGAGTTCGCTAGAAACTTTCTCGAATGTTCAAGGAAGGAATTAACTCCCCTGATTAGACAAGAAGGGATTTAGTTTCTGACAACCATAGAACATGACAACTTTGCTCTCCCCTAATCAAGAGTCAATCTCGAGAGTCGTGTGAGCACAAGGCAATTATTTTACTCAGTCAGTACGTGCATTCTTAGTCTCATCAGAATGTAGAGAAAAGGAAGAGACGGGCGTGTTCAATAAAAAGGTGTTATTTATTGATCAGTCTCTTTTCTCGTACAAGAGAAATGGATCGATATTATTGCAATACTTATAGTTAAGTAAAGTGCATACATTAAAAGCAATAGTATAAAATAATACTGTAGAAACATTGATATGGTTTCTGAGCCATATGATGTTTAAAATGATTAAAATATATTTACATACACATATACATTTTGACTAAACGTGCTCAACTGGTGTTTCTAAATACGCCTACCCCGTGTACCTGACCTAAGTCTAATGCGTGGGCGGGAATAGAAAGTTACAGTTTAAGTTAAGTTTGTTTTTGCCAAGTACATAACTAAAGAATTCTCTGTGAGGGGTTATTCAGTTCTGTACCTGGAAGTTAGGATGAATGAGGAATGGTATCTCTTTCTCTGCTCTCGATATCCCAGGCTGCCTGCGAGGGCTGCCCAGAAACGCCGGTGCTGGGTCTCTCGGCTTGAGATAGCAGCGCGTCTCTCAGCGCGTCAGGAAGGCGGGGCTGCTGCCAGCGGGGTCTGCTTCTGCTCTCGGCTTCGGCAAGTATGGCTGCTCCGTCTTGTCACCACGCGTGTGTTTGCATAGGGCAAGATCGGCAATATTTATACCTTAAAGGTGCCGAGATTGACGTAAGGATGGACATAGATACGTCAATAAAGATGTCATACAACTTGCTCGTTAGCACATTCTTTACTAAAGTTCTCTGTGAAATCAAAACAATGGCCGCACGGATTTTCCAGGTTGTCATAGGTTTGATTTGTTATGAGAACGTCGTATGCCTTATCAGGGGCTGGAGGAATGTCGCTTGTCTAATTAGATCTCAAGCGTTATTACCTAATCAGATAACACGTTCCTGTGCCGTAGTGTGACTGCGTCAGATAACGGTATCTGCATCATGGGGGCTGTGATTGCCTCATGGGCTGACTGTTAGTTAACTTGATAGTTAGTTTAACCAGAATAGGGTCAGGAATAGGGGGATCGATTCAGAACCTATAGGAATACATGACACCCACTCCACGCTAACTATGGTCATATTTACTAATCTATGCATAGTATAACATAGTACAACATACTATAGAGTATAGTGTATACCTTACCACCCCAAAATACATAAATGCATTTTGAAATTTTCAAATATACTGAAAAATTGCAGTCATATATATCGTATGCACTTAAGCAATGAATTAAATGCAAAAGTAAACACGCATTTGTATGCATTATTGCTTATTTGGTATATTAGAAATACACATGAAATGGCTCTTAATATGGCTATACAGAAAGGAAGTTCGAGACCATCTCATCACATAATAAAATATTTTGTGAACATCCCAGCGGGCAACTAAAGTCTATAAAGTATCTAAAAATAGAAATCTTAGTTCTGTAGGAATAGTTTCTTACTTTAAGCAGAAGATAAGTGTCCCGAAAAATTTGTGAAAAATAATTTGGGGCTGCTAAAAAATTGTTGTCCGTGAACTGGTGGGAAAAATTGTTCATGTGACTTTATTTTTAAAGTTGAAGGCCGAATTCAGGGAACGCCGTGTGCGAGCTTGCTCAAAAGTCTCTATTTCTGTTCTGGAGAGAACATCATATCATTCAGGCTTTCGAAAAAACTGTCAACAGCTTCATGGGAAAGTTCCACTAAGTCGGAAATAGGGGTAACCATGCATTCGTGCGCATGATTGTCTGCATTGACATTCTGATTCGCATTGCTGACAGAAGGTCGTACCTGTTCGATGCTGCTTTCATCTTGAACTTCACTACTCTTCAATCGCAGTGGTGAAGATTCCAGGAATGCCGTCATCAGGATTGGCAGCCTTTGAGGGCAGCACAAAGCGTGAACCTTGGTAGGAACCAACAATGTATCTGCATCCGATTGTAGCGTCAGACAGGTGTCTAACACGCATTCTTCTCCGCATAGCAGACACCTTAGTACAGGTAAAACACATCTTTGCCACATTGGTCGAAATGATAGAAACCAAGTCATGTTCAGGTCTCTAAGCCGGGATAGTCCCAGGATTTTTGATATCCGGTCCCGGTATCCAATGGCTAGGATCGTATCTTCCATTGTCGCGAGAGTTTGATCTGTGACATGGGTTGCCATAACGAAAAATAAGGACTAAGAAAAGGATTCCTGCAATTAGTCCCAGTATCAGGGGAAGTCCGCCAAAAATCGAATGGACGAAATCTGGAAAAATACCCAGTATGGCTTTGAATGGTGTTAATGCCATCGAAAATACTGTCTTAAATACCCCTGAGATCCCATTGGTATCAGAAATATTTAAGATTTCGCTCAGGATTTCCGCGAAATGTACGGGGGAATTAGTTGATAATAATGTATGTATCTCTGCAGTCGTCCTTGCGACTTGTAGATCATACGTTTCTTTTGATGACGTGAGCCTTGTAGGCGTCTGAAGAAGCACAAGAGAACGACGACCCACCAACACCAGCAACAGACCGCCCGCAGAAGCTGGAACAAGATCACAGCAGACCAGCTCGCCACCTCCCTGAGCCAACACCCTCCTGCCGGCTCAGCGAACCCCAGCCAGGCCGCCGACAACCTCACAAAGTGGATCAGCAACTGCGCGGACGAACTCGCTCCGCTGAGGACCCCGCCTAGCAGACCCGGCAGCAAGAAGGCCCCATGGTTCACCGACGAACTCAAGAGCTCCAAGAAGAACTGCCGAGCCCTCGAGAAAGTCTGGAAAAGGGAACCGACACCGGACAACAGGACCTCCTACAAACTTGCCACCCGGAAACACCACCAGCTGATCCGCGCCGCCAAGAAAACAGCTTTCAAGGACCGGTTGGACAACAACGCACACAACTGCAAGGAACTCTTCAACATCGTGAAAGAGCTTTCCAACCCCAGCGCAGGAAACAACGACATCACCCCATCGCAAGACCTCTGCAACTCCCTCGCCTCATACTTCCACAACAAGATCACGGACATACACAGCAGCTTCAACAACCAACCAACGCACACCACGACCGACCAGCCACCCCCCCCCACCACCACCCTCCACGCCTGGACCCCGATCAGCACCGAAGACACCATCCGCACGATGAACTCCATCCACTCCGGATCACCGACCGACCCCTGCCCTCACCACGTCTTCAACAAGGCCGACGCTGTCATCGCACCCCACCTGCGAGACATCATCAACACCTCCTTCGACACCGCCATCTTCCCTGAAAGCTGGAAACACGCCGAACTCAGCGCTCTACTCAAGAAACCAACAGCGGACCCCACCGACCTCAAGAATTACCGCCCCATCTCGCTTCTCCCGTTTCCAGCCAAAGTCATCGAGAAGACCGTCAACAAGCAGATGGCCGCCTTCCTCGAGACGAATGGGTCCCTCGACCCCTCACAGTCCGGCTTCCGAGCCAATCACAGCACCGAGACCGCCCTCATCGCCGCCACCGATGACATCCGAGCCCTGATGGACAACGGAGAAACAGCGGCCCTCATCCTCCTAGACCTCTCCGCGGCATTCGACACTGTCTGCCACCGCACCCTAGTACAGCGCCTCAGCAACGTCGGAATCCAGGACAAGGCGCTGGAATGGATCATCTCCTTCCTCGACGGAAGAACACAGAGAGTCCGCCTACCACCGTACAAGTCAGAGGCCTCCGAAGTCATCTGCGGCGTCCCCCAAGGATCATCCCTGAGCCCCACCCTCTCCAACGTCTACATGAGCCCCCTCGCGGCCATCGTACGCAAACACCACCTCAGCATAATCTCCTACGCCGACGACACCCAGCTGATCCTCTCCCTGACCAACGACCCCACCGCCGCCAGAGCCAACCTGCACGAAGGGATGAAAGAGGTAGCCGAGTGGATGACGACCAGCCGCCTGAAACTGAACTCGGACAAGACGGAGGTCCTCATCCTGGGCTCCTCACCCTCCGCCTGGGATGACTCCTGGTGGCCTCCCGCCCTGGGCACCGCACCCAAACCGACAGACCATGCACGAAACCTGGGCTTCATCCTGGACTCCTCCCTCTCCATGACCAGGCAAGTCAACAGCGTCTCCTCGGCGTGCTTCAACATCCTACGCATGCTACGGAAGATCTTCTGGTGGATCCCCACAGAGACCAGGAAGACCGTCACCCAGGCCCTCGTCACCAGCCGACTGGACTACGGCAACGCCCTCTACGCCGGGACCACCGCCAAGCTCCAGAAGAGACTCCAGCGGATCCAAAACGCCTCAGCCAGACTCATCCTCGACATCCCACGATCCAGCCACATCTCCGGACATCTGAGAGACCTTCACTGGCTCCCCGTCAACAAGAGAATCACCTTCCGCCTCCTCACCCACGCACACAAAGCCCTACACGACCAAGGCCCGAGCTACCTCAACAGCCGAATCAACTTCTACGCTCCCAAACGCCACCTCCGATCAGCCAACCACGCCCTCGCCGCCGTCCCCCGCATCCGAAGAGCGACTACAGGAGGAAGGTCCTTCTCCTACCTGGCCGCCAAGACCTGGAACTCCCTCCCGTCCGACCTGCGCCTGACCCAAGACCACCTCTCCTTCAGGAAGAAGCTGAAGACCTGGCTGTTCGAGCAGTAGCGGCACCCCCCCCCCCCCAGCGCCTTGAGACCCTACGGGTATGTAGCGCGCTTTATAAGTGTCACTGATTGACTGTTTTCATTCTGCTTAAAGTATCTATTCGAATAGAAGTAATTTTCAAACTGGGCCATGCCCTTGCCTCCCTGTCTGGAAAGGAGCTGGGGAATAAAGAGCGTCCACAGCACTTGACCTTCGCCGTCGTAGTGACTAGATAAGGAGTCCCGGGCATAAAACTACAACATCTGCGGTCTACAATAAGAATGTAACTCCCATTATAGAGTCTTTGAAAGAATGGTTCTATTTCAGTTGCAGGTGCGCCTTGTTGGTGACATGAAAGGTTGTATGAATTCCCTTCACAGGCTCCGTGCAAACTAATACCGTTACACAGAAGCGTGCCGCTTAGTGACATAGCACAATTGTTGCCACTAAGAAACGCTTTCTGTCCTTTATTACTGACACATGCATGTGAATAGGGCAGGTTCCAAGTTGTTTTAAGGTACCCCTTTCCCAATTTCTCGTACATGCCAGCCTGTATATATTTTTGGCAGTATTGAAACCTGAAGGTTGAGATTGGAATATTTATGATTCCGTGGATTATCCATTCACTGACAGGTCGTTCTGACATTGTCATTGGTAATCTTTCTAGTTTTTCAATGCTCAAGATTGTATAATCAGCACCCTTTTGCGCCATACCGATTTGTCTATCAGTAAGGTTAAAGATTTGGAATAGTGACGTTGTGTTGATTAAACGCCAAGGCACATAGCCTGAACGCAGATTTTGTAACGTCCAGCCAAGCTGTACAATAGAACCCAATTGTGACTGACCATGTTGTAATAACAGTAAGTCTTGCGATAATATATCGATTGCTGAAGACACAATGCTGTCCAATGAAAATATTCTGGAGGACAGAGTCATTAACCCATTGTCCACTACAGAAAGTGATTTTTCCAAATTGATACGGTCAATTTCCCGTATTCTTTCCGCTGTCTCAATTTGAGTAACCTTCCAGGCCTCATTGTATGCTGCATATACAGAGGCTGCTATGAAACGCTTTTGACGCTGTTTGCGTGGTCCCATTATGAAATCACGCAAGTCAGCACCATCAGTAAGTAAAGTTAGGTGTTGCTTAATTTCAGGCAGTGTGGAAGTTTGTAGCCACTGAAGGCATAATTTGCCCACACTGTAGGTTGTTATTATCCCTGGGTGATGTATTTGGGGATATCTAGGGTCTGGCCTGGTCATTTTGAAACCCTGTGTTTTATTCAGGAATCTATCTTGACAGTTATTTGTATCTGTGGGCCAGATCAACCATTGTTTCCAATCAGGATGTGTTCTGTTTTGGTTTAATATATGGTTTACGTCTATCTCTTCATCTGTATCAGAGCTATTGCTAAACATTGTTGGCTTTGGAATAGACGGTTTATTTAAATCTTTGATTTTGGCTAAGCCAAGACAGGTGGTTTGTTGAACAGTGTCATTTAAAAATATCATTTGTTCTCGGATCATGCAGGCTCTAAACAAAGCTTCTATACCCTGTACTTGCCATTCTTTTGTACCCCAAACACTTTTCAAATCAACATTTTTGTCCCAATAATCAAATCCAAAAGTATTCATTTTTTCGAAGAATGAATCTGAATATATCAATTTTGCGTTGGTTATCATGGTTTTCATCCCTGTCTTGTTTGACAACTTAAAATAAAATGTTTCAGCATTACTTATGTTAAAACCTGAAAAATATGAATATTTGTCATATACGGTTCTAGAGCTCCCTTTTGGAGGTGTAGCACAATGTTCCCATTGATTATAATTTAAAACATTTCTAGGTTGTGCAGATTTATGTAAAAAATGGTTACCATAGTTTTTATAGCAATACATACTGTCATAATTTGTAGAACCTTGCAAATAATCATGTTTTGTAAATTTAGCAGACATTACTAAGTCAGACATCATGTTGTTAATACTTTCGAAGTCCCAATCATCAGCAAATGAGTTTGGTTTTGCAAAGTCACTCAAGGAGATCTTGATTTGGTGTGGATATTTCAGGATCTCGACCGGACCATAAATTTCATAGTCAGTGTTGTCCCAGGCTACCCCACCAGGTATCGGATTGGCTGTGAAGTTGGCTGAAGAAAGTTCTCTTTTCTCGACGTGTGAAGATGTGTGTGGTTTGAGGACCAAGTTGATGTTCTGGCTTGCTGTATCCATTTTAGCATATTTTCCCTCAATGAAGCGTCCCAAAGTAAATACCATGATGAGCCAAAGTATGAGGATAAATGCACCAAAACCCACCCAAAATTCAATCCATGGAGAAATCAGATATGTTTCTTTTAGTTGTTTCAAAAGTTCCTTCGCTTTGTCTTTAAAGGATTTTGATGATGGCTGTGTCTTTGATTCACTGAAGCCGTCAGAGGAATCATCGAAGTTGATGAAGTAACCGGATGCAGTTCTGTCAATTGTTCCAATTGGTTCAGGATTTTTGTTCTTTGCATTTTCACTTGGTACTTCAGTATAGATTGGTGTGTCTCTGCTAAATGTCTTTATTTGGGTTTTCAGAGGTCTGAGTTCTATTGCATTGTTGCATAGTCCTTCTTGTTCTTCTTTAGGCGTTTCGAATGTGATGAGCCTTTTTGTTAGGACCTCTGTGCTGGTAGCAAACCTTGGTGTTCTGCTACTTATTGGGAGTCCACTTGGCCTACTGTTTGTTATCGGCCACATGTTGTGGTTTTACCAGGTCGATGGATACAACTCGGTTCTCCTTTTTACCAGCAAGTGGCGGTAGTACAACTGATCTTGTCCCGTTGACAGACAAGACAGGAACTGCTTTTCTGTAAGAAGGCCCAAATTCCTTCTTTACCGCGATCTTCTCCCTGACTAGATCCCCGACTTTTGGAATCCAGACAGGTCTTGCTGGGACAGGTGGTGATTCTTCAGTGGTCGTTGGCTGTTGTTTCAACTGTATGTTGCTCAGGTCTTTTCTTGTTTTGTTTAAGTCCTGCAAAATAGCCAAACGGTCTTTGACATCAAAGGTTTTTTCTATTACCACTGAAGTCTGACTATCAAGGTCAGAGATCAACATCCTAGTTCCGAATAATAATTCGTACGGACTGAATCCCTTCAGAGAATTTCTTGGCAAGTTATTTAGACTACGTTGGACACTTATTAGATGTTTGACCCACCCAGCTCCCGAACCTAATATCCTTTCTATTATAGATTGCTTTCTGCCTTGGTTTTTTCTTTACACCATCCCGTACCCTCAGGAAGGAAGTGAGAAGATTCCCGCTGGACTGTGCTCATTTGGCCATGCTTCCCCCCAGGCTGGTTTGCCTGAGTGAAAACAATGGTCAAACGTAACATGCTCTTAGCGTATATGCCAATTAGACTCGCAAATCTTGTATAATAGTCCGGACGTCAGCCGAGTGCTGGTGATCTACATTATAAGTGGAAACTAGCCTGTATATGTTAATCGCAAGCCATTCTTTTTGCTGGTAATATTATCTGCCTTGATACGACGAGGTATTAAACTGCTTCTCTCCCCACTGCGATCTCTGTTGCAGTTTGGGCAGTTTTTTACAAACATGGTGTAGTGCAGGCTCATGCCTGGCCACCAGTACCGTGATTGTAATTCTTCCAGAGAATCTTTCAGTTTAAGGTGTCTAAGACCCTCGCCCATATGTGCATCTGCGATTAACAAGCTTCTCCTGTCCATGTTTGGAATCACTCTATCCCCCACTCCAGGGATTTGAGCAAAAGGAACGGAGTTTGCATCTATTATGTATGTATAATTGAGTGGATAGTTGATCGGTAACACTGAGCAGTCGCCTTTTGATGAAGTTTTCACCGCCAGCACTGTTTCACCGTCAATGTATTTTAATGTACGCTTTTTTCGATCTACGGGAGCCGGTTTAGTGGCTGCCGCTGTGGCTGCTTCAGCCAATGAATTCCCCACAACGTGAACGCCATCACGCTGATGACTCAGTGAGTGTGTCACGTGAGTCTTTGGTAGTTCTTTTTTCAAAAGAGCTACTTGTTCCCAGAGCAGTTTCTGCTTTATTGGTGCATCTGTGTCATCTTTGTAACCGTTCTGAATCCATGTCTGCAAATCCTTGTTGTATGCTTTGACGCAGTAATATGAATCTGACACTATAAGCGTCGGGAATTCGCGATCCGCATTATCTAGCGCCATTTTCAAAGCTATTATTTCAGTTTGTAGTTCTGAATTAGTTTCTACTGAGTGTGATTTTGTTAATAGAGGTCTTAGTTTACCTCCGTGCCACACTTCTTTTGTAATCTCACATGTGGGATTGTATGCATGTTCTCCCCAAACGGAGGGTTGAGCATGTCCGTCTGTATAGATTACACAGGCGTAATGTCGTAGAGGAAGAATGTCGATTGGCAGAGGATACGTCTTTTCATAATTTAGATTTTTTAATTCTTCTAGTTCTCGATCAAAGTAGTAGTATACTCTGTCCGTTGTGATGGAATTCACCCATTGTATCCATTCCGGATTCAATGTTGTTGTTGGTAAATTACAGGGTGTTGTTAGTGCCTCAAAGGCTGATTCTGCTGTTCTGACTGTGATATGTCTACCGTCAGCTATGTCTTTTTCTCTAGCTATTGCGGTTTGAACTGCACGAATGATTTTTTCTGTATTACTGAATTTCTGTTCAGCTTCTGTGTACAAGTGTGATTTGAATGCAATTGGTACCTTTTCTCCTTCATTAGAAGTCAGGTATGTGAATCCGCATCTCCCTGGGATGACTCGAATCACAAGATTGCGTGTGTTATCACGTGTTTCTAATTTTGTTTTAATTAGCATGTCTGTTTGCAAGGATCTCAAAATTTCTGTGTGTGTTTGAGTCCAATTGGATCTTTTAAAGTCTGGTTTAATTAGATCATAAAGGGGTTTGACCCTTTCTGCGTAATTTGCAATGTATGTTCTTCCGAAATTTAGGAAGCCTAGAATTGACTGTAGGTTTTTTAGTGTTTTAGGAGCTTGGATTACGGCACATTTCTCTAGGAAATTGTCTGCCAGGCTTTTACCTTCACTTGATAACTCATATCCTAAGAATAGGACTGTCAGATGGGCAATTCTGGACTTTTTGAAGTTAAATTTGTAACCCTCTGCAGCGAACCCAAGTATTATGGTGTTCACCCTTTTCAAGTGAGTCTCCAAGTCATCATCTGTTAAGTAAATGTCATCGACATAAGATAATGCTTCATCATCATATAGTTGTAGTAATTCTGTTACTCTCGCTGAGAATACCCCTGGGCTGTTCTTGTACCCCTGGGCTAACCGACAGAATTGTTTTTGAGTGCCATTTACTGAGAATGCAGTTAAATATCTGCTCTCTGGTGCTATGTTTTGACAAAAGAATCCATTGGAGATGTCCAAGGTTGTTTTGTATCTTTTGCGCACTATGTTATTCATTAGTGCAGCACTGTGTGAGTTTTGCACTGCAAAGGTTTTGCAACATGTGTTAAGGTGTCGGTAATCCAAAACTAGACGGTATGAATTGTCTGGTTTGGAGACCGGAAACAAAGGATTGTTCATTTGTGAGGTGCAAGTTTCAATCACCCCCTGGTATTCTAGCTGATCTAGTATTTCATTTACCTGTTTTTTAGCTTCTTGCTTAATTGGGTACTGCCTTTGTGCAGTAGGTTGTGATTTTAACTGGATTTTGTGAGGAGGAGAATCCTCATCCCATCCTACATGATTTTTATATAAAGCAGGTGCTAGAGCCACTGCCCACTTTCTAGCAAGTGTATATTTTTTATGAATCGGAATATGATTCGAGAAGGCAGGCATAATTACTTCTTCGCCATGAGGGCACTCCCTGACAAACTCTGGTGATATGATTATTATGTTTTAGGGCGCCATCAAATAAGAGCAAATGCTCTTGGAATTTGAGTGGTACTTCCACCTCCTCGAAAGGAGTGTACGTTTCAGGAGGTTCCTCTACTTTGTAATAGTGGAAGTACTTTATTACAGCATTTGCTGCTGGAAAATTTATCCATGAATAGTATACCTCTGTCTGCCGATATTCGTGTGCCTCAATTACGAATATGACTGTGCCACCTCTAGGTGTCAGTCCATTTTCTATAAGTTTTAAGGTTATAGATCTCCTTTTAATGACCGGAATGAGTGTTATATTCGGGTCTGCTGCTTGCATGGTAGCATCAGCATCTGCGAGTTCAGTTGCTAATCTAACTGCCTCTCTTTCTTCATCACTGTCTCCCATTTTACAGACAGGATGGTATTATGTTTGTTTGCAGATCAGGTTTCTTTATGGAAACAGAGATTAGATGCACAATATTTTGGGAATGTTTTTATCCTTCAACGTTGACTATACCAAGAACCTTACATAGGAGTTCCCTCCTGCGAGGTTTTGGAGGATATTACCTTTCACCCACTCCAGACGTCTTTGGAGTATAATGGAAAAAGGGGTCTGAGTGAGAAAGCACGACTGAGTTACTCTAAATGTCTTACGTTAGTTTTATCGCCCTTTCCAAACGCAGAATTTCCATTCTGAAAGGTTTTCCACAATTCAGTGTATTAGGCATGGTCCATAAGCTTGTGACCAGCTACAACTTACTACACTGTGGAGAAACCTTAACTATTTCCTCCTGGCATCCCTCAAGACGAAGAAGATGGAAGGCAGAAAATGTAGAGGATTGGGGTGGCCTTGTTTTATTTGGGCATCTACCCATCTGTCATCTTGCAATCACTAATTCACAAATAGGTAAAGATAAACCTAATTGTAATCCCAAGCATTTACCAACTGAACACATTCTGAGTTTCATAACTGGTATTGCAAAACGAATGCTAAATTGTTTGAGATAATTTAAAACACACTAAAATAAATATTCATGATGTTGCCCTGCCCATTAGAAGTCTCTGGACTTAATTTACATTGAGGGGCCAGTAGTCTTCTTCCTAGGTTTAGCTACTCTGTGCCAAAAACTGTAAAGGGCTGCTGTCAGCCATGGCCTATTCAGATGTGGTAAAGATGGGCTGCCTCATCGAGACTGCAGATCAGTGAGACCAATGGAGTGCCTCCCCATCTCAGGATGCCCCAAAAGCTTGTCTTTGAAAACCACTATTTTCAAATCTTAAATGTTCTTCAGTATCGTGGGCCACACAAACTGTTGTTACAATGCAAAAATATAAGGCAATGTTCAAGATGGCAGAGATGACAAGCGTATTGGGAACTTTAGTCCTTACCCCCTCTCTGATAATCTTCAGTTTGTTCGCTGAAGCCCCATGGATTTTCAAATACTATTTTTGGATTCTCTTAAATATGTATACTTAT
Organism: Lissotriton helveticus; assembly: GCF_964261635.1. Classification (NCBI taxonomy): domain Eukaryota; kingdom Metazoa; phylum Chordata; class Amphibia; order Caudata; family Salamandridae; genus Lissotriton; species Lissotriton helveticus. The sequence continues at coordinate 2,035,199,891 of NC_136059.1, read as the reverse complement.
GTATTAAACTGTATGAATAGTTGCTTTAACTTTGCAAAAGTATTTTGTTGCGTTGAGTTGTACTGTCTTTTAATAAATCTGCAGCCACTGATTAAAGACCACCCCGCTGAATTCCGGTACAGTTGAATGAGTTAATGACAAATGCACAGAAATATCAGCTTGATGACCACCTTCCAGTAGCCAGATGCCTAAATGTTCAGGGGTTTACACCAAGACGTTGGTGGACACCAAACGTCCAATGTGCTATGCATTTGCCAAGCTCTGTGTTGGTTGATTAAGCAACAATTCCCAATTTCTATTTCCATCTCCAATTAGCCCTTCATGGGACTCTTGATCCACAGTGCTTGGCACATTGTTGCCCAGTGCTGTGCCTTAACCTTGCTCTAAGAAGTAGAGAATATCACCTTGATTGCTCACAAAATCATTAAATACGTAAATCTGATATCTGACTGGAGGCAGAAAATGTTTTTTTAACCAGTTGAGAGGCTTTTGTTCTTAGACGTTGTTTCTAAAAGAGATAGGTATTGGTGCAATTGGACCAGTAGACTCATAAAGTAGCGCCTTGACCTTGCATCACGAGCACAGAGAAATGGTGATGTGTTGAGGGAATACCTGATGAGCAGCAGACCCAGAAAAGTTTGCCCCAAGGCTCTTCGCTCCGATTATTAAATGGTATTTTATGTGTTCATTTCAGCATGTCATAATCTGTGAGGGCGATAACTTGCCAGCATTGTACCAGAGACACTTTCACAGCAGCTACAGAGCTACACGCAACATACGGCAGATGTGCTGAATGGAGACAGTGTGATCTTAGGAGTGTGAGGTTAGAGACGTTAGTATAGGAGTGAACCTTAAACATAATTAGATTGGAGTCTTCAAGGGGAGGAGGGTGGAAAGACTCAGACACTGAAATGCTAAAAAGCGATGGTGGCAATGCAAGCCAACCAGGAACAACTGAAAGAAGTTCCACTGCAGTCTGTAGAAAAGGGAATGGGAATATCTGTGAATTGAGAAAGGAGTGACACAAGTCCTGCCACAAGGGGTTCACAAAAGGTTTGGGACAGAACCTTTTAAAAAATAAACATGACACTGGTGTTACAGGGTCAATGAAATGGAGGGGAATTAAGCATGGGAAGATTAAAAGCTGGGTGACTGGAGAACTTTCCACACTAAAATCACTTAACACTCATGTTTATGATCCTATGGAAGGGAAAACTAAATATTCCTATACGAGAGCACACTGCTGCATTGTGTTGGAGAGTCTCAGTTCAGAAACACAACCATTATTGGTTGTACAGTGGTTACAGAAGACACCAGAAGAATCCCATTACCTCATCGTCCCTCGCTCGCTTCCCTTCCTTACGCAATGAGGCATCCCTGCCTCACCAGACACCCATACTCACGTGATTTATCACGTGGGGACTATAAGAAGCCCTCAGCCCCCACACACCTCCTGTTTTTTTCTTGTCTCACCTGAGACGCGCGCTTCACGCGCTGGCCGTTTGCGGAGCAGCGGTCATTCTGCTTTTTGCTTCAGGGGGCTTCGCCCTTGCTTTCTGCTGCCTGCTGGGTCTGGCGGTGCCGGCCTGGAGTGCGCGAGCCTTTCCCCACCGCGTCTCGGAGTAGCTGTGCACTCTTCGGCGGCTGGGCGGACGGGGTCCGGGTGACGGAGTCACTGGCCCTGAGTGGCTGGGGCTGTGTTTCAGGTTCAGGGGGCTGGAATGGGAGACGGCTGCTGTGGGGAGGGCTGGTGATCCTCGGCTCGCTGTTTCTGGTGCCTCGTTACAGTAAGGGCCTCGTGTGAGGTCGTTTTTATTTCTTTTTTGTTGTTTTCTGATTGGTTTTTCCTTTCTTGCTTCTCGTTCATTGGTTTCCTCCCGGTTTTTCGTACCTTTTGGTCGGTTTCTGGGCTGCTCACTATTTAATGCTTGTCACTGCTGTGCTTCCAACTGTCGGTTTCATTATGGCTAAGCGGACTTCCAAGAGCTTAAGTGTTTTGTCCTTCTCTTCTGAGGATGAAATGGTTATCCCGGCTCGCCGGACTAGGTCCCAGGGTCCAGAGGATTCTTCGGCCCTCCTGTCTGCTTCTGAGGTGCAGGCCATGATTGAAGCTGTTGTGGCCTGCGCTCTTGAAAGCAGGGTTCCTGCGAAGCGCAGGTCTTCTCATGCTGCGGTGGGTCCGGTGGACTCTCCCTCTGAGGACTCTTCTTCTTCGGACACTGCCAGGCCTTCTACCTCTTCGGGGAAGTTTGTGCGTAGGGTAGAGGTTCCTGCGATTCTCCAACACATTAGGGAGAACTAGGGGTTTTCGCCATTCTCTGCTCCCGTGGGGTCGGATGACATCTTTCCACAGTATGTTAAACCTCAGGTGCTCGCTATGCCCTTTCATGGTCGCATCAAGGGCTTGATTTCGGGGGAGTGGCGGGATCTGGAGCGCTCCTCAGTTCCTCGCTTTATGCAGAAACTTTATTCTCTGGAGGAGGGGGAGGTCTCTCTTCCTCACTCTGTCAAGGTGGATGCCATGTTGGCCACTCTGATTGGTCGTACGTCTATCAATCGGAGGATTGTTCTCCTGCTGATGCAACGGATAAGAAGGTGGATGGAGCGCTGAAGAAGGCCTTTCCCGCTGGTAACTTGTCTTTGTGAGCTGGCATTTACTCTGCTTATGCAGCACAATCCTTGGTATCTGACTTTGGGAAGCTGGCCACGGCTATTCAGGAAGAGACGGAATGCTCTGGCTTGCTTGCCCACATGTAGCAGCAGGCTAAACTCTTCGCTGACGTCTCTTCGGATGTGCTTCGGTCTTGGGCCATGATCTCTGGCTCCTTGGTTTTGGCTCGTAGGAATTTGTGGATGCGTGACTGGAAGGCTGATTCTTCTGAGAAGTCCTCGCTTCTTAAGATTCCCTTTGATGGCAAGATGCTTTTTGGTGAACAGCTGGACAGTATGATCACTAAGGCCTTCAAGGATCTTAAGCATGCACTGCCTTACAAGAGCAAGGTGTCTGCCTCTGGTTCTCGCCATTTCTGGAATCCGGCTCTTTCCTCCAGTTCTTCCTTCCAGTCTTCCCGGCAGTCCTCTAAAACTTTTCGGCCCATTAGCGCAAGTTACAGTCCAGGATGTCTGCTGCCTTAGCTGGTCCCAAGACTCCGGAGGATGCCTTCAAGAGGAAGTCCTGACATCGACTGCGTTTCAGCCGCGGGTCCTGTGGGTGGGAGATTGTTGTCTTTCCTGGAGGCTTAACGGCTGAATGTAAGGGATCTCTGGGCATTGACTATTATCAGGAGAGGTTATCTTATCGAGTTTGTCGCCATTCCGCCCGGCTGGGGCACCATCCGTACTCCTATCCCCAGGTCTCCGGCCAAGCGGGAGGCTCTTCTGGAGGGGGTTCAGTATCTTCTGTCGAAGAAGGCAATCGTTCCGGTCCCTCTGGAGCAGCGGGGTCAGGGATGTTATTCCATTTTGTTTCTGGTCCAGAAGGTGTCAGGGGGATTCCGGCCTGTTCTGGCCCTCAAGAGGGTGAATGGTTGGGTTCGGACCGTTCACTTCAAGATGGTGACCTTGCAGTCCGTCATTCCATTGGTGGGGGTCCGGGACTTCATGACGTCTATTGATTTGCAGGACGCCTACCTTCATATTCCAGTGGCTCAGGCTCATTAGCAGTTTCTACGTTTTGCGGTTGGCGACTCCCACTTCCAGTTTGCGGTTTTGCCATTCGGGCTGAAGTCCGCTCCTCGGGTCTTCACCAAGCTTTTGGCTCCGTTGGTGGCCCTGGTCCACTGTCAGGGGATATTTCTTCACCCATATCGGACGATTGGTTAATTCATGCTCCCTAGTTCCGGTTGGCTCTCAGTCACACGGAGCTGGTTCTGGCCGTTTTGAGGGAGCATGGCTTTCTTATCAATGTGGGAAAGTCGTTCCTTGTTCCGTCCCAAGATCGTCTCTTCATTGGCGCTTGGTTTCGGACAGATTTGGGGGTTGTCACCCTTCCCGAGGCTCGGGTGGACGAGATTCATTCTCACATCCTGTCTCTTCTGTCCGGCCCGATTCAGGTGGCAGCTCATTGGCTCCAGGTTCAGGGGGATATGGCGGCCACGGTTTTTCTGGTTCCGTGGGCCAGGTTTCATTTGCACACTCTGATGGTTCTGGTGCATTGGTCTCCCCATTGTCTCCCCCTCTCTTCTCCGATCCCGGTATCCCCTCAGATCAGGATGGCTCTGGGTTGGTGGCTGGTTCGGGTCATCTGCTGAAGGGTGTCTCTCTCTCTCCTCCGGCTCCGGTTGTGGTTACCACGGATGCCAGCCTCTCGGGGTGGGGAGCCTGGTTGGGGGTTCATTGGTCCAGAGGCTTCTGGCCCCCCTCTCAGAGCAGGATGTCGTCGAACTGGAGGGAGTTGGAGGCGGTCTGTTTGGCTCTGTTGGCCTTCTCACGGTTTCTGCAGGGTTCCGTTGTTCAGGTCAGGACGGACAACGTCACTGCCATGGCTTACGTGAACAGGCAGGGGGGGACCAGGTCCTCCTCTCTGGCTCTAGTGGCGAGCCGGTTGTTTGTTTGGGAGGAATCTCATCTTTTGGTGCTGTTGGCGATCCATATTCAGGGGGTGTCCAATTCCCTTGCAGATGCCCTCAGCAGGGCCATTTCGCCCTCTGTGGATTTCTGCCTCCGTCTGGAGTTGTTTGTGGATCTGATGATACGTTGGGGTGTTCCGGTGGTGGACCTCTTTGCGAGTGTGGGCGATGCCATGGTGGCCGGGTTTGTCTCCCGCAGTCGGGAGGGGTCGGCCTGGGCGGTGGATGCTCTCTCCTGCCCTTGGCCCCGTCGGCTTCTGTATGCCTTTCCTCCTTTACCCCTTCTTCTCCAATTCCTGCTGTGGGCCCGCTCCTTGCGGGCTTCTGTGATTCTGGTGGCTCCGGCTTGGCCTCGGGCCTCCTGGTTTCCTCTCCTGGTGGAGATGAGGTTGGAGGTGGCGTGGTTGCTGCCTCTGTCTCCACCCCCTTTGATTTTCCCAGTGTTGCAGCAGGATGTTCTGACCCGGATGCGCTTGGCGGCTTGGAGGTTGAACGCTTAGATCTGCTGCGTCAAGGGGTTCTGGCTGGCTTTACCTCTACTCTGCAGGCGGCTAGGCGCACGTTGACCAACAAGTCTTACCTGCGTCACTGGCGTTCCTTCAGTCGGTGGTGTCTTGGCAAGGGTTAGGACCCTACTACCTCTTCTTTGTTTGAGGTGATGCTGTTTCTCCAGGATGGTGCTGCCTTGGGCTTGAAGGTTTCTTCCCTTCGTTTACAATGGGTTTCGATTAAGGCGTTTCGAAGCTCTTGGGGCAATCTCTCAGATTCTGAGGGGTTGGTTGGTCACCTTTTTAAGGGGTTGGGTAATGTTCTTCCTGCCCATCGGTGGCATTTTCCCACCTGGGATCTGTCTCTTGTCTTGGACGCTTTGATGTCCCCTCCCTTTGAGCCCTTACTTTCTGTGGATCTGCGTCTTTTGTCCTTCAAGACTTTCTTTTTGGTGGCCATTTCCTCTACTCGCCGCCTGGGTGAACAGAGTGCTCTTTCTTCCAAACACCCTTTTTGTCGGGTTTTTGAATACAGGATCGTGTTGCGGCCGATTCTTTCTTTTCATCCATAGATGGATTCTCAGTTCCACAGGGATCAGGAATTGGTCCTTCCTTCCTTTTTTGATTCTCCGTCCTCGGAGTCTGACGTGCGGCTGCACTCTTTGGATGTTCGGAGGGATCTCCTGGTCTATTTGGAGCGGGTCGCTCCTTTCCATCTCTCGGATTCACTTTTTGGCCTGTGAATCGGGGTTTGCGTCCTTCTACTCCTTCCTTGAGTCGTTGGGTTCGGTCTCTGATTTCTTTGGCGTACAAGGAGGTGGGGTACCTTTCTCCTTTGGGGGTTCAGGGTTGTTCCACTCGGTCCATGGCTGCGTACTGTGCGGAGGTCCAAGGGGCTTCCATTTCTGAGATTTTCCGGGCTGCCACCTGGGCTTCACCGTTGACCTTTGCCTCTCATTACAGGATTGGCCAGGAGGTTGACTGTGCTGATGTCTTTGGTCACGGGGTTCTTCCCACTATGGTTCCTGAATAGTGGTTTTTCCTAGTTTGCTGTGTTTTTTTTTAATAAACCTGTTTTTGCATACCTTCTTTGGTTGTCCTGTTTGGCTTTGTACAACTCATTGCGTAAGGAAGGGAAGCGAGGGAGGGACGATGAGGTAATGCCTCAATTACTTACTGGTGATTGCATTACTCTGAGTCCTACTCCCGCGCTTCCCTTACTTACATCCCTCCCTCCCTGATGGTCCAGGCCAACCTTTTGGTATGGTTTTGGTCTATGTGGTAATACAGGAGGTGTGTGGGGGCTGGGGGCTTCTTATAGTGCCCATGTGATAAATCACGTGGGTATGGGTGTCTGGTGAGGCAGGGATGCCTCATTGCGTAGGAAGGGAAGCAAGGGAGTAGGACTCAGAGTAATGCAATTACCGGTAAGTAATTGAGGCATTATTTCTCTTTTTAGAGATGACATTGGGGGCTTAAATACAATCCCGGTTTAAAAAACACTGATACAAAGAAGATATTTTGACACAGAACCTACACAAAGTGATACAACTTGTAGCTTTCAGTACATCCCATGTGATGACGCCATCTCCGGTAAACAGAGTGGTGATACATAAAATGAATGCCTTTCTTCAGCTGCCTTCATCATTTGATTCCAGTCACTGTATTAAGACATGAGAAAGAAATTGAAGCAAAGTGAGATTGGCAGTAGTAACATTGTATAGTATGTTGAAATTGATCTCCCTGACGTGGGGAAATATTGTTGGACCTCCTAATTAGTCGTTGTGAATAATTGCCAGTACAGACCTATAAGAAATCCAGTGGTGAGACTGGAAAGTCACTGCATGGGCAACGAGGATTCCAAGCAAGGACTACATTGAGAAGCAATGTGAAGAGTTCATATTGGGTAAAGTATGCAATGTAGTACCACATTAGACAGTATGGAAGGGAATATTACATTTAACATGCCTTTGAGAGTGGCAGATAGGAGTGCCCTCTGAGAAACGTAAATTGGGTGCCATTAGTTACGTTATGTTGTGTGTATTTGTAAAGAACACTATCATGTGTGAGGGTACCCTGGCGCAGAGCAGGTGTGTGCGCCTAGCCCTGCTATATACTATATAGAGAGATTGGAACTTTATAAGTAGTTGCAAATGGGGAATGTGATTACCATTCGGGTGCAGATACATCAAAATATTTCCAGTGGAATCCACTACACATGTTGCATGTACAGCACAGAAAACAAAAAACAAAAATTTCCACGGTGCTATAGTCATTGTCCTTCGATCGCTTGAGAAGCTCTTAACTAAATGAATAAATGAAAAACTGGCATAGGCACATTAAAAGAGGAAAACTGGAGTGCGGCAATACAACTATAGAGAACAGATCATTAGCTCCAATGTTCAACGCAGAGTCGGACTGAGACTGAAAATAGTCCCCGGGCACCAAATTTAAAGTGGCCCTCATTAGCTGATCAGATCGGTAAAAAAGTGGCCCACATTTGCAAATCAAGGGAGTTTTATACTCGTAAAGGCAGTATTTTGCAAGGTATGGGAGACTGCATTCATTTTTGATTTCTGCAGACCATGTTTGTAGGAATATCCAAGAAATCCACAGTGAAAAACAGCCCACTATACAATAGAACAGGTCCACAAATAGTAAAAAAAAAAATAGACCATACACTAACATTTAGGGATACGGAAAATTACCTGATAGTTTCATGTATACTGAACAAGTGCTTTCAACTTTAAAGATGATAGGCCTAGTCCAACTGCAAAGGCCTTTCCTTTTATGGAGTGTGTGCCACTTCCTGTACAGTAAATGTTAGCATTGTGTGCGCCCACTGCGACTGCATCGTTCTTTTAGAGCTGCTGCCAGACCAGTACAATCACAGGAAAGAGCCAATGGACTCCAAATGCCAGTCCCATGCAGCACAGGCAGTGCAATAGACATAAGCTCCCATCAGCAATGCATGTCTGAATGATGCTTACAGACGGGGTGGCTCTTCCACTATGGAGGAGGAGTGTCACCCCCCCCACCCCCGTTAGCAGCCCCAACAACTCAAAAAAATAAAACAATAATAACAAGGGTTTATTATTGTTTTATTTTTCAGCACAAACAAGTGACAGGCTTTGAGGTTGGAGGGGGAGTGGTTCGTAGCACAGCTGTCAGTGCGCATGTGGGTATGGCCAGCTGTCTCATGCCTGCCAAACACACATTCTCACTGAGCTGTCTCCAACTCCCCACAATCCTTAAGATGTCCCTGAATTTCAATCCAGCACTATCTATCAAGAGTATTTTGAACATTTCAGGCAAAAACGGGTGAAGTTGGGGAACTTTCCTTTTCGTAAATATGAGCACAATTTCCTGATTTCCTGCCATGGACGAGGCAAAATTATTATTTTTTTTGCCCATAGCAGCATGTCATGGCTGAGAAGTGCAGGCATCAGACTGTAGGAATTGGCTCCATATTTTCCCCACTAGCATTCAGGTCTGCTCCTTGGCCAAAAAGGCAGCAGGGACAAACAGCAGTACCATACATTCCCAGCCCACCAGTCGCAGCCTGTGCAGGTAAGGTGGCGGGGGCTGGGGCAGGGCGGGGGGAGTGACAAATGACGGAATAGGGAAAATAAAATAAATTACACCAATGACCTTGCCCTCGCAGCATTGCTGAGTCAGTACGGTAAGTGGTTTTATTCATGTATTTATTTTCCCTATTCTGTCATTTATCACTTCCACCCCTCTCACCCCCACCTGCCCCACCGACCTTACCTGCATGGTCTGCCAATGCAACCCACTGGAGTAATGACCTAAGAATCAGGACGTCTGGTAGGTGAGTAATACTACCAGCCACCTGTGCATTGTCATATGGCAGATAGGGACATTGTCGACATCGCTAAGTTAGCATGAGCTCTGCTGCCATGGTGCTGCTTTTGCACACGTTACTACATGACTTTATTTTTGCAAGACTCTGTTTATGCCTTTCACATGAGAACCAACTGCTTTGTGCGTTCCCTGTCTGTTCCTGGAGTTTAGTCTGAACAGGGTGAGCAAGGTCGATAAACAATGCCCCTTGCTATTCTATTCTAGTCAGTCTCTAGCGCCTAGACAAAATATGCTAACACAGCTGCGGCTGCTGAAGACTCGTGCTTTGATATTATGGGAAAGCATGTTTGGTTAATAAACACTTGGAGAGGGACCTTTCCAGGGAGTAGGGCAAACCTGTTCCTATGATGTAGATATACCATCTAGGCACTAAGGTATGGGGTCTGCTGACAAAGCCCAGAGATCTTCTATTATATAATAATACTTCTTATCAAGGGGAGGGTTATAGCCCCTTATCCACTGTCTTTATAAGATGACATCTGATATTTGGACTTTCCTCAATGCTAACTGTGTTGAGTATATGCATTTTGCTGTTGGCAGTGGCACGTATACTGCGTTATAGAGCACAATAGTGAAAATAAACATCTTAAACTATACTTGTGTCTCAGACAATTCTTATTGTGGACAAGTACGAGTGAGTGAGCGAAAGGGCATGTCTTTTTACCACGATTCCTGAGAGAGTCTGGAGTGTTGTGTTCTGGGGTGACTAATCATTTGCATCTTAGTGATTGTTTAAGAGATCGAGTGAGACACTATAGCTAGTCGGTCCTGGGATTGTGGGTACTGAGGTGGTAGAAAAGTTTAGCCCCTATACACCAAGGTCCCATACTCCTGCGCATAGTTCTGTGTATGTGCAGAATCCCTGCAACAGCATCAAGGAGGAAAAGGGAGAGTTGTGGAAGGGATGCAGTGGGATAGCTTGAGGTAGTTGGGGCCAGATGTACAAACAGTGTATTCACTAAAAGTGGTTCGAATTTGCACACAGAATTTTTACGAATCCAACAGTATTTTGCAAACTGATCTATGTACTAATATGTCAGGTCACAAACTACAGATTTGTAGGAGGTTGCAATTTGATCTACCTCATGCATAATAATGAGCTAGGTTGCAACTTCCAATCCACTACAATTCACTGCCACCACAAGGATAGTGGTCTGCTGGGGTCAGCAGACCACCATGTCTGTGATTGTTTTTAAATGAAGCAATTTTGTTTTTTACTGCAGCCTATTTTCTTCGAAGGAAAACAGGGTGCGTTTAAAAAAAAAAAAGAAAAGTTTAATTAACTTTTTCCCTTGGGACCACTACCTATTCCTGTAAAATGTTTTATGAACATTCAGAAAGGACAAGGGAACCCTTCTAGTTTCTGTCTGTGAATAGGTTACCACTACCTTAAAGTAGTGGTAAAACGTTAAGGTTTTGCGACCTGATTTTGGTCACAAAGCATTAATATATCCAATTGTGAATCACTGTTTGAAAGGGATGCCCTAAATATGCCCCTTCCAATTATTGATTCGGTATGTACCTGCAAACTCAAATTGCAATTCGGTAACATGTAAATGAATATCAATTTAGCTTTTGTACATACCAAAAAGTTCATTTTACAATTGCAAAGGATCCTTTTTTGTGAATCACAGCCTTTTCCCTTCCTACTTCTAGCTCTTGGTATCTTTCCAGTATTTGCTGCTTTTTTTAAACTTTGTTTTTTATACTTTGTTAAGCATTGAGCTAATAAGAATATACGCTATTGTAATGTCACACACCACTACTCAAAAAATGTGGGTCCACATAGTTTACCATTGCTGTAATTCATACCAATATTTGCAACTCAGGATCCCAAGTGTAAATCCTCATTAACCTACAGATTTGCAAAAATATATTGATTTCAGTCATTCACAAACCTTTCCAAGAGTACATCGGCAAACGTGCCATAGTCACAACAGGGTATGTGATTGTGAACCTCCAATTGCGTATTTTTGTCTCCATAGGTAAAAATAAAATCCCCATAGGTAAAAATAAAATCCCCATGAGGAACGGGGAAAACATGGCGGCCGGCTAGGAAGCAGGTCGCGGATGTCCGGAGCATTGGTGATGTTGATGTGAAGTGAGAGGCGGTCGGTTCTTGGTGATTTGTAAAGGTAACACGTACCTGGATGGGAGCGGTGGCCGTGTAGTGCCTGTGTGGACACCACGGCGAGCTATCGGTTGATTTTGGAGGCCGTTTGTCGGCTGGGCTCGGGAGACCTGCAGCGGATGGCGGAGAACTCGGCTTCGCAAACCACCGAGAGTGAGGGGGCGGAGTCACGTCATTCGCCGGCTGGGAGCTGGGAGCGAGCAGCGCAAGGAGTGAGCAGAGGACGCCGAGTGCTGGCAAAAATCGGGACTCCAACAAGCGGAGGTAGGGGGCGAGGAGCAGAGGCTCTCACGAATATTCTCCCCAGTACATTGCAGAGGGGCAGTAATATCCGTACCGAGGGAACTGTACAGCAAGTTAAGGGCACCGGCACTGAGCAAGCAAGCAAGGGGCTGAAAGAGGGCGGTAAAACAAGATACCAATTGAGGAGTAGCAGACCAGAGGAACAGGTTATTTTGGCGGGGCGAATATTTTTGACAAAACACCAGGGGGCTTGATCTCTTATTCTGCTGAGATTAAGAAGGGTGCTAAAAACGATGTGACAAAGGAGGAAGCATTTTCTAAGTCCATTTCCTGTAGACCTAAGGTCTCACCCTCAAAGAAAGAAAGAAAAAAAAGGCAAAGGAAAGAAAAAGCTGGATTTAAGGCCCCAATAACCCCTTCACTCAACTCATACTTTAAGTCAGTTCCTAAAGTATTGGTGTTGAAACCTCACTCTATCCCCCAATCTCAACTTAGGGCGGGGAAGGCAGCAGAGTTGGATGAGAAAGCTGATCGTTTATTGGGTATTATTGAAGAGGAACGCGAACAGGATTGGTCAACCCTCTTAACACCAAACCCCTTCCAAGTTCTAGACACAGAGATGGAGATGGAGGCAGATAAGGTCACTACTTTATATGCAGAGGCGTCCACTGAGCAGAAATTCCAAACTAATACATCAGACCCATTAGCGGAAGGCTTAACTGGGGTCTCTGTGGTCTCTGCGGACCTGCTAGAGATTGCGGGAGAAGACATATTTACAAGGCATGATGAATCTCGAAGTAATGTAAAAATGTTGACTCCCTCTGAAGAATTTGGCCTAAGCCAGCAAGAGAGATCTGCCTCAATAGATATGTCTGTTATGGAACTGTTAAGGAAATTGGAACAGGACATACATCTAGGTTTTGAAGCCTCTAAAAAGAATCAGGAGCGCATAAGTGCCACATGTACATTGTTAGAAGACAAGATCGATAAATTAACTACGCGTGCAGGAGAGATGGAATCCGAAATGAAAGTTGTACAGGGAAGAGTTGTGGAGAACCGCAAAGAGATAGAGACATTGTATGCTAAAGATAGAGAACTGGATGAAAGAGTAGAAAGACTGGAAAATATGCAAAGGCGCAATAACCTAAAAATTCTTAAACTTCCAGAAGGAAAAGAGGGGACGGATATAAAGACTTTTGTTGTACAGTTGCTGAAAAAAGAACTATCATTAGTTGAAACTGAGGAAATATTGGCCCGAGATATTCAACGAATACATCGTGATCCTTTTAGGTTAAATCCAGACCGTGCAAAGCCAAGGAAAATCCTGATTAATTTTGCGACTTATTCGCTAAAAGAAAAAATCCTGTCACTTGCTCTAAAGAAAAAGTCCATTACGATAGACGGAGTATCAGTAGATATTAGGTCGGATTTGTCACCAGTCACAGCAAATAGGCAATGGGAGATGGGAAAACGATTGATACCTTTAAGAGAGATTGGAGCCACGGCCCAGCTAAAATTTCCCGCTTTTCTAAAGGTTATGTGGCACAATAAGATGCATACATTTCGTACAGTTGACGAGGTAGATGCCTTTTTGGATGTTATCCAAGATGTATAGATATAGAATACTGACCAAAATATACATAAAGTAATAATAAGAGACATCACCACTGAGACATCCACAGGCCTAGGCCATGGGAGTAATGGTTGGGTTTTCCGGGGAGGGAGTCAAGTGTGAGGGGAGGGGAGGGAGAGGGTCAAGGGATAAAATAAAAAAAAATATTCCTCATGAGCTGTCTTGCTGTGCCTTAATTAGAAGGAAAATTTGGTCAATACATGATAAGCATGATGAGCAGGGTTAAAAATAAGGAGCTAAGGTTCCTTACATGGAATGTCAATGGGCTTCGGGTTAAATCAAGGAGATTATTAATTTTGAAATATTTAGAAGATTCACCAGCGCAGGTTATTATTTTGCAAGAAACACATCTAACACAAAAGGAAAGTAAAGAGATATTTAGTACTCAAAAGTGGATTGCAAATGTTGTTTTTTCATCCCAAGACTTGGTTACAAAGGGAGTGGCTATTTTGATTAGAAGTGGTTCCGATATAGTAGTTGAAAAAAGTTCAGTAGACAGTAGAGGAAGATGGGTGATTTGTAAGTTACGATTGTCAAGTGAAGCACTGGTAGTAGTCGGGTATTATGGCCCAAATATAGACGATCCCACAATTTTGGAAAAGATTGAATTGGAGTTACTTGAATTTTCAGGTAAAATTATCATGGCAGGAGACTTCAATACAGTATTAGACGGCAAGCTGGATAGAACTGGTAATACTAGGGCCATAACGAACAGCAAAATGACTGCTAAAGTAAAGTCTGTGATGGTTCAGTTAGGACTCTGTGACATTTGGAGACTTAGGGCAGCACAGCAGCTAGGATTTACTTTTTATAACAAAAAATATAAACATAATTCACGGATAGATTTTTTCCTGTTAGACATTAGGTTGAAAGAACGAGTTATAAGTGTTGATCACATAGGGGCACACTTATCAGATCATTCTGCAGTGAGTTTAAATCTAAGGTTGGAGGTAGAAGAGATGAGCTCTGTTTGGAGACTAGACCGTACAATCTTGGCTGATGTAGAAGTTTTAGAATCTCTCAAAGAGGAGATACAAGTTTTTTTAGATGTAAATGTAGGTTCAGCTAAGGAGGAGATAGTGTGGGAAACGTGCAAAGCATTTATGAGGGGAAGAATGGGAGCTCAAGGCGCAAAAAAACGAAGACTGTATTACAGCAGAGTTTCAAATTTAGAAAAAGAGATCCGAGAGTGTGAAATTAGTCGAACCCTACAGGGAGCTATTAGTCCAGATGGTCCATGGGAGAAAAAACTTTTAGATTTAAAGGTTCAACTCACTGCAACACTTACTCAAAGAGTTAAAGAGAGATGGGAAGCTAGTCAGTTGGCACACTTTTCATATGGAGAGGGATGTGGCAAGTTATTAGCATGGAAAGCTAAGAAAGATGTTATACGGAATCAGATTAAAGAGATTAAGAAACCGGGCACAGGACAAGTTATAGCAGACAACAAACAGATTGTAGAAGCGTTTCAGGAATACTTTGCGAATGTCTACAATGAGGACCTTTGTCCTGAAAAGGCTGAGATTGAGACTTGGTTACCTTTAATAAAACCACTTGCAGTTGAGGATATGCTGGAGTTAAATAAGGAAATCACTCAAGAAGAAGTGATGAAGGTGATTAAGGAAAGTAAAAGAGGGAAAGCACCTGGGCCAGACGGCTTACCTGCAGAAGTGTACAAAGCCCTAGGAAATATAATGGTCCCTACTCTGTGTCATCTGTATAATAACATTTTTAAAGGAGAAGTGACAATCCCGAGCTCATGGAACGAGGCAACTATTGTCCTAATACTTAAACCAGGGAAATCTCCCAAAAACATGGACGCGTATAGGCCGATTTCACTTTTAAATTGTGACTACAAATTCTTCTCAAAAATTTTAGCGGATAGGCTCGGTAAAATCATCCACAAATTGATTCATGAAGATCAAAGAGGTTTTATTAAGATGAGGTATTTAAAAGAACTCACTTACTCTTTGATAGGAATGATAGATTTGGCCTCTAAATATGAATACTCCTTGGCAGTAATTGCGTTAGACGCTGCCAAGGCCTTTGATCGAGTTAATTTTGTATACTTAAAAGCTCTCCTGCACTATCTCAATCTAGGAGATAAATTTACGCAATCTATTTTTTCTTTGTATTGTGCACCGACATCACGAGTACTTGTAAATGGTATTCTTACGCTTCCTATTAGTATAATGCGGGGCACCCGACAAGGATGCCCCTTGTCACCTTTACTTTTTAATATATATATAGAGCCTCTTGCATGTAAAATTAGAGCCTCAGAAGAGATACCCCCCTTTGTTGTGATGGACTGGTCAAAGAAACTCGGTTTATATGCGGATGATATTATTGTTTATTCTTCTAATTTAGTTAGATCATTGGAAAATTTAGTAAAGATAACAAAGGAGTTTGGTAGGATTTCTGGATATCAGTTAAACCAAGAAAAAACTGAAATATTGACTTGGAATCTTAATACGGGAGGGATAAAAACTACAACAGAAATGAGGTACCTTGGAGTTAGGATCACTCAAAAAATTGAAGATTTGGCAAAAACTAATTTTGAGAGAGTAAAAAAGGAGGTTGGCGACACGTTAAAAGGCTGGATGAATTTACCCCTGTCAATATATGGAAGATCTAATCTTGTAAAAATGGTGATTGTACCAAAAATTACTTTTTTGTTTGAGACTATTCCGTTGGGTTTCAAAAAAGAATGGCTAGCGAAGTTACAGAGTATGATTATAACATTTATTTGGGCGTCAAAGGCCTCTCGAATTTCATGGAAGAAAATAAGGAGGAGAGTAAACAAAGGAGGGTTGGCGGCTCCAGATATACGAATTTATGCATGGGCTTTTTGTTTAAAAAATTGCAGGATGTTGTTGGGTACCCTTTTTAGTTCTCAAAATTGGCGGACTATTTGGGATAATGCTGAAGAGATCAGGATATCATGAGTTTGGTTTTTTATATAAGTTTGGAGACCCTAAATTTTTCAAAAAGGTGAGACTTAGAACTTTGAGAGACATTGCCGAGACATGGTGCAAAATTAGAAAAACATTTAAGCTTCCATATTTCAGCTATATGGCTCCAATATGGGAATCTCCTGGAGCTCCCTCCTGGACAAGAGATGCGTTAGCATTAAATTTGAAAAAGGAACCTGCCTTGCAGAGGTGGAAAGACTTGTTTCAAGATGGCAATTTAATTTCTTGGGGTTTTTGTCAGCAAATGTGGGGCCCAGTTTTTTCAAAGTACAAATATATACAGATTCAAAGCTGGGCAAACCATTTGGAATCGGAGATCGGAATGGAAAATGATTTTGAGTCAAAGTTGGAGTCACAGGCTTTCAAGAAGGAAGTAGCTTTCTGGTATTGGCGAATACTAGAAATGGAGGATAGATCTTTCAACTTACCAGAGATGCTGTGGAAGGATACCTTGCCAAGGATCGCGACAGAAGACCAATGGCAAGTAACTATGTGCATGCTATATAGAATTGTTAAACCTGCAAACCTAAGGCGAAATCTTTTATTTACCATTCACAGGGCATACTGGTCTCCGTATAGACTCTCTAAATTTAAGGACGGAGGGATTGTTGGATGTCCAAAATGTAAAGCTCCAAATGTTGATGACTTGCATATGTTTGTATCCTGCCCAAATATCAAGCAATTTTGGATTGACGTGAGTAATTCTCTCTCCAAATCCTTGAATCAATGCATTGAGGTAAGCCCCGAACTAATTATTACTGGGAGATATGATTTACAAAATAGATTTTTGAATAAGAATGTTAGACTTATTTTTTATGCGATGTTGCTAGCACGTCGAGAGATATGTAAACTATGGGTCTCACCACTTAGTCCCATCTTAATGGATTGGATTTTAGCCATGAGGTACATGGCTAAGCTGGATATGTTAGACCGCTCTAAAAGAAATAGAGGTTTTTGGGTACCCTTCCTGTTAAATTTTGGTTAAATTATATTTATGTTAAAGTCCGATGATTAAGCCCGTGCCTGTTTCGCTGGTATATGGTCTATCCTAGGACGATAAATAGAGAGATGGTGGAGGACTCACATGTTGGGTCAGGTGGTCAAGAAGGATAGTCTACAGCAAGACCAGACTCAAATTATGTGTTGTCCACGCCCCATTCTCTAACCCAGCCTTAAGAGACAAAAATAGCCCAGAGGTGGATTAGAAAGAAGCTATGGGCGGCAAGACGGCAAATGAGGATATTAAAAAAAATAAAAAATAAAATAAAATCCCCATGGAGAAACAACATAACCCCTTCAGCTACATGATCACACTTTTTGAAACTGCTCCCTGCTCATCTAATGAGTGAAAAACATTGGAGAATATGTAACCCTGCCCTTCATAGCAGGAAATCTTCTATTGTTTCGAGGTTAGGAATGGGTCATGAACAATTCTGTGAATACCTAATACCCCGTTTGTTGGTACTGCTAAACTTCCCAGGGGGCCTACTCCCCACACCTGGTAAAAATGTTTTAACACGCCTAATATTGCGCCATTCTAGGGTAATATTACCCATGAGCAAATGAACTTTTACTCAATTGCTTGTACTCGTAAATAAGCACATTTGCCTAAACTGTACATTTGCGGGTAAATTGTTTTGTCAATGGTCCCGCAAGGACCTTATTTATCTGATCCTCTCAGTGGTAGGCATTGAGGAGCAATGGTGAGCATACAAACTTGCAACTAAAGGTTTGTTTGAAAGTATGATGTGTGACCTAACAGTTTCCACATTATTGTTCCTATCATGCAGAACTCTGGTTTGCAGACATTAAGGGCCTTAAAGTACCTCTAAAATACAACGATACATTTTTATCACATTGCAGTGCAGTGGAAAGTATAATGATTACAATGCAGATTGTTTTCGTCGATGCTTGCCATCAGGTAACTATAAATGTATTCTGGAGTCATATCTCAAAATGTTTCTCAACAGCCCATTTTGTTTAATATCGGATGCATATTTTACATTTGCCATTAACTGAATTAAGTACCCCAGGAATGAATAATTGATCCACCAGCTCTGCTGTTGTTCCCACTGCAATATTTCAAATTAATGGTCTGTGGTCATTTATCTCCTATGTACAAGAGATGTACAAAGCTGTACATTGTGGACATGAGGCATTTTCAAGGTTTCATCTCATTAGTCAGTAATAAAAATTCAAGCCCAAGACAAAGTAAGAAAAAAAAGAAACACTTCAGGTGAAAGGTAATGAATCTACATCGTAAACATGTCTCGCCTTCGAAGGAGCTCTTTTTTCAGTACTGAATAATAGTGATAACTTGCTAACAGTCCATTTCTGAATCTTCTTGAGCGTAAAAAAAGCCAGAATATGAACATATTTAAGCATGGCTTGAAACTGCAACATTTAAACTATTGAAAACTGTTAAAAAAGTAGTTACAGCGCGGGTGGACATTAAAGCACAGGCGCTATCTGAAAATTCAAAATAATGTTACGTTTAGTGGTAGTCTGAGTAAGGCAGCACGTCAAAAACGCATTTACTTCAGTAATCTCCCGGGTTTTCTGCAGAGGTAATCTGTCCAGGTATCATGATAAAACACCAGCTAAGCTAGGTGACCTTTTCTGTAAAGTGCTCGACATCTCGCCAAAAGATAACTGAGCACTCTGTGGGTACCTCCATTTGTTCTTTGTATTACCAGGCCTATAATTGCCAGGCAGAGCAGGCTGTAATTAATGTCAGTGCAGATGCACTTTTTGATGAGGTCACCGCCGACTTGCAATTTTTTTTTTCCTGCTGTCATTTTCAAGTTGCTCTCGTAGGAAATTGGAGAACACGGACCATTTCAAAGTGAGCGATCTAAATGCTAAGTAAAGTAATGACTGAGGTATAATAAAAGAGATTAAGAGAGTTTTGCTCCATCGGACTGAAATTACTTTCTAGAAAAAAAAACAGCGTCCTACTTTCTACGGGGAGCGGGAACTTAAAATAACAGTACAAGATGGACATTTACTAGCATGAGGCCGTTGTTTTTGGAACAACGGCGCAACAAATCTAAAAGGATTTGAAATGTGATGTATCTCTGAACTGTATAATGTGAAATTTGATGTTTTTGCTCGCCATTTCCCAACAGCCCTATCTAATCTCAGGTCTTGTTCTTGTGTGTGCTGGAGTTCCTTACAGTATGATGATTTGTTTTAGGAAGTGCTGAGCAGAGAAATTGTGTTTACATCACCTAGGAGTAGACCAAGAGTCATTGGCGCAGCATTAGTGCATGGATCCCTCACTGGATAAGGGACACCCATTGACCTCTTCACCCATATTTATGATGTGAGTGTTGTTTGGTTCTCACTGACTAGAGCAACTGATTCCGAATTGTGACTCATATGGGACATTAGCATTGTGTTATGTGTACCACTAGAAGCAGGTGGTTGTTATCAGTGCAAATCTGTGGGGGCAAGGCCCATTTTTCATCATCAGACGTTTATACAGAGCAAGAGACAGAAATGTAGAAAAGGGAGAGAAGGGAAAGAAGTTTTCATAGGAAAACTGTAACAAAGGGGAAAATCGGGGTTGAAAAATATTCCAACAGGGTGGGATTGGGATAGAGAGACTAGGGGCCTCATTTATGAGAAGTGACGCATCGCTGCATGAAAGCAGCCATGCGTCACTTCTCAGTGCGCCCTCCTTGCAACTTGATTGATGCGTCATATTTATTGTATGACGCATCAAGGAGTTACAGATACGTCAGTATTTCTGACGTATCTGTAGACGCAAAAGTGACGCATTGCTGGAGTGTGTCACAAAAGTAACGCAACTCCAGCAATGTGTCCTTTCTCATGGGGCAAGCCCCATGTGAAAGGGCCTGCGTCAGTCTTACGACCTGCTGTGAGGCAGGCGTAAGATATTGACGCATTTGTGTCCTAAAAGAGGCGCAGTGTAATCTTGGAGATTTCACTTCGTCACTTTTGCGACCCTTTCTTGCACCGGAACGATCCCCTGCATACATTATACCTGGTGCCGGTATAATGTGGCGCAGGGGTTTACAAAGTGACGCATCTACCTAGATGTGTCACTTTGTAAATATGGTGCAACAAGGCACATTTTTATCGCTGCTGGTGCGTCACAAAAAGAGATACACCGGCGGCGTAAAAGTGACACACAGCCTCATAAATGAGGCCTTAGAAGTGTAAAGTGATGGAAGAGAGTGCCAATGGGTGCAATAAAGAATACGCAGCCTTGGTATGTGGAAATCACTGCATTTGATAAAGTCAGTTTTAGGCCTTTGAATTTATTGAATTTTTTCACGAACTAAGTGCCATATTATCAAGAACAGCGATAACATTATAGCTACTTTCGCAACAGGAAATTGCCACTAAAGCGGCGATAAGGGGCTTGATAATATGCCCTGGAGAATTCCCATAGAATCCCAGGTTCTGGTGTGAACCTGGGCTTCTATGGGAATTCACATGGGCATATTATCAAGCCCCTTATTGCCGCTTTAGCGGCAGTTTCCTGCCGCTACAAACGATAATGTTATCGCCGTTCTTGATAATATGGCACTTAGTACTAAATATCAGATCTACGGGGCATATCAGCATCAGCCGTTGATAATTATCGCTACGCGCGCTTAGTGCAAGGATAATTACCAACAGCTATCGCTGGATTGTATCGCTGAGATACCGCGCTATCAGCCACGCTTATCTCCAAGGCGATAAAAAATCCAAGCAATAGCTAATGATTGTGCGATTATCGCATGAAATCCAGCTATTATCGCACAGTGAATGGCGATAGCTTTTTGATAGGGCAGGGCAGACTTAGCCAGAATATCCAACTGCCATTGGATATTATGGCTTAGTCAGGTTGTACGCCGGTGTAAAGAAACCTGCTCTAAGCGCGGTTAGCGCTACTTTTATGGTGTAGATGCCCAACCAACCTCCCAACTCCTTATCCGGAGCATAAAACCCAGCCGTGTTAGAATTATCACTGGCTTCCTGAACTCACGCCACCCACTATGCTACGTCTCAGCCCTGAAGAAGTCACTGGATTACTCCCACATGTGACGAAATATGTGTCGGCTGGTTGCTTGCGCATATCCTCATTAAACACACGTGAAAATACTCATCTGGTATTGATCAAATATCGTGTCTTGAACACTGCAACCACATGGAACCGTCTCTTGACAACCATTACGTGTGACCTGGACTTTGTTTAGCGCTACTTTTATGATCGCTAAGCAGGTTAGCGATTACATTGTTAATTGGAGAAATGTCGGTTAGCAACATTCTCCACGTTAGTTTGCCAGGGTACGCCCACTTTGCATCTCATTGGTGATGCAAAGATGGGCGTTAGGGAAACCGACGCTGAGGCATTGAAACACACGTTAGCGAGTCCATGCTGATAGTGCAATAAAATTATTGCCGCTTTTCACCCGCAAACAGATGCTAAAGCAGTGATAATTTTATCGTGGGGCCTTGATGATCTGCCCCAAGATCTCTTGTTCTGCAAATCACCTTGGGGCATATAACCAAGAACGGCGTTAAAATTATCGCCGGTTTAGCAGCAGAAAACTGCCTCTAAAGCAGTGATAATGGGCATGATAATTTGCCCTGGAGAATTCCAATAGAAGCCCATGTTCATACCAGAACATGGACTTCCATTGGAATTCTCAAGGGCATAATTTTATTTATTTATTTATTTATTTATGCGTTTTTATATAGCGCGGACCTTACCCGAAGGCGTCGGAGCGCTTCACAAAAGTAACAGAACTGATACATGAGGAGAACATTACATGTGAACAGATTACAAAAGCAGACGTTAAATTACATGAGGTAAAAGTGACAATTGTGAGCGAACAAAATACATGAGGTAGCAAAAAGTGCACAGGAGGAAAAAGTGACAAGTGTGCAGGTTACAAGAGAAAACAAAGTACAATTAGAGGTATAAAACTGCAATATATGCTAGCCACTCAGGCACAAAAATAAACGTTACGTAGGCAATGGTGTAAGAATAAACGTTACGTAGGCAATAATATCAAGCCCATTATCATCACCGCTAAACCGGCGATAATTTTTAACACCGTTCTTGATAATATGCACCCTTGTTGCTGCGCCATTCCCGTATTTATCTACTTTATGCCCCTTTCAGACAGGAAAGGAGTGCATACTGGATCTCCATTCAGGACTACACAGAACGTGCCTGTGGTTCTAGTTTCTGCTCATTCAGTGGTGGCAGACGCCTTGATGCCATTGCGGAATTCATCTATAATACACTGCTTTCCGTGTGCAGATGTTTACTGCCTGTCTTACATGTGGTCAAAGTTATAATATGCATATGCTTGGATGTATTGCATTATTCCCATATCTGAAGCTTGGTCTAAAGTTCATGTGCAAATAGGATGTATAGGTGCACAATTGTGCGCACACTCACACCCACAAATGTGCACGTGCGCGGACACACATGCACACACACACATACACTCATCCCCCTTTGCCCCCCCATCACCAACACCACATTGGACTTAAGAAGTGGACATTTCAAGAATGAGAAGGTAAGGTGAAGGAAAATGCACTGCAGAGTAAGTTATGCTCCACAAAACTGTAAGAATTGGAGCATTTTCAATAGATTACGAATGCAATTCTAATACTTATCTGTGCTCCTACTTTAATTACACTAAAAGAGGTACCAAATGTGTGGTACAATAAGTCGGTCTATTTAAGGTTTATAGTGTTTTTAGCGTGCGTAAGAAAGAA
Organism: Lissotriton helveticus; assembly: GCF_964261635.1. Taxonomy (NCBI): domain Eukaryota; kingdom Metazoa; phylum Chordata; class Amphibia; order Caudata; family Salamandridae; genus Lissotriton; species Lissotriton helveticus. The sequence goes on along the minus strand of NC_136059.1, from coordinate 2,035,177,224 downwards.
ACTTACCTACCGAAAATGTTTGCAATACAAGAAAAAAAGATTTGTAAGAAAGCACAACATTCCCCAATTCACCTAACACTACAAATGCTTCTCCTGTGTGTGGCATATGTTATGGACACATAAGTAGGTGCATCCTTGGTACACACGAACACACAATAACACATGCATATTTTTGATAAGCAGAGCAAGAAAATGCATGTGAGCAAATATTCCCATATTTTTCATTGAATAATTTGTATATTGATATGGTCCTGCTGAAGCTACCTTTAGGAGAGCTAAGGAGAGTCCGTTTATACACGGCCAATATTAGGCATTGTTGTGTGTTCCTATTGCAAAACTATAAATCTTATACAATGTATGGTCAACACAATTTTATTTTGTTTTAAAACATATATCTTTACTTTCCCACCCTACATTTTGTAGAAATTACATTACATTTTCACGATTAGATTTCAAATTATTAATTAATTCCTTAAATGGTTTCTGCCATCGAGATTCCAATGGTTAAATATCAATATGCATTTGGGCCTTAAGGGTGGGAAGTATAATTTAATCAAATTCCATACTGCAATCGGCAGAGATCTTATGTGTCTGACAGACAGTGGTCAGATGCCAGTGTCTCAAACAGTGCCATGTTGAAATCATTGATAATTTACAACATTTTGAGCAATTGCTAACCATTCATGCTGTTCTTTGTGAAGTGCAAGGAGCAGACCACACACCCTGCTGCATTCCACAATCAGTAGTTTTATGCAGCACTGGTCTAGTACATTTTTTACATATATTTGACCTCTTATTTTTTCTTCATTCTCAATATGATAGTGCCTTTCCACTAACGTTATTTTATTGTGTGTGCATGATAGTTTGTCTGCTGTATAGTGAGGTTTTCTCTCCTAGAAGTGAAAGTTACAGTTGACACCTTTATTACTTACTTACTTACATACTCCCTATTATACTGATCGGTATGTAGGGCAGCAATGAAGGACCTCCATTTCTGGCTGTCTTTGGCAAATTTGTATATGGTGCCCCAGATGTGGTTCAGGGTCTTTGTGAGAAATTGGTTTGTTGTTTAAGTGGGACAGTAACCCTGCTCAAGTCACTAAAATATTCTTTGCTTAACCCCCTAGTAGCTTGGCACAAAAGCAGTCAGGGATAACTTTGACGCAATGTGTAAAAAATGTATTCAGCTCACAAACAGCAATGAAGTGAAAACACAACACAAGAAATATCCTACACCAATTTAGAACAATAAAGTGAGTTTTAATTAATTATTTGGCACCAAACTGACTAAAATCCAATTAGTATAACCGGAATTAAGAATTTGTAACATGTAAGGTAAAAGCTAGCCGTTAAAAGATCAAAGCTTGGACTTTGGACATGTAGTCGTGCTTGACCAAGTCAAAGTAACAAAATATGGCTTGGGTGGGATACAAAAGTGGATTGGATCTGGTCACCACTTAGTCTTGGGCTTAGAAATATTTTTGTGGAAAAATGTTCAGAGGAGGTAAAGTTCAGTATTGCAGCTCAAACTGCCAAGCCAGGTCTTCCCTGGCTTGTTTCTGGTCCAGGAAAGACCTAGCTTAGCAGTTCGACTGAACTGTTCCCATGAGGCACAGGGTCAAGACTTGCAGATATCTGGGGTGGAGAAGTGAGCTAAAGAACGATCATGGATTCCACCCAGATCTGTGACTGGGGGTGAGTGTCTGAAACATTTCAGTGCTCCATCCATCATCTCGTGTTTGCTTTGTTCGCTGTAAGTTGGCAGGGTATGCCCAGACGTGGGTCCCTTGCTCACTTTGCCACTGGATTCAACCTAGCCTGGCTGATGAGAGTTTTTACCCTGAAACCGGTCCCAGGATGCTTGTTTCTGGTTCAGGGAAGACCGGGCTAGACTGTTCCCATGAGGCAAAGAGTCAAGACTGATTTACATATAGCTGCTTCTGAACTGGAATGGCAAAGTAAGGTAAAGAACGATGATGCATTCAACCCAGATCTGTGACTGGGGATGAGTGTCTGAAAAGTTTCAGTGCTCCATCCATCATCTCCTTGTGTTTGATTTGTTTTCCCTAAGTTGGCAGGTTATGCCCAGACGTGGGTCCCTTTCTCACTTTGCCACTGGATTCAAGCTAGTCTGGCTGATGAGGGGTGTTACCCCGAAACCAGTCCCAGGATGCTTGTTTCCTGTCCAGGGAAAAACTGTTGTGGCAGTTTGGGCTGGACTGTTCCCATGAGGCACAAGGTCAAGACTGAGTTGCATATAGCTGGATCTGAACTGGAGTGGAGAAGTGAGCTAAATAATGATGATGGATTCAACCCATATCTGTGACTGGGGGTGAGTGTTTGAAAAGTTTCAGTGTTCCGTCCATCATCTCCTTGTATTTGCTTAAGTTAACCTTTGTGCCATGCCCCAACCTTTCTTTTTTTTTATACATAGGTCACCCCTAAGGTAGGTCCTGGATAACCCATTGAAAGGGCGCAGTCTACTTAAACAGTAGGACATGTACTCTTGAGTTTTACATTTCCTAGTAGGGGAATACACTTAAATTTGTTTTTCGCTATTCCAAAGCCTATCTCTCCCGTGGGATAACAGTGAGATAGCCTTATTACATTTCATAAGTGTAATTTCTAAAAAAGGAAGCGATAGAACCCCCAAATGTGGTGTCCCTGGAAACACAATAAAAAAACAGCTTATGTTGAAGTTGGATTTTAAATTGCAATTCTGAAATTGCTACTTTTAGAAAGTTAGTAATGCAAGGGATGGGCCCTGTACCACACAGCTAGATTGAGCCAGTAAATCCTAAAAAGTCAAAACATCTAGCTGACCATTTATAGGCTGATAACATTTAGGCAGGCTCGGACCAAATTCACAAATCAGTTGGTCTGTTAAATTTAATTATTCATTTTAAATCATTTCATTTTATGAATCCTCAAGACGGAAATCAGATACACATAACGTTCACATTGGGGAACAGCGTTTACAACGCAACTTTTACAACGCAGTACCTTTACCACACAACTTTTACAACGCAAGTCGTTACAACGACTTGCACTGGGGGGCGCTCTAGGATAGGGAATAGTTAATTTACTATCCAAAACCTTCCCTACTATCCACAGGGACTGGAGTTGGAATAGTAAATTAAACTATTCACTATCCAGCACCCCCCAACGCAAGTCGTTGTAACGACTTGCGTTGTCAAAGTTGCGTGGTAAAGGCATGCGTTGTAAAAGTATGCATGGTAATGACATACATACATCCGTTCACATTACATCAAACCAAACAAAATTGAGACATAGTGACAACAATAACTTTAAATAGTGTCCAGTCCAAAAACAGAAAAAGCAGGTAGCCCACAGATCAAATGTTCAAGAAACACTGAGGTTGCCACTCAATGGGGGGAAAAAGCATTTCAGGTGACAAAGGGTTACAGCATTCAATACATATATTTCCCTAAGTTGCTACACATTCTTATTTAAATTCTTCCCCTGATGGTAAAAAAGTGCCAATGCTTTTCAAGTCCTACTCTATTTACGGGAACTCTCTTCAGGGCTGTGCCTGGATTCTCAAGTAGATCTTCAGCATCCCTTCAAGGAAATTGAAAATTGTTGTGGGGTTGTGATCTTGAAAGAAAAAGATTCCTTTAATTCCAACAGTCACCATTTCTTCAGTTTACTGTTATTTTTAACATGGCTTGTGGTGCCGGTTTATTTATAAACTTGCTGCTTAGAATTACTAATGTCAGCAGGTGCTCTCCGTGGCAGATATAAAAGGATCTTAATCACTCCTGTTCGTAGTCAAAGTTTCTGAATTGCTGTCAATTCCAAACATCTCTTAGTCATTCCTTCCGTATTCCGGAGGCTCTCTGTCAGAGGAAGTTGGCATTCTCTTACTGTAACCATTTGGCGTCTCCTGCCTGTCTATGAATACACATACGGAGTGGATGACAGCTGGCTTTCGGCATTCTCTCTAGATAGCCACAAACAAAGGGAAATAAGGTGTGACTGATTGGCCAACCACATCCTGGCGGGCCATCCAGCGCAGCTTGGGAAGAAGGAGCTAACACTTACACCTGAAAAACTGTGTCCTGTCCCCATTCAAATGGTTGCATTCTCCCTGTAGTGAGTTTGGAGCCAGAGCAGGAATGAAAGGGACTTGTGCACTTCAAAGGAGAGTCTTTGATGTCCCCCTACTCCAAGGTCCAACTGAGTATTATTATTGGAGCTTTGATACCACTAACTGAGAACACTTCTGGAACTGAGGACTTTCTACCAGGAAGAATGACTGTTGTGCTGCTGTAGTGACTGCCACTTTGCTGAACTGCTTTGCTGTATTGACCTGCTGCCTCTTGCCTGGGAGTAAGAAGGACTGGACCTGCATCTCCACATCCCAGAACCAAAGTATTTCCAAAAGCTTGTTGGCTTACCTTCTGTTTTCTGAAATCTCAAGGATATCATAGACTTCTTTCTTCATCCTGCAACCAGAACCTGGACTGAGAAAATCCTTCCATTTACAGCATGGTGCCAATCAGAAACATCACATTTCTCTCGATACCGACGCATCGGCGTGGTTGCATGAACCACGGACACCGCATTACTGATTATGCAATGCATCGTCTCCAATTTGCAAAGCATCTCCAGCTTTGCATGGCTCAGCATCAATGCATCACTTTGTGCTGCTCCATTATTTATAGATCAGTGTTGCGATGATGACACACCGCCCGATGCTCAAAGCCTCCTGATTCTCGACGGATCTTCAACTTTGCGCCACTCAGACGTGACGCATTGCCTACATCTGTGGGATTGACAGCGACGCATTGCCTCCGCAGGCCAAAGCTGGTCTCTGTGTCTGACTCATGCTCCATTACATTTGGACTGAATTTTTTGACTTGCCCCGGTCAAGCATGACCAAATAGTCCCGGTTCACGCTATTCGTTTCTAAGCACTACAAAACGGTTTATTTTTGTTTTACTCATAAACATAAACGCAATTTTTTTCACACTGTTGAGGAGTCCTTTTATGGTGTTTTTACAATGTTACTGTTTGAAGTGTTGCACAAATATTTTACACATTGCCTCGTAAGTTAAGCCTGAATTGCCTATGTCAAGCTAACAGAGGAAGAGCACAGGTTAATTTACAGTGTGTTACTGACTTACCCTGACTAGGGTTATGGTTCCTGGTTGGATAGGGTGCATGCCCATGCCAATCAGAAGCCAAATTTCTAACAGCATAATATCTTTTCTGAGTAATTTGCTATCGGGAGCAGAGAGAGATTTGGTGTTTGGGCGTCTCTGAAATTCACATTTTAAAAATACATCTTTTGCTAAAGTTGATTTAAAAATTGTGTGCTTGAAAATGCTAGTTTTAGAAAGAGGGCATTTTCTTGCCTAACCATTCTGTGTCCCTGCCTGTCTGTAGAATACACATTGGGGTTGGCTGACAGTTGGGCTCTTGTGCATTCACTCTAGACAATCACAAGACGAGAGCTGAGGTGTGCCTTGCATATCCTGATGGGCCATCACCAGGCTGAGGAGCCTTCCTGAGATAGAGTGGGGAGAGGAGTAGTCACTGGCAACTGAATAGGACTTTGCCTGTCCTCACACAAAGCCATCTCCACCCCCCGTAGTGTGTCTGGAACCAGGCCAGGTAAAGATAGGGTCTTGTGCACTACAAAGACTTTGCTTTGAAGGTTGCCTACTTCAAAGGCAGTAAGGGGTATAGGTATTGGCCTTGGAACACCCCAATATCAGAAAACATCTGGACTGAGGACATTCTGCCAGATAGAAGAGCTGGATGCTGTAGGAGGAACTGCCAGTCTACCTGTTGCTTTATTGTGCTGGCCTGCTGCTTGCTGCCTCTGTTCTGGGAGTGAATGGACTGGACTTTGCTTTCTATATCCTGCTTCCAAGGTTCTTCAAGGGCATGTGAGTGCTTACCACCTGTTAAGAAGTCTCAGGGCCATCAAAGACTTCACTTACCAGTGCCTGGCCTCTTCTGTTGAGAGTCCTTACTTGCCAATTGTGCCAATTCCAGTTCCTGGGCCCTTGTAAGTGTAATCTGGCGATCTTTAGGAGAAAATCCAGGCATCGACTCCCAGCGCCTGTTTTCTCAAAGCATTGCTCCAAAAGATCAAAGCATTGCTCCAAAAGATCGATGCATCGCCACTGCCTGCACCAAAGCTTGGTTCCCGTTTGAAGCATCATGCATGGCTTTTCAACGCAGGCCACCACAACACATTAAGGAACCTAGGCACGTGTCCGGAAACGAACATATCACCTCACTGCATCGTCTTCCCTGCCTAGCAGTAAGGAATGGATGCATCACTTCCCCTGCCTAGCAGTGAGCAACCACGCATCACCTCCCCGGTGTAGTAAGAAACCAACACCTTGCTTTGTTTTTCCAGCATCTCACCTCCCCTGCATCTTGTACCATCTTTGATTTTTGATGCATCTAGGGTACTGCATGCTAAAACAAATGCATCCATTGATTTTTAGGGACTAAACTTGTTAAGTCTTTTAAAAGTGATATTATGACTTGTGAATGCTGGATTTTTGTTGTTTGGGTTTTGCTTTATTCAGATAAATATTTACTTTTTTCTTAACTGGTGTGAACTTTGTAGTGTTTTCACTGTGTTAGTATGTGTGTGTGTGTCTATACTGGTGTGAACATTTATGGTGTTTTCACTGTGCTAGTGTGTTACTCTGTGTGTTTTTAAAATACTTAAGTAACACATGAAAATTCCCTTGGTGATGCCTGAAATGAATTTTGTCTAACAGATAATGTATTACTAATATCCTGCTTACTTCAATTTCTCTCTAGTTTGAACTCACAACCATCATTACACCATACTTTTCTGAACCCCACAGATAAGTAGAACCACAGAGGCACTTACAGTCTATCCATTAATTAGAACATACCATTGCCAAGGTATATATCTCATTCAATGTTTATTTTTCGTAAAAAGTTTTACCTTTTTAAAAAAAAAATATATTGATAACAGTCAGGGATTGTAATTGCTTTTCCTTTTAATGTTGCCCACTGTCTATAACACTTACATCAATATTAGCGTATAGTATCATACATCAAAATACACAATGTTGAAAAAGATATTTAAAAAACCAGAAGGGTTAATACATGTTGACGCGTTTCGGTGGATCTTGCACATTCGCACCACCTTCTTCAGGACAATTGAAACACAATAATCTATGAAAACAATTAAAAAAAGGGAAACAATAATCACTATTTTAACCTTGGCAGACGGTTGACATGCTTCATATATATATATTTTTAATCAGTTTAGCCATCCAACTCCTTTGTTCATACTTTTTGTTCCCATTAAACTAAATGGCTCTAGAAACATTCAAAATACATTTTATCCTGTGCTTGTTTGTAGGTCCCACGTATCATTCTAGGTGAGGCGGTTCCCCATCCCGAGTTAATTCCAGGGGGCACTCTCACTCTTACTCTCGCAACCCATCACTTATTCCGTATACTTCCATTTAACTAATGATATAATGATCTCATGGGTATACCTTAAAAAAACTCCACTTGTGACCCAGGTTCAGTTTTAAGGTCCCCTGTGTTCAGCTTGGCAATATCCTATGCTGAGACCGACAAGAGCATGTGTTAATCTCTCCTCTTCTAGCGGTATTGGGCCATAATAATAGTCATTGCCTGAACCAAGTTTAAAATACTTTACACAATGCTTCTGAGATAAGCCTGCCTGTTCATGGTAAGCTACCAAGGGGGTGAGCATGGGTTAGCTGTGGGACTGCTTTACCATGACCAGAGTGAGGGTCCCTACTTGCACAGGGTGCAAACCACTGCCAATTAGAGACCCTGTTTCTAACAATGTAAAAAAACTATACCAGGTAAAATAAGATATTGCTATAAAGTGCAGAATTTCAGTCAAGTTGAGTTTGTGGACCTAGCCCACAGGAATGGACCACAGTCTAGCCCAAAATAACAGGGGTTACTGGCAACTACTAGTCCAATGTCAAATAAAAGGGTTACTTCTTCAAACAGGGAGGGCAGCACTCTATTACAGACAGATGAAACTTCTCAAAAACATTTTTTCAACCCTGAGTCTCTTGCTGCTGTTTGCATAGCTCCACCTTCTGAAGGCTTTAAGTACTAATAATGTAAAGGGCAGTGTGGGAATTAATTTTCGAAAACATAATTTTAGCGTTTGATGAATTAATGGCAGGTCATCTCTCAGCTCAACAGTTTGAATTTGCCTTTATTAACCATTGTAATGGATTTTTCATACACACCATCAACATAACATCTTCCGTAAGCACTGAATAGGTGCTGGAGAATTTCACACTCTTGGAAAATATGGCAGTACAGCAATGAGCCTGTCCGGTAGAACATTTAGAAATATATTGATAATGGTTGGAGCCATTGGACGAAACCGACACACACCTGCTCCAAATGTGAATCATATTAATTTTTACTGATTCTAGTCAAATGTAGCCCTGCATCTTGCTGAACAATATACTGTTCTATCCAGTTTTCCAAAGCTCCTCCAAGAGACGTAGGGGCATATTTACAAGCCCTTGCACCAGACGCTCTGGTGGCTTAAACTACAAAATCATATTTGTGAGGGCATACAAAGCCACATTGAGTGGTTTTGAATGGCATCATAGATATAGAGTAAGGCAAGGTAGTGCAAATCGCTGCATTGCCCTACTCTGTGCTGGGAGATGTTTCATGGGCATTGTGGTGGGTGTTCCAACACAACACCAATGGACTCTGATGCTACCCCAGATTTATAATACCATGTACACCTGTGGATGTGTCAAAACCTTGCACCTTCCCAGGGGAGGTGGAACGAGGAGAAATAACTTTATTTCTCCTAATTATTTCCTCTTTCCATGTGTGCTACATACTGTATCACACAAGGAATGAGGTAAAATCCTCCAAGGATTGGTCCTGCGCTGGAAGATGCTCCTTCATGCCCAAAAAAAATCCTGCCCACAATACAGGCATCCTTGCACCATGGTGCAAAGGTGCCTGCATTGGCACTAGGCTTCCTAAAACGTCGCCAGCACAGGAAAAGGACAGGAATGGACCGTATTGGACAAATAAGGTGCATTCATGACCTTCCTCTGTGACTTAGAGCAATGCAGCAAGATGACTTGCTTATCTGCCATACGCCAAATCCTCATAATTGAGACCCATAGTCAATTGAGTGTCAAAAGCACCACTCAGATCCACAAAGCCCAGGATAATATATATAATATATACACCCTAGGAATTATTTCAAGGGTGTAAACCACCTACCTAAGCCACAATTGCAAAAGGCAGATAAGCGTCCTATGGCCAAGGAATCCTTGGATATAATAAATATTTATTTTTCCAAATATATTAGCCATTGTATGTATCCATGTCTTTGGTGTGTCGCTTCAAGTCTCTGATTCCCTTTCTTGAAAATGGGATTACGGTAAAGCTCCTCTCCAGTAGATGGGACCGTTTCGATATATAAGAGGGCATCGACATTGAAAGTGGGTCAAAGTGCATTCTCACCTTTCAACTTTGCTTTTCCATTTTGAAAATGCCTATATCGTGTGGAAACCGCCTTTATATTCACTCCTTCAATCTGAGGGTTTAGCTTTCCGTGCTTCTGTTCTTGCTAAAAGTAGATTTGAAAACTTTTTCAAAGTATGAAATGACCTTCAAATATTTGGAATATATTCAGAATCCTACGAGATTGTGGATATTCCTCAACATTTACTGGCGAAGCCAGGAACAACCACAGGCATGTTTCTGGTAGCCACTGCTCCTTCATTTGCTCCAATTGAATTTTCACCGTACAAGACAGAAGCTGCAATATTGTCATTTCTGTTTCAATGAATTAGGAATGAAGGGGCATATTATCAAGACAGGCGATAATGGGCTTGATAATATGCTCTATGGAATTCCAATTGAAGCCCATGTTAGATGTCCTTCACATTTAACATGGGCTTCAATTGGAATTCCATAGAGCATATTATCAAGCCCATTATCGCCGTTTTAGCGGCAGTTTTCTGCCTCTAAAACGGCGATCATTTTATCACCTGTCTTGATAATATGCCCCGGAGTGTTGCCCTCATTAACAATGCTTTGCTTTCCTAAATTCAACTTAGGCACAAACAAAAACATTTTAATGTATGTGACAAATGAGTAATTGTTTTCTTTTTTTATTAGAGAATGAATGACGTTCAGAAATTTGTTAAGGTCACGTATGGGGAAAACAATTGTCAATGGTTGTAAACTTGGGCCTAATTTCAATAAGTAAAACCACATAGCAGAAGCTCTGTGAAAAGTACCTCGACACCAATGCACAAGCACTTTGTATTAAATACTCTCCTTTTCTTAGTCCAAGGATGTGCTTAGTTGTTGCTTCCAGAACACCAAGACGATTACCACAAGCAGAACCAGGTGAACCCTTACAATATGAGTTGTCAGTGTTTACCTTCTAAGATTTATTTTTGCTTTTTGAGCTTATTTCTTGCATTGTAGTAGAGCAGAGAGAGTTCCAGAGAGCAGTTGTCTGCTCCAAAACATCAGCTGCACTACGCCAATGGAACCTGAGTTGCACACGTTCTGCCACTGGTTTCGTATCAAGCCTCAAGGTGATTCAGGACCTTCTCACCAAGCTTATTTCTAGCTTTCCTTCACAGACTCACAGGCTGGAGTCTGTTGTTGAGTGTCAAATTTAGTAAGTATTCGGTAGGAATCTTATAACAATTGTTGGGTGTGGCCGTATGTCCAATCAAGGTGGCCATATGCCAACTGGGCTATTTGACTTTACACATTGCCTGGAAGATTTGTATGAGAGTGAGCTCACAGGTTGTATGCGTTGGTTATGTGAAGCTTTGCTATCTATCTGCTTGCTTAGCTGGACTATACTGAGCGAGAGCTATGGATTCTTTCATGGCATTTTCCTCCGTTGTATATGTATCCATTGTCCTTCAGAACATATTGGGTTAATTTCCCAAGTTGGATAGTCACAATATACTGATTGTTGGGCCATTTTGCATGTTATTACTTAAATGTGAGATATGCATTAATTCATTCATTATTTGCAAGTGCATACCAATGCTATTCAAAACATGTCAGTGGATAGTACTTTATGTTTATTGAGCAAATGGTAATTCACAGTGCTTCATATAACATGCAGAGATTTAGAAACATATCCTATATTGATGGCTTTGACAAGCACTGCTGTTCTTCTCAAGAATTAATTTGTGTATTTTTCTAAACCACCAGCTGGTCTCCGCTCGCTAGCCAAGAGCATCAAAACTTTGTGGCAGGATAAACATGTATTATTTTTACTGAGGGCTGCTTATAGATTGTTAACCAATAAAACTAGATCGTTAAAACATAAACAGTTATTATGTTTTTAATATAAGCTGTTTCCTTCTTGTTGAACAATTACAAAAATGAGTTCTGCAATTGAAACAATATTTTTTACAAATATAAAAACAATTACTTGCCTGTTAACCAATGAGGATGCAGATTTTAATCATATCAATATAGTAGGATTTCTAAAAAAGTCATAGAAAAGACAGTGCATGCAAGAGAAAGGCTCACAAAGAAGTAGAAGTAGTCAACTCATCATATACACTAATTATCATATATGCCTGTAACGCATCACATATAAACGTTTAAAGTAGGAAGACTTGAGGAAGGCATGACACTATACATACATTTGCAGTACACTTCACAAACTGCACTTATTTTTCTAAGAACCCGTGTCTCTTAATGTGCTGTTTAACTCGGTTTCGTAATGTCTCAAAAAGGGCCATTTGCAGAATGTACAGTCATTTAGAGCTCTGCACTGTAAATAACATGTTGATTCCAAGAACACAAGAACACTAACCCTGCAAGTACTTGGTTTATTAATCTGAGATTCTAACTATCACAACACTGTTTAGTTGTGTTCTTTTGTATGATGGTGTTTTGTGACGGCATGAGTGGATACTATTGTGTGCATGCGGACATCCAATTAAGAGCTACATAGGTGTAATATTGAATATGTGTGAAGCCTCCTACCTAATATGGTGTCTTAGAAACTATTGAGAGTTGCTCTTAGTAATCAATGGTGTTGTGAGTGACACAGCGTAAACATTTCCTATACAATTCAGCATTATTAATGGCAAACCGGCCTTGGGCTTCAGACATAAAACTGCATTTAAAAAGTGACACACAGACATTTGGTGCTGCAAAATGAAACCACAAGGTTTTGATATTCACAGGCTTTATTCAGACATTTTCTATTTAATAAATCATGTAAACCATTGCATATTTAATTCATAGTTTGATTTAATGTGGCTAGTTTAGATTTTGTCCTCATGTGATATTAATTTTCAAAATATTTTAAATACAACATTTTAAAATGTAGAAACACAGAAACAGCACTTGCTCTGAAAGCTCCAGTTGACCTTCGAGATAAGCAGAAGAATTTTTCTTTCCTGTGTGAAAGAGAGATCACTTGGCATAGTTTACAGCATGTACCATCGGAGCCTTATCTCTTTAGTTGCTGGAAATGTTAAACAAAGCCTCAGTTAATTCTTTGCTTTAGAGAGAATAGGAAACACACCTACTTTAAAAATACATTACCATGTTATGCTTTAGTGATTCTTGCTTAAATAAAATAGTTTTTTGCAGCTAATGTTATGCGTTCAGTTAAAAATAAAACTTTTCTTTAAAGGAAGGTTAGGAGATGAAGTTATATTAAACAAGATGCAGAATATGTAGTGGGAAGGATTTTCGCCTGTCTGATGGATGACGTATGCAGATTTCAGAGAAGTGGGGATGAGAATGCTGGATTCCAATTGGATGCAGAACAAAAACCTGCCAACTGCTTTGTAACATTATTTTTTATATAAATACGTTCCTAGTTTAGGAGTTTAAGAAGGGAGCAGAGCAGATTTGATATGCAGATGCAGAGAAGTAGAGGACAGACCATGATGGAGAGCAGAACTAAGGCAGATGAAGGCAGAGAAGATGCAGGCTTCGTTCCATTATGGCGTTTATTAAAATCCCCAAGCTTTACGCTTTGACTAACTGTCCTTGCCAAGACTTATTTGCTCTATGCTTTATTTCTCATTATTATTTACAACTAGGGGTGGTGATGGACAGAGTCTCTGAATTAAGCAGAGTACTCTCACCCAGTCAATAGATCAGGGCTAGATCCAACACCGTTTTTTAGCTCATTGCACCATCCCAGTTTCAGAACCTGGCTGTATGCAAATTAGTCTGTCCCTGGCCCAGTGCATCATGGGAACAGGGCAGACCAGACTACAAAAGCCAATTCTTACACTGGGAAGGAAACAAGCTTTCGGGGACCGGTTTCTGGCATTTCAGCCGTCTTCGGCCCGGCTTGCTTGAATCCTGATGGTGCAATGAGCAAGGGACTCACATCTGAGTATACCCTTCCACGCTTAGGGTGGACAAAATTATTTACAACTAGGGGTGGTGATGGACAGAGTCTCTGAATTAAGCAGAGTACTCTCACCCAGTCAATAGATCAGGGCTAGATCCAACACCGTTTTTTAGCTCATTGCACCATCCCAGTTTCAGAACCTGGCTGTATGCAAATTAGTCTGTCCCTGGCCCAGTGCATCATGGGAACAGGGCAGACCAGACTACAAAAGCCAATTCTTACACTGGGAAGGAAACAAGCTTCCGGGGACCGGTTTCTGGCATTTCAGCCGTCTTCGGACCGGCTTGCTTGAATCCTGATGGTGCAATGAGCAAGGGACTCACATCTGAGTATACCCTTCCACGCTTAGGGTGGACAAAATTATTTACAACTAGGGGTGGTGATGGACAGAGTCTCTGAATTAAGCAGAGTACTCTCACCCAGTCAATAGATCAGGGCTAGATCCAACACCGTTTTTTAGCTCATTGCACCATCCCAGTTTCAGAACCTGGCTGTATGCAAATTAGTCTGTCCCTGGCCCAGTGCATCATGGGAACAGGGCAGACCAGACTACAAAAGCCAATTCCTACACTGGGAAGGAAACAAGCTTCCGGGGACCGGTTTCTGGCATTTCAGCCGTCTTCGGCCCGGCTTGCTTGAATCCTGATGGTGCAATGAGCAAGGGACTCACATCTGAGTATACCCTTCCACGCTTAGGGTGGACAAAATTATTTACAACTAGGGGTGGTGATGGACAGAGTCTCTGAATTAAGCAGAGTACTCTCACCCAGTCAATAGATCAGGGCTAGATCCAACACCGTTTTTTAGCTCATTGCACCATCCCAGTTTCAGAACCTGGCTGTATGCAAATTAGTCTGTCCCTGGCCCAGTGCATCATGGGAACAGGGCAGACCAGACTACAAAAGCCAATTCTTACACTGGGAAGGAAACAAGCTTCCGGGGACCGGTTTCTGGCATTTCAGCCGTCTTCGGCCCGGCTTGCTTGAATCCTGATGGTGCAATGAGCAAGGGACTCACATCTGAGTATACCCTTCCACGCTTAGGGTGGACAAAATTATTTACAACTAGGGGTGGTGATGGACAGAGTCTCTGAATTAAGCAGAGTACTCTCACCCAGTCAATAGATCAGGGCTAGATCCAACACCGTTTTTTAGCTCATTGCACCATCCCAGTTTCAGAACCTGGCTGTATGCAAATTAGTCTGTCCCTGGCCCAGTGCATCATGGGAACAGGGCAGACCAGACTACAAAAGCCAATTCTTACACTGGGAAGGAAACAAGCTTCCGGGGACCGGTTTCTGGCATTTCAGCCGTCTTCGGCCCGGCTTGCTTGAATCCTGATGGTGCAATGAGCAAGGGACTCACATCTGAGTATACCCTTCCACGCTTAGGGTGGACAAAATTATTTACAACTAGGGGTGGTGATGGACAGAGTCTCTGAATTAAGCAGAGTACTCTCACCCAGTCAAGAGATCAGGGCTAGATCCAACACCGTTTTTTAGCTCATTGCACCATCCCAGTTTCAGAACCTGGCTGTATGCAAATTAGTCTGTCCCTGGCCCAGTGCATCATGGGAACAGGGCAGACCAGACTACAAAAGCCAATTCCTACACTGGGAAGGAAACAAGCTTCCGGGGACCGGTTTCTGGCATTTCAGCCGTCTTCGGCCCGGCTTGCTTGAATCCTGATGGTGCAATGAGCAAGGGACTCACATCTGAGTATACCCTTCCACGCTTAGGGTGGACAAAATTATTTACAACTAGGGGTGGTGATGGACAGAGTCTCTGAATTAAGCAGAGTACTCTCACCCAGTCAATAGATCAGGGCTAGATCCAACACCGTTTTTTAGCTCATTGCACCATCCCAGTTTCAGAACCTGGCTGTATGCAAATTAGTCTGTCCCTGGCCCAGTGCATCATGGGAACAGGGCAGACCAGACTACAAAAGCCAATTCTTACACTGGGAAGGAAACAAGCTTCCGGGGACCGGTTTCTGGCATTTCAGCCGTCTTCGGCCCAGCTTGCTTGAATCCTGATGGTGCAATGAGCAAGGGACTCACATCTGAGTATACCCTTCCACGCTTAGGGTGGACAAAATTATTTACAACTAGGGGTGGTGATGGACAGAGTCTCTGAATTAAGCAGAGTACTCTCACCCAGTCAATAGATCAGGGCTAGATCCAACACCGTTTTTTAGCTCATTGCACCATCCCAGTTTCAGAACCTGGCTGTATGCAAATTAGTCTGTCCCTGGCCCAGTGCATCATGGGAACAGGGCAGACCAGACTACAAAAGCCAATTCTTACACTGGGAAGGAAACAAGCTTCCGGGGACCGGTTTCTGGCATTTCAGCCGTCTTCGGCCCGGCTTGCTTGAATCCTGATGGTGCAATGAGCAAGGGACTCACATCTGAGTATACCCTTCCACGCTTAGGGTGGACAAAATTATTTACAACTAGGGGTGGTGATAGACAGAGTCTCTGAATTAAGCAGAGTACTCTCACCCAGTCAATAGATCAGGGCTAGATCCAACACCGTTTTTTAGCTCATTGCACCATCCCAGTTTCAGAACCTGGCTGTATGCAAATTAGTCTGTCCCTGGCCCAGTGCATCATGGGAACAGGGCAGACCAGACTACAAAAGCCAATTCTTACACTGGGAAGGAAACAAGCTTCCGGGGACCGGTTTCTGGCATTTCAGCCGTCTTCGGCCCGGCTTGCTTGAATCCTGATGGTGCAATGAGCAAGTGACTCACATCTGAGTATACCCTTCCACGCTTAGGGTTGACAAAATTATTTACAACTAGGGGTGAGAGTATTCTGCTTAATTCAGAGACTCTGTCCCTCACCACCCCTTGTTGTAAATATTTTTGTCCACCCTAAGCGTGGAAGGGTATACTCAGACATGAGTCCCTTGCTCATTGCACCATCAGGATTCAAGCAAGCCGGGCCGAAGACGGCTGTAATGCCAGAAACCGGTCCCCGGAAGCTTGTTTCCTTCCCAGTGTAAGAATTGGCTTTTGTAGTCTGGTCTGCCCTGTTCCCATGATGCACTGGGCCAGGGACAGACTAATTTGCATACAGCCAGGTTCTGAAACTGGGATGGTGCAATGAGCTAAAAAACGGTGTTGGATCTAGCCCTGATCTCTTGACTGGGTGAGAGTATTCTGCTTAATTCAGAGACTCTGTCCCTCACCACCCCTTGTTGTAAATATTTTTGTCCACCCTAAGCGTGGAAGGGTATACTCAGACATGAGTCCCTTGCTCATTGCACCATCAGGATTCAAGCAAGCCGGGCCGAAGACGGCTGTAATGACAGAAACCGGTCCCCGGAAGCTTGTTTCCTTCCCAGTGTAAGAATTGGCTTTTGTAGTCTGGTCTGCCCTGTTCCCATGATGCACTGGGCCAGGGACAGACTAATTTGCATACAGCCAGGTTCTGAAACTGGGATGGTGCAATGAGCTAAAAAACGGTGTTGGATCTAGCCCTGATCTCTTGACTGGGTGAGAGTATTCTGCTTAATTCAGAGACTCTGTCCCTCACCACCCCTTGTTGTAAATATTTTTGTCCACCCTAAGCGTGGAAGGGTATACTCAGACATGAGTCCCTTGCTCATTGCACCATCAGGATTCAAGCAAGCCGGGCCGAAGACGGCTGTAATGCCAGAAACCGGTCCCCGGAAGCTTGTTTCCTTCCCAGTGTAAGAATTGGCTTTTGTAGTCTGGTCTGCCCTGTTCCCATGATGCACTGGGCCAGGGACAGACTAATTTGCATACAGCCAGGGTCTGAAACTGGGATGGTGCAATGAGCTAAAAAACGGTGTTGGATCTAGCCCTGATCTCTTGACTGGGTGAGAGTATTCTGCTTAATTCAGAGACTCTGTCCCTCACCACCCCTTGTTGTAATTATTTCTCATTATGGGAGAGTCTGTAATTAATAAATATTGATTTAGCTTCATGCTAATCTCACTCTTGCTTTATTTTTTAACTCGTTGAGAGTTCTGACTGACTTCATTTGTGTCTCATGTTCTTAGAATAGGTATTCCTTCCATTATGGAACATGCTGTAAAGTTAGTGCTCTGCACTAACTTTATTTTTCTATTATCATTTCTGTAACCTGATTGATACCTGACTAATGAATGAAGAGTCAGAGAATGTTAAATGTTAATTAGAAAATAAATCCCTTCAAAACTACTCACAACTCTCATTATTGGCTAACATGTTTCTTTGCATTTGATTATTTGCCCATGTTTACGAAGGAGTCCTTTTGGTCTTAATACGGTGGCAAAGATTAATCACCTTGAGTATAGATAGAAGCAGAAACAAGGGTAATGGTAATGGTAATTATCGGTAATGGTGCCACATTTACTAAATTTTCCAAAGAGAGATAAATGTGATATTTCCGCGTAATCAATTTGGTCGCATATGTAAAGTTATACACCTTGACCAAATGAAGCAAAGTTTATGTTAACACCCTGAATGGAGCTACAAAAGAATTGTCCAAGTTGGAATAAACACCCAAGTTCTCATAAAGTCCTAGTTCCAATGCCCAGAACTTAAAGACTGCAAAGCGGTACTAGAAGGCGATGCGAGAAGACAGTTGCAGAAGAAGGTATGAGTATTAATAAGGAGCAATGTGTTGCAGTCATTTCTGATTGCAGTTATTGCATTTGCAGTCATTGGGTTAGTTTAGATTGTGGTGTGCAGTAATTGCATATGCGGTAATTGAGGTTGCAGTAATTGCATGGAGTGTGTTAGATTGAGGCAAAGAGTTGATTGTGCGATTTCTTGCGGAGTTGGAGTGAAAGTTGAGTGGATGTGGTTTCGGGCCAGACATGGTCCAAGGATTGAGATTTGAGTTATGGGTCCCGAAGTGGCCCAAGATACCGGGATATGTTAAAGGGTGTAGAAGAACAGAGATTCTGATTGTCTGACCTGCAAATTGAGGAGTTGTTGTGAGACGTCATCAACAGCTCCACCTAGGACAGGGAACCTTTTGTGAATGGGAAGAATGGGAATTGTGTAGTAGACCTTGTGCACGTAGGGTAAACTATATTTATTCAAGCGACTACACGCTGGTCAAGGTTTCACAGCAAATGTGTGTTCTTGAGTGATTTAATTATATCAATCTTTTAGAATGGCAGGGAATTACACCTATAAGGAGATTGTGTAAGTGAATGTGCAAGGATAAATTGTGAAGGAGGGTGAGGAGCAAGAGTGACCTTAGTGTGTGCCATGCTGTGATATGTCCATTGTGTGATTACCGCATTGAGATTGGTTGAAAGTGTCCAAGAATTTAACATGTAAAATGATTGAAGGTAAAAAAGTTGACGTTTATGGATTGAATCAAAATATTTCATTATATTATTGCAAAAATGAAATGAGTTATTGGGTTAAATGCTTTAAGAAGTTTTTAGGAGCTAATGTGACATATTCAATTTGGGTCGGTGATGAGGCACCACCTGAGGAGACTCCTGCACATTTTATGTCAACACATTTGGGACTATTTTAATGTTTGTGGTTTTGTCAATGGTGAAAGGTTACTGAGAAAGAGGGTCCCTTGAGTTTCACAAAATATAATACTTTTGAACTTCAAATTATTGACAGATTAAGAGAAACGTTATCAGAAATAAAGTCACCATCTAGAACTGCACAATATGAAGCCTTAAGCATGTGGGAGAAGACAGCAAGAGACAAGAAAAGAGAGAATAAAAGGGTAAAGGATAAGCACTGGAGAGCAAAATAAAGGATGACAAAAAGCCTCAAACCGCTAGTGATCTACGGGAGAAATATTGGATGCCTTTTTAACTGAGTATACACCATCTTATAAGGTCCCCACTATAAATTCTGATAATATTGTACCTTCAAGTACTACGGGGGCTACTGCTTCTGTTGAACCAAGAGTAATACAGATTGAGAGAACTTTACAGACATTTCAGATTGCCCCACCACTTATTCACTTAATACCAACAGTGTTTTCTCTAGGTGTGACTGCTTCAATTGTGACTGATTCTGTACAAATACTACACGCTGTAGCTGCACAAACAGTGCCTTGACTAATTGTGACTATCCCAAATTAATATAGTGCCAACTCAAGACGCTCAAGGAACTAGAGAATGAGTAATTACATCAAGGTTTACCTAAGCATCTCAGAACTCATAGATTATAGAACAGAAACTGCCCCAGACAGTCTAATCATTGAAAGATAGAGGATTGTCTTGACAACACCACAAACCAACGGAGAAACAAATCAGAAGATGGGATTTTTCAACCATGGTTTGAGGAAGCAACAAGGATTAAAAAGATAGAGAGTGTGGTGGAACAAATTGACCCGGAACCTGAAAAAGAGAGACCTCTCAATGTTTCAACTTTAAACACTGAACTTGAAGAAATGATCACGGAATGTTAAGATCTTGAGAATTTGTATCGCTATCAGGAAAGAGACTTAATTTACCTGAGTAGGAAAATTATAAAATGGGCAGTAAATGCATTTGACAGACTGACTAATTCGGCCCGCAAATGTGAAATTGATGTGTCAGGAAGTTTTCCATTTCAGAAAAGTTTCAGGATACAGATGGATGATGAAGCGAATGATACACTGCGTTTTTCAAGAATGCAATAACACATTACAGAATTGGTGAAATACATTTATACATGAAATGTTTTGAGAAAAAAGAAAACGAGTGGGCAAGGAAACATGAGAAGAAAAATAAAGCACCAGACCTAGCACGGAAACATGAGAAGAAAAAGAAACCACAAGACCTAGTGAGGTAAATAATAAACAGGATGAGGTAAAAGCCTTATCTTATCCATTGAGAGAAATAGTGGGAGAAGTGCATGTTCATGTACTATGGAATGTATGTGAACTTGCAGCACAAATTTCCAAAATTGAGAGACAAGCCTGTACTGTGGTACTCACAAATGGATGGCTTTATGTAAATCTCAAAGGTGTTGTGGAGTAATTTCAAAATATTATTTTGCACTGTAAAGCCAATTGAATTGTGGTCTGAATGTATAATTGTTGGGAAGTGGCCAAGTGAGGAGACAAGGAGAGATTCTTGCACTAATGCACAATCCTCTGTTGTTGTGGAGGAAAATGAAGCAGCTTTTCTGAAGGGCTGAGTGCCACTAAAAGATTTTAATTGAGTAAAGATCAAAAGAACCTCACAAGAACTCAAACAATTGGCTCATGAATTTAGTGAAAAAGTGTTTCAAGAGTTTCAACAACACAGCGGGAGGGAGTATACTGATGCCAGTGACATCAGATTCTTTGTGTCTCAGTTTATGTTTGGATTAATGATTTATTGTCAGATCTGTATGGGCACACAGCAAAGTGTGGTTGGTTGGCTGAGAAAGTTGAGAGATGGGTTTGAGAAGGATGAAGGGAACTGTAGTGACGGACAAGAAATGAAGTAGAAAGAATTTAAGGACGAACTTATGATGGTTCAGAGAAAGTTTGCTCAGAGAGGATTTCAGAATTTGTTGTTTGCAGGGAATGAAGGCAAGATACAAGGTGCAGTTCCACAAGCAGGTGTACAAGGTGCTGAAGGAGGATTAGGTGTTTCACAGGACAGAGGTAAAGGAGTTTTGGTTGGCCCAAATTCAGATAGGGATGTCGTAATGCTGAAGAAAATTACTTTTTGTCGTCTTTGTAAGAGATTTGAGCATTGGAGGAGGATGTGTACACTTAAACCTGACACAGTAAATAGAAATGCACAAATACAGGGAGAAATGCAGATGAAAAATATGCCAGTTCAGCAAATGTCATATATGGTCCAGGTCTCAATGATACAAGTTCTCCAAGCCCTGATGGTCCCGTCATATATGAGAAACCCTAAATCTAAATTTAAATCCATTGTCCAAAGCAAATTTGAATTCTTTTCAGGACCAAAATTAGAACCTGTTTTTGCTGTCTTCGAAAGTAACTGTTTTAGCCCTGACCTTTCTGACATTACCAGAAGCACTGTAGGCCTGCTAGGAAAACAATTGTGGTGAAAGTTAAACCGCACAATATACTGTACACTGGATGATGCGGAATATCAGACTCCTGATGAGGATGTACAGTTTAAAATGGCCCAAAAAAAGCCAGCTGCAAGATTGGTTTCAGAAATGACAGTTGAAAAATTACCATCTGAAAGAAATTGTGAACCCAGAAGTATGTGAGCTAACAGAGAAAGATATAAGATTAATAAAAGGAGCAGGACCAGTCTTAGTCAGATTAAAATCAGACGCCATGTATTCAGCAACTCCATCATGCAATTTGACCCAAGGGCAGTTGCAGGAATTTTACCCGTAATTGAAGATAAACTGAGTGAGGGACTTTTGGAGGAATTGATTGGAAGTTCATGTAGCTCTCTGATCACGGGTTTTTAGAAACCTAATGAGAAGTACAGAATCATGCAGGAGACTAGCAGCATAATTGTTCTATGGTGTCCTATTGTACTGAATCCAGACAACATACCTTTTCAAATTGCACGTGCTGAAGGATGACTTACTATTCTTGATTTTTGTCCGGTTTGTTTCACAGTGCAATTACATGAGGATAGGCAGGACTACAGTCAATAGGAAGATCAATATCTGGGAAACCCAATTGAAAAAGGAGCTAGAAAGGTGTCACCAGAGAGAGTGGAAGCAATTCACCAGATGACTCTACCTCAAAGTCAGTGAGAAGTCAGGAATGGTTGGCTACTGTAGGCAGTCGATACTACACCTTCCCCTAGTGATTAAGCCTTTACTGAGTCTGACACACAAGGATGTGTCTGATCCACTTCCATGGGACAGCGATTGCACAAATGCATTCCTAGAGTCGAAAGAGAAATTGTGTTGTGCCCCGGCACTAGGGATGCAAGTGTATTGAAATAATATACACTAACTTGAAGTGAGAGGGAGGGCTGCGCTCTCTCAGTGCCTGTTTAAAAACATGAAGATGTTCAAAGTCTGTGAATTGTTGCTCAACAACCCTTGACCCTATGTTCACAGAAATATCCAGCTGCCTTAAATTCGAAGTTGCGGTTGATGTCAGCTACAAAAAGAGTGGGAATATAATGATGGAATGTCCAGTACCAGAAATGGTCCCTTACTTTGTGGGTCAAAGCATGTCTAAATTCAATTGTATTGACTATACTGCCAGTAAAGGAAAATGTTTGTTATGAAGTTGAACCTGAATGTCCAGGTGTCATGGATCTATGCATGAAGCCAAGGTTAAATGCAAAAACAACAGTTGATGGACAGAATGCAGAACAATGTCATACATTCACCCTAGTACAGAGATCTGGGCCTAAATCCATAATTTTTTTGCTCACCACACCACCCCAGTTCAGACATGGCCATATGCAAATCAGCCTTGACCCTGTGCCTCATGGGAACAGTCCAGCACAAACTGCCAAGCCATGTCTTCCCTGGACCGGAATCAAGCATCCTAGGACCGGTTTCAGGCTATCAGCCATCTTCAGCCAGGATAGCTTGACTCCAGTGGCGTGGAGAGCACGGGACTTACGTCTAAGCATAACCGTCTTACTCGAGGTGACAAATACAAAAACAACAGTTGATGGACAGACTTCTGTCCATCAACTGTTGTTTTTGCATTTGACACCCCGAGTGGGACGGGTATGCTCAGACTTGAGTCCCGTGCTCTCCACATCACTGACATGGCTTGATGCAGTAACTGTAAAAGCACTTGTGAAAATCACAGATGAAAAGATAAACCATTGCTGCGAAGGATTGGCTGATGTGGTGCATAGGGTTCCTCACCAAGTTGCAGTTGCTACATGAGATCTACATAGCAAACGGTGTGACAACCTCGACCTGAGAGATGATGTTGTGATCGAGACCATGTTCTGAAGACTCGGTTCAAACCAAGATGGAAAGGTCCATTATAAGGGGTCCTTGTCACAGCGACTGCTGTGAAGTGTGGCGGCCTTCCAAACTCGGAGTATGCCTTCCATGCTCATATGGTCCTATGTCGCTTTCAGGAAACAGCTCCTCTTCAAGAAGAGACGCTAGCAGAGAGCGAAAGGGTACCGGAGAGGGTCAGTGAAGCTGTAAGGCAAAACACTGAATCTGAAGCAGCACTAGAGCAAACTGAGGTGAGACTAGAAGAGCAAGAAACTTGCTTGGATGAAACTGGTATAAAATTGGTGAATGAACCAGGTCCAGCCTCTGGTGAAGGAACTAGTGCTGTGGGCCCACGAGTGGAGGTGGAAGAAAGCTTGCTAAAGAGGTATCAGAAAAGTCTACAGTTGTCTCCTCAAAAAGCATTTGCACCCATAGCTACAATGTCTGAATCAGAACAAAGTGAAGACAAAGGTAGAAGGCCTGGGGTTGAGAAAGTTCATAAGATCGATGGTGCTTTATCTGAGTTATTCAGCACCTGAGTGATCATATTGCATGGACAGAACACTGAACCTCACACTGGATGAACTGTGTGATATAGGGTTTGAACTGTATAAGTCAACTTGATTTCAAGCTTGAGTCAAAAAGAACTGAGAAAAGTTGGAACAATGACTGAGAAATATCAAAAATGGAAAAGAAAACATTAGTCGGAAAAAAACTATACTGTTAGACCTTTATTATTTTAGTTACTTATTTTCCAGAAGAATAACCTAGATACAAGAAAATGCTACACGAAGAGTTAGGGATAACATTTTTAGAAGAACACGGAATAGGTTTATGCATTGTGTATTTACAAGTCTGAACTGCTGAAAACGAACCATTCTAAGATGCTACTTGCACTGAAATTTTGAGCTTGGCTATATATGATCTGATTGCAGACAAAACTTGTGTTGCCTTAGAAATAGATGTAACATTTTTGTGTGCTCAAGTTTTGTAACAACACTGATCATGGTACTTTCAGGAGGGTTCTTTTACAAACCAGACAGAAATTAGGTCTGCTAATGAAATAATTATGTCTACACACACCATTGTTGAGTAGCAATATTTTAGGTAGAGCTAAATATATATTGATTTAACTATTGATAAGGGTGCTCTTTAAATGATTTCACATGCGAAATGAACTTTGTGAGATGATTTTTAAATCATAAGAGATGTGATGATTTAAAATCATAACAGGGAGGACTGAAAGATTGTAAACATTTCCTGTCTAATTAAGCTTTACTAATGGCAAACCTGCCTTGGGCTTCAGATATCAAACTGCATTTAAAAATGACACGCAGACAATTGGTGCTGCAAAATGAAAACATGAGGCTTTGATATTCACAGGCTTTAGTTAAACATTTTCAATTTAATAAATCATGTAAATAGCACAATTAATTCATAGTTTGATTTAATGTGGCTAGTTTAGATTCTGCCCTGATGTGATTTTAATTTTCAAAATATTTCAAATGTGTGCAGAAGTAGAATTTAGTTGTACTGAATTAATACAGCATTTTAAAATTTAGAAACACAAAAACAGCTCTTACTCTGAAAGCTCTAGGTCACCTTCGAGGTAATCAAAGGAATTTTCTATCTGTGTGAAAGAGAGAATGCTTGACATTCTGTACAGCATGTAACCTCAGAGCCTTACCCCCACATGCATCAAAGTTTTTTGCATTCGCAAACGGTGCGAATCGGAAAAATCGGCCGTTTGCGTAAGCAAAATCCGTTTTTGGGATGCATCAAACTTTTGTGCATAATTCGCTATTTTTAGCATTTCTAAAAATTGCGAATGCATTTAAGGAATCGCATTTGTGCGATTCCTTAAATGCAATGCATAATTTTTTTAAAAATAGCGAATTTGATAATTGGAAGTGCAAATTAACACGAGGTTGACCCTCGTGTTAATTTGTGAAAATTGTTAAAAAAGCAAAAAAAGCATTTTTAAAACTTGCATGTTACAGACACACATGTCCTTAGGACATGTGTGTGTGAAACATCCACTTAAAAATACATTTCACGGGTGCAGGGGGGTTCCTTTGGACCCCCCCTGCACCCATGGAATGCATCAACATTATGCGAATCCTAATTTGCAAATTCGCAATTCCCATTGATTGCTATGGGCCTTTTGGCCCATAGGAATCAATGGGAAATGCGAATTAGCAAATTAGAATTCGCATAATATTAGCGAATCGGTAAAAAATGCGAATTTTACCGAATCGCTAATATTATTAGAAAAAATTCATGCATCCCGTTTTGCGAATTCCAAATTGCGATTCGCTATTTTTCGCAATTTGGAATTCGTAAACGGCCGGGATGATGCATGTGGCCGTTAGCTCTGTAGTTGCTGGAAATGGTAAACAAAGACTCAGTTAATTCTTTGCGTTAGTGAGAATAGGAAACACACTTACTTTGAAAATGCATTACCATGTTATGCTTTAGTGATTCTTGCTTAAATAACATAGTTCTTTTGCAGCTAATAATATTGTTAGAACTGGGGGTCTCTAGTTGGCAATGGTATACACCTTTGACCAAATAGGGACCCTTGCTTCTAAGTCAGGGAAAGGGGATTACACTACTGGATAACCCCTGCACACCCACTTGGTAGCTTGGCACGAGCAGACGGACTTATCTCAGAGGCAGTGTGTTAAGCATTTGTGAACACACAGAGTAATACAGTGAAAACACTACAGATGCACACATCACAGGCTTTATACAAATAAGTATTCTTTATATAGACTTAACACAAGACCACAAACGACAAAAATCCCCAATGCTGTATTTAAAATAGACTCAAAGATGGTAGAAGTTACTTAGTTCAGGTTGATGATAAATGCGACACAGTTCTCACAAAAGTACCTGGATGCATGACACAAAACAAACAAAAGGCTTGGAGAGTTGGGAATGCGTTGGTTCCTTGCTTTGGGGGAGATGATGGCCCGCGCCACAATGCTTGCGCAGAGTAGGGGATGTGTCTTGGTCCTTACCGGAGACTAGGTGATGCGTAGATTCTCGTACTGTGCCCGGTTACGATGCAGCAAGATGGCACCTCGATGCGATGCGACAATCCGGTGCGATGCGATAAGATGGCCTCCTTGATGTGACGACATGAAGAGGATGCCTGCACTCCTGGTGGCTGTGTGGCAAACTCTGTAGCTTTGGAGCCATGACAGGCCCTGCAACGCACTTCTCAGGTAATGCGACGGCGAGCTTGCAGAGGCGTCACGCTTCTCCGGTGATGCGTTAGGTAACAGCTTTGACGAAGGCATGCTTCTCTGGTGATGCGGCGGTGACCTCTTCAGCAGCGGCACACTTTTACAGCGATGCGACAGCAACAGCTGCGACTGCGACATGCTTCTTCTCGATGCGTCACACTTCCAGCTCCCAGAGACACGCAGGCTTCTGCAGACAGAATTCCCAGCAAGGAAATTCAGAGGGGAGCTGGGTCTTTTGTCCCTGAGACTTCAGGAGGCAAGCACAAGTTCAAGCCCTTGGAGTAATATTCTGCCAGATGATGAAAGTTCTTTAAAATTTCCTTCTCCTTTCCTTGGCAATAAAGAAACCACTGCAGGCCAACTCAGCAATTCAGCACAATGGCAGCACTTTGTTTACAAGACTCTTTCTTTCCTTTCACAGCATAGGCCATGGATATCAGACACACCACAGGAGGTGGAGCCAGCATTGTGGAGGGAATGCAGAGCCCTATTCAGGTTCCAGGTGCAACTCCTCCCACCCATGTACATGCAGATCTCTCAATTCAGCCCTGTGCTGACTTATCCTGTTTCCTGGAATCCCCCAGCCACTGTCACTCAAATTCCAGACAAAGAATACACAACCTAGCAAAGGCAAGTTTGGATAGTTAGGCAAGAAAATACCTACTTTCCAAAAGTGGTATTTTCAAACACAGAATGTTAAAACCAACTTTCCTAAAGATGTATTTTATCATTCTGAGTTCAGGTATACTAAACTCAAATTTCTACCTAAATCCCTGAGTCAGTTAGGATTATAAAATGTCATAATCAAACTGCCCATTCTGGCCTATGGAGAACAGTAGCCTTGCAATAGTGAAAAAAACAAAAATGGCTGTAATTTACTATTAGGACATGCCACACACATCAGGGTATGTCCTACCTTATACTTACAATGAACCCTGCCCTTGGGCCTACCGTAGAGGTGTCTGATATGAAGAAAAGTTAAGGTTTAGGGACTGGCAAGTGGGTGGACTTGCCCAGTCAACATGACAGTAGTAGACTGCACACAGGCCCTGCGATGGCAGGCCTAAGAAGCACTTTACAAGCTGCTTCTGTGGGTGGCACAACCAGTGCTGCAATCCCGCCAACAGAATTTGATTTACAAGCCCTGGGCACACATGGTGCACTGTACTAGGGTCTGACAAGTTATTCAAATAACCCAATCATGGAGTCACTAATCAATACATCAATTTAACATAGGGAGCACCTGCACTGTAGCTCTGAATATCAGTGGCACAATGCCCAAATCATCTAACTAGCCAAACAGATCAAAATCAGAGGAGGCAATCAGTAAAAAATGGAAGGGAGACTCACGCCAATGATACCAGGTCTAATTGTAATGTGTTTAGTTAAAAATAAAATGTTTCTTTAAAGGAAGGTTAGGAAATGAATGGTTGGTTGTTCACCAGTCTGAGGGATGACGTATGCAGACTTCCAATTGAATGCAGAATAAAAACTTGCCACTTGCTTTGTAGCATTATTGCGTCCCTAGTTTAGGAGTTTCAGAACACTTGCAGAAACCTTTTTAGACACAGACTCAGACAGATTTTGAGATGGGAGGCTGAAGAGGAGTTTCAGACTTCGATGCAAGACTGAAGGGTGTGGAGCAGATGTGATTTGCAGATGCAGGGAAGGAGAGGGCACCTTGATGGATAGCAGAACTGAGTCAGACAAAGGCAGCCTAGATACAGGCTTTGTTCCATTCTGACTTTCATTAAAATCCAGAAGCTTTATGCTTTGACTAACTGGCTTTGCCAAGGCTTATTAGCACTATGCTTTATTTCTCATTATGGGAGGTAAAGCAATTATTAATTATTGATTTAGCTTCATGCCAACCTCACTCGTGCTTTATTTTTTAACTCTTCATAAGTTCTGATTGACATCATTTTTGCCTCATTTTCTTACAATAGGGATTCTTTCCATTATGGAATGCGCTGTATGGAATGTATGATATGCTTTGTACTAACGTTATTTTTCTATTATCAATTATCAATTCTGTAACCTGATTGGTACCTGACTAATAACTAAAGAGTCAGAGAATCTTAAATATTAATTAGATTATAAATCCCTTTAAAGCTACTTACAACTCTCATTCTTGGCTAAAATGTTTATTTGCAATAAATTATTGAGAATAGATAGAAGCAGAAACAAGGGTAATTGTAATTAAAGGTAATGCTGCCACATTTACTAATTTTCACAAAGAGAGATTAAAATGAGATTTCCGCATTATCATGAGCATGACAACGCTCAAATATATGACCTGTCATCGCTATGTTTTTCACTTGTGCAGAGTGTAATAGGAGGTTGGTTGATGTTCAGAGCAGATGCCAGTCATTGAAGGCATGTTTGAGTGGTGTTATATGGGGCAGCTTAAATTGGGACTGGGTGCACTGGAAGGCTCACACTAAAATGAAGGAAAAATATATGTGAGTCATGGAAACCAAGCCAAAAGGTGTAACAGGTTTATTTAGAAGGTGCAGCTTCAAGAGAAAGGCATTTAAAATACAAAATGCAAGATATAATGGCCTCTCAATCACAGAGAGTCAGACTAAACAAAAGGCATTTTTGCATGGAAGCATTGACGTCTTTAAAAAAGTGTCACTTCAGAAAATGCACATTTATAAATGCAACATGGAAAACATGATTTAAATCAAGGAAAGTGTTCTCAGAATGCAAAATACATTTGATCTAAAATGCTGAGAATACTCACGTTTGAACCTAAAATAAAACAGCCTTGCAATTGCAATATAAGCATTTAAATTTCAGAGAAGAGAAAACAACAGTTAAGAATAACATTGCAGATAGGCATTTATATGGCAAAATATAAGTCGAACATTTAAAGAAAAAAATAAAACAAGAGCTCCTGCGGAGAACCTACACAGCCTTTCACCTACATACAGGCAGGGTGGTTGTCCGACAAGATCCCCATGAGTGCGGTTTTTATACCCTCTAGTCCTTGGATCTGAAGCAGAAGTGCTCATTGCAACATCAGTCCCACCTACGTCACCTACTTGCTACTTACACCCACTGGTCGCACATATATCACAAGAGTCATGCTTATTCTACTAAATGTGGAACATATACTAGGTCAAGGGTAATATTCTCATGCCAAGCGCTTGTCATAAATTGCATAGGGCAAGCAGAAAAATGAAACGTAAGGAATAAAAAAAAATATTTATATACATATATATATATATATATATATTCACTGAAAAAACATAGGTTTCAGGGATGTTATAGTTAGAAATTAGCATTTGAAAAACCTTAGAAATGTACTAAAAAAACACAGGTTTCAGGGACGTTATAGTCAGTTGGAAATTCCACTCGAACAAAACCAATGAAATTTGGCCGTTATAGTTAGTTGAGCTAACTATAACTTGGCCCCCCGCATGCACTACTTATGACGTCACATATTACATAATTCGTGACATGGTCAGTGACATCACTGATGACATCACAGATCATATCTCAAATGACATCACTTATGACATCGTCCAGTGACTGTGTGTTTCTGTGAAGTTTAAATATTTTTTATATATATATAAATGCTATGGTGTATTGAAGAATGAGTGGGTGTTTGAGTGTCTGAATGAATGATTTAGTAGGTACATGACTGACTGTATAAGTGAGTGATTAAACGTGTCTTACTGAAGCATGATTCTTTCTGTGAATTTCTAAGTTTTTTTATGTTAATTTCTAGCTATAACGTCCCTAAAACCTATGTTTTTTCAGTGAATTTCTAAAGTTTTTTAAATGCTAATTTCTAACTATAATATCACTAAAACCTATGTTTTTTTAGTGAATTTCTAAGGTTTTTTAAATGCTAATTTCTAACTATGCCTACAAAGGTAGGACATGTGCAGAAAGAGAAAGAAAGGCACAGAAAGAAGCAAGGGAAATATAGAAAGAGGCAACAGAAGTCCAGAAAGACAAAGAAAGGTGCAGAAAGAAGCAAGAGCTCCACAGAAAGAACCAACAGAGGTGCAGAAAAAGGCCTTGTACCAAAGTCATCCTGTGCCCCCAACTTTTTACTGACTGGTACTGGTGGTAACTGACTAACCAGGCCTGGAGCAGTGCTATGCTGAAAGTCACTTAGAATACAGTGAAAACACCTACATACACTAGGGTACACTATGGGTTGGGGTGTCCCTGTGATTGGCATGACCTCCCCTGTAAGGTCCTAGTACATAATAGGGCAGAGGGATTAAAACTACATCTAACTCAGAGGTGCAAAAAGAGGCAAGAGGGGTACAGAAAGAGGAGAGAGATGTACAGAAAGAAACAAAAGAAGTGCTCAAAGAGGCAAGAGGGGTGCAGAAAGAAGCAAGAGCAGTGCAGAAAGAACAAAGAGAAGTACAGAAAGAAGCAACAGAGGTGCTGAAAGAGGCACAAATGATACAGAAAGAGGCAAGAGATGTGCAGAAAAAAGCAACAGATGTAAAAAAGAGGCAAAAGTGCTGCAGAAAGAGGGAAGAGAGGTGTAGAAAGAGCAAAGAGAGTTGCACAAAGAGGCAAGAGGGGTACAGAAAGAGGCAAGAGGGGTGCAGAAACAGGCAAGAGAAGTGCAGAAAGAGGCAAGAGAATTGCTGAAAGTAGCAACAGAGGTGTAGAAAGAAGCAAGAAAAGTGCAGAAAAAGGCAAGTGAGATTTAGAAACAGGCAATAAAGGAACAGAAAGAGGGAAGATGAGTTCAGAAAGAGATAACAGAATTGCATAAAGAAGCATGGAAAGTACAGAATGAAGCAACAGGGGGGCAGAAAGAGGCAAGAGAAGTGAAAAAAGAGGCAAGTTAGGTGCAGAAGGAGGCAAGTGAAGTACAGAATGAGGCAAAAGGGGTGCAGAAGGAGTGAAAAGGTGGGCAGACTGAGGCAAGAGAGGTGCAGAAAGTTGGGAAGAGGGGTGCAGAAAAAGGCAAGAGGGATGCAGAAATTTGGAACAGAGGTTCAGGGAGAAGCCGGAGCTGTGCAGGAAGAACCAACAGAGGTGTAGAAAGAGGCAAGTGAAATGCAGAACAAAGCAAAAGAGGTGCAGAAAGAATCAACAGAGGTGAATAAAGAGGCAAGAGCGATGCAGAAAGGGAGAGTAGAGGTGCAGAAAGAGGCAAGTGGGGTACAGAAAAATGCAGGAGGGATACATATAGAGGAAGAGAACTGCAGAAGGAAGCAACAGTGGTGCTGAAAGAGGCACAGAGGTTGCAGAAAGAGACAAGACAGGTGAAGAAAGAAGGAACAGAGGTACAGAAAGAGTCAAGAGTGGTGCAGAAAGAGGGAATAGAGGTATAGAAAGAGGCAAGAGAGTTGCACGAAGAGGGAAGAGGGATACTGAAACAGGCAAAAGGGGTGCAGAAAGAATCAAGTGAGGTACAGAAAGAGGTAAGAGAGGTGGAGAAAGAGACAAGAGAGTTACAGAAAGAAGCAATATAAGTGCAGAAAGAAGCAGCAGAAGTGCAGAAAGAGGGAAGCGGGTGGAGAGAGAGGCAAGAGGGGTGCAGAAAGAAGCAAGACAGGTGCATAAAGAAACAAAAAAAGTGCAGTAAGAATGAGCAGAGATGCAGAAGGAGGCAACAAGGGTGCAGAAAGACGTTAGAGGGGTACAGAAAAAGACAAGAGAGATGAAGAAAGAGGGAGGAAGAGTGCAGAAAGAGGCAAGAGGGGTACAGAAAGAAGCAAATGAGGTACAGAAAGAGGCATCAGACGTGCAGACAGAGGGAAGAGAGGTGCAGAAAGTAGAAGAGATTTGCAGGAAGAGGTAAGCGAAGTACAGAAAAAGAAAGAAATGTGCAGAAAGAAGCAACAGAAATGCAGAAAGAGGCAAGAGAGGTGCATAAGGAAGCAAGAGTGGCTTGCACACCACTAGTACCAATTTAACAACAACATTTAGCAATAAGTAACAGGTGCCCATTCTAGGTTTGCAAAGGGCCTTCCGCCATGCTGTAACACTTGCCGCTGCAGTTCTGGTAAGGTTTGAGCCATTTAAGCTAGAAACAAGGCTTTTTTTGTTCAAATCTATACATTAGGGAGCAAATGATGAATTATGTGGCTAATGCAGAAAATGTATAATCTTGCGAAAGTTGGTGCAGCCAAACAGTCACATAATTCCAGTGGCCCTGCTCATACCTCTGACTAGGTCCACAAGTGCTCCTTAGTGATTCCTTCTTTTTTGTCTCACTGAGTTGAGCGTCTATGGAAACGAGGAAGACTAAACCTGACGTTACCACTCCACAACACAGACTACCTTACCACATAATTAGTCTCCATAACAAATATTCCCACTCTAAATAATTCCTATATACAAAATACCACATACTTTCTATCCACATAATTTCACTGCACAACATACCACATAATTCCACTACACACAACGTACAGCCACTCCACTCCAAAAAGCAATCGTAAAATTATTTTACATTTACAATGCCAATAGCTCTAATTATCACATATGCGAAACATATTACATTGCAAACACTTCTTTAACTAGTAGTAGTGTTTGCAGAATGGTGGAGAAAGAATGCTGGGCCTCCGAATAGCGCTCAGGAATTTTGCTGCATAGCACTTACAGGAGGTACCCAGAGGGCTTCTTGGCCCCCAAAGTCCCTCAGGAGTAAATTGGACTTAATCCCCCATCCCGTAGTCTGCCAGGAGGCGTGTTTGCAGACTGGTGTAGAAAGGGGGACATGGCCTCCGAAGACGTTTTAGCAATCCCACTGTGTGGGACTTACTGAAGGTAACAAGAGGGGTAGTTGGCCCCCAAGGACATCCTTGGGGGCCAACTACCCCTTCTATTAACCGCAGTAAGTCCCACACAGCATGATTGCTAAATTCTCATAGCCGGCCACCCCCCTTTACCCACCACTTTGTTAAAACGCTCCCTGGCGCATTTTAAGTTGGGGTATTGAGTCCCCTTCAATCCTGAGGGTCCCTGGGGGTCAACTAGCCATCAGGTACCACCAGTAAGCGCCACACACCTTTATTGCTGAGAGTGGTCCGAGGCCACGCCCCCTTTTTACACCACTCTGCAAACGCAGCTCCTGGCGCACTGGTGTTCAAGGGATGAAGTCCACTTGGGTCCTGAGGTCCTCAGGACACAAGAGGACCTCATCGCACCACCAGCAGTGCACCAAGAGGCATGTTTGCAGAGTGGTGTAAAAAGGGGCGTGTCTTCAGACCACCTCACTGCAATCCAGCTGTGTGGCGCTTACTGGAGGTAACTGATGGCTAGTTGGCTCCCAAGGACCCTTAGTATTCAAGGGGACTTAATTCCTCAACTTAGGGGTCGATTCCGATCCATGTCAAACAGCCCTCAAAGAGCCGTCTGTAGCCTTACCTTACGACCCATTCCGTCCCGGAGCCGAACCTTCCAGACAAGGAAGTACGATGCCCAAATGTGTCCGATTGCCGACTGAGCCGTAGGCTCCGAAATCAGCAACTTTTTCCGTATGAGCCAGAACCATTACCGCTGAATTTGACTCATTAGGAGGTATTTAAACAGCAGCTTCCGGCTGGGCAAGTACGATGCGCACTTCCTACGCTCCGAATGGTTCGCCAATGACGGCACGTCTCAGCATCCGGAACAGGAGTCTCTTCGTGTCGTTTTGGGGCACAACACGAACAGCGGGTACGAGACAAACCAAGCATGTATCCGATCGCGTATGTCATCCCTGCACTGTACGTCTGTGACCGAATGAACACCAGGAATCGACGCATACCCCGCTGACAGCAAGTACAACACCCATAGGGGGGAGATAGCCATAACTACCAGCAGGCACTACCAACAGGGCGTGTCTATCATTACCAGCAGTGTTTGGCCCATGTGGGGTGGCTGCCTATCACTATCAGCTTACTCCACCTGCATTTGGGTGAGTGCCTATCACTATCAGCATTCTCCAGCACTTAGGGGTGGATGCCTAGTCCTTAACCCATAGGGGGGAAGCCTATCACCACCAGCAGTCCCAAACTACATGTGGGTGGATGCCTAGTCCTTTAACCCTTAGGGGGATGCCTATCCCCACCAGCAGTCCCACCCATACATCATGTAGACCAAACACCCCTAACCCTAACATAATGCCAAGATCGTGTATTGTATGTGAAGTCCTTGCAGCAGTGACACTGAAAGGGAACACATACTGTAACTCACATCACACCTGTGAGCAAAAGGTGTATGTGGGGTCAAAGACACCACCAAACATGGTACATCGTGCCAATGGGACTTGATCCCTCCCACCCTACTGTGACCAAAAGGTGATTCTGGCATCCTAAATCCATGCATATCGTGAACATAGCATCAATGATGCAAAACCCCTCCCCACCTCAGTGATCCAAATCTGAGTGCTTGTCCAAAATTGACAGCCAATGCAACTCTGCATGTCAGATTCCTGGTTGTAACACCATGAGCAATGTAGTGGCTAAGTAGTGGGTGTGTTGCAAACGAACAGATCTGTGGAGTGGAAGTCACGTGCATCTACTAACATCCCTCTAACATGTGCAGAGTAGTAGTGCACATGGGGGCTGACAATGCCTCCAATGTGCAATTGCACAATGTAAGTAGTGCCCACCAGAATGCATACACACTTATGCACACAAACAGATACACATACCAAGGAATCCTGTGTGGATTGCAACCATCAGGTGATCAAGACCCTTACCATGGCAGCAATGGGACATAATAACCATGAAGAATTCACTGAATGATGAGGTAGGAGTCCCAGGGACAGTACGGCAATACCTACACCCGACTTTCAGGCAATCTCCAGAAAAGCATACCAATGCATGGGTGCAGGTGCACAAACACAACCAGCCAGCCCCACACTGCAAAATGAACATAACATGTGTGTGTGTCTCAGTGTACACATGCTAGTACGACACACATCCTGTGAGGTTTAACTCAAAACAGATATATGTGTACACACAGCCATCCAGAAGTCACACAGGAACTGGCTACCTCTATGTGGGCAATTAGCCATTGTGACATTAATGGTCACACAACACAGTCATGTGACCTAAGCGTGGCTGCATAGCAACAAACAGCAAGAGACAGACCCACTCCATCAATATCCACAAGGAGCCCACATTGTGGCGACAGTAGCCTGTATGATGAGCCCTCTGCGTTTACAAATTTGGATGTACACCTTACTGTGGAGCACAGTCACATGTGCACACTGTGGCATGTAGTGACATCCAAACTTCCATCCCACTGACTCAGAAAACTAAATGGCCATTGGCTGTGATGTGAGCCCTCTATGTATGTTGGGTCCTAGAAATGAGAACACTCACATATGCCCACTCCAAATGCCACACACCTTGATATGCACCAAAAAGCAGCAGCCAGGCCCACATGGACTGCTGACATTGCACCAGGCACGGCCCGTGCCAGGCGTTACACTGGGGCGGTGACGTCAGGCTGGGGAGGGTCAGGGTGGGGGGTTGTAAAATGCGGGATATGGACCATTAGAGGTCAGTACCGATAAAAATAAATTAAAGGAATTTTGTTGCCCACGCTGCATCGCCAAATGTGATGCAGCTTGGGCAACGAAATTCATTTTATTTAGTTTTTATCGGTACTTACCTCTAATGGTCCATATCCAGCATTTTACAACCCCCCACCCTGACCCTCCCCTGCCTGACGTCACCACCCCAGTGTAACGCCCGGCACGGGCCGTGCCTGCATTGCACATGCACTGATGACAATCCCAGGAGTGGAGGGGGATCTAAGGTGTACAAACACATGACACATGGCCAGGTAAACATCCCTTGCGAATGACTCCCACACTGTATGTTATGAGGTACATGTGCATAACGTGACACTTATCTGACACATTGGGATACTTGGCACAGTCCCCGAACAATGGAGAGCACATGGACACCCACAAAGAACTCATTTTCACAGCATCAGACATTGAAGGCTAGAATCTGATGAGTGTGAGCACTCACACACACATACAAGTTGCCCAGTCACATGAAACCACCACAATGTGAAAACAACCTAATTTTGGTAACACCAAAGTGCAGGGGTGAATCCTGATTATGTCCCATGTGAGTTTGCACACATACCAGGGCCATTAGATCAAACACACCCACCGATGACTCCCGTATGACCATTATTTACCACGCACCCACATCACAGGAAAACTTGGTTCTAACACCTATGGCAAACACATAACAACTCAGCAAGCATCACAGTCAGGAACAACTGCAGGGAATGTAGGCTGGATGGAAAAAAGCAAGGTATCCCATTGAGACATGCTCACAGAACACAACACATGTGCCCAGTCAATGACCCAGGTTTACACCCTGCCATGAGGTGACTCCACTCACGTGTAACCTCAGCTGTGCCCACTGACTTCTATGCAGGGACAAGTCATGTCAGATTAGAAGTCTGCCAGTTAGCCACCTATTAATTCTGCCTGAAGGTTCTGGTCACATCAGCCTGTGTCCTGCAGTGTCCCTTAAGTCACCAGCACGTACTCCAAACATATTTTTGGCAAGTTGCACCAATGCCACAGATGATATGTTCATCACCCATGCATTAAAATGCTTGTCCGGTGCTGACGGTCCAGGTCAGTAAGAAGTAAGATGTGCACACATGTCAGCACAAAACCTGTGCAACAGTGGAAAACAAAGATGTGAAGTACTTCAAAGACTGTCCCAATCCCTGTGCAAAAGCAGTTTTGATCATGAGAATCTGAATTGACACCCAATGATGATTTGGAGACATACTGCAATATGACTCATGTACCATGGCACACATGAGACACATAACAATATCATATCACTTATTGGCAAATGACAATAACACAACAGCAACTTAATTACACTCCTTAGCAACATTGTGTACATGAGATGCAAATCAAAGAAATAACATAACTTTACTTTATTCAGCAATGTAAAGGGGAAATGTCCAGTTCCGAATGCAAAAACGCCAATGGCTAGTCCATGAAATTAGTACATGATGGGGGACAACTGATGACATGTCAGCCATAGCTTGCCTGCACTGACACACAGTAGGGGACATCACCCTTTGGCGTGGCATCTATGGTGGCAGGCCAGGCACTGCAGGGACAGGATCAGGGGGCAAAAGATTGGGGCAGGGGAGTGGTGGTGGGTTCAGGGGTCACAGGAGCAACTGCAGTGGATGGGTCAGGATTAGTGTGTGGGGTCTCCACTGCAGTGAGCATGTCCGACAGAGTGTGCTGGGGTCCGCTGCAGTGGCAACGACACATGGGGGGTATACACTCCACTGCAGTGAGGATGTCCGATGTAGTGGGAGTGGGCTCCACTGCAGTGTCCAGGACAGTTGTGGGGAAACAGGCTCTACTGCAGTTGCTGGAACAGGCTGCGGGCCAGGTGTTGTGGAAGTGTCTGGAAGGGGGAGGGCCGAAGGACTTTGGGGATGTGCCACCAGTGGGTGGGTGAACCTAGGGTGGGGTGTGGTGGGGGAACATAAGGAGCGGTGGGATGGGAGCTTGAGGACGGAGAGTGTGTGAATGTTTTGGGGTCCTCATGGTTCTTGTTGATTTTCGGGTGGGGGCCTCAGTGTCCCTGCTCTTAGGTGAGGGTGTGCGGGGTTTGGGGGGGTATACCCTCCCGGCGAGGTGACTTCCTCTTCCCCTTGTGAGTTTGAACAGGTGTATCCGAGGGGAAGAGGCCAAGCTCACAGGGGAAGAGCTTCTGGGAAGTGGGCTTTGCAGGGTAGTCACAGGAAGAGGTTTGGCGGGAGAGGTGTCTGAGGACTGCGGAGTTGTTGTGGATGGTTGGCTGTGCATCTGTACCCTGTGTGTGAGCCATCAGTCCCCTGTGTGTTCATGCTGGTGCATTTAGACTTAGATTTCCCTGTGTGTGTGCTGCTTGGGTCTGTTGTTGTGCGTGACGGTGCAGGTGTGAGTGTGGTCGGGGAGGGTAGTGGAGATTGTGGTTGGGATTGAGGTAGGTGGAGTGAGGGACTGCTGGGGAAGGGACACTGCTGCAATCAGTGAGGAGGCGATGGACTAATTGATCTGCTGTTGGGCAGACATGGTTGCTGACATGCCTTCCATGAATGACACCAATTGTGTCAAGAGATTAGTGTGAGCGTGGAAGACACTCAGTATTGATGTCTGCCCCACATGGATCCCCTTCAGCAGGTCCACAGAATCCACATTCAGGGCAGCAGGGGAGACAGATGCAGGGGGGGCAGTGCCTGGACTGAAGGAGACTCTCACCCTAAAACGGTGGGCTCCACAGACATCTGGGATGGGAACAACTGGTAGGGTGATGATGGTGGAGGTGGCAGGGACAGACTTGCTGTCGGTGTTCTCTGGTTTTTGTCACACCCGCACCCTCCAGGGAATCATCACTTGAGCCTTCGACGTCTGCAGCAGATGTAGTGGCTGTTGACTCGCCCTCAGTGTGGCTCCCCTCACCCTCCTTGCCACTGGCTCCTTCAGACTCCTCCACTGCGGAACCAGTCTGGCTGCGCCCCTCCTCACGATCTGTGGAGCTGTCCCCTCCAGTGTCTGCCGATGATGCTGTGAACAAGGAGGAGAAACAGATTCACATCAGTCACCTGTATTTACTGGACAAAATGCCTTAAATGCAACACATCACTGAGCACGTTTTCAATACGTTTTCAATACTTGCCAATCTGCAATCCCAGCAAACTAGCGCTGGTCCACCATTAAATCCAATAAGCAGTGTGAGGACCTGGACACCTTTTTTGTAAAAAAAGGTGGATGATATCTACAGATCCTTCCCCACCACTCACAGTAACTTGCCAGTGGTACCTTACTGTCTACGGCCAAATATTCTTCATACCTTTCCACCGATTTCAGCCGATCAGCTGCTTGCATTCTGTAGTAGGATCAAGTCAGGCTCCCCGGCCGATCCTCTTAAACCAGACCAATTTAAGAAAGTGCTGCCGACTATCTGACCCTTTCTGAATCAGGAAATCAATGGGTCCCCTAGTACAGCCATGGTGTCCAGGGCTTGGAAACAGGCAAAGGTAATTCCGTTACTCAAAAAACCTGTGCTTGACCCAACAAAATCAGAAAGCTATCGCCCTATCTCTCTGCTTCCCTGGGCAGCAAAGATCACAGAGGCGTATGTGAACTCCCACCTGTCGGACTTTATTTCCCTAAATAATATACTGGATCCCTCCCAAAATGGTTGTAGGCCAGGTCACAGCACGGAGTCAGCTCTCCTGGCTCTGATAGAACACCTTTGGTCTGCCATGAATGAGGGGAAAATGTTGGCGCTGATCCTGTTGAATCTAAGCGCCGCGTTTGACACGGCGTCTCCTGATATTCTGCTGAGAAGCCTTGAGGCGGTAGGAATCACAGGCCTGGCATTGGAATGGCTTGCCTCATTTCTTCATGAGAGGTCATTCTCAGTATCTGCTCCCCTGTTTGCTTCTGGCGAATATTGCATCAAACACGGGGTGCCACAGGGTTCCTCCCTCAGTCCCCTACTATTTAACATCTATCAAAGCCTAACGAGAACCGGGTTTTTTTGAGTGAGGGAAATACTGGGCACACTGCTCACGGTGGTACATGTAATATTGATAGGTCAAGGTGCAAGTAGGTGAGGGGGCAAATGCCCTAAACCCCTCCAAAAAGTGTGTGCCTGGGCACACGCTATACATATAAAAATACAAAACCTATTGCACACCAGTTAAAGAAAGTATGGAAAAGGATGTCCCAGTGGACATAGTAAGTACAAGTTACAACATTCGCGGATAAGGAAAACGAAGGGTGATACGATTCCTCTTTTATTGCAATGATTTCCAGCCGACACGTGTTTCGTCGTCAAGCGGTAACAATGCTTGCACGACTCCTCAGGGCTGTAGCGGGAGGGTACTGGACCACAGGTCGCTTTGCCGGTGATATTTCCGACCCGGCCCTGCTCGAGACCAGGTTGAGTATTTTCGAAAACGTTATATGGATCCAGAGTCACTAGAAGTTCATGCGATATTAGAGCTTGAAAAGTAGGTTAATGGTGCTCATGGTCGACTGCTATTCAGCGGTATCGCACGAAGGTAAAAGCATCCACTCTGATGGTTATGGTCAGTAAAGGGCTCATCAGCGTAGCAACTGAATGTTGTGTAGTTACATCCAGGGATAGAAACCGAGTAGTGAAAAGGAAGCCGGTAGGACGAGTACTCCCACGGGATGGTTCCGGGTGCGGGGAACCATCCCGTGATCGCAGCTGTGGCCAAGTGGATGACTGCTAACTGCCTCCAACTGAATTCCAACAAGTCAGAGGTACTGTTGGTAGGTAGGGTCTGTGGAGTGATCTCTGCTGGCCAGCCAGCCTGGGCAAGTCCCCGCCCCCTAAACAGGTAGTAAAAAACTTAGGAGTCCGGCTCGACTTATCCCTAAATTATCGAGTCCAAACCCAAAAAAACAGCAGGGGCCCGCTTTGGACTTCTATGGGGGCTTATACAATTGCTGGGCTTTTTTTATGCCTCTACGCACCAGGTCATCATTCAGGCAATGGTTTTGTCCAGATTTGATTATGCATGCTCCCTTTATTTAGGGTCCAAAAAAGCGGAGGTCTGGAGGCTGCAAAGGGCACAGAATGCAGCAGCAAGAACATGCCTAGGTCTGCACAAGTTTTGTTCTGTGTCCAGCACCATCCGCCATCTTCATTGGTTACCTGTGGCCAGGTGTATTGAATTTAAGGCCTTATGTACTTCTTTTAAAGGTTTTGAAATCCGCCAGCTCTTCTATTGGCCAACCTTCTCTCGCCATATGTTCCATCACGGCCCCTTCACTCACAGGGCCAGCATTTGGTAGTGGTTCCCCGGACACGAAGAGTTTGCGCCGGTGGCTGCTCCTTTTGCTGCAGAGCTGCCACTTTATGGAACACACTCCCTGTGCAGATCCGTGGCCTCAACAATTATTTGGAATTTAGGAAAGCCATCAAGACTTTTCTTTTCCCTTCAATTTAGTCTGTGTTAACTCTGCTGTTATGCCTGCTCTTCCTATCAGCGCCTATCAGCACCTTTGCTGGGGCAGCTGTTGCACTTTACAAGACATTATAACATAACATAACATAACATCATCCCACAACCTGGGTGCTGGCATGTCTGCCATTCTTGGTGACTTTTTGATCACTGTAATGTGAGGGTACCTTGCATCTGATGTTTAGTTTACTTGTTGTGTATGTGTAATAAAGGTGTGCACCAGTATGTGGTGTGCTTCCTCTATGTCCACACATCAGAAAATCCTTGGAATGCTGTACCTGTGGGCTGATTGCCTCTGCTTCAGCATTTGTGTGTACTTGCAGTTCACAATGTCTGAGACAAAAAATGTGATGGGCATGGTGAATTTGTGTTGTGTTGACCAAGTAGTGTGTACCTCTTATATGTGTCACATCAACATGAATCACATTCCAGTGTTTAGATTGCTCCAGCGGTTCTCCTGCACAGTCTTCCTTTAGCATATCATCACCTAAATGTGACAAACCCAGTTAACTTAATCACAGAGGCTACAATTGTGATTTGAAGTGTTCATTTACATACATGTGTGTGTATGATGTAGGTGACAAGAAGTGCTGTACAGTTCAATGGGAATCCAAAGTTCACAGGGGAGTTGGCCAGGTTGGTAGGTGAAATAAGCAGAGTAAAGTCCACAGTCATTAGATCCATTGCTTAAATCAGACCCTCAATCACATGTGGGAGAGTTGAGGACAGTCGACAAGGTGAAGGGTTTGCACACAATGGTGGATATCAGGAACAGCTGTTCACTTCCTGGGGGATGTGCATGGCCAGCTGCCTCTCACTTCTTTAGATGACCCTGTGTCTTCTTCAGGGGGATAGGGGGTCCCTCAGGTGCAGGCTGTGGCGGTGCGCTGGAGTTTACGTCAGAGTCCACCTCTCTATCTGTGCCAGTTGCAGATGTTGTGGCAACTGACGTAGTGGGCACACAGAGAGGTGGGGCCATGT
Organism: Lissotriton helveticus; assembly: GCF_964261635.1. Taxonomy (NCBI): domain Eukaryota; kingdom Metazoa; phylum Chordata; class Amphibia; order Caudata; family Salamandridae; genus Lissotriton; species Lissotriton helveticus. The sequence goes on along the minus strand of NC_136059.1, from coordinate 2,035,134,767 downwards.
TGTTTGCAATCTGACGTCGGCATCCAAGTATGTCTCTGTGCACTGCCGTAACATCATCCATCTTGGGCACCATGCGGGCCAAGTGTGTCTCCACCCGCAACATGTGTGCGTACAATCGTACAATCTGGCATGATGTTCAGCCTGCTGCTGTTTAATGTCCCTGAGGTGCCCCACAACCTGGCCAAAGTCTCTGGTACATTGCTGGTACGCATTTAAGATGCGTCCCAACTGGGGGTCAGCTTGGGGTGCAGCACCATAGGCATGAGGTGGCCTCAGCCTCCCCCACTCCACCACCCCTACCCCCATGAGCAGGTCCTGCTGTTGCAGGCAGAGACGACACTGGGCCTCCTCCTGTGATGGCACTGGTGGAAATGGCAGCCATCTCCAGGGTTCCCTGTGTTGCTGTGTCCTCCGTGTTGGGTTGGCATGGTCAGTCCGTGTTAGTATGGGTCATCTGGGTGATGTCAGATGTAGCAGGAGTGGTGGCAGTGGGTGCAGATGTTACTGCTGCTGCACCCTGATCCACACCGGAGGGGCCAGGTCATTTTTGGTCGTCGTCAGAGGAGTGAGAGACATCCATACTGGCCAGTTCTGTGTCAACCAGAGTCTGGGACTGGGAATAGTCCTCGTCTGTTCTTGCAGTTTCCCCAGCTGTACCTTTGGGTGGAAGAGACACACAATGTATGTTGTGGTTCAGCACACATCAACGTAGCACACACATTAAAATGTGTACAATGCTTCATGATGAGTGTTTGTGCACAGCATTGTCCTCAATTATGACAGGCAGATGCCGTTGTAGGTTTGGAACATTGTCCTGATGACCTGATGCGTTTTATATGCACGTAGAACTGTGTGCATGGAGAGCTAATGTATAGTTTAATTGACTTACATGGACATTGCGAAACATGCACTCCCGTGCCTCACACAGGTGTTTTGTTTGGTGTTGGTGGGAGAGGTGTGTGACAGGGCCTGCTGGGAGATGCAGTCTGAGGTTGTACTCCTTCTCCTCCCTGGACCAGATAGCCCACCATGGGCCATGCTTCCATGACAGTGAGTCTAAGTACATGTTCAAGTTGCCTGACAGTTTTGTCCTGGTGTTTGTTGGAGCCCAGGTCCCAGCAAGGCCTTGTGCTCCCTACACCATGGCCCAGTTTCTGCAATCTTGGTTGTACTTTGACACTCCCTGTGAGGTGCGCATAGTGCATGGGCTATTCCTGGGACATATGGGATGGGGACAATGGGCTGGGACTCCAACTCCCATCATGTATTTGACTCCACCCCCTTCCCAACAAACCCATGCTTCCTTCCTGTGACTCAGCTTTCCTGGTATAGGATGAGTGCAGACAAGATGGCTGCTGCATGTGACTAGGTTTGGATCCCATTGCCTTGCTGTGAGTTTGTTCTCAGTTTAGTGACTTTTGTGAATGCGGATCTTTCCTGTTACATTTCAGGTATGTTTGTAGTTACAATCTGCATTCGCACACAAATACCACCATGGATTGCTGCTCCTCCCCTTGAGGGCCCGGTGTCAGGCATCTTGGAAGTCGATTTACCTTGAGTCTCAGGTTGTGTTTCGTCCCAGGTGTGGTATTTGTTGTTGGTGGAAGGGGTGTGTGTAACAGGGCCTGGTGGGAGATGTAGTCTGAGGTTGTACTCCTTCTCCCCCCCGGACCAGATAGGCCACAATGGGCCATTCTTCCATGACAGTGAGTCCAAGTACATGTTCAAGTTGCCTGACAGTGGTGTCCTGGTGTTTGTTGGAGCCCAAGTACCAGCAAGGCTGGGTGCTCCCCAAACCAGAGCCCAGTTTCTGCAATCTTGGCTGTACTTTGACACTCCCTGTGAGGTGAGCATGGTGCATGGGGCTATTCCTGGGACATGAGGGATGGGGACAATGGGTTGTGACTACAAATCTCATCCTGCTTTCAGCTACACCCACCTTCCCAGCACACCAAACCTTCCTTCCTGTGACTCTGCTTCCCTGGGAGTGTGTGTAACTGTGGTATCATGATGGCTGATGGTGTTTGGTGGTGTATTGGGCTAAATCCCTGGGGTATTTGTCAGTGGGTTTGTTCATGTATTGGCCTAGGTACATGTTACTGGGACATTGCAGGTATTGTGTTTCTCTAGGTGGCATACACATGAGAGGATAGTAATCTTTAGGTTGATGTGGCTTGATGACTGTGAATGTTTTCTCTGTCCCCCTGACATTATTGTTTGTGGGTGCGGATTGCTATCACATCACAATTTGGAATAGTTGTTTGTGTACTCACCAGGCTCTGGTATTCCAGACAATTCATGGATGCCTACTGGTGGGAACATGACCAGCACCTTCTCCTCCCAGGAAGTGAAATGCTCTGGATTTGCAGGAGGACCGCCACTAGAGCGCTGGCTCAGGGCATGTTCTTTGCCGAAGAGTTTCTTGACCCTCCTGAGTATGTCATGCCACCGGTTCCTGATGTTGTCCATTATGCGCATGCTCGGTGCAATCTTCAACCACATTGTTTTTCTGGGATAGGAGGGTATCTTTGACCAAGGAGCCAAGTAACTGTGGCTCTACTCTGAAGATTTAATCTACCATGACTTCCAACTCACTGTCTGTGAACTTTGGATTCTTCTTTGGGGGCATGGTGATGGGTGGTAGTGGAGATGGATGGGCGGGTGGGTGTGGTAGTGAGGGTTGGTGAGTATGTGTATGGCTGGGTGTCTGTGAGTGTGCCTATTGTGTGGTGCTAGTATTGTGTAGTGTGTAGGTAGTGGCTGTATGTCTCAGTGTGGTGGTGTTGTCTGTTTGCTGGTCTGTGAGATTTGCAAAGGATCATGGCCTGGATTTTTGGCCTTTTTATTGGTGGAGTTGTGGGTGTGTCTTGGTTTGAATATTGAAATTTGTTGTTTTTCTAACTGCCTATTTAGCCTTTTTCTGTGTCAATTCCATGATTTCTTTAGGGCCTGACGGGATGTTCAGTTGACTGGGTCGTACGCCTGTGGCATCACTTGTGGGGTGACCCGAGTCGGTCACACTGACATTGAACTATGTTGCATGTTTCACGTACGCGCTGGTTGCGACAGGCTCTTTTTCTTGCTATTATCTCAGTTCCGTGCGTATCGGTTGTACTGCTTGGTCACCATGTGACTTGCTTTTGTCCGCGACGCATTGCATCGTACTTGGCTGGCTGTATGGCACATGTTCGTGTCGGTCAGAACTATAGCCATTCTGTGTCGGTCGGAAGGTTTTGGTTCTGTTCCCGAGTGGGGCACTGTTTTCCATATGTTTCGGTCAGTCCAGTTTTCGACCGGGCGCATCGTACTTGCAAGGTCAGACGGTGCCTGTACGCGTTGGAACGCTTTCCGACCCGGATCGGAATCGCCCCTTAGAATGCACCAGTGGGTGCGTTTGCAGAGTGGTGCAGGGAGGAGCGGGCATCTGGCGAGATGCTGGCTTTTTAAAAATATATATTTTTAGAAGGGGGGCTGTGTGACCCCCCCCTTCTTTTAGTATTTTTGGTGCTTTCGGAACCCCATCCCCCAGGGCCTGACCCTTTAAAAAAAAGAAAATGGAAGGTGCCAAGCGGCCCCCCTCCCAAGGCCGATTTCGATCACGGGGACACCACCCCTGATATATATATATATATATATATATATATATATATATATATATATATATATATATATATATATTCCAACCAAACTACAGAGACCCATTTAGCTGCAGCCACGCAAGAACTCCGTTTCGAACTCCTTTATTAATCAGCCTGCCAGCAGGTTACCAAACGTGACGCTTAACCAGTAATAAAACGCCAAATGCATTTCGAGAGTCTCTGCTCTCTTCCTCAGTGGCAAAGTCATCATATGCTGGCTCACTCCCTCGTATATAGTCCCCGCCTCTTGGGCGTTGGCAGTCAGAGGCGTTTCTGGGATCAGTAGTTTCTATGTGAATGGAGTGATCCCCAGCGAAATGGATGCAAATATATATATATATATATTTTCACCATACCAAACTTTCCATCAAAGAAGGCGCTGACTCCGTGTATCAAAATTCAAGCGTTTATTTTCAGTATCAGCTTCTGCTCAGACGCGTTTCGGCGGCTCACTCCCGCCTTGCTCACTAACATCTGACCATCTCTAGGTGCACTTATATATACATTCAATGTCAGGGGCCAACAAATCACACACTTAATTAGCATTATTCGGTTGCTAAGGTGATTCAATTACATCCTGGCGAATGACGTCACAGTTATCTTGACTCAGCACATTAGTTACATGGCCGTCTTGTATCTTCACTGTTTAACAACTCGTACGATATTTTAAAACATTGCGTCATGTTCAAAATATTTAAAAATTGCATTACATGTTCTGTACAAGGATGTATATAAAAGTTGTTCTTAAATCGAGGCTGCATAAAGTATGCTAACAAACTCCGCAATTCTGGGTCATCCAATTTATCCCTCCCATTTCAGCCCAAAAACCGTGTCTTGAGTCCTGATACGTTAATTTTGCTTGGCTGAGATGGTTGTAAGTCCCTGATTGGCTACGAACTGTTGTTGTCTGTATAACCATGGTAACCTCGCAGTCAGAACTGGTTTGCTTCCTGATGTGCGGAGCCCTCACACACGTTAACTGTATCTGTCGGAAACCTGTGTTCCTGACCGTGGCGTGGTGCCGGTGAGTACGTGTGTTATGGCTATGTGTATACTCTAGTGGAGTGTTACTTGGCGGTGTGTAGCGGGTAAAGCGGATGATTTGGAAGCGGAGGGTTAGCTACGTGTAGGTTGGCCTCATTGTTTTTAGTGTAATGCGGTGCCCATTTCCGACAAATAGTGATTTGAGTTTGATGAACGTGCTGGATGGTGGATGTTTTTACTGGGTACTCGGGGATGAGACCTAAGGCAGCTAGATGTGGACTGTAAGGGCTTCATCTGCGTTCAGCCCTGACGGGATCTTGGAATTTAAGAGAATAATGTATCTTGATTCCATTCGACGTAAGGCCAATTTACGATTCCCGCCTCTCACTTTTTTAGGGATATTGTCAATGACAAAGTATGTTAGACCTGATGAGTCTCCACCATGCGCTTCGTGAATGTGACGCGCTACTGGGTAGGTTTGGTCTTTATTGGTGATGGCTCGCAAGTGCTGTAGGATTCTAACGTGTGCTTGGTGAATGGTTGATCCTACATACCGTTTACCGCATTCGCAGGTGAGTACATATACCGCGAATTCTGTCTTGCAAGTAAACTGTTCTCTGATGGTAAGAGGTTTTCTTCTGAACGGAGTCACTACACTGGTTGTGTTGACACCGTGGGTGCATGCCTTGCACTTACTGCATTTCTTGAAGCCGGTTTGGGACTGTAGCCAGTTTTTCTTCTTTTTGACAACCGGGGCATTGCACACTAATTCTGCCCGCATGGATTTGGCCTTCCTAAATGAAACTAACGGGTAGTTACCCATTAGGTTTCCTATTGTTGTGTCATTGTGGATTAACGGCCAGTGCCTTCTCAGAATCTTTCGAAGGTTTGCATGGTGGCGATTGTACCCCGTGATTAGTCTGGGAGGTTGTCTTTGTTGTGTGGCTGTCTCACCTTCTGTTGCCTGAGGGAACAGTAGGTCGTGTCTGTTTTTGGTACTGCATTTGGCTTCAGCAATGTTACATGTTTTCTCAGAATATCCCCTTCTCTTAAGTCTCGTAAAGAGATTTTGTTTGGCATCAGATAGTCCTTCTTTGGTGCTACAGTTGCGTGTCATCCTAAGACATTCAGCGTAGGGAATTGACTGTTTTAATGGTGTGGGGTGGAAGCTATTAGCATGAAGGATCGAGTTTCCAGCAGTTGGTTTGCGGTATGTGCGTGTTTGTATTTTGCTGTTTTGAATGAAAAGTTCTACATCCAGGAATTGAATGTTTTCCCTACTTGTGTTGCAGGTAAATTTCAAATTTATAGCATTTTCATTCAGCTTTTCCGTAAACAACAATGCACTTTCCACACTGCCCTCCCACAAAATGAAAATGTCATCTATATATCGTTTATAGATAATTACATTTTTGGTCATAATGTCTTGGTACACTTTCATAAGTACTTGCTCCTCCCACCAGCCCATGTGTAGATTCGCATAGCTGGGAGAGAAGCAAGTACCCATGGCCGATCCTTGCACCTGTTGGTAAAACAGTCTGTCAAAAATGAACGTATTATTTGTCAAACACCATTCAGTCATCTCCAAAAGCATTTTGGTGTGCTCAAACAGCGTTATTGGTCTTTTCCCCAAAAAGTGTTTCATGGCATTGAGGCCATCCTTGTGTCTAATACTCGTGTATAACGATTGGACATCCAATGTTAGAAATAGATAGTCTTTTTTCCACTTAACATCATATACTTTGGTCAAGAAATCTCCCGTGTCTTTTATGTATGCTGGTAGTTTTCGGACTTCAGGTTGTAGAAAATGATCTATGAAAATGCTTGTATTTTCAAATAGGCTAACTATTGCCGATATAATCGGCCTTCCTGGTGGTGTTTTATCGTTTTTGTGGATCTTAGGAATTAGGTACATTTGTGCAGTCACTGGGTAATCATTTTTCAGGAACTCAAATTCTTTTTTACTTAGTAGTCCTTTTCCTTTCCATTTGTATAGCTCCGTATGGTATTTTTCTTGGATTCCTATTAGATGTGTCGGGCTAATTCGTGAATAACATTCTCTGTCTTGTAATTGAGACAATGCTTCATTGTTATACATTTCCAAAGGCCAAAGGACTATGTTTCCTCCCTTGTCGGACCACCTTACCACTATGTCAGATCTTGATTTGATTTTTTCCATCAGAGCATTGTATTTTCTGTTGTGATCTAGATTGTCTTGATGATTTTGTTTTGTACTTTTCACAGAAAGTTCCTTAAGATCCCTTATTACATATTCAGCAAAGAGGTCAAGTCCATCTTTAGGCATCATTGGTAGGAAAATGGATTTAGGTTTGAATCCAGTTTTGACTGACTGCCAAATGTCGATATCTGCACTCCTGGCTGCCCCACTGGGTGTGATTTCTTCATTTACCATTTCATTGGATTGTTCTAAATCTATTAAATTTTGTAACATTTCCATGTGTTCTACATTGAGCATTAGATCAGGGTCATTATACGTTTGTATTTCAGCGGTACTTTGGCTTGTATTGGAAAAATACTTTTGCAGTTTTAACTTACGAACATATAAAAATAAATCAATTCGAGTCTGTGTGTAGTCAAAGTTAGTGTTGCTGCAAAAAGTCAGTCCCAGAGATAAAATATCAAGTTCTTGTTGAGATAGCTCCATATTTGTTAGATTGATTACTGTGTTATCTCTTACTGTCTCCATTATCGGCGCCTGTTTCTTCTGTATTTGGGTTTGTCCTGTCTTTGCACCTGTTTTTCCCCATCTCCTGTTTTTTCTCCTCCGGCTTTTGGTTGTTGGTTTTGGTTTTGTTTTTTCTTTCCAAATTCCTCTCCTCGGTTCTGTGGCATCCGGGGACGTAGTGTTCTGAGGCGCTGTGTGCGTAAAAAAATTAATTCTTGTGCTGGAGTTGGTGCAGGGCCCGACCTTTCTGCACTTATGGTGCTCTCATTGTCAGTGTCGTATTCAGAACTTATTTCAGGCTCGCTTTGTTCAATTCTACCATCTTGGTTTTTACGAGTCGCATCTGGCGTTTCCCGTCTTATCTGGTCGAATTTCCGCGCAAATGTGTATATCCTACCATTGATATAGTCATTGCGATCTCGCTGGAATTTGATTGCTTTTCTTTCCTTGATTTCGTTTTCATGTTTTTCTACTCTGGATATAATTTCTTTCATTTTTTCAGTAATTTCCTCTTTATTTTCTTTTGAGTCTAATTCTTTCAAAATTGCTTCTATGCGTGTGATTATTTTATCTCTGTCACTGGCCGCAAATTGTGTGAGTATTTTCAACATATTTTCGGATGATTTGGCACTATTTTCTGCCAACATTTGTAGCATCAGGGGGTCCGGGTCTTCATATGTCGGTGCGACCAGAACTCTCAATCCCCGTGGCACTCTGCCTACATCCAAGTATCTTGTCAGTGATTTCACCTCCCACCATTTTGCGACCTCCTTTTTACGTAATTTTTCCAATTCGTTCAATAGTGTCTTTGTTACATCTTTCTCTTTTGTTTGAGCTGGTACCTCTGAATTGGTTTTGTTGCCTTTGCCAGTGTCCGTGTCTGTAAATATATCTAAAGCTGCCTCCTCTCTTTCCCTTTCCCACTCAGCAGCCATACTGATCGATTCTTGATTGATTTTTTGGCGCTTGTATAGATACACTGCCCGTGTGTTTGTTTGGGTTCACCACACATAGGCTCGCTCTCCCACTGAACCACCGTTAAGCGCCCGCTCCCTGTTAATCACACCGTTTCACGGCTTACCTAGAGGTCTCCGACCGCTTCTCCAGCTATCGTTGATCTCCGGGCAGTCGATCTCCGATGGTTTCGCAGGTTACTCGGGTCACAGTAGCATTATGGTTCTTGGGGGGCACTGTGTGTCTCTTTTCTCAAAAGTTCTTTTTCTTATTGTCCTTTGCGACACAGTGCAGCCAAATCGAGGAGGGTCAGCGTAGGGCTTCCAGGACAAACGGCCCTTCGTATTTTAATATATTTTATATAGGGAAGGGGGCTGCGTGGCCCCCCTTCTCTTGGCCACTTTTGGCTCCAGGGACCCCATCCCTCGGGTCATGGCCTCTATTTAAAAAAATTTGTATATGGAAAGAAGGGCCACGTGGCCCCCCTTCCCCGGGCCACTATTGACCCCAGGGAACACATCTGACCAGGCTTGGCCATTTTTAAAATTGTTTAGATATGAGGAGGGGGACCGTGCATTCGAGATGTCATCAGTGATGTCATGAGTAATGTCACTGACCATGTCATGAGTGATGTAATATGTGACGTCATCAGCAATGCATTGCGGGCGTGCAAGTTATAGTTAGCTGAGCTAACTATAACGGGGGAATTTCAATGGTTTTGTATGAGGGAAATGTCCAGCTAACTATAACATGTGTGAAACCTATTTTATTTCAGGGAATGTCTATGGTTTTTTAAATGCTAATTCCTAACTATAACGTGGCCTAAACCTATGTTTTTTTCAGTGAATTTCTAAGGTTTTTTTAAATGCTAATTCCTAACTATAACATGGCTGAAACCTATGGTGTTTTCAGTGAATATATATATGTATATATATATTCACTGAAGAGTCGCCAGTCGATAGTTTTATTTAGGACCTAGTTTCCAAAGGAAAAGCATTTTCTCTTTTCCCAATAAATGTTTTGCGCCAGTTGACGAATCTTTGCGGAATTTTCAAAACTAGTGGGGCGCCCTGGTCAGCTCCTATCTTGAAAGTTTCAGGGTGATTCGCCAAGCGGGGGCTGAGAAAAAAGGGGGACACACCAGGTATCACCAGTTAGCACCGCAGGGCTGCGTTGCAGAGAGGTGGTCGGAGACCACGCACCTTTTTACACCTCTTGGCACCTTAGCTCTGTGGTACTTACTGGAGGTACCTGGTGGGCTAGTTGGACCCCAGGGACACTCAAGATTGAAGGGAATTTAATCCCCAACTTAAAATGCATCAAGGGGCGCGTTTGAACTGTGGTAAAGGGAGGCAGCGGGCCTGATGTGACATGTGTGCAAACAGGCCCTGTGGCACATTTTATTTTGGGGAATTAATTCCCCTTTAATCCTGATGGTCCCTGGGGGCTACCTTGCCCACCAGGTACCACCAGTAAGCGCCACAGTGCTGTGTTGCAGAGAGGTAGTCTGAGGCCATGCCCTTTTTAGACCTCTCTGCAACGCAGCTGTGTGGCGCTTACTGGAGGTACCTGGTTGGCTAGTTGGACACCAAGAACCATCAGTATTGAAGGGGACTTAATCCCACAACTTAAAATACGCCACGGGCGCGTTTGCACAGTGGTGAAGGGGAGGGGACGAGGCCTGATGTGAAATGTGTGCAAACAGGCCCTGTGGTGAGTTGTAAGTTGGAGGATTAATACCCCGTCAATCCTGAGGCCCACTAGGTACCGCCAGAATGTGCATGGGATCTGCGTTGTAGAGAAGTGTAAACAAGGGCGGAGCCTCTGAACACCTCTCTGCAACGCAGCTCCCTGACGCATACTGGAGGTACCCGGTGGGCTAGTGTCCCCCAGCTCAGGATTCAAGGAGACTTAATCCCTTAACTTAAAATGCGCCACAGGGCGCATTTGTACACTTGTCACATCAGGCCCCACCCCCTCCATGCACCACTGTGCAAACGCACCCGTGGCCCATTTTAAGTTGGGGGATTAAGTCCCCTTGAATCCTGAGGGTCCCTGGGGGCCAATTAGCCCACCAGGTACCTCTAGTAAGTGCCAGGGAGCTGTCTTGCAGAGAGGTGGTCCAAGGCCAATCCCCTTTTTTACACCACTCTGCAAAGCAGCTCTGGTGCACTTACTGGAAGTAGCTGGTGGGCTAGTTGGTCCCCAGGGACCCTCAGGACTCGAGAGGACTTAATTCCCCAATTTACAATGCACCAGGGGGTGCAAACGCACCCTGTGGTGTGTTTTAAGTTGGGGAATTAAGTCCCCTTGAATCCTGGTGGTCCCTGGGGGCCAACTAGCCCCCAGGGACCATCTGGAGGTACATGGTGGGCTAGTTGGCCCCAGTGACCCTCAGGATTCAAGACCTGCAAGGGGGAGCATTTGAACAGTTGTGAACGGAGGGGGCGGGGCCTGGTGTGACATGTGTGTACTTGTGCAATCACTCCACCGAAACCCAAGCACTTATGAATTCACCATGCACTCTCCATGCAGCACTCTAATCATCGTCACTACCCATGCACTCATGCCATGACCTATGCACTAACTCATGCACTGCTGCAATACCCTGAGCAGTACCCACGCAGTCCAGCCATTGCCCTGTGACTACCCATGCACTCCTCCAATGTCCCAGCGAGCACCATGAACTTATCCAATCACTCCACCAAAACACAGGCACTATAAATTCACCATGCACTCTCCTTGCAGTAATCTAATCTTCCAGTCAGTACCCATGTACTCATGGAGTGACCCAGACACTAACACATGCACTGCTACAATCCCCTGTGCATTAACCATGCAGACCTCTAACCACCCACACAGTACTAATTCACTCCTCCAATTTCCCAGGTTGTACCCATGCCCTCCAGAAATCCCTCTGTCACTACCCATGCACTCCTCCAATCACCCATCCAGCATCATGTACTTATACAATCACTCCACCAAAACTCACTGATGACATCTTTTCTGGTGAAAACCACACAATAGATTCCTATGGAAGGAAATACAAGTTACTGGTAAGTATGCTCAGATTTACTTTTCAGGGTCCGTACTAGGCTCAAAGATGCAGCACTGACGTCTCTCATGATAACAGGTGAGTAAATCGGAATTTGTAGTTCGGCTGATTTTAGAGGAATATTTTGCTCAATAGTAAAGGAAGGGGGCAGGCCCTGAGGTGACATATGTGCAAACACGCCCTGTGTCGTGTTTTAAGTTGAGGAATTAATTCCTCTTTAATCCTGAGGTCCCCTGTGGGCCAACTAGCCCACCAGGTACCTCCAGTATGCGTCAGGGAGCTGCGTTGCAGAGAGGTATTCAGAGACCACGCCCCCTTTTTGCAACACTCGGCAACGCAGCTCCGTGGCACTTACTAGAGTTACCTGTTGGGCTAGTTGGCCCCTAGGGGACCTCTGGATTGAAGAGGAATTAATTCCCCAACTTAAAACGCACACCAGGGCATGTTTGCACACATATCACCTCAAGCCCCGCCCCCTACCTTCACCACTGTGCAAACGTGCCCCGTAGCACGTTCTATGTTGGGGGATTAAGTCCCCTTGAATACTGGAGGTCCTTGGGGGACAACTAGCCCACCAGAAACCTCCAGTATGCGCCGGGGGCTGCGTTGCAGAGATGTGTAAAAAGGGGCATGGCCTCATTACACCTCTCTGCAACGCAGCCCCCTGGCGCGTTTCCAGAGTGGGAACTAAATCCCCTTGAATACTGGGGCTCCCTGGGGGCCAACTAGCCCACCAGGAACCTCCAGTATGCGCCAGGGGGCTGGGTTGCAGAGAGGTGTAAAAAGGGGCATGGCCTCATTACACCTCTGTGCAACACAGCCCCCTGGCGTGTTTCCAGAGGGGGAACCAAATCCCCTTGAATACTGGGGGTCCCTGAGGGCCAACTAGCCCACCAGGAACCTCCAGTATGCGCCAGGGGGCTGCGTTGCAGAGAGGTGTAAAAAGGGGCTTGGCCTCATTACACCTCTCTGCAACGCAGCCCCCTGGCGTGTTTCCAGAGGGGGAACTAAATCCCCTTTAATACTGGGGGTCCCTGGGGGCCAACTAGCTCACCCGGAACCTCCAGTATGCACCAGGGGACTGCATTGCAGAGAGGTGTAAAAAGAGGCGTGGCCTCATTACACCTCTCTGCAACGCAGCCCCCTGGCGTGTTTCCAGAGGGGGAACTAAATCCCCATGAATACTGGGGGTCCCTGGGGGCCAACTAGCCCACCAGGAACCTCCACTGCCAACACTTCCTGCTTTGGAGTGTTGACAGCCAATTAGCATAAAGCTCCTGCTCGGGAAGGTACGCGTACTGATTTAGTAGCAATGTGATTGACTGTCTAAGTGACAAAATTAAAGTGTCTCACTAAATATATGGTATAGTGATTAAACTGTGTGAATACCTGTATCACTCAATCTCTTGTTGTGTAAACTACTACATAAGTTGGTTACTAGCTATGTGAAAGTCTTCATTAGTTATTAATTTGTTACGTGAGTATTTGTATGGGATAGTGAATGAATGTGTGTGTGGTTGGGTGGGACGTGTGTGACTGTGTTTTTGGGTATGTGTGTAGCTTAGTAAATATAAGTATGATCAATTGTTTGCATAAGTGAGTACGATGTCTGCATAAGTGAATAGGATATGTGCTGGTGTGTAATGTTGATGTGGTAAACAGTCAAAATATAGAGTAAAAAATATTGACTGGACATAATATCGAGTTTAAAATATAGAATAGACAAAATATCGAATGGACAGAATATAGACATCAAAAATATCATTTTTAAGGTAAGTAATGTAATATCGAATGTTAAAAATATAGAAAGTTAAAATATCGAATTATATAATATAGGTTATTAAAATTATCGGATTTTTAATAATATCGAATTTTTTATAGTGTTTTTTATGTTATTATATGTGTGAAAAGTGTGTATTTATGTTATAATTTATATTAATTAATGAATTTTGTTTTTTAAATTTTTGCGTAATTTAATACTGTAGCGGGTTGTGGATTTATAGGGGAATAGGGTGGCAAGTAATTCAATTATAATTAATTAAATATGTACATTTATTTATTGGTATTCATTTTTAATTAATTGTTAATTAATTTATATTTGGTAACTAATTCAATTTTAATTGGCAATTAATTTTAATTAATTGATTAATTGCTAATTATGTTAATTTTACTAATTTATTTTCTGTAGTGGGTTGTGGGTTTAGCGGGTAATTGGGTGGGAAGTACTTTATTTATAATTAATTAAATATGTAAAATTATTTATTTGTATTTATTTCGAATTAATTGTTAATTTTTTATGGGTAAATAATTAAATTTTAATTGCCAAATAATTTTATTTAATTGATTAATTGCTAATTATGTTAATTTTACTAATTTATTTTCTGTAGCGGGTTGTGGGTTTATAGGGGAATAGGGTGGAAATTAATTTATTTATAATTAATTGAATATTTCAATTTATGTAATTGTATTTAATTTGAATTAATTGTTAATTAATTTTTAATTGTTAATTAATTAACTGTTAATTTGTAATTAATTTGTATTAATAGGTAACTAATTGTAATAATTAATTTTAATTTGTAATTTTAATTGATTAATTATTATATTATATTAAATTGGTAATTACTTTTAATAAATGTTTTATAGATATTAATTTATAATTTTGTAAATAATATATGAAGTATTTACTTTCCCTACTATTGCACTCTCTGGAGTGGGAGTAGTTATTTTTACCCCTACGCTATCCAACGCTTTCCCTACTTGTTGCACTCTTTGGAGTGGGAATAGTAATTTTTACCCCTACGCTATCCAACGCTTTCCCTACTGTTGCACCCACTGGAGTGGGAATAGTCATTTTTACCTCTACGCTATCCAACGCTTTCCCTACTGTTGCACTCACTGGAGTGGGAATAGTAATTTTTACCCCTACGCTATCCAACGCTTTCCCTACTGTTGCACCCACTGGAGTGGGAATAGTAATTTTTACCCCTATGCTATCCAACGCTTTCCCTACTGTTGCACTCTTTGGAGTGGGAATAGTAACTTTAACCCCTACGCTATCCAACGCTTTCCCTACTGTTGCACTCTTTGGAGCGGGAATAGTAATTTTTACCCCTGCGCTATCCAACGCTTTCCCTACTGTTGTACTCACTGGAGTGGGAATAGTAATTTTTACCTCTACGCTATCCAACGCTTTACCTACTGTTGCACTCACTGGAGTGGGAATAGTAATTTTTACCCCTACGCTATCCAACGCTTTCCCTACTGTTGCACCCACTGGAGTGGGAATAGTAATTTTTACCCCTACGCTATCCAACACTTTCCCTACTGTTGCACTCTTTGGAGTGGGAATAGTAATTTTTACCCCTACGCTATCCAACGCTTTCCCTACTGTTGCACTCACTGGAGTGGGAATAGTAATTTGTACCCCTACGCTATCCAACGCTTTCCCTACTGTTGCACTCTTTGGAGTGGGAATAGTAATTTTTACCCCTACGCTATCCAACGCTTTCCCTACTGTTGAACTCTTTGGAGTCTGAATAGTAATTTTTACCGCTATGCTATCCAACGCTTTCCCTACTGTTGCACTCATTGGAGTGGGATTATTAATTTTAACACTCTTGCTATGCTACGGTAATAATATTGTATAGTTTTTAATAATATTATGTTAATATATTTATATGTTTTAACAAATAAAATAGTATTATTTTTTGTTTTATAACTTAAAATAATTATTTAATAATTTTAAGGTTATTTAAGTATTTTTAAGTATATTTTAGTTATTTATTTGTAATATTTTTTTAATTTTACATTAATTTTAATAAATTCGATATTTTTACAAGTACATATTTTTAAACAATATTTTTGATTCAATATTTTTGTACTTAGCTGTTTGTAGATAGGATTTCGATATTTTTGTAGTCGATATTTTGGAGTCGATATTTTAAATGCCTATATTTTTGTAGTTGATATTATGTCAGTGATCCGTTGATGTAGGTGTATAAGTATATTTAATAGTGTTCTATTTATCTTTGTTAGCATGTATGAGTGAATCTATAGGTAAGTGTTTAGATGTGTGTGTAGATGTAGGAATCACTGAGTGGGTTTTTAGAAACTTGTATTGGTGTGTCAATGGTTTCAAATATGGTACTTCATATTTTATAATGAATGTTGAAAGGTTATGCTACTGTATGATGAGGTGTATCAGTTTGTCACATGGATGATGTCATCAGCGATGTCATCAGTGATATCATCAGTGATGTCACTGACCATGTCATGAATGATGTAATATGTGACATCATCAACAGTGGATTGCGGGCACGCTAGTTATAGTTAGTACATGAAATGTCTAGCTAACTATAATACCCCTAAAACCTATGTTTTCTTCAGTGAATTTCAAAGGTTTTTTAAATGCTAATTCCTAACTATAATTTGTCTGAAACCTATGGTTTTTTCAGTGAATTTCAGAGGTTTTTTAAATGCTAATTCCTAACTATAACTTGTCTGAAATCTGTGGTTTTTTCAGTGATTTTCAAAGGTTTTCTAAATGACAATTTTTAAATTATTAATTGTTATTTTCATTTTTTTATACTGATTTTCTACATTTTTTTAAACAATTTCTTTTTAGATATTTTATTTTTTAAATTACTTTATAATTACATTATACATTACATTACAAAATATACTTTCTCAGAATGAATTACTTTAGTTTAAATACTATGCAAATAAGCAATAGTCTTCTAAGTACAGTAGTTAGAGTTGTAATGAGCAACACAATTTCATGCAACATTGAGGTCAATGTGAATTTCTAGTTAAATGCAATAGGTTACTTTTTGGATTACGTTTCTAACCACAGGACTGGATCCTAGATTCAGTGCTGGGACATCTCCTGTAAACAGATGAGTAAAAGTGTTTTGGTTACAGTAGTGATTTTTAAGGAATATTAATGTATTTTAAAAGTTGACACTTAGAAACGTTTTCACATAGATTCACCAATGTTATCCTAAGGGAGGAAATTAACTTAGCAGGTAAGTAGTGTTAACGTTACTGTTTCTTACTCAGTGGTGGCTCCTGGATCCAGAAAAGTTGCATCTCCTGTAAACAGTTGAAAGAATGCGTTTAAGACATGCAGGCAATTTTTTAAGAATATTTTTTGTTTGTGAAAATAGACACTTAGAAACTTTTCTGGTGAAAACCAGACAATGGATTCCTATGGAAGGAAATACAAGTTACTGGTAAGTACGGTTAGAATTACTTTTCAGGATCAGTACTGGGCTCAAAGATGCAGTTCTGAGGTCTCTCCTGCTAACAGGTGAGTAAATCGGAATTTGTTGTTCAGCTGATTTTAGGTGAATATTTTAAATTTCTAAAAGTCCACACTCGGAAGAATTTCCAAGTGAAACCACTCAATGTTACCCTATGGAAGGAAATTCACTTAGCAGTTAAGTAGCGTTATCGTTACTTTTTCTTACGCACCGGTGCATCTCCTGTAAAGAGTTGAAAGAATGCTTTTAAGTCATACAGGTGATTTTTTAGGAATATTTGTAGTTTGTGAAAATAGACACTTAGAAACTTTTCGGGTGAAAACCAGGCAATGGATTCCTATGAAAGGAAATACATGTTACTGGTAAGTATGGTTAGAACTTTGCGGGATTAGTGCTGGGCTAAAAGATGCCGCAATGGGTTCTCTCCTGATAACAGGTGAGTAAATCGGAATTCGTAGTTCAGCTGATTTTAGAGGAATATTTGTACAATGGAGAAGGAAGGGGGCGGGACATGAGGTGACATGTGTGCAAACACGCCCTGTGGTGCGTTTTAAGTTGCGTGATTAAGTGCCATTGAATCCTAAGGTCCCCTGGGGGCAAATTAGTCAGAGGTGTTCAGAGGCCACGCCCCTTTTTACAACACTCTGCAAAGCAGCTCTGTGGCACTTACTGAAGGTAGATGGTGGCCTAGTTGGCCCCCAGGGACCCTCAGTATTGACAAGGAATTAATTCCCCAACTTAAACCACGCAACAGGGCGTGTTTGCACACATGTGAACTGAGGACCCTCTCCCTCCCTTCACCACTGTGCAAACGTGCACCGTGGTGCATTTTAAGTTGGGGGATTAACTCCCCTTGAATACTGAGTACCCTGGGGTACAACAGCTACCTCCAGTAAGCGACACAGAGCTGTGTTGCAGAGAGGTGTAAAATGGGGCGTGGCCTCTGAACACCTCTCTGCAACGCAGCTCCCTGGCGCACACTGGAGGTACCTGGTAGGCTAGTTGGCCCCCAGGGACCCCCAGTATTCAAGGGAAATGTGTTCCCCCTCTGCAAACACGCCAGGGGGGGCGCGTTTGCAGAGTGGTGCGATAAGGGGGCTTGGCCTCAGGCTCAATCCCATTTTTTAAACAATTTTTAATTTTGTGAAGGGGGCTGTGTATCCAAATAAGCAAAAAGCACGAGTCTGATCCATGGACTACATCTTTGCCAAATTTGGTGTCATTCCGTTCAGCCGTTCGGGCTGTAGCTGTGGCTAAATATCTTATGGAAAATTGCATGGGGAAAAGTTTTTGGCCCCCTTTTTTCTCAGCCCCCGCTTGACCAATCACCCCCAAGCTTTCAGGGAAGGAGCAGAACTCAGCTGGCCAAGAGTTTGGAACATTTCACGCAGATTCATCAATCAACGCCATGGATAATAGGTCCTAACTATAACTACTTACTGCCTATAGGTAAATTAATATATATATATATATATATATTCACTGAAAAAACCATAGGTTAGAGACCATATATAGTTTGCTGGACATTTTATTGACATAAAAGCAATGAAATTCCATATATAGTTAGTTGCACTAAATATATATCGCGCACCCGCAATCCACTGCTGATGATGTCACATATTACATCATTCATGACATGGTCAGTGACATCACTGATGACATCACTGATGACATCTCAAATGACATCACTGATGACATCACTGATGACATCTCAAATGACATCACTGATGACATCATCTAGTGTCTGTGTGTTTTTGTAAAGTTTAAATATGTTTTACATATTGAAGAATGAGTGGATGTATGGAAGACTGAGTGTGTGTGTGGCTGGCTGGGAGGTGTGTGACTCTGTGCATATCAATGTGTACTTGTATCAGTGATTGTATAAGAGAGTAAGTATGTGTTAGTAT
This sequence comes from Lissotriton helveticus, assembly GCF_964261635.1. Taxonomy (NCBI): domain Eukaryota; kingdom Metazoa; phylum Chordata; class Amphibia; order Caudata; family Salamandridae; genus Lissotriton; species Lissotriton helveticus. The sequence continues at coordinate 2,035,116,282 of NC_136059.1, read as the reverse complement.
ATGTGTGAAAAGTATGGTGTTCTGTGTTTAACTGTATAGATGAGGAAATCGAAGTGTGATTGATTCTTCACAGGACTGACTAGGTGTATGAGTGCATATGATAGTGTTGTAATAATGAGTGACTGTATGTATGAGTGATTGTATGGGTGAATGAGTGAATGTGTGTGTAGACGTAGGAATCAGTGAGTGCGTATGTAGTAACTGGTATTGGTGTGTCATGATGTCATCAGTGATGTCATTTGAGATGTCATCAGTGATGTCATTTGAGATGTCATCAGTGATGTCATCAGTGATGTCACTGAAGTATGGTGTTCTGTGTTTAACTGTATAGATGAGAAAATGGAAGTGTGATTGATTCTTTACAGGACTGACTAGGTGTGTGAGTAACTCCATGGATGAGTGGCAGTGTGTGAGTGTCTGCATAGGTGTATGAGTGCATATGATAGTGTTGTAATAATGAGTGACTGTATGTATGAGTGATTGTATGGGTGAATGAGTGAATGTGTGTGTAGACGTAGGAATCAGTGAGTGCGTATGTAGTAACTGGTATTGGTGTGTCATGATGTCATCAGTGATGTCATTTGAGATGTCATCAGTGATGTCATCAGTGATGTCATTTGAGATGTCATCAGTGATGTCACTGACCATGTCATGAATGATGTAATATGTGACATCATCAGCAGTGGATTGCGGGTGCGCGATATATAGTTAGTGCAACTAACTATATATGGAATTTCATTGCTTTTAGGTCAATAAAATGTCCAGCAAACTATATATGGTCTCTAACCTATGGTTTTTTCAGTGAATTTTCAAGGTTTTGTAAATGCAAATTCCTAACTATATATGGTCTATAACCTATGGTTTTTTCAGTGAATTTCATTGGTTTTTTAAAAGCTAATATCTATAGCTGTAAAATATATTCTTTATTACGTGACGTATCACGTAGCCACGTGAGACGCCTCATGACGCGTCGCATAACCGTGACGTATCGGCTCTGCAGCGCAAACAAAACCCGTAACGTAAGCGTGCCGGAGCACGCTTACAGATATATATATTTTTTTTAACCTTAATTAGACAAAATCCACACGTGCACATATCTTGAGGCCTTGCAAAGGCACATCAAACAAACAGTCCCTACAATTTTGCCAAGTTTGCTGGAAATCTATTCCCTTAATTTTTTTTTTACTGTTTCTCTTGGTTTTCCCCTTGTTACGCTTACCGGGACGCTACCCGGTACGCGAACCGGACGCTCCAAAAACACAAGATGGCGGACTCCCGTTACGCTGCCGGTTAGCTGCCCGGTTCGCGTACCGGGAAGCGCCTCTACCGCGAAAAATCGCGGGGGACTTTAATATCCCCCTCATCAATCCTAGGGGGTCAGGAGGGGTTTACCTTGCCCCCTTTCCTTCATTTCCCCCTTCTTTTTTCACCACATCTTGTCTCTCGAACCTACCGAGAGACAAGATGGCGGCCGCTCCGGACTGTTTACAATGTTGACAGCTACGCTGCCGGTTAGCTGCCCGGTTAGCTGCCCGGTGAGCTGCCCGGTTCGCGTACCGGGACGCGCCTCTACGGCGTAAAATCGCAAAAAAATTATTTTTTGCCCCGCAGGGCACTTTAATATCCCCCTCATCAATCCTAGGGGGTCAGGAGTGGTCTACCTTGCCCCCTTTCCTTCATTTCCCCCTTCGTTTTTCACCACATCTTGTCTCTCGATCGTACCGAGAGACAAGATGGCGGCCGCTCCGGACTGTTTAGAATGTTGACAGACACCGGAGAGCCAATCAGCTTCGCTTCGCGAAGTTCCGTTACGCGTCAGGTACGCGAACCGGGGCGCTAACCGGAGCGCTGTCACAGATATATATATTTTTTTAAACGTTAATTTCTCAAAATCCACTGGAGCACATATATTGAGACATAGCAAAGGCACGTCGGGCAAACCATATCTACAATTTTGCCAAGTTTCATGTAAATCTATTCAGCCGTTCGAGCTAAAAGTGAGTCCAACCGCCCTATGGAAAAATGAATGGGAAAAACGCGTTTTGGGACCCCCCTTTTTTCTCGGCCCCCCCTTGACGAAACCCCCCCAAATTTTCAGGGGCTGCTCAGAAACAAAATGTGCCATTTCTCTGAAAATTTCAGCCAATTCCGTCCACAAACGCCAAAGTTATTAGACATAGAATTTTCAGAAATCCCATAGAGAAAAAATCCTAACTATATATAACCACTGGCTATCGCCAGTAAGTAATATACATATATAAACATATATAATCTGCATATCTATATAAATATAAATGCATGCACACATATACATATATGCATACATATGCATGTTATTTACATGAAAGTTTTAAAAACACTAATAAAAGCAAAGCTAAAAAGCCACCTCATTACAAACAGAATGGCTTTAACTTAAACGAGGGCGAGATCTATTGCATTTTCAATGCTTGTTTACTTTGGTTCTATCAAGAAGGCATTCAGATGTGTCACACATTTGCCATAAATTCTGAATGTTAGCACTCTAGTTGCTCATTAGATCACTGTAGTAAAGCTAGTGCTCATCAGGGAAGTCTGCTGCTAATCATGGTTTGCAGCCATTTTCCCGCATTTTTTATCCCGCAGACTTTCAGTCCGCATACCATTATCCCGCAAGGTCATTGACCTCGCATACCATTATCCCGCATTTTTTCAAAACGCATGTGCATTTATCGCGCATGCCTTTACAAAGAATTACGTTTTAAAGGCATGTATGGTAAATGCATTTGCGTTGTGAAAACCACGATGACGAGAGAGATAAGTGGGTTTGTGTTAATTTTTTCGTGGGTTAGTGATTGTGTAGTGTAGTCTAGTGTTGTGTAGTGTAGTGTTGTGTTAGTGTAGTGTAGAGTTGTGGTGGTTGTTTAGTGTAGGGTCATGCTGGGGGTAGTGTTTTAGGGTTTAGGATTGTGTTGTAGTGTTTGCGTAGTGTAGGGTCATGCTGGGGGTAGTGTTTTAGGGTTTAGGGTTGTGTTGTAGTGTTTGCGTAGTGTAGGGTCATGCTGGGGGTAGTGTTTTAGGGTTTTGGGTAGTGTGGTAGTGTTTGCGTAGTGTAGGGTCATGCTGGGGGTAGTGTTTTTGGGTTTTGGGTAGTGTTGTAGTGTTTGCGTAGTGTAGGGTCATGCTGGGGGTAGTGTTTTAGGGTTTTGGGTAGTGTTGTAGTGTTTGCGTAGTGTAGGGTCATGCTGGGGGGTAGTGTTTTAGGGTTTTGGGTAGTGTTGTAGTGTTTGCGTAGTGTAGGGTCATGCTGGGGGTAGTGTTTTAGGGTTTAGGGTAGTGTTGTAGTGTTTGCGTAGTGTAGGGTCATGCTGGGGGTAGTGTTTTAGGGTTTAGGGTAGTGTTGTAGTGTTTGCGTAGTGTAGGGTCATGCTGGGGGTAGTGTTTTAGGGTTTAGGGTAGTGTTGTAGTGTTTGCGTAGTGTAGGGTCATGCTGGGGGTAGTGTTTTAGGGTTTAGGGTAGTGTTGTAGTGTTTGCGTAGTGTAGGGTCATGCTGGGGGTAGTGTTTTAGGGTTTTGGGTAGTGTTGTAGTGTTTGCGTAGTGTAGGGTCATGCTGGGGTGTAGTGTTTTAGGGTTTTGGGTAGTGTTGTAGTGTTTGCGTAGTGTAGGGTCATGCTGGGGGTAGTGTTTTAGGGTTTAGGGTAGTGTTGTAGTGTTTGCGTAGTGTAGGGTCATGCTGGGGTGTAGTGTTTTAGGGTTTTGGGTAGTGTTGTAGTGTTTGCGTAGTGTAGGGTCATGCTGGGGGTAGTGTTTTAGGGTTTAGGGTAGTGTTGTAGTGTTTGCGTAGTGTAGGGTCATGCTGGGGGTAGTGTTTTAGGGTTTTGGGTAGTGTTGTAGTGTTTGCGTAGTGTAGGGTCATGCTGGGGGTAGTGTTTTAGGGTTTAGGGTAGTGTTGTAGTGTTTGCGTAGTGTAGGGTCATGCTGGGGGTAGTGTTTTAGGGTTTAGGGTAGTGTTGTAGTGTTTGCGTAGTGTAGGGTCATGCTGGGGGTAGTGTTTTAGGGTTTAGGGTAGTGTTGTAGTGTTTGCGTAGTGTAGGGTCATGCTGGGGGTAGTGTTTTAGGGTTTAGGGTAGTGTTGTAGTGTTTGCGTAGTGTAGGGTCATGCTGGGGGTAGTGTTTTAGGGTTTTGGGTAGTGTTGTAGTGTTTGCGTAGTGTAGGGTCATGCTGGGGTGTAGTGTTTTAGGGTTTTGGGTAGTGTTGTAGTGTTTGCGTAGTGTAGGGTCATGCTGGGGGTAGTGTTTTAGGGTTTAGGGTAGTGTTGTAGTGTTTGCGTAGTGTAGGGTCATGCTGGGGTGTAGTGTTTTAGGGTTTTGGGTAGTGTTGTAGTGTTTGCGTAGTGTAGGGTCATGCTGGGGGTAGTGTTTTAGGGTTTAGGGTAGTGTTGTAGTGTTTGCGTAGTGTAGGGTCATGCTGGGGGTAGTGTTTTAGGGTTTAGGGTTGTGTTGTAGTGTTTGCGTAGTGTAGGGTCATGCTGGGGGTAGTGTTTTTGGGTTTAGGGTTGTGTTGTAGTGTTTGTGTAGTGTAGGGTCATGCTGGGGGTAGTGTTTTAGGGTTTAGGGTAGTGTTGTAGTGTTTGCGTAGTGTAGGGTCATGCTGGGGTGTAGTGTTTTAGGGTTTTGGGTAGTGTTGTAGTGTTTGCGTAGTGTAGGGTCATGCTGGGGGTAGTGTTTTAGGGTTTAGGGTAGTGTTGTAGTGTTTGTGTAGTGTAGGGTCATGCTGGGGGTAGAGTTTTAGGGTTTAGGGTAGTGTTGTACTGTTTGTGTAGTGTAGGGTCATGCTGGGGGTAGTGTTTTAGGGTTTAGGGTAGTTTAGTTGTTTAGTGTATGCTAAAGGCATATTCGTTCTAAAAGTTTTCGTTATTTTAATTTGCGGCCTAATAGTACATGCAGGATTTTTTTTGCGGACTGATGGTATGCGGGATTTCGTCATATATTCGCTAATCATACTTTCTATGGCAAAATGAACCCCCTCATTTTGTTCCTTTTTAAATTAAATGTTTTAAGAGTTACCACTTTATTCCAATCAAGATGGCTTCAGGTGTGCCATACCTTTGTAATAAGTAGGACTGTTAGCACTCTAGTTGTTCTTTAGAACACTCTGGGACATTCTGTCATTGGGCTATAGTTGGGCTACATCTGGCTGATATTTGGGCTACATTTGTTTTTTTTGTCTCTGGTGGCCATCTTTGGGCTACATTGGGCTACATTGGGCTACATTTGGGCTCCAACATATATATAGCCCAATGTAGCCCAATATATATTTTTCAAAGTTAATTTTCGTAAAAACCACTGGAGCCTATATCTTGAGACATAGCAAAGGCACATCGGGCTACCAGTCCCTACAATTTTGCCAAGTTTGGTGTAAATCCATTCAGCCGTTCAGGCTAAAAGTGAGGCCAACCGCCCTATGGAAAATTGCATGGGAAAAACACGTTTTGGGACCCCCCTTTTTTCTCGGCCCCCCCTTGACGAAACCCCCCCCAAATTTTCAGGGGCTGCTCAGAAACAAAATGTTCAATTTTCCTGAAAATTTCAGCCAATTCTGTCCTCAAACGCCAAAGTTATTCGACATAGAATTTTCAAAAATCCCATAGGAAAAAAATCCTAACTATATATACCTACTGGCTATCGCCAGTAGGTAATATATATATATATATATATATATATATATATATATATATATATGGCTCAATTTCTGTTCCCAGTTAAAACCACAGAAGTAACGGACCACCACACGGCTTGCAGAGTGTCACAGCGAGCTTTTATTATCCATTTTGCAGCAGCAGTTCAGGTAGGCATGACGCGTTTTGGGCAGGGACTGCCCTTGATCATATATATATATATATATATGTTGCAAGAATCCTCAAACCTCCACACCGGCAGTGTGGCGAAAGAAGGAGACGGACCCCACGACTTCAGGCAAGTTTAGATTTTATTAAACTCCTTTCGGACTGCGTTTCGAGTACCATGTACTCTTGTTCACACACCGGTTAATGATTCAGCCTGTTCTTTTTGAATGCTCAGTTTCCCTGACCCGTCCTATGGGCCACACCTACTGACGTGCGTCACATGATCGTGAACATGGGCATAGAAAGGGTGCAAATTTTACAAAGGGGAAAGACAAACAACTTTGCATGTTATGACCAAACTAGTTAAAAACTCAGCCTGAAAAAAACAGTACATTGTATAAAACAATTAAATTTCGTTTTTTAAGTTGATATTTTATCTTTAAAATAAATAAAAGATAGACAATCTTTTGCTTAACCCATATATAAAAACACAAAGGTGGCGTGCCTCTGCCGCTTTTCACAGCGGGCACTCGGCGGGATCGCCAAACCCAAAATTACTCAAATTCCTGGCACACTCTTCTTTTCAAGATACCAGAGTCGAGGCCCAAGTCGTTTCGAGGTAAGCCTACCTCTTGCTCACGGGAGCAAGAGGTAGGCTTACCTCGAAACGCGTAGGGTTTGTTCCTTTGCCAATAAACCTTAGCACTGCACTAACGACTTGGGCCTCGACTCTGGTATCTTGAAAAGAAGAGTGTGCCAGGAATTTGAGTATTATATATATATATATATATATATATATATATATATATATATATATATATATATATATATATATATATACACACATATATATATATATATACATATATATATACATATATATATATATATATATATATATATATATATATATATATATATATATATATATATATATATATATATATATATATATATATATATATATATAAATCAATGCCTCTCTTGCCACATTCATCACCCTGATCTGATGTTCTTGTGGTGGGAACAAAAAGCGTAGTGTAAGGAATAAAATATGTAGCAGTGTCTTGGGTGTCACATTCATCACCCTGGTTGCGGTAGGAACTTCTCTGTTCTCATGTTTATACCCAGGATGTGGTGTGCTATATATAGATAGGGTAGAGACAGTGAACTTTGAGACAGTGAGCTGGGTAGGGTGGGGGCTATCCAGTTTCGAGCAGAAGAGCCAAGCAGAGAGAAGCTGACTGAGATTTTGGGTCAGGCAGGGTTAGAGCCTGCTGTACAGAAAAATGGCAGGACTCTAGTCAATTTAACAAAAGACCCACAGAAAGACAGCAGGGCCTATGTAGGGGTTCATACTGGCTGAGTGATGAGCAGGGCCCAGGGCATTTGTTATATGGTAAAACCGGACCCCCTCCATTTCCCTCCTCTTGTTCATTTTTGAGCACCATTCGTACAGCATAAGTATGAGCGCCAAATCCGTTACGCTGGCGGATTTTGCGAATTTTCAGTAAATTCGCGATCCGCGAACTCCCGCGAATTTACTGCGAATTCGCAAATCCGCGAGCGGCGGATTCCGGGGGCAAAAGTTCAAGCCTTGCTGGCCTGTTGTAACTAATTTACGATGGCGCCGGCAAGCTGCCAGCGCCATCCTAAAATAGTTACTAAATTAGCTTCAACAGGAAGCTCTAATAGATAAAATCAAGCAGGTGCTCGAGCGCCTGCTTTATTTTATCTATTAGAGCTTCCTGTTGAAGCTAATTTAGTAACTATTTTAGGATGGCGCTGGCAGCTTGCCGGCGCCATCGTAAAATAGTTACAAAACAGGCCCAAAACGGTGGCGTCTTCTTGAATAAATATGAAGGGCAGGGTTCATTCTGGCACGACGGTCCTGGCACAAAAATTAAACCTCAACCGGAAGCACTTACAGATATCAATTAAGCATGTGCCCTAGTTGAAGCTTAAATTCAGTGACTCATTCATCGGCCCAAAAAACAATCGTGAGCGTTGTCAAGGCTGGGCAGATGTGCTTTCTTCCCAAATATACCATCGAAAATCAGCTGTGATGCTGGACAGAGGCCTTTGCATCCTTGACTTTCACGAGCGCAATCCTCGTGCTGTTCCTGTGGCCAGGAGCTTCTGTATCTTCATCTGCTGCTCTGATCGGTCTCTGACCTTTTATACACACAAGAGGCATGTGCACTCGCATGGAAGCCCCGTCCTTTTGGCCCCGCCCACACACTCGTGGTGTGCACCGTCTTCCCGCCATTTACCCACTATGATAGCTCACTCAAGGGACCCCTGCGCCCTTCGGCGCGATTGCATAGTAACACACACCTGGTCGCTGTAGACAACTCTCTGGCACTTTAGGTAGATGTAGTGTAGTAAAAGCACTATACATTTACCCAACGAGGTAGCACTTACTGATTATCCAGTAGAAAGTACTCCAGTTGAGTAGAGGTATGGCACAAAACGGTGGCGTCTTCTTGAATAAATATGAAGGGCAGGGTTCATTCTGGCACGATGGTCCTGGCATGGAAGCCCCGCCCCAAATCCGCCGATCCGCAAAATCCACGGATCCGTGAATACGCAAATCCGTGAATCGTGGATCCGCAAAATCCGCCCATGCTTAGTACAGCATACTTAGCTGGCGATGGGGGTAGCGGCCAGGGTGTTTCATTAAGAAATGGCTTTTCGTAGCCCTTTTTCAGGTCAGCTCTTAATTCTTCATATGTTCCCCCTGATCAGTCAGTCATTGTCACATTTGGATGCACCAGGTTTCTCCACGAGGGAAGTGGGGGACTGCTAGGCACCAGGTAGTGGTGATCAAGAGGGACCTGTGATGTGTCAGAGCAAGGGATGGTTAGCTCTTCTATATTTAACATTGCGATTTCTTCCCCATTCCCTTGTCCCCTGCGTATTCCTGAGTATACTCCTGTGTCTGCGTAGTTCATCCCAACTACCTTAGAGCTGAACCTTTTAACTCAATTGATTGGGATCTGTGCACCACAACACATTAGCAACAACAACACACAGAAAATAGGCATTACAACTTTCAGTACAGCAGACAGCCATGAAGGCATCCAGTGCAAGCGAAACTAATTAGAAAAAATGGCTGCCTCAGCACTTCCCTCCTCACGCATCTGTTTCCCCAGATTATCTAAGTCCTCAATGGCCTTTGTAAGTGTTCCGTTGTCAGCATCGTTGGCCACTATGAACGTGCAGCAGGATTTCCCATTTTGGCGCATATACCACCATTCACTGCAGTCAACTGATCTAGAGCATATCGGTGCTTCAGAACCATAAGTCTCACAGGCGTTGAACCCGTCTCAGGTGTTGTTGATGAGCTGCATGAGTTCCAATCGGGTCACTTGAAGCCAGCGGGCATTTGCTTTGGTCTGGAACAGGAGGAAAGCATCCCCGAAGAAAAGTTCTGAATCTTTGAAAAGGCGGAATTCTGGTGGAATCTCATGAAAGGGGCCATCTGAAAAATAGCGCATGATGACCTTTCGGTGTCGGTGGAGCAGGGTGATATCACCTGTCATCGGGTGGGCATGAATGTAGGAAATGTTCGCTGCTGGTATGACCAGATGAAGTTCATGCATTGTTACCATAGTAAGAGTCCGTTCCACTGGGGAGGCAGCTGCAGATATATGTGTTCTCCGCAGGCCCAAAGATGTCCATGAGGCTGGAGGTGCCGTACTGAAGGTTCAAATTAAAAATTATGTTGCTGCAATTAGTGTTTTGGCCCACAGGAACTGTACCATTACATAGGAAGCAAAAAAGAGGTGACTTTAGCTTATAAGCTCTTTTTGGTTTGTATGTTGTGCCCTGATTGAAGGTGTATCTTCTAGTTTCCTGTGACCATATCTCAGCACACTCCTTCCCAATACCCCGATCAATATCATGTTTGCACTCTGCTCCTACAATGGGGCATCCTAAGGAGGCTGCCTTACATATTAAGTCATGTGGGCCATTCCACTTGCTGTTAAAATAAATATTGGCCTTTAGGTGCAGTATTGGTCTCCACTGACAAGGGCATTTGGCAGCGGTATTGTTGACTCCATTATGTTTATCTGAGTGGCATTTTGATGGCGGTGTTGGGAAGGTGAAGTACCCTAATCTCTTAACGCTATGTTCCCAAACCTGTATTATGTTAATAGGCACTCCCATACTACAGTAAACTTCCATTCTCCTTTCGAACTCCAGTGGATCAGTAAAAACTGTGAATATAACATGGTTGTAATCCCACTCTTTAGTGTTTACAAACGCATCGTCTATTTCAGCCGAATGAAGCTGGATCTGACCATGTATGCGGCAAAGAAACAGGTGGAGAAGACATTTGGCGGTGGGTGGTGGGACTTCTCTGGGAAAGATCAATTTATATGCACCTACAGCGTGGGGAATGTGTGAGCACACAAAGCAGGACTCATCTGTAACCTTTTTGCCAACTTCCATCATGTCCTGATACCACATGTTATCTAATAGTGCATTATGGACCCCATGATCCCCAGCTGACTTGTCAGGGCGCTGGGAGTGAAAGTCAGGCATAGAGTGCTGCTCGAAAGTGTAAACAACTGTGTTTTGGAGATTACTGACCCAGTTGGAGACTGGTGAGGCTGGTGGGGCCGGCGCTTTCTTACGTTGGGTACGTAATGTATACCTAATACTTTGTCTATGTTTGTGGCAAACCTTTAAAGGCATGTGGCACAGGGGGACTTAGGGTGGGATCAGGTGTCGTGTCTCATTCTGTATGATTGTCAGGGGGTGTGGTGTCAGTGTGGGGGGTATATAGAAATTATAGCTGCCAGTCAAACTGACCAGGGATATCAAATTCTTTTCACTCTTGGGGGTGCTATCACTTTTGACATAGGACTTTGGACCATTTCCATAACTAATGGTACTTCTCTCAGTTTGTGTGTTACTAGGCAGTGTCTTAGACCTGGGGTGCACTGTGGTGGCGTCAGTTCTAATCTTGCCAGCAGCACACATCTCTCTATTTGGGCAGAGTGCAAGTACTGCAAGCCAGTGGAACACAGCAATTGTAAACATAAATGCAACATAGGAGAAAATGACGATAGTACATATCTTTTTGAATTAGATTTCTGCACGAGAGGTGCGTCTGTTACTGCGTCTCAGTCCATAGACCACGATGTGATCGCCGTCCTCCCATGTTTGGATAGTCAGTGGAAACATGATGCCCTCTTCTTGCTCGTCATTTAGTTCTTGGATGGTGCCGGGTGGATCCTCACGTGGCTCCGATGTATTCATGCCTTCCTCTCAGCTATTCGGATGACTGTGGGTGAAGAGACCACAACTTCAAAGGGTCCATCGAACTTGGGGTCTCGCCACTTTCGGACCACTTTCTTTACAAAGATCAGTGTCCCAGGGCAGATAGGTGGAAGTTCATCAGAAATAGGATCCTTGTTCTTTGTCTTTGAAATCTGAATGAAAAGGAACTTTGCAGCACGTGTTAGAGCACATACATAATCAAACAATTCAGCTTTTACAATCTCAGAAGAAGGCTCAGTGTCTAGTTTAGGTCTGGTGGAGGGAACTGCTACGTTCATTGATCTGCCAGTGACAATATGGTGAGGTGTGAGGTGATGATCAGAACTGGGAGTGTTTCTGAGTGCAAACAGAGCAATGGGAAGGCAATAGAGCCATTTCTTTCCAATTGCGGCACCTATCTTACTAATTTTAGCTTTGAGCAGGCCGTTGAGACTCTCACAAATACCTTTGCTTTGTGGGTGATAGGCTGAAGTCAACTTATGTTTAATTCCTAACATTGTGGTAATCATGTCCCAAATGACATTTGAACATTGGCTGCCGTTGTCACAACGAATGGCGTCCGGCAAGCCCCAGCGTGATATGACCTCACGAAGCAGGAAGGAAGCTGCGGCCTTTGCGTCACAATTGAAAAATGGTCCAGCCTCAATCCACTGTGAAAATGGACATACCACTACAATGAGGTATCTGTAATTCTGGTAACTGTCAATCATGTCTACATAGTTAATGCGAAGCTCTCTAAAAGGACCTTTGGGCTTTGGTATTTTAGAAGCAACTGTTTTCATAGTTGGGTTAGGTGAATATTGCTGACAAATGAGGCATTGATGAACAAAGAGCTGTATCTGCTCATAAGCATTGGGGATGTAAAATAGTGGACATATTATCATGAGAAACATGTGTAGGAAGGTGTAACTGAGTGAGTGCTATTTGCAATTAGGCCTGTGGCCTGACAGGCTTTCCTTTCATTGTCTGCCTGTAAATGAAACCTGAAGCATCCTGTTGTACTCCCCTCTTCTTCCATAACACTTTTTCTTCAGGTGGGGCACTCTCCTGGTCCTCTCGGAGGTGCAGCTGTGCAATGTGATCATATTCCTGTGTACTGTCAATAGTGTATGGAAGTGTTGGGTCAGGGGTATCTGAAAGTGGCGATTCACCCGTGTCATCAACTCCACTTTTTGTATCTTCCTGTACTTCTAAAGGTGCGTCTTGGTCAAGCAGAATGGGGGCACGCACAGTGATGTTGTGGTGATGCTGTGAATTGTGATGGTACAGGTCGGGGGCCACTGCTTTCTTAGCCCAATCTGCCAGGACATTACCTCTAGAAACTAAATCTTGGACATTTGTGTGTGCAGCACACTTCGCTACAGCTACTTTAGCTGGCAACGTTAATGTGTCTATTAACTCTTCAAGTAACTGTTTGTGCATTACAGGCATGCCATCTGTTTTTAGAAAGCCACGCCTCTTCCATCTCAAGATGCTGGAATGTGTTATTGTGGTAACATATGTTTTAGAGCTGCAATAAGTGCTACTGATTCTGCTGCTTGTGCTGAGTAGTGTCATGGCAATGATATTTGCTGTACTATGTCTAGAGAATTGGAGGAGCCATTCTGATGTGCTCTGACCACTGCAGCTCCTGTGTATCTCATTCCTGTCTCTTGATCAATGGTAGAGGAACCATCAATAAAGTAAATTGTACTGTCTGGCAATGGGTCATCCTTTGCTTTTCCTGACTCGTCAGGGCAGTCTGTGGCACAGTCATGAGTGTAATCATCAGTTGTGGCAATGGGATGTGCAAAGAAAGTGGCTGGATTTACAGTGTGACATTTAACAACTCTCTTTTTTTTTTTATATTTTATTGCATTTTTTCATTTTACCAAGAATTCCAATACATGTTACAGTACACATATTTCAAAATACACATTATTAAACAGACAAAAACCAAGATAAATCTAACAAAAAATAGCAGTATAAACCGATAATCCTATTTCAACCACCCGCTCTACTTTTATATCAAATATAAATAAGTTCTTCCTTTAATTTCAGTGAAGTAGAGCTAACCTGCCCTAGTCTTCCAATTCTCGATGGGCATCCATATCCTTTCAACCAGTGCTCTAGCCCTTCTACCCTTCCTCTCATATATAGCTTTCTCCATATTGTATGTAGATAATAGCCTTGCTACCCACATCTGAAACGTGAGGGGCATCCTGTCAAGCCATGTTCTTGCTATGCCAATCCTATATGCTGCCATTGCTATGAATAACAATTCTGTGGGGAGACCTTCTGCTCCTACAATCACCCCAAGCGTTATCAGTTTGTCTGTCATTTTGATCTTAATCCCCAATGACCCTTCCAAAAATTATTCGATTGCCAATTTCAGTGTATACAATTGTGGACATTGCGCGAACATGTGTACAATATCTGCATTACTAAAGTTACAGCGCGGGCAGGTTATTCCGGTGTTCCCCCCCCCACTGTGCGATTCTGGCTGGGGTATAATATAATGAATATATTGTTTTGTAATGCTGCGCTTGTAATGTTGCTGAGCACAAAACTGTCTGGCCTAGATCTAAAGAAGCCTGTAGTCCCTCCGGATGCGAAGCCACATTTTCCATCCATTTCCTAACATATTTGCCCCTGTCATCACCTTTTAGTGCATAAAGTTCTGCATACAGTTGTCTTATTGTACAGTATCTACTGCGTTCTATATAGTCCATTATCCTGCAATGACCAAACCCTAAAATGTCTCCTTTTTTATTATGGAAGTAGCTCCTTACTTGCAGGTACTTAAATAAGTTACTTCCCAATATCTCGAATTTACTTTGAATCTCCTGGAATTGTAAAATCCCTCCATCCGGATCCATTATATCCCCTAGTTTCTTGATCCCCTTATTGTCCCATTCTTTCATAACTACATCCCTAAAGATCTCCCCTGTATGTGAGTGATTTGTATACAGTCTTATATATCTATTATATCTACCTATTCCCAGTTTTTTCGCAACGGCCTTCCAAATTTTATATATTGCTCTTAGGGTCTTGAACCTAGTGTGTTTGAAGTAAGTATAGTCTACCATATTTAGTATTGCATTCTCCGCCTCCCTGCCCACCAAGGATTTATACACATTCACAAAACCGGGTCCGTCACCTCTTGGACTGGCACTTCCCCCTCCAATCAGCCCCTGTGAGTATTGCAGTGCCGTCGCCCAATAATAAAATCTAAAATCAGGTGCCCCCCAGACGCCCTTGTCCCTAGGGAGTGTCATAAATCGGTAGGCTCTCCTTGTTTTTCCTTGCGCCCATATCAATCTATTTAATATTGCTTCTAATCTGTTAAACCACATGCAATAAAAAAAAAGAGGTATAGCTCTGAAAAGATACAAAAAATTTGGGAATGTAATCATTTTGATCACATTGATGCGCCCCATTAGAGTCAAGTGTAGATTATTAATCCTTTCAGTATTATTTTTTACTTTCCCTAACAAGGGTTCCATATTTATCCCTACCAATTTCTCTAGATCCGCAGTGACTCTAATGCCTAAATATACCGCTTCCTGAACCACCCTGTCATCCTGATATGTTGTAAATCTGTTCTGCACTATCTGAATTTTCCCCTTGTTTATGAGATATCCTGATATTAAGCCGAAGTTCCTTGCTTCTTGCTCTATTTCACCTATTGCTATCCCTGGCTCCGGAGTTATAATGGCCACATCATCCGCATAGGCAAACAATTTATATTCCTCATCATGCAGCCTAACAGGGGGAATATTACGATTACTAGCAAGTTTCTTTAGCAGTGGGCCCAAGTATAAGGCAAACAGCAAGGGCGAAGCTGGACAGCCCTGCCTGGTCCCTCGTTTTATCTGGACTGCCTTAGTATAGGTTTTATTAATTCTTATCCTTGCTGTAGGCTGTTTGTATAGAGCCTGTATTGCTTTTATATACCCCTTGCCTAACCCTGACCATTCCAGGGCCTTCCACAGATAGTCCCAGGAGACCCTGTCGAATGCCTTCTCCGCGTCCAAGAAGATAGCTGCGACGGGATCTCCTGCAACCTCCGCGGCATCTAAGATGGTTATCATTTGCCTTGTGTGCTGGGTTGTCCCTTTCCCTGGAATAAATCCATGCTGTGATGTAATGACTAACCCCTCGATAACCTTACTTAACCTTTGTGCCAGTGATTTTGAGTATATTTTTGTATCCGCGTTGAGGAGTGTTATTGGCCTGTATGATCCTGGTTCTAAAGGGGATTTATCCTTTTTTAATAACACTATTATGTCCGCCCCTGCCCAGGAGAGCGGAACTGCCCTTCCTGCCTGTGCCTGTCTAAAACTGGCCCACATGTCCTCCCCTATTACATCCCAGAATGTCTTATAAAATTCTGCGGGTATTTGGTCCGGTCCTGTTGCTTTCCCTGATGGAAGATTAAATGCTGCTTCTCTTACTTCTTGGAGTGTTAATGGACATTCCAACCTTTCTTTATCCTCCGGATTTAGCCCTGTGTGTGGTATGTGCGATAAGTATTCCGTTATTCCAGCCTCTGTATTAGTTAGATCTTGCTCATACAGGTTTTCATAAAATCTCCTAAAGACTTCCTGCACCTCTTCCACTTTATTTACTATATTCCCTGTGCCGTTTTTACTCTCTTTTATCTCCCCTGCTGCTAGGATTTGCCTAGTCTGGATTGCCAGCAGATGTCCCACCCTTTCATTATATTCATAGCACTTTTCTTTTTTTGCTAGAAAGTTCCCTGCCGCTTTCTATGCCAGGCTTTCACCCGCCTCTGCTTTATTTAGCTCTATTTCCAACAAAATCCGCTCTATAGGATCTTGCCTGCTTATGGCCAGAACTAAACCTTCTTCAAGCAGCTCCAGCTTTCTCACCCTCTCCTCCATCCTGATCTTTTCCTTTTTGTTCCTGAATAGTGTATAGCTCAAGGTCTCCCCCCTAACTCCAGCCTTGAATGCGTCCCACACAATATCCGCTGGGGCTGTGCCCCTGTTGATGTCCCAGAATTGTATAATCCATTCCTGCATCCGAGTGACATATCTCTCCTCTATCAACAACCCTCGCTTAAATGACCATGTACTCGTTTCTTTTTTCCCTCTGTTAATCACTGGGATACTTAACACCAACGGATTATGGTCCGACACTATCCTTGGAAGACGTTCTATTTGGGCCCCGCCTACCAAAGAGCTAGAAATGAAAAAATAATCCAGCCTGGCAACCATCCTGGGGTGCTGAATAATATGTGCTCCCTGTCCCTATTTGATTATTCTCAGCCCAAATATCCACCAGAGCGTTATGTCGAATTAAATTCTGTAGTGCTTTATGTGTCTTTCTCTTCCGACCACCATATCCACCCCCTGCGCCAACCTTTGTGCCCAGTCCATCCAGTCAATTAATATTGAAATCCCCACAGCATATTACAGGCTCTGGCCATAGTGACAGTTCTCGATCAAGATATTCCAGCATCTCAGGTTCATCATCATTAGATCCATACAGAGAAACAAGCGTAAATCTCCCAGCATCTGTTTCCCCTTCCAACAGTGCCCACCTCCCATCTTGATCCTCCTTCTTTCTTTTGAGTTTGACAGCACCTTTTTTTGCTAGGATTGCTACCCCTTTAGTTCTGGTTTCTTGTCCTGTATAGGCGAGCACCTCAAACCCCATCTGATCTAGCATGAACTTATCCTTTCCCATAACATGCGTTTCCTGTAGGCATATTATGTCCAGTTTCCACAATCTTAGCATGGCGGCTACCTTCTGCCTCTTTTCCCCATTATTAAGACCGCAGATATTCAATGAAGCTATCCTTACCGCCATATATGCTTACTGGGATTTTCCCTACTAGTCACTCACTTAGTTCTCTTTCTACCTCCTTCTGTGTGACTGTCTAGCCAATCATCCTCCATTCTGTGTATTTTGAGTTTCTGTGCTGTATGTTCCGTACATCCATCACCAACACTCTCGAGTTTTTACCTCCCCTTAACCCCCTCCCTTATTGCCCCTCCCTCCATAGGATCCCTCCCCCCCTTCCACCGGCAAATAGGTCACACATGACCTAGGTGTGACTGCTGTAAGTTGTAGTATCGCCTCCCTCTCCTTCCCTTTATTGAACCTGGCTTTCTATCTAATTACCTACTTCCCATCAGTGTCTCGGCTCTATCACTTATTGTTGTTCTTCCCCCTATGCTGCTTAGTAAGTTCTGCTAAATATTCCCCAGCTTTTATTTCTGAAAAAAACATCCTGGTATGACTTCCCGCTATGACTTTTAGTTTTGCCGGAAACATTAGATATGCCTCAGCCTCTTGACTCTGAAAGGAGGAGATCAATTGCCTAAGCCACCATGGTCTTTCCACAGTCATATGGCAAAAGTCAGGCCTTGCAAAAAACGTTACCCCTTCAAATGTTCTCTTAGAGTCTGGCCTGGCTGTCTCCATAATTTCCTGTCGTGCCAAAAAATTACCGAAGAACACTAGCATGGCTCTTGGCAAAGTATCTGAGTTACCGCCCTGTCTTTTCTTAATTGTTAGTGGAAATCTGTGAGCCCTTTGGACTTCCAGCTCCCATTGCCATTTAGCTTCCGGAAAGGCTCCTTGTAACAATTTGATGACGTATCCTCTTGGGTCCTGCCCCTCAATTCCTTCGTCTAGGCCAAGAAGTCTCACATTGTTACGCCTCTGGCGGTTTTCAAAATCCTCAACTTTCCATTGTAGATCTTCAACAGCTTTCGTCTGCTCCATTTTGAATGCTTGCCTTCCCGTTACCTCGTCCTCAAGCCTGCCTGTTCTTTCTTCCACCACTTCCACTCTCTCCTCAACCTCTTCATATCTTTTATTTACTTTTCTGATTGCTGCTTGAATTTTTTTGGTATCATGTCTGGCTCTCCGACTTTCAGCCCTGGCTTCTGCCTGCATCTGCTTAAGAGTCTTAAACAGCAAGTCCAGTGTAGCATGCTGTAGGGGTCCCTTATCATTCCCCCCTACTGCTCCTTCCCCTTGGGTGTCCTCCCTATACACACTTGAGGTGGCAGAGTAGTCCCAGAGCAGTTTCTTATTCGTATTAGCAGGGGACCCCCCCTCCGTGTCTTGCCGCTGCTTTCCGCCTTTTCTGTGTACTTTTCCCTTTGGAGTCACTGCTATCCTCCAAGTCAGAACTTATATCGCTAGTGTCCTTATCCTCCTCCTCACCACTACTCTCAGGAGTAGAGTCTGAGCCTTCATTGACTGAAAAAAACCTGTCTCCTTCTATCTCCCTGTGTTCTTTTTGTGACTCCAAGCTTACCAGACTCCCCCATTTTGCACACTGTGATTGCGCATTATCCAAGCCCATTTCAGTCTCTAATTGTCTGAGAGCATTCAGCATCTGGGCATTATTTCGGTGCTCTGTCTCCCCAGTGACCCCTTTGCTCACCGTCTGTCTCACCGTTTGACTAAGGCTGCCTTCCAGCCCCTCCTGCTCGTTTTCAGCTACTGCAACTCTTTCCGCGGGAAGCGTGTGTTCTGCGGCCGCTCCCTCCTGTTGCCCAGCAACCGCAATGCTTACATCCTCGAGGACGGCAGATTCCAGCATAGCGTCCTGCCGAGGTGAGTAACTCGCCGGGGGTCTGTTTGCCGTGGTCGTTAAACCTTTAACACTGAAGGACTCCATCAGGGTAGGCTGCCTGAGTGCCGAATCTTTGCTATCTTTGCCGTTTTTCTTCCCCGGCGCTCGAGTGTTTCGAACGATCGTAGAGCTGTCTTTACTCCCCCCGTGCGAGTCCTGAGTCGACTTGCTACGGGCTGCAGCAGTCTGGTTCGCCTTTTTTTCCTTCTCAATTTTCCTTTGCTGTGCTCTGGAAGCCGTGCTTACCGCTGGCGCCAAGCGCTTAGCTGTGGGCAGTATTTTGGGAATAGTTCCAGTGCCGAGCACATCCTCTGAGTCTGTACCTTGCCCGCGCTGGAAGGTGCGGGCTGTGATTTCTCCTTGTCCTTTCCCAGTCTCCCTCGTTGTGCCATACTTTCGAGATTCTTGCTACTGTATATATCCAACACGAAATTCTTCAATATCCTCAATGTAGTTAGAACTCCGTGCCTGAATTGCAACTGGAGACCGTTGCTGAAGTTTGTACTTATATTCGGCCCTTGTCGCTTCTTAATCAATCGGTACATCAGCCACATGCTGCCTCATACTGCCTTCTGCATATCCTTGGTCCGGAGAGGGAGTATAGTGCGACTCCCCTCTACAACGTTACAGCGGCCATCTTGCCCCCCGCTGACATTGAACAACTTTCAAAGATGGTAACAACAGTATAACTTTGTAGCCTGACACCCTTTGTGTTGTAACGGTCGTTTTAGCTTTCTGTATTATTGCAAAGACAGCATGCTCGGTGTACAGTGTCAGAGGGGAACCCATAACTATGGGGGTGCTTTTTTCAACAGCAAATGCTGCGGTCGATAAAGCTTGTTCACAGGGATGGTGTCCCTTCATTACTGAGTCTAACATGCCACTAAAGTATGCAGCTGGTTTGTGGCCCATGGGGTACTTTTGGGTGAGGACTGCTGTCATGACCTGTCCATTACAGTGAGTGAACAGATAGAACTCTTTTGTGTAGTCAGGAGAGCCTAGCACTAGTGCATTTGTAATCTCATCTTTCAACAGTGCAAAAGCTGATGTCATTTCAGGTGTCCAATTAATCTTATTATATCTGTCTTTAGCCATTTTGATAGCTTTCAGGAGTGGTGCATTGATGGTACAATAGTCAAATACCCATTGTCTAATGTACTTCACTAATCCTAGGAACTTTTGCATCTCTCTGACTGTCTGTGGCTCTGGAGTGTTTCTGATTGCCTCAACTCTTTCTGTGGTAACTCTGCTCCCTGATACCGAAATCAGCTGACCTAGGTACTGTACTTCTTCCTGAGAGTATTGCAGTTTCTGTTTGTCCACTTTGTATCATTTCTGTGCTAGTGTAGTAAGCAGAGCAATTGTACCCTGCTGGCACTGTTGCTCTGTGGTGCTACAGAGGAATATGTCACCAACATATTGTAGCAGGATGCTGTCGCATTGGAAATTTTACAAGTCATCTTTGACAACTCTGTTGTAGACGCTGGGGGATTTACAGTAACTTGTGCTAACCTTGTATAAGTAAATTGCTTATTTTTGAATGAAAACATGAATAAGTACTGTCTGTCAGAGTGTAATGGGACATTGAAGAAGGCATTCTACAGGTCTATGACCGAAAAATAGTGTGCATTTTGAGGAATATTTGTTAGTATTACTGAGGGGTCTGAGACAATGGAAATTTCTGGAACCACTATGCTGTTAATGGAGCGTAAATCATGAACTAACCTCCATTGGTTTGTCTTATGCTTACGAACCGGGAAAAGACAGGTGTTGCAAAGAGATTGGAGAGGATATATCACACCTTGGTCTAGCAATGCTTGTATAGTGGGGGCTATGCCCGCCTCTGCTTCTTTGGACAGGGGATACTGGCACACTCTGGGGAGAATGGCGCCTTGTTTCAGAGTCACTTTGAATGGTGCAGCAGATCTAATAAAACCTACATAATTTGGACCAGTTGTCCATAAATTAAAGGGCACTTGAGCTAGGTCTGAATCACATGTGGGGTCAGGTGGTGTGGGTGGAGTTAGTGTTCTAATCTCAACAATCACCGATAAGGGGACCGGATTTTGATAAACAATTGCTGTTTTTGAATATTCTTTAGGATCGACAAACAATTGGACATCTGAAATATTTCTCAGCAATTGATCGGGCTCAATGAAAATGACGCAGGCCCAGGTGTGGGCATTGTCGTCAATTGCTAGGAAAGCCCCATATTTAGGTGTTATTTCAACAGCATGTATGTCCAGGATAATGTTTCTGTGTGGTACTGGGGAGCTCTGAGATTGTGGGCGAAAGCAAAACTCTTTTGGGAGCTGGACGGTTCGGCCATGCATTTCTGGTGTATTGCCAACAGCGATATGTACCGCAGTGGAGAATGCTTGTTCATCCACTGGGCAGGCTCTTATCTGATCCTTTAGGGAATAATCCACAGTGACAGCCATCATTCTGATCAGCGGTGTACCAGGAATGGAGCAAATCATTGTGACGTTCTCATCAAAGTGTACTGTCATATTTCATTTGGCCATGAGATCACGTCCCAAGAGATTTACTGGGGACTGTGTTTAGTAGAGTAAACACTGCTGAACACATTTACCTCCTATTTCTATTGGTACTGGCTTGGTGAAAGGGACCCTTGTTATTGCCCCAGAGAAACCTTGTGTGTCTGCTATGTGTTTGGAGATGGGCAGTGCTCCTTCCCTGATACAGGAATATGTAGCACATGTGTCAATCATGAAACTATACGTTTTGTTGTTAATCGTCAACTGGGTACTCTCTAACATCTGTGAGGTACCATAACACGGGACACACAAGAGTTGTCTGTGGGCTGTCCTTACTTGAATACCCTCCAGCCTGGAACTGCTGGATGGTGCCCTGTGAGAACGGATTGGTGGGGGGCAGTACTGTGGCTCCCTGGGGTACAAGTACTTGTGCCTGGGACATCATTTGGTATACAGGTGGTTGTGGCTGCATTATCTGTGGCTGTGCTTGTTGAATTGGGGGCTGTACTTGGGCCAGCACAGCTGTCTGTATTTGTACTTGCTGTTGCATGGGCTGCTGCTGTGCTTGAGGAAGATAGGAGTACACTACTTGGGGCTGAAGTGGCTGTGGTTGCTGCTGAAGGTATTGTGTTAGGACCTGAGCTTGCTGTGGGTGTCCTCTGACTTCTACCGTCCCTTCATCAAGCATTTTAGTACGGCAATCTCTCACAAAGTGTCCTGGTTGCTGACAATAGAAACATAATGGTGTTCCGTGCTGTGGTGCAGCCCTTTGGAAGCCTGATCCTTTGCTTCTTCCCCACAGACCTGTATTTGTAGGCCTCATCGGCTTATTACCATAATACTGCTGTTGTTGCCCATTAGCATATTACTGTTGTTGTGCATAGTCATAGGGGGGCCGTGCCTTTATTGGTGGTGCTGCTACCTGTACGTTACCTCTTAGTGTATTCTGGGCATTTTGTGGAAAATTGGTGACAGCAGTCATTTGACTTACTGGTGTAGCTACCATGACTGTGTCAGGAGCCTCTCTTTTCTTGAGTTTCAGCTTTACTAATTGAGCAGCTGCATTTACAATAGCTAATTGCCTCTTTTTCTCCTGTTCCTGCTCCTTTTTGAAAAAGGGAATGATGTGGTGTTGTATTTCTGGCCATGTTTTGTATTTCATCGCTACTAATCTGTCTAACTTGTCCTGTACTGATGTGGGCAATCCCTTTTTAGGTCTTGCACCTGCGATACAGCGTGAAAGCTGTCGGCTCTGCTTACAAGGAGCCAAGAGGGAGACAAGAGATGGGCACGCGCAGCATGCCAGAATCGGATCAGGTCACGCGCGTCAACACGCGCTCCGATTCCGGCATGCTGTTCACACACACACACACACACACACACATGTGCGCGCGCACACACACACACACACACACCGGCACACAGGCACACAAGCACGCACACACACACAAAAAGACACACACACAGACACACACACACGCGCACACACACGCGCGCACACACACACACATCCCCTTCCTCTCTTCCCCCCACTCACCGGGCTCTTTCCGCGTGTCCCTCTCCCTCCGCAGTGGGTCAGTCTCTGCAGCAGGCTCCAATTCAGAATCGGAGCTCGGCGTGTCTCCTCCGGCGATCCTCAGCTTGTGCCGGGACAGCCGATGTGCACACTCACGGCGACGGCATCTCGTGCGCTCCCACCACGCTTTCAGTTTCGCGCCCGGTGATCCTCAGCTTGTAGTTATGGGTAAGGGTGTACAGACAACGTTCGGTGGCGTCAGATCACTTTTAATTTACAAAAGTTTTGAGAAACACAAGCAAATTAACATATATGCGGATGTACTTAGTCAAGCTAGAAAGTCAAATTATTTTGTTATATTTGTTCTTCATTTTTTTGGTCTAAATTCAGAGCCAGGCACTGCCCCATGCCAGTCACATACACTCCCTATGCCGGTGACAGGCACTCCATGTGCCAGTGACAGGCACTCATACACGCGACAGACACTCATCCTACCACCTGCAGCAGACACCACTCACGATCACCTGCATATAACCAGGAGCATCTTGAACTGTGACAGACATCCA
The DNA here is from genome assembly GCF_964261635.1 of Lissotriton helveticus. Taxonomy (NCBI): domain Eukaryota; kingdom Metazoa; phylum Chordata; class Amphibia; order Caudata; family Salamandridae; genus Lissotriton; species Lissotriton helveticus. The sequence goes on along the minus strand of NC_136059.1, from coordinate 2,035,092,986 downwards.
GAGCTGGTTCAGAGTCAGGTCTTCAGCATCCACCAAGCCACACCCTCAATTGTGTTGACCAATCAACAGGCTCACCAATGCCAGACACCTTCGTCAGTGCTAAACTAGCACCTCCCACACCACTAACAGACACCCAGTACCCCGCCCACGGCAAACAACCAGCACCCTCAACCGAGCTGGGCCTCACAAATGCAAAACAACCAGCCCCCACAAGTGATGAGTCGATGAGTACCCCGCCTGTGTCAGACACCCTCAGTACGACACCCAGTGCCCTCACCTATGCCAGACCCCTCAATATCCAGGCTTTGCCAGACACCCTGACCTCAATCAGACACCCAGCACCCTCACCTATGCCAGAACCCTCAATATGCAGGCTTTGCCAGAAACCCAGCCCTCTATCAGACACCCAGCGCCCTCACTTGTGCCAGAGCTGCAGACCCTCTCCTTCGTCCGATTGCTTGGCCTCCGTCAGCCGCCAAGCATCAAGGCCAGTGTCAGACACTGAGCGCCCATGCCTTCTAGCCTCACTATGCCAGCCTCGTCCCCGTACCCTCCCCCGTAACAGACACCCAGCAGCCCTCCATGGTCAGATCGTCTAGTTTCTATCTGTGAACGGCATCCAGAACCCCACTTCTCAGACACCCAGTTCCGTTGCCAGGGTCAGACACCTCATATGTGCAAGAAATTCAGCACCCCGATCTCTGCCCGCCTCGCTCTCCCCTGCCTTCACGTGTGGCAGACAGACTATCCGTGCCAGGCACCCAAAGGTGTCACCACTGTCCTGTCAGATCTGGACTAATGCTAGATATCATCACCAGGGTCAGACACTCATCTGTCCCAGATGTGTAATCCCGCCGTAGTGGATTCCTTAGTACCCTGCCCCATGCTGTCAGACTCCCTGAGCTGTCAGACACCCTCGCCTGTGTGACCTCTCACATGTCGACACCTACATCCGTTGCCAGTGCTCCAGAACTCCTCCAGCGTCAGCTCCCCTGGAATTCTGCCCATGCCAAGCACCAGTGCCAGACACCTTCACGTGTGCCAATCATCCAAAACCCTCTATGATCAGAACGCTCAGTATCTGGCCCATGTCGGAAACCCCCACCTGTGCCAGACACCCCAACCTGTACCAGACACCCCCACCTGTGCCAGACACCCCAACCTGTACCAGACACCCCCACCTGTAGCAGACACCCACACCTGTGTCAGGCACCCCCAACCTGTACCAGACACCCCAACCTGCATCAGACACCTTCTCACGGCCAGGCACCCCACCTGTCCATAACACCTACACCTGGGTCAGACACCTACACCTGGGTTAGACACCTACACCTGTGCCAGTGATCCAAGACCCCTCCAGCGTCAGATCCCTCAGTATCCTGCCCATGCCGGAAACACCCACCTGTGCAGACACCAACATCTGCGCCAGACACCTACACCTGAGTCAGAGATCCATGACCCCTCCAGGGTCAGACCCCTCACTATCCTTCTCATGGCGGGCACCTACACCTGAGTCAGGCACCTACACCTGGGTCAGGCACCTACACATGGGTCAGACACCTACACCTGTGCCAGTGATCCATGACCCTTTCAGGGTCAGATCCCTCAGTATCCTTCTCAAAGCGGGCACCCCACTTGTACCAGGCACCTACACCTACGTCAGACACCTACACCTGTGTCAATGATCCAGAACCCCTCTGGGGTGAGATCCCTCAGTATCCTGCCGTGCCGAGCAACCCCACCTGTACCTGGCACCTACACATGGGTCAGACACATATGCCAGGGGGAACATCCTTTACAACACGGATGTTACCCCGCAGTGCAGTTACGACGCGTCTTTCACAACGCAAGTCGTAACCACAACTTGCGCTGGAGGGTGCTCGAGGATAAAGAATAGTAGATTTACTATCCAACACCTTCCCTACTGTACGTAGGCTATTGTTGGAATAGTAAATTTAACTATTCCTAAGTCCAGCACCCCTACAGGGCAAGTCGTGGTAATGACGTGCGTTGTAAAAGACGCGTTGTAATGTACCGCGATGTAATATATTGCGTGGTAACAACGTACATCCATATGCCAGTGACCCCTCCAGGGTCAGACACTTACCTACACCTGTGCCAATGATCCAGGACCCCTCCAGGGCCAGACACCTACCTCCACCTGTGCCAGTGATTCAGGGTCAGACACCTACCTACACCTGTGCCAGTGATCCAGGGTCAAACACCTACACACCTGCCTCAGACACCCTCACCAGTGACCCCTCCAGGGTCAGACACCTACACTCACCTGTGCCAATGATCCAGGACCCCTCCAGGGTCAGACACAGGTGATGATCCAGGACCCCTCCTGGGTCAGACACCTACACCTGCCTCAGACCTTGTTATTTGTAATATTAATACATCTAAGTCATGTAAATACAACACAGATTGCATTACAAATGCTATAGGTGTCACGTTTGCGAAAGTTAAAACTATTGGCATTGTAAATGACAAAGCTATTCAAAATTCAAAATTCAAAAATCTTTATTCGAATTTCAAAAAATTCATAAAAGTAATCTAATAAACAGAGTATCATAAAATCCCATTTAAAACTTTACAAATTACATTTACAGATTTCCAAATTAGGCAACAGATTATTGTGGCAATTTAGGATGAAACAGGAGTCATGGATTTTCCATCATTTTGCGAACACGGTTAATAAGTCTCAAAAAAGTACTGGTGTGGAAGACTAATTCTTCGGTGTCCAGTGAAAGCAACATCAAGTAGGACTGCCCCAGAGAAAGGGGTCTATGTTTCCTAAAATACGAAGCTAAAAACCATTTGACATATTTTAAATAATATTTGCAGGAGAAGGAAAAGTGCAAGTCATTTTGTGTGCTCACTCCATCGCAAGGACATGGTTTACAGTGTGATTTTGAACAATAGCCCAAGGGAAAGCATAATAAAACTCTTGCAGTTCCTGCCCTTAAACGAAACAGGAGAGATCTTTCCCAATTAGACATTGGCAAGGTGAGGTAAAGTGGTAATGGATACCTATACAGCTCGTTGTTCATGTATGCTGCGGCTGAAGATTTGTTAAGTTCCTTTTTTGTCCTATCTAGATTGTAAAGTGCATATAGTGCAAGCTTCAGCCCATTCTTGTCACTAGGCTAAATTCTGGCAGGATCCATGAAAAGGTGACCTTTATCTACACTGCATAAACTCTTGTAAACTCCTGAAAGCCATGGGATCTCCATACCTTTATCACAACTGACAAAACTATTAATATCGCTATTTACAAAACCAACACATAAATAAAATACTTGTCATTTACAATACCAATTGCTCAAACTTTCCTAATGCGAGACCTATTGCATTGCAAATGCTTGTTTACTGTGTGGTAAAAGACAGTTTCCTCCTGACAAGTCCCATTTTTCTCCTAATTCCTGATGCCATTTTTCCTTCATTCTTGAAATTTACTGCGCTGAGTCTTCATTGGGTTGCATTGTTTGTGACATCGGAGACCCCATGTCAGGGACATCAGGAATCTTGCGGCGCAGTTTGTTCCATATTACTGCTCTAATTGTATTAAAGGAATTACCATCACATGTGTGTCAGTAGTGGAAAGTCTTTTGTCAACTTGTGTGAACATATATTCTGCATCCTCTCCAATCAGGGAGGTGAGCAGACTCTTTACATCCCCAATAGCCAATGGTACACCTGCAGTGTGCTTTTCAAAGGCTTGTATCCACTTCCCAGCGCCCTCTGTGAGGGGTGGGAGTTGTCTCTTCAAATTTTCTTTGTCCATCAGTGACCATGGGACATAGACGGGGGTCACTGGCGTTTTTAAACAGAAGGGGCATCTGGAGTGTCACCCCTGTGGGTCGTGTATGGTCATATCTGCGTTCATATTTCTGCCAGATCTTTAGGGCTGGGCGCATGTAATCATAATCCCAATCGTCATATCTTGACCCCTGCAGAATACATTCTTCAGCAGTGGCCATTTCTTCTGGCTCAAAAGACCCTTCTCGAGGCCAGACATTAATTTGAGGTGCATTAGCTTCTGTCTGAGCGTTCCATGCTGTCTGTAGTGTTGGGGGACCAGATGACAGCATAGGGGCAGGTGGGGTCTGTCGTGTAGGCACTGGTGGAGGTGTTGTCATTTGGGAGCTATTCTGAATAACTGTTTGCTGAGCTTGGGGTACACTTAAGGTAGTTGCTGTGTTGGTCTGTGGTACGCACACCTTGGGCTTCCTGATGTAAGTCTATCAACAGTCCCTGCTGTGGCGAGATAGTTGGGATCCCACTACTGTATTGAGCCGTTGGGCCTGCAGCACTAGTCAATTCATTGAGTGTAGGTCGGTATTCTTTATCAAATTGGCCCATGCCATCCAGTAGTTCAGTTAGTTGATCCTTTACCCTGCCTACTTTTACCGACAACCGCCAGATGCTTGCGGTATTACCAGTGGGGCTTGTTGAGTGCTGTTCGTATAACATGTCCCCTGCCCCTCTACCTCTTCTTCAAAATAAGTTGTGCTCTGTTCTCCATCTGCTAATGTCTGCCTCAGTGACTAAGGATACCTTCTTAGATAGCCCCTGCTCACCCCCTCTGTAGCTTGACACGAGCAGCCAGGCTTAGGTTCAAGGCAAGTGTGTAAAGTATTTGCAACCACACTCTCAGTAACCCAATGATGACACCACAAATGGACTCCACACGAGTTTCATAAAAACAGGTATATATTTATATAAAAAGATATACGATGAGTCCACACAATATAAATCCAACATATACATATTTGTAATATTCCTCCCGGCCAGTTATTAGGCAAGCCAGCCCTTGTAGGTTCTGGCGATATTAATGAGCAATTCCAGATGATCCATTGCAGTCCTAATGCAATGCTATGCAGTTCGTAATGCAAGAATCAGGCAATTTGTAACGCAGAAATAATGCAATGCGTAATGCAACAATCAGGCTGTTCGTAATGCAGAAATAATGCAATGTGTAATGCAACAATCAGGAAGTTTGTTATGCAAAAATAGTGAAATGCTTAATGCAACAATCAGGCAGTTCGTAATGCAAAAATAATGCCATGCGTAATACACTCCAGCACCGATCGCGGTGCTTTAGACGGTCTCTCTGCCACTTGTACTGATTCACATCAGTTTCCGCCAATAGATGCCCTCAACACGGGTATGGTGTGCACCAAAGTGCAGCTCTGCACTCCGGCCCCGGTACTGCCACCCCTTGGCAAGTACAGGCCGCAATACGAGCTGAAGCAGAGGCTCGCGCTGCAAGAATGAGAGAGGCCTTGGGGATAAGTTACTTCAAGACCCAGCACACAGCAAAGTCCTTTCAAGCAGGGGGACACAGCACACAGCAAAGTCCCTTTAGCCTCTCCTTGGTTAAAGCAGCAAACTGCAGGCCAGCCCCAGAACACAGAGCAAGGGTCAGTCCACTCCTTCAGTCTCTTCAGCTGGTTCTTCCTTGGCAGAGGTTCCTCTTTACCACAAAGTAGTTTCAATCCTGTTCAGTCTTGAACAGTCCATTTCATTCCAATGTTCAGGGGTTTCAGCTCTCATAATATACCCCTCAATGTCTTTGAAGTCTTTGTGTTCAGGGGGGCACTGACCCCTGTCCAAACCAGTTCTGGGTGTCTCCCTGCCAGTGACACATTCTTCTTCCGATAGTGGGGGTCTGGATCCTTGATCACTCAGCAGGAGATGGAGCATTGCTTTATGGAGGCAACCAAGGCCTCTTCACCTCCAGGGGCTACATCTTCCCCTACAATCCATATGCAGATCAGCCTATCGCTGTTTCACCTCCTCCGCTAGGTCAAGACATTCCCCATATCCTATCACTTTCAAATCCAGAGAGTCAATCCACAACCAGGGAGAGACACACTGAAATGTAGGAGCACAAAAACCCAGCCACTTCTAAAAGTGTGGATTCTAAACACACAATGCAAAAACCACCTTCACAAAAAGATGTATTATTAAATTGTGAGTTCAGACATACTAAACTTCACCTCTCCATCTTAATCCTATGAGAAGATAGGCTAGAAATATATTACACAGCCTCCCCATTCTGTCCTATGGGCAAGATAGCCTTTCAACAGTGAAAAACGAAATGGAGAGTGTATCACTGCCAGGACATGGTTCTACCTTTCACATGCACTGCACCCTGCCCAGGGGGTACCTTGGACCTTCCATAGGGATGTTTGATGTGCATAAAATGGGAAAGGTAAGGCCTGGCAAGTGGTTACACTTGTCAGGACAACATGGCAGTTTAACAAACTGCGCGCAGGCACTGCAATGGCAAGCCTGAGTTCTCTCTTTAAGGCAACTGGTGTGGGTGGCACAATTAGTGCTGCGGGCCCACCAGTAGCATTTGCTTTTCCAGCCCTGGCGCACACACAGTGCACTTTACGAGGGACTTTACTAGTAAGGCACTTTCCGGGCACTGGGACTCGGCCCTCCCCCGACGGGGTTGGTTCGAGGTCTCGCTCTGGCAGCTGAGGGCTTAGGCCGGCGGCACAGCTCCTCTGGGGATGCCTCTCCGGGCCGCTGGCGTTAACGAAGATCTCAGGCTGCAACAGGGCACACACACACAGCATCGCTGAGGCTCACTTGAGCTTCGGGTGTGCACGATCACAGGGCAATCCTCATGAAGGTCTCAGGCTGCATGAAGCCTCCGCACACAGCGTCGCTGAGACTCACTTGAGTTCTAAGTGCACATGATCACAGGGTAATCCTCATGAAGGTCTCAGGTTGCAAGAAGCACACGCACACAGTGTCAGTGAGACTCACTTGAGTTCCGGGTGCACACGATCACAGGGCAATCCTCGCGAAGGTCTCAGGCTGCAAGAAGCACAGGCACGCAATGTCGCTTAGACTCACTTGGACTCACTTGCAGGTGATAGTTTTTGAACTGACCAAGCTGGAAACCTACACTCTGGTCCAGCTCAAGGAATTTTGCAAGGAGGTTGAGCAGTCTACTAAATGGTTCACCGGGAAGGTGAGGCTGCAAAAGGCACTGTTAGCCTGGGCACAAGCTTTCAGTGCAGGGCCTGGGACCCCAGAGGAGGATGATCAGAATATTGAGGTTGATGAAGAACTGGACCAGGTTCCAGTGGATAACCTGGGACTGCCTATGAAGAAGGAAGCCAGCACCCGTCAGGAGCAGTTGTTCACCCTATGGAGGGGAGCAGTGTCTCATCCAAGAACCTTTCCCCAGAGGAGCTGGAGGACAGGATAGAGGAGAGGCTCTAGCTGAGAAGAGGTTTTCTCTAGAGAAAAGAAAGATGTCCCATGAGCTAAGCCTTAAAGAGCTGGACATAACAGCACTTCAGTTGGAGTCCAGCAGTAATGGCTGCAGCGTACCTACAGTGTCCAATTGGTGAAATAATGATCCGCATACTTAAAGATTTGGTGCCCAGTTATGTGGTAAATAATGCCATAGACAAATGATTTACAGCCCATAAAGTATCTCAAAGGGTGCCCAAGGATCTGAGGAGTACTATAGGGGGGTTGTTTGTGGAAGCACATGCCTACAGTTGGGAGGGACACACACGTGACACTAGAGGTAGACCATTCTGGTCAGTAATTTTGGCCTGGTCCCTGATAGATACATACAGAGATTCAGGGGCAGCCACAAGATCTCTTCACAGACATGGGTAGATTTCCTTGACTATGCCAGCAAGGCACTTTAGGGCTGGATGAGGGGCAGCAAAGATGATGATTATACAGGGCTGTACAACTCAATTTTGAAAGAGCATATGCTTAATATTTGTTTTCTAGAGCTAAACCAACACCTGGTTGATACCAAACTGACTGACCCCGGAAAGCTTGCTGAGGAGGTGGATATCTAGGTCAACACCAGAGTGTCCAAGAAGGTATCTGGGGAGACTCCGGCGGGAGATTAAAAACAAGGAGGTCTCTCAAGGCACCAAAACAACCCACAAGGGAATGGGTCCAGTTCCCAATCAGACCACCAGAAAAATAACTTCCCTGACAGGAGTCAGCTAAGAACACCCAAGTGCTATGAGTGTTTTGAGTATGGGTAGTTAAAAGGGGATCCCAAGTGCCCAAAAAGAGCACAACCTCCCAATGCAGGGCACGTCCCAGGGGTGGTGAGTGTAGTGCTTGGGGGGAGTTTGTCCCAGTAAGTTGGGGGAGTTCAGTGAGGTTACCATAGTGGTGCTGGTTAACAGTGGGATGGTGCCTAAAATCCATGTTGCATTAAATACTGAAAAATGTTGGCAATCGGTTACCATAGTGGGCAAGGTGTTGAGGTTCTGGGGACATAGGGGCCAGTATGGCTATGGTAAGGAGTCAGCTGGTGTCCACAGAGCTGGTGATACCCAAAACATTCCACCAGGTTGTGGTGGCTGAGAACCGGGAGGGTCACTATCCAGTGGAACTTTTTCCATTTGAATGGGGGGGCCTTCTCACGTATTCCGAAAATTGCTGTGAGCCCTGCCATGTCTGTGAACTATTTGTTTGGTAATGACCTTGTGCACACTACCTCCAATGAAGTGGAGCATAAGGCACACCTGGAAATGTTAGGATTGCTTGAGTGGATATGTGCTACCACCAGGTCCATAGCTGCTCAGGATGGAAGTCAAGAAAATCTGGAGATTGGAAGAATGGTCCAACTAGCTGCTAAGAAAGGGAAAGGCAGAGGGCAATGGTAAACCAACCCTTAAATGCATCTCAGTTGAGGTGGTGGATGGGGCACCTGCAGTGGCCACCCCGGAGTCTACTGAGGAGGACATTGCTCCCCTTGGTGACATGCCAGAGTTTGCTTGATGGAAATTGGAAGGAGAACCAACCAAGGATGAGTTTTGTAGGGCAAAGAGAGAGTGTGCAGCCCTGGAGGGTATGAGGCATGAGGTGGAAGCCCAATCAGCAGGTAAAGCCTCTGGGAGTCATTACATTTACACTGTGGACAACCTCCTTTTCCTTTACAGTGAGCCTAAAACTCCTGTGCATGAAACAACAAGGGCCATGGTGGTACCGGAATGCTACAAGGCCTTCCTGCTGGAGCTGGCTCATAACATAGCACTGGCAGGACATGTGGCCCAAGACAAACACTTTATATGGCTTGTCCACCACTTTTATTCGCCTAGGATAAAGACTTCCTCAGATGCTTTTTGTAGGACTTGCTTGACCTGCCTTGTCATTGGGAAGAGAGGGCGGAGACTGAAAGCCGTCCTTAATTCCTTGCCTGTCGTTAAAACACACATTGTTGGGCCTATAGATTCCCAGGCTGCTCTGTCAACAGGTTTAATCTTATTCTGGTGGATCATACCACGAGATATCCAGAGGCCATACATCTGAGGACTGCAGTGGCTAAGGCCCTAATGGGGATTTTTACCACTGTAGTATTCCCCAAGAAAGTAGTGTCTGACAGGGACACCAACTACAAGTCTGCTTATATGCAGTCAAGGTGGGAGAAGTGTCGAGTGCCTTAAAAGTGTTCTACACCCTACCATCCACAAACAGATGGTCTTTCTTGTTGAAAGGTTCAACAACACCCTCAAGGGCATGTTCAAAGGCCTGAGGCCTTGAGGCATAAGTGGGATGTCTACATCCCATACTTTCTTGCTGCATGCGGAGAGTGTCACAGCAGGAGGTTGGCTTAAGCCCCTTTGAGCTTCTGTATGAACAGCCTGTAAGAGGACCTCTCAGTTTGGTATAGGAAGGGTGGTAGCAAACTCCCAGGAAAACACCCCAGGATAAAGTTAGCTACATGTTGGCCTTTAGAAGCTAAATGGATAAGTCATGAAAGCAAGCTCCTGACAACTTAGAAGCCAGTCGGGAAGTGATTTAACAGTGGTATGGCCAATATTCTAATCATGTGGAATTGCAACCTGGGGAGAAAGTGTGGGTGATTGAACCAGTGGAGCCCTGGGCCCTGTAGGAGGCTGGCTTGGTATATGGTGTCCTCTTATTTAAGTGTAGCACCTTACACCAATCCAGATTACCAGTATTGTGTTTTTAGTGGTTTAGACAACCTTAGAATGCTCTTTAAGTGGTCGCTGTGGAGAGCAGCCTTCAGGCTTAGTCCAAGGAAAGTATAAAGCAGCTTGTTTCACCAGTATCTAATCTTATAGTATAAAGTAAGTGAAAAAGAACCATACAGTGTACTTATAAAAATAGTTATTTATTACAGACACTCTCTATCCCAATGAAATATCTCCTACCTGGAGTTATAATTACAATACACACAATACTTTGATAAAACGATAAGTAAATAGCACACAAATACAGTGGGATCCAGGGGGAGACCAAATCATATACAAAAATAGAGGAATGCAACAAACGTTCAAAGTCAGGAGTGGACCCAGAAGACCTAGAAGTGGTGGGGAACCAAGGAACCACCTGAGGTAAGGACCCAGGAACCCCACAGAGGCCGTTTGCTAAGTGGATACACAACCACATGCTCAATGTAAGTCGAATGGGGAGTCGCTGTTGCAATTCTTAGGAAAAAATGACCCTTCCCATAGGACTTGGGAGACACCCCGTGGAAGATGGATGGGTCGAGAGTCACCCTACCCATGGATACCCCGGAGCGCAGTTTACCTGCCCCAAGGAAGCTGGGTGCAGAGGTACCAAGTGATGTCACGAACCGCTGTAGACCCATATGGAAGACTTAAAGCAAGTTGCTGCTGGTGAAGAAGCTAGAAGAGTCCAGTGGAATCCAAGAATGGATTCAAGGAGAGTAGAACCTGCAAGCAAAGGGTACAAAGTCTAGGTCACTCAGCAGTGACCAGGGGGCATGGGAGTTGTGTGTCCACCAGTGTCGGATATGGCAGGGGAGTTGACGGGCCTCTGTGTCTGCAGCTATGTGGACCAGGTGACGCTGAGGATGACAGGAACGGTGAACAAGCTGTCCCACATCAGATGTCGATATACAGGGTCAGTGTAGGGCGGGAGCACCAATAGGCCTTGGCAACGGCAACACGTGGAAGAAGACCAAAAGGAATGGTATCAGGACCACCAAGGTCCAAGGGACTCACCATGTTAAAGTAAGTCAGGGTAGGCCCCGAGCAAGCAGGGGAGGCTACAGGAATCAAAGAAGGCCCTCAACAGGGCCTGAGGTTCTCTGGAGACAAGAGTTGCCCAGCCTTAGCAACTGCCAGCCAACTTGGTGCACAGGGACTTAGTTCCAGCATACACGATGAGGGATCCTGGCCTCAGACTTGATCTAAAGACAGTGCAGGCCTTTATCCCTCCACTATTCCCTTTCAATCCAAATAACAGACAAACATGTCCACCACGCAAATTAGTTTAATAATTTCCTATACTAATTCCCCACTAAACCTGTTTGGGTTCCAGAGTGGTGTGCTACCAGCCAAAAAGCGCTTCAACACCTCATAAGGGGTAGCAAGCACTATATCAATGCAAACCCTTCCCTCTTCCATCCCCCCACTATCCTTTTCAATCCAAGAGTAATTCACCGCTAATCTTTTTTTGGTCCTGGAGTAGCACTCCACTCGTCTAAAAGTGATTTCAACACCTAATTAGGTGTAGCAAGCGCTCTATAAATGCAAACCTTTTCCCTCTTATATCCCTCCACTATCCTTCTCAATCCGAATAATAGACTAACATATCCAGCACTCAAATTAATTTCATATTTCACTATACTAATTTACCACTAATCCTTTATGGCTTCCAGAGTAGCAGGCTACTTGCTGAAAAACCACTCGACAGGGGTAGTAAGTGCTACATAAATGCAATTACAAAACAATACATTCTGCCATGGGAGGAATACACACCAGGCAACCAACGGGTCCTGTAATCCTGCAGTTAATGATTGATAAATGGTGCAACTTTACTTAAAGGAATTACAAGTCATGCAGCATGACCCTGAATTGACCATCATTTTTTTCATCAGATGCTGTATTAAGATCATGGGACCTTGCGTTATTGATTGAACTATTACAATCACTGCATTTTGCTGAAACTTTACATCGTTCATATTTTCATGATAGTTAGTCTCTGACAGATCCTATTGAAACTCAGTGGAAATCAACTGGAAAATGCGCTAATTATGCGAGAACTTGCACATGTTTCAGGGCTTTATGCAGTGCAGGAGTCAAACTCTACTGTGCCCTAGAAGCCAATCTATTCATTATATTGCAGCCTGGTCTTTCTGCGTTATAGCAGTGACTGACCTCGGCGGACCCTTTTCCATTTAGAAAAGCCAACTTCTTTTGTGATAAATCAAATATCAATACTTTCTGGGCCCATTTCCACCTGACCTAGCCCGCAGATACTGCAGCACAAGAGATGTAGGCCTCTCTCAGCGTAAAAACCTCCAGGAAGCGTGTTGTTGTCAATGGCGCTCCAATAGAAACGGTGCTAACAGACTTCCTCTTGCTCTGTGCAGTTATCGAACTGACAGTCTGGAGGCACTGGTCGCCACTTTATATACCACAACGGACTGAAAATCAGGTCACTTTCACGGGTTAGCGTCTGGGGCTGTTTATCATTCCCGCCTGCCTTTATCCTTATTATTAAAAAACAACACTGGTAAAAGGGAAGTTCGTAGTTTGACATTTCGCCCAAGGGGCGTCATTAAGAGCAATTACCGGGATAAATCAAGACACCATTTTCGTCAAATAAAAATAGAAGCGAAAGCTGCCAAGTTTTGGTCTATAGTGGTGCATAATGAGCAGCTGGCGGGGATGTTCCCCGTTCCAGATGGATGCAGGAATTATAAATAATTCCATAGAAGCTCAGACTTGCATTAGTCATTTACATGTATTCCTTGGACATGTTGTTTGAAAATGTATTGTGCCCATAACTGCGGATTCCTTAAGCTGTTCATCTTCCTTTTGCTGTCTGAATGGAATAAAGCGGACTCATGTAAACAACAAATTGAGCTTTTCAACAAACATGCAAATCTAAAAAATGGCTAAGCTCAGCTCGCTGTAATCCACGTTTAAATCAGGGAATTATTGCGGCGCTGGGAGCGCGTTATTACCAGGCAAGTCACAGGGGAGGTTAATCAGCAGGCGCACACAGAAGTGGGCTGGAGGGACGGCCGATGTCTCCAGAGGATTAGAATGGCTGCAAGGATGCAGAGATGCTGAGTAAACACTGTACTAAAAGGGATGCACGCGCACGGTGAGGAATTTTAAATAGCCGCGTGGTTGTTTGGGAGGCCTGCATTTCAGTAGTTACATAGTCCTCTTGTTCAATTTTATATGTGCTGACTATAAAGCCCAGAAACAAGAAAAAACACGCAGTTCATATACTATTCTATCTTACTAGTATCCTAGGCTCGGCAAAGGCCTCTGGCAATTGAGGGGTGTTCCTGCCTTTTATATATCAGAACTCTCACTTGTAGGTGTTCCTGAAGTAGTACTTTAGTGCAGCAGGTGCAGAGGCACCAGACCTTAAATGTGAGCTGCCCGCAGTAGAACACATGTTGTTTTCTTTACAAACTAAGCATGGAGGAGGGATTTAAAAGGTCATCATGTGTTGTGCTGAAATTAGGTACAAAAGGGGGTGGTGATGGATGGAGCATCTGAACCAATCAAACACTCACACCCAGTCAACAGATCTGGGTTTAATCCATCACGTTCTTTAGCCCACTCTGCCACCCCAGTTCAGACATGGCCATATGCAAATCAGTCTGACCCTGTGCCTCATGGGAACAGACCAGCCCGAACTGCCAAGCCATGCCTTCCCTGGACCGGAAACAAGCTTCCGAGGACCGGTCTCTGGCATTTCAGCTGTCTTCAGCCCGGCTTGCTTGAATCCAGTGGCAAAGTGAGCAAGGGACCCAGATCTGTTGACTGGGTGTGAGTGTTTGATTGGTTCAGATGCTCCGTCCATTACCACCCCCTTTTGTACCACTTAATTAGGTCTAAAGCATCCTTGCTACACGACTGGGCTGATACTTTCAGGTTTAGTGTCTTCAATGATAGAATTTGCTAAGTAGAGTAACAGCATTGCGAACAGTGGTTGAGCACTGGCACTTCTCAGTAGGGAGCAGGTACAAACTATGCAATAGTCACTACCTGCAATTCCAGTTTTTCATTTCAAGCACTGTCCACAGACAGCCAATGCCAAAACATACCCCATCAGCTCCAGTCAGCTGGTACTGGGCTATGAAATCCAACCTACAGCGGCACAGACCCACAACTAGGGCCTGATTCATAGCACGCTACCATGCGTGGACGTGTAACTCACGTGGGTAGAAACACTGAGGTGGGCCAAGGTTTCCTGATCATCATCCACAGATTGAGGCAGAAAGGCATATTGTCCTTTGTGATAAATCTTTGTCTTGAGGCTTAAGAGGTGGTTTTGCTGGGGTTTCTGGCAGCATTTCAAACGTAAATTGTTATAATTAATCTTTCTTCAACTGGAATAAAAATTAAAACACCATTAAAATAATATCTGAGCAACGCTTAGTCAACAACCATAAGTTGGATATTTATGGGGTTTTCTCTATGTAGTTTTTGTTTGTTTTCTATTGTAGTAGGGCAAAATCATAAAGTTGCAGTCTTTGTGTAATAGGCTGAAGTTTCTTGGTTTCAGTGGGCTACAAAAAATAACAACCATTTCCTTAAAGCTGCACCTTAATACACTTACCAATATGAAGTGCAGCAACATTTCCAATGGGGACAGACAACCAATACAGTCATGATGTGCTTAGTGTGGCTTGGAACAGATGGGAACTGAGAACATTTGATTGGTGGGGGACGCAGGAGAGGAGAGCTATGTCAGCAAGTAACTTTATTTCTACACGGACCATAGGAGCTTCGAGCAGGGGATAGAATGGCGTCTGCAGAAGACCCTCAAGGCGTCAACCCAACAAATCTCTTTTGAAAATCCCACAGGGATTGTCCGTCTTTAAACAAAGTTTCCATGCAGCTCAGAAAACAAAATGTTTCCATGCATCACAGTACAGACAGTATTATTGATAATATTGAGAAAACATACCAAATTTTAAAATATCATTTGCTTGAGTCATAAAAAATGCAATAAAACGGAAGCCATGTGAGTAAAGATGTGCAGGGCCTGATTCACAAAAGTAAATTTAGACCAAAAGTCTAACTTAGACCAAAAGTATAACTTTACTACTACTAAAGTTAGACTTTTGGTCTAAACTTAGACCTAAAGTCTAACTTTACCAATAGTAAAGTTAGACTTATGGTCGAAGTTTGGATCAAAAACTAACTTAGACCAAAAGTCTAACTTTCGTAGTAGTAAAGTTAGACTTTTGGTCTAAGTTTTACTTCCGGTCTAAACTTAGACCAAAAGTCTAACTTTAATAGTAGTAAAGTTAGACTTGCGGTGTAAGTTTGGACCAAAAGTCTAACTTAGACCAAAAGTATAACTTTAGTAGTAATAAAGTTAGACTTTTGGTCTAAACTTAGACCAACAGTCTAACTTTAAAAGTAGTAAAGTTAGATTTTTGGTCCAGGTTTGATTAAAAAAAGGACTACTAAGAGGTGTGGGTCTCCCGTAGAGTCGGACACCCATTTCTCTGTTGCAAGGGTCTGCGGTGAGGCGGGAGCCTCAGGAGCCTACAACTCCCAGCACCCCCCACGGGGAACTCGTCACTTCACTCTGCATCCGGAGGCGCTCTTGACATAAGCGGTGCGAGTCTCCCGCAGTGTGGGATGCCCGTTTCTCTGTTGCCAGTGTCTGTGGTGAGGCAGGAGCCTACAACTCCCAGCACCGCTCACAGGGGAGCTCTTCACTTCACTCTGCTCCCGTTGGCGCTCCTAAGTGGTACTCATCTCCAGCAGCACGGGGCGTGTGCGGGTTTCCCAGCCCGAGGGCGGGTCCGTCTGCGGCCATTCAAGGCTGGGCTGTGTTGGGCCTACCCTCTTGGTCCCTTGGCTGTCGATGGTTAGTAGTGGAAAATGGTTCCAAGCCACTACACTCAGCCTGTGAATTCTGGAGAGCAACCTGGTAATAGCGGCAAGGACAACAGAAGCTCCAACAGTGAGTACTTGACCCTCACCCCTGAGATATATTCTGCATTGTGTCCTTGCTTCACTTGCACTCTTTTGTGCATGTGTCACCTCAGAGCTGGATCATCATGGGGAAGAGGAAGGTGGCATCTGCAAATTCTCTACCAGGCTCAAAACATGCGACCATTGACTCTTTCTGGCAAAAGCAGTGGCCGCCATTACGAAGGAAATAGACAAGGCAGAAACGCAACATCCTTTGGACCTGGGTGGTGCCTTACTCCCGTTGGTGGGTGAGCCCCCAAATTTGGTTTCCCAAAACTTAGCGGGTGAAGCTTTAGACTTAACTTAGGATGGTCCAGATACCACCAGCTCTGGCTCTAGTGAGCCTACCCCAGGAGATCTCAGTCGCAATAAGGGACTTAGTGCTTCCTATCAAGAAGCAGTTGTGAGTGGTTCTCCAGCATCAAAGAAGTAGTGACTAGCTAATAAGAAATCTGAGTTGGTGTGTACTGTGAACAAGGGGTGGGGGGCTCTATCACTGCCGATCTGAAGGTTCTGAAGGGCTTTCAATACTTTTGGGCTCATTTAAAGCAAGAAATTGCTGATGTTTTGACTGGTTTACTAACTAATTTTTGTAGTGAAGTCTCTAAAGCCGCGTTAGAAACTGGAGCCACACTTGCTAGTGTTGAAAAAGTGTTGGCCTCCCTTAACCAGGTTTCTCAGTTGGCCACCCCGCGATGCTAGACAGCTCAGTCGGATAATCCCTCGACAGTTATTCAAACCAGCACAATTTCCCACTGTTATCCCCAGCCTCTCTGGGCTCATGTTCCATGGCATCGACCACTTGGTTACCCATTACGCCTGACAAATTTTTGTGAAAGGGCCTCAGACATGACTCAGTGTCCCTCCAAGCCTCTCCCGGTAGCAAGTTCAGTCAGTTATGTGCTGCAAATAGGCCTGGGTTACCAGTCATTGACCTTCCCCCAGCTTGCTGCCCCTACACTGTGGTTATGGTAGGTGTACCGGGTCTTAGTTCTCCAAGGGATGAGACCAATGACCAATTGCTTAATAAAGTAAGACACTGGCTAAGTAAATCGCCAAATGTGATGCAGCGTGGGCAATGGAATTTGTTTTATTTATTTTACAACCCCCCACCCTGACCCTGCCCTGCCTGACGTCACCGCCCCAGTATAACGCCTGGCACGGGCCGTGCCTGGGCATAAGCAAAGCTAGTGTTATACCTGTCAAGAGGCCTGACAATAGTGTGAAAAAACCTGTAGATAACATAGGCCCCGGTCACAAATGCTTCAGTATTATGGGGGTTGGTAGCACAGAGATGGTATCTATCACTCCTCCACCTAATCAGATCTAGGGTAGGGGGCTGATCTAAATGTCATTTCATGGAATGTGGCTGGGTTAGCAGCAAAATGTACTGATGAAAGGTGGCTCCAATTTATCAAACATTTGCATATCATTTGTATCCAGAAACTTGGGAGACTGAAAATATTATTTTTCTTGTGGGTTACAAAACGTTTTTCCCCAGCTGTGTGTTTGAGAACATGCAGAGCTAGAGGTGGTTTAATTATCTTTATAGATCTTACGATTCAGGGCACTATGAATCCCTTGATGTGGGACTCAAAAGTTGCACAAGGTTTCACATTACTGAGTTCACCCTAATTCATGTTGATACCGCAAGAGGGCAGCACCAGGGGTCATTTAGAATTGTAGAATTAAGAAGGCGGCTTGAGCAAATACAGGAGGAAGGAGTGTCACAGACCCAACTAATTTTGGTTGGAGATTTTAATTGTCATCTTTGCCCCAATTTAGTTGTGACTAATCGAGATTGGTCAATGTGTACGATTAATGAGGGATTGCACATGGAGCACACTGCCGAAGGGCAGGACCTGAACTTCCTTCTAAATTCACATGGTTTTACACACACATTGGACCTGCTCACTTGGCCCTCAGGACGCCCCTGTGCCTCTGACCTATAAAGGCTGGGGCTGTGTAACATATATTGACTTTTTTTTTGTGTCTCCCTCCTTGAGACGGTTTATATCCTCTAATAACATAAAACATAGTCCGTTAAGTGACAAAAATCACCTGACCTTGGTTTTTGAACTATCAGGGCTTCAGCCTACATTCGGCAGGGTAAATATGGGCACGATCTCTGCTATTGAGCAAGGGAGGGGTCTCAGATGGTCACAGTTTAATAAATTCTTGTTTAGAATAAGACAGGAAGAGATCCTGACCTGTTTTGAACAGACAACCCACGGGGAAGAAACCATACAGGCAATCTCCGGGATTGAAAAAACAGTGGTGGATTTGCTAACATCCCCGGCTGTCACTTACCGAGTGGAACTCCGGAGGTGGCTCGACAAAGAGTGCTCCCAGGCTCTTAGAGAACTTAAGAGTGCCCTGAAACAGACCCCGCGAGATAGACACAGGGTGGCGGTCTACTGCCATAACTATAAGGCGGCTGTCAAGGGACAGAAGCGCTTTTTGCAAAAACAGGTCTGAGATGACTTAGTAGATGCATCTATTCGATTCAAATACTTTCAATTGCATCTTGAAACTTTTCAAAGCATACAAACCTGCCATCAACTCCAGATAATTTAATTGTTGCAACTTTTCCATTTCTCTCCTGTTTGTTGCTCTCCTAATCTCACTCCCCAGCCTATCAAACTGGCATATGTCTCTAAAACAAAATCCGGAACACATCCAAAAATCGCTTAACCATTCCATACCTCCAAGTTGTCCATATACAATCTCAGTTTCTCCTTTGCTTCCTGATTCAACTGCAAGCTGTCTCCATACCACAGTTCTTGTCTCAGGCTTCCACCTTCACTCTAATGCTCGATAGTCTAAGGGACCAGGAAATATTGCTTGAATTTAAGTCAAGAGCAACTCTATTATTTGAGCTAATTCTCTTAATAGCAACATTGTCTGCTTCAAAACTTGTCCTATATCTTTCTTGATCATTTTCACCTTCTTTCCTGGTAAATGCAACACAACCTTAACAGAATCTATCTGAAATCCTAAAAACTCCATCTGTTGTGAAGGTGTTAAAATCGACTTTTGTACGTTTATTATGAAGCCCACATTCTCTAAAAGGCTTCTCATCAACAGCAGTTACATTTCAAATTCCATCCCCTTCTGAGACATTACCAATATATCATCAAGATATACTATTAACCAAACTCCTCTCTCAAATGAGCTACTACCACTCTCATTACTTTGGTGAAACACCATGGAGCGGATGAAAGAGAAAAGGGGAGAAATAAAAACTGATTTCTATGTTTCCTAAATCAGAACGTTTGATCTAATTTCAGTAACCAGACGTTTTATGAAAGCATGTCTATCAAAAGATGGATTCCTTCCATATTGAATTAACTGCAAACCAAAAATATGTTTAAATCCCTTAGATGTAACACCAGTCTCCATCCCTTGTCAATCTTTTCCACTAAAAAATGATTGTTCATATAATTTCTAAAATGCTCCTGTGCTGCCATTATTTCACCGTTTAAGATTAAAGATTCTGTTTCTGAACCTACCACTGTCTTTTGCTCCTTTGTCATATGTAGCCCTCTTGATTCCCTTCTCTAATGAGGAAACTTTACAAAATCTATTTCAAATTACTGAATGGCTTTTAAAACCCAATAAGCTTGTTATTGTCTCCCATACCTTCAGAAAATGTCTCAGCTGACCAACTTCCTTTCCTTAGGAAAAAGCAAAAGTAGTCATTGTACTCACTGTGGTAACTTGAAGACGTTTGCACTCAACCACGTGTAACTCTTCCTCTTCCCGATCTTCCTTGGTTAGAATAGAACCTTAAAGAGGCCTAGAAGCCCCTTGCATTACATGTTTTTATGTAGCAGAAAAAAGCCCACAGCTCGCTGGTATTCAGAAAAGCTTAGAATACTCAGACAAGCCTGTCACCTCCAAGAATGTATCTGGCGGAAACACTTTGACCCGACTGGAAGAATAAATCAAGGTCAAGCTGGCAGAAAGAAAGCAACCATCACACTAGAAAAATCATAATTTTACAATCAGAAGACAACATGCTCCATAGGTCGCATTCTTCACTCCCCTGATGGTGAATACCATGAGAGGAAAGCATCTCTTCCCCTAAGGGATCCTTTAACACCTCCTTTGAACTTGAACCTTTATAGTTCTCCACATCATTATAAAAATCATCATCTTGATTTAAATCAAAAACATACGCATCCAAAATCTTTTTTATGATCGGATCTAGACTCATGGCTAAATTACATCCCTTTGAAAACCTCAGGCATGTGCTTCTTTTTGCCTCTAAGGACAACTCTTCCATATGTGCCGCCTATGACTCCTCACTTGCTGATGGTGTTCAAATCATCCTTTACTGTTTTGGTCATGTCTGACCCTTCAATATGCTTTGTCCTTCACAGTTCTGGGCACTAAAGCATGGAACCAGCTCACCTCCACTTCATGGAATAGGAAGACTCATTAAAAATAATTCTGAACTACCAGCCTCCACCAAGCCCCAGGCACACTCAGTCACTTCCTTATTTAATTTGATTTGTCTACACTAGTGTTTCATAATGTTCCAGGGTGCTCAATCACGAGTGATAGTGCAGTTTAGAAATACATTATTCATTCATTCATTTGCTTTCGTTTACAGCTTTTTTATTTCAATTCTTACAGCTTTTTTATTTCAATTCTTCCTCCTTTGACAAAGATCTCCAGACCATAAGTCCTTTATTTTCTTTGAAATAATACTGTCAATAGTCTCTTTTATCTGAGTCTTCATTTCCTGCTGGATTATCCTTTTAATACTATCCTGACTCAGCCTTTTCTCAGAAATACGAACACTACTCTATATTTCTGAAATATGCTTGACCTCAATATTACTCCATTTATTTGAAGGTCTCGCCTACGCAGCATGCATGCGCTGCTTAGGCAAAATATCTTTAGTCATCGGCACAGCTTTTCAGCCAAAAACATACACGCGTTCCATTGCCTTCAATGGCAACGTGTGCACGTTTGGCGATTCCCTTGCGGGAGCGAGCTTTGGCAACATATATTTGCTAGCTCCCGCTGGCAACATATGTTTTCTCGCTCCTGCAAGGGAAGAGCATGACCCCTCCTCTCTCCCCAACCTCTGCTGCCTCCTTTCAGCGCAAGGCGCCTATGCTTGTTGTTTTTGTGTCGAAGCAAGAATGCTCTATTTTTTCGGGCGAGAAAATTTCAGTCTTGAGGGATAAGAGTTCTGATGGAATAAGACCTGGCTCTAAATCAGAGCATGTACGACAAGAAAGCTGAGCATGCCCTTGTTCTTGTTCACACATCTTCCATAAACTGGGCGACAAGGCTGTACATTCAACCAAATACAAACTATTGTGAAAATGGGCAAGTGCTTTTGCACACAGACACACACCTGAACAGGGGAGGAGACAACAACAGGCAGGCCCACATCACACGGAGAAGACTCACCAGGCCCTCTGGGACAGCCACAACACAATATCCATATATGCTGCTTGGGGTTACTTATTGTCTGCACCAGCGCCACAAAGGCCAGCTTGGCCCATTGACTGACCTGGCAATTAGCACAACCAGCCGCCCTCCTTGAAACGGCTTTGTTCACTCCAGTGATACTATGGAAGTCTGAGCGCCCTGCATGACTTGTAAATCAGAGTGATGTGCTTGTCCGCAGTTGTGCACTGCGATTGAAAGACATCGCAAGAGACCTTCCATCTTGTAACTATGACTAACCGCTGCAGTCTGGGTCCTCTCTACTTGCTTTTTTAAGCTGCCTTTTATTTGCACATTTCCATATGAACTCTAGGACTGGTGTTTACTTTCTGTGACATTTGAGCTGCTGATAGAGCGCACAGGTCACCCGACTCAGATTACCATACTCACCTGGGCCCATAAACAACATATGATGAGTTTTATTCAGGTAACCTGTGCACTTTCTCTAATCAGTGATTTATGAATTTCATTTAGGACCTATACCATTGTCTTACCAATTCTCGTCATCGGTACCTAAAGTCCTAAGGGATCAAAGGTGTTAGAATAATAGGTAGAAAAAGAACATTTGCACTCATAAAATAACCACAACTCGGGAAAGGTTTAAACTCTTTATCTAAAATCTTTAAAATGTCATGATCCAAGCATTAAATATTAGAACATTCTCAATCAGGAAAATAATGATTAAAATGAAAACATGCAGAACTTTTATAAAGCAGTCTTTACACATTTGACAAGACGCTGGGAAGAGAGAAGGAAACAGTACAATGACAATACCCACATTTAATATTTATCTAGAATGGTGTGAAGAACTAACCCTGGCCACAGGTCAGTTTAAAGGACAGAACCCCGAAAGTACAGGCACAATAAAGGCAGGCAGGTGCAAATCGGAATCAGGACAGGTAAAGCCAAATTGGATCAGGACAGGACCACCAAGGGCTAAGACCAGCACCCGCAGTTAAAGTTGCAATACCTGCGTTACTCTCTCTCTGCAGCTAACAGCCAGAACCCGGTAAAAGTTATCGATTTCTCTGACAAAATGCTTCGCCAGCACTTCAATTTTCAAACCCCAATCTGGGTTTCGAACCTTCTGACAGAGGGCTCCGCCAGCACCTCTGCTCCCAATCACCTATTGAGTGCGTTGGGTCAGTGACAGGTCAGCTATTCGGACAAGTTGGACAAATTAACTAACTAAGCCTACCCTAGTTATACTATTTTCCTGGTCAGTGTACCACCCCCCAATGTTGGAAGTGTAAGGATCCCCAATTTTGATTGGACAAAGAATGAGGAGAGGTCATCACACCACACTAAAATGAAACTTTCAGAATGAATATTAATGTTTGCTTTCCCGCCCATCAATTTATTTTCCCACGTATGTTTTATTCCACCCGACAATGAATGTTCTATTAACAACTATATTGTTATAATATATTAACAAGTTTTCTTGCGTTTGGGTTCAAAAGTTTGTTTTCCCATGCGCATCTTGTAGTGCGCGGTAGCTTGGCATTGCTTCAAGGTTGAATGACTTCAGTTCACCTTAGAGTTAGACATGTGCGATGTGGGTTTTCAAGATGGAGTAATAGCACCTCCCAGGCCCAAGATTATCGTTACATGAAAAAATAGAAAGAAACAGTTTTAGAACACAGAAAAAAATTAATGTACTGTATACCACTCATTTCTATTCTATTCCCATTATTTTATTTTAACTACTGCATTAGAAATTAGGCAGAACAAACAGCTTAGCAAAAGCAGCAGTGCAAGCTTCATGCATGCTGTAACACAGAGCAGTCATCTTAGTTTTAATGCGCAGAAGCAAAAGATTCCCTCCAAAGCAAAGAGTATGTCATGTCATGTGAGTGTGACAGACGCATGCGCAGTAAGAAATACCGCGTAGCAGCGGCCTTATTAATGCAAGCGGATTATCGTTAGTAAAAGAACATATGCAAGCTTCTTCTAGATACCCAATGTTTTGTGAAATGCAATATTAATAAGACAAACATGTTGATTAGTGTATTAACGTTATGTCGAGAGGACTGAATACAAGCAAGTCGCATTACGTGTAAATCCTTGCTCCATCACTGCTTCATCACAGCCTCAGTGCGGGGACACAGGTACAACTGGAAATCTACAGATTGACACAGTGATTGTGACTGGGGATAGTCTGTTTCTAAAATTTACCATATTTGGCAGAGAGGGGAACATATTCACAAAGAGACGATGTATCCGGACTCTCATAATTTTTAATGTTTGTAATCCGTTATTAGACGGCCTACTGTGCACAGTCTAGGTGCTATATTACACCTTCCCAAAGTAGGTGCAGTGGTGAAAATCTCTAGCTGCAGGTGAGGAGTCAAAAGTGAGCTGTGTAGTGAAAGAAATTCCCATGTTCCTAACTGGGCATTAAGAAACCAGGTCCAAAAACGATACAGAAAGATAGGGGCATTCATTTGACACCATTCTCTTGCTTTAAAATGTCAATTTTTCTTGGTGTAGCATCACTTATTGCCTGTCTGGGTATGGTCTAAATGTGTTAAATGTTTACAGTGCTACATCAAAGAGGAGAGCACAGAGATGGCAATAGTTCAGGCTTGCGATTACCGCATTGCAGTTTTTAGGAGAACCGTTATACAAAAATGCTTAATCTGTGAGATTAGCATTTACATCCATACCCAACTTGGTCAGATTAATCTGCATACTGGTGCAACACAGGTTTTTAAGAGATCCAGATTTCTGGCAGATACGGTTAACAAGGAATAGTG
Source organism: Lissotriton helveticus (assembly GCF_964261635.1). Classification (NCBI taxonomy): domain Eukaryota; kingdom Metazoa; phylum Chordata; class Amphibia; order Caudata; family Salamandridae; genus Lissotriton; species Lissotriton helveticus. Next base: position 2,035,068,802 of record NC_136059.1, on the reverse strand, counting down.
CTAAGAGCACACAATGATGTGAAGAGGAATACTGGGTTTAGCACTGTGATCTAGCAAAACAGTCAAGATCCTAGCCAGTAGATTCCATCACCTAACACACGCGAAAGAGTCCGAAGGCCGCGATACAAGGCACGCAGTCAGGACTATCATCCATTTTTGGCCTCTTGCTCGCAAGACGCCCATGCCTGCTGGAGAGAATTGTCTGTGACTGCCGAGCACAGATGTGTATAATGCATTACACGCTGCATCGTCATCATACTTAGTTTTCACTCCCACGTTGTTCCAGTTGCACCTGCACTTACGCATCTCTGACATGCAACGGCCAGAGGTCACGTCCGTTTGGAGCTGGTCACTGTTTATGGAGTTACTGAGTGTGCTGGACACACACATATGTATCCTGTCAGCCATTTCCACATCCTGCCCACTGACTCCGACAGAGCAGCACATCTGTGGACCTCACCACATGACTTGTCTGTAACCTCATCTACCCGCAGACAACCACAGCCAAGCAAACACATGCACAACAAGCCCTGCTCATTGGCTCCCTAGAGCTCTGGTTTCAGCTACTCAACCCCATTGGAACCAAGCATTGACATAGCAATAGGCTTCGCTTTTGGGACCCTATAAGTATTTAGTTATGCAGCACAATATCCTTGGTGCAATACCATCAACTGTTACATGGCTAAAAACGTATAAGGTCCCAAAGGCGAGACCAATTGGCTATGCCAATGCTTGTTTAATTATATCACCTCGCTCCAAATATGCCCTATGGTCCATTCTGCAAACAAGTATTGCGCCAACATCACCATTTTTCTTTTTTTTTTTTTATGTATCATTAGGAATCCCTCTTTGACTTTATATTATTTAGCCTACTTCCGACCAATTCAAAAAGACTGCCTTATCGCACAATACTTCTTGTGTGGATTCAGAATGCAATGAACTTCTGCTTTAGTAGTTGAATAGACAGGGCTCATGGATCTCTTAGCGCCATCAAGCTGAGGTAAGCGTTGTAATTTCTTAACGCATTCTCACCCGTGTCCCATGCTTGTAATTGATGAAGTGAGCGTAGCCATTACATCAGAACGCGAGGAACAAAGGTTGCGAACGCCAACACTGCATAGGAATGCACTAATTATCTAATGCGCTCTCAATCGTGTCACGCACTTTGTCACTGCAGAGGTGTGGAGAGCCCCCGCCTCGGTGTGGGCTTATAACATCTACCCAGCTCCGCCAACCATACTACCCTCGATCTTTCAACAAGCCTCGTCAGCGATGCCGCAACTTGCTTACAAATTCGAGCCCGCAAATAACTATCCTTGTAAACATGCTCCCTCTTCATGTCAAAATAATTCAACTGCAAACGTTTACGGAAACAAAAAAGCATACACACCCTACTGCTTCTGTAAATTAGAAGCGCAAATCCAAACTACAAATATCACCACAGCCACAAAGCAATCAGCCAGTGAACACACTCTCTCTCGTGGCACTTTGCTTTCTTTGAGCAGCGTTTAAAAGAGGAAGGACATTCTATGTAGGAATTCTTTCTATTGTGTATACAGTGTTCTGATCCTAGATATTGTTTATTGAGGTGTATGTTCTTTAAGAGTGCTGCTTGGAGTGGCATTAAAAGGATGTTATGCATAATAGTAGCTTCTGGTCTTGTAATGATATCCTATTACACAAGAAATACAAAGTGTCTGTTTTGCAAGCACAAGTGACAGTGCAGTATTGAATAAGTATGCAGCAAACTGCTTTTCAGAATCACGTTGTCACTGCTCTACTCTGTTGAAAAGTAGAATCAGAGTATTGTTGATACTCACTGCCCCATGAAGGTGTGCAAAAGACTGCTCGGGGTAGTGTTGATAGACACTGCTCCATGAAGGGAAACCCATGCATTGCTATGACACCAAAGTCCAGTTTGGATGTAGGTGAAAATGTATCATATATATGATACTGTTAGCCCCGACAGGTTATTGTTCTGTTGCATATATGGGTGCAACAAGAGAATTCATCTCTATTGCACTTGGCCCACTCTACAGGGTCACCTCAAAACTTTCTGTCTTCACCCCTCCTGTGTTCTGAATACATTTTTGGTTGGCTTTTAGGACCTCTGCACTTTGCAACCCATTTTCTTGTCCTCACCATTGGGTGCCTGCAGCCTGTTTCCTGGGTCACAAAGCTAGGTGTAATTGGCACTTGGACTGTGTAAATTGTTCCCTGGCAGCCACACAATAGAGAGACTGGGTGTTGGTAGCCAAGGCATGGGGGCAGGAAATTCTGGACACTTCTGTGGGGAAAAACTACAGACATTTCTTCAACTTCAAAGTGGCCACCAGGAATAAAAATTGGGCTCTCAGACCCACTCTTCAGTTCACTTCTGAACCTGCAGAAGGACTCTTTGCAGGCTACCCTTCTGCCTAGGGCCTGCTGTGTAATTCAAAGGATTGCCCTGCTGCACCAAGAAGACTGCCTTGCTGCCTGAATCATGATGTGTGCCCGCAGAGGATTGCCCTTCTGCCCGAGGTCTGATGTTCTTCTTGAACCCAGGACTTACCGAATGACTCAAAGGACCATTTGGCTGGCCTCTTGATCAGACCCTAGGGATAGAACAGGCTTCAACCACCTTGAATCCTCACCTGGAGCCAACCAAAGGGAGTCCAGCCCCTTAAAGTAATGCCCCTCCAGACCTGGACCAATTGGATGTGCTGCTGAATGTACCTAGATAGCCTAATTCCAAAATGTGACAAACTTTTCGTCCAAAAAGTGCTCTCAGACCAGAAAGGTGAATGGGACGTACCTGCTTGCCGATCCACCCAAGGTGCATTTGCAATCAGCTTGATTTGGTGGCAGCTCTCTCTATATTTGTATCTGCAGCAGAAAATCCTGTTCAACTGCTCCTCACAGAGGTGGTTACCAGTCTTGTGTAGCCCTCGTCAACTACAACCTGCAGCTTTGCCCTGCTGGAGTTTTTCAACTTACAAAAAAGAGACTAAGTCTAAAAGTAGAAATCTTCACAGAAGGTTCATCCAGCAGCTCCCTGACGATGGTGCCTCCTCCTTGGACATTACTGATTGCTTTGCTCTGCTGATATTTACCTTCTTAGACATTTTTCTTTGAAAAGTCTAAGTCCGGAGGTAAGCGGAGACCAGGCCCAATCCACTTTGCGTATTGATTAGGGGTTCAACTCCCCCAACCAAAAACCTGATGTCTCACAATCCCCCAATGGTGAGAGTCCACAAGGATCTCTGAAACCCATCAGTGTTTCACCTAGGCCATTTAGTGCCACAGGGTGCAACAAAACAGTCAGTCAGAATCATTTTAGTGGTGGACAGTTAGCAGCTTTGTGTCTTCATAATGAAAACATGTCTCCACAAAGTGGATTGCAAACTTCTCTTAGGTGAAACTCGCATGCAAATCGGGGTGTTTTCTTCAGCATGTGTTAAAGCTATTGACAGAAGCTGCTACCAGAATCTGGCTCACTCTAATGTCCTGAATCCAGATGTAGGTGGCCCAATACCTGTCGGTAACAGCTGAAATTACCGAATTTCCACCGTTACCGACCGGTATTGGGCTTTTGGGATGTAGGTGGCTACATTTCAGATTCGATAATTTACCGAATCGGTAATTTAAGGAATCGGTAAATTACCGATTCCTTAAAATACCGAATCGGTAAATTACCACATCTGAAATGTAGGGAGCACTCAAATGAGTGCATTGCACAGTTAAGAATTCGGTATTTACCACCAAATAAAGGTTGGTGGTAAATATTGAAACCCTTAATAAAAAGCAATTTTGTGCTTTTTTTACAGTGCCATGTGGCAGACATACATGCCCTTAGGGCATGTATGTGTGCCACATGTGCACCCATGCACTATTTAGGGGTGCGACAGGGTGTCACATTGACACCCTACCACCCTTGAACATGGTTCCCCTATTACCGATTCGGTATTTACAGATTCGGTAAATACCGAATCGGTAATTCCCAATCATTCCCATGGGCCTCCAGGCCCATAGGAATGAATGGGAATTACTGATTCGGTAAACACAGAATCATTATTTACCGATTCGGTAAGTACCAAATCGGTAATACCGAATCCTACCGATTCAGTAAAATTTACCGAATAATTAGCTACATCCCATTTACCAATTCTGAAATACCGAATCGGTAAAATTCGGTATTTTAGAATCGGTAAAATAGGATTACCTATATCTGGCCCCTGGTCTTTATTATAAGGGTGGTTAGTTTGATCAAGTATTTGCTTTTTGATTTTTGGCTACTGAATACCTCAGTCACAGTACAGCACTCACTCACATTATATTTATTCTCAGAACCACTTTGTTACTGAAGCTGCACACAGGGCTGGACTTACCATTTACCCCACTTGGCATTTCCTTTTTTTTTTAAACAATCTTTATTCATTTTGCATTTTCAATCCCCACTAACCCCTCCCACCTCCCTCCCCAGCTCAGACAGATATGATTATAATACACAACCAAATCCCAAAAATTCATTACTGTATTTCATGATGTACAATAAATTAACCCCGTCTGCATTACTTAATACAGTACGCTAAATCCGGCCAAAAAACATACAACTAGAGTAACACCAATATAAAAAATACTCATGCGACTTATGTAGGGTCTTTCTCTAAAATATAATACAATATAAGTTCTTTCTTGTTACTTTATAGGCTACAGAGTGTGGTAAGTGTTCTTATTGCATCATTCCACACTTTGGGTTTGGATCCAGGTAAGTAGGGGGTTCCGAATTTCCATACTTTTTTTACGCAAATTACTCCCTTTTCGTATATAGATGACTATTTCTAAACTATACATTGGTAACAACCTAAAAAGCCATTGCTGGAAAACCGGAGCATTGGGCTCCGAACCGGCGGATAGAAAACACATTCATAAAACTACCACAGTGATAAAAATCAATTCATGTTCCACTCCTACAAGATTGGTTTCAGAGGCCGCTAGCAGAATTACTTCATATGTCAATATTATTTCGGTTTTTAGAAACTCGGTTAAGAACTCTGCTATATCTTTGATTAATTTTTTAACCCATTACATGATGCGAAGATATGAACACTATCTGGATTATAAAGTGCACACCAAGGACAAAATGTTTCCTTTCCACTCCTCCATTTGGTAATTTAGTCAGGTGTGTAATACAAAAAGAAGCAAGTTTTATAGAATTGTGCCTGTAACCTAGTAAACATTAAAACAGATTGTGACAGCTCATATGCATACTTAAAGGTCCCATTTGACACTCCTACTTTCTCCTACCACTTCTGTGAAAATGTGTCCAAGTCATCCGGCAAGAATACCCCACCAATAGAGCTTACTTTGTCCTGGGTTATTCTTTAAATGATTTTCACTTTCTCAAATTTGGCCCACCTCCCTCCCCCTTTCCGTAACTGAAAATCTCTAATCTGGAGAAACTTAAAAAAGTCTCACCAGTCTAAAGTAAAATCTTTTTTCAATTCTTCAAATATCAGAATCCAGCAGGGGAGAAGAAGCAGCCAATACGATCAATTATGTCTCTCGTCCATTTCCCCATACATGAATCTCTAAAAACTTCTGGGAGAGTATGATTATCTAAAGGTGTATAAAAAGATAGTCTACCAGTTCATAATACTCTCTGTATGGCACTCCATATTTAAAGACGCTAAAGAGGATTTTAAACCAAACTTTTTTATAGTATCTATCGTGTAGTTGACGCCACAAACAACCGCTGGTCTCTCTCCCCAACAGAAGCTCAAAGGTAGATGGTATTCTATCTGGCAGTATGTTATCTGTTTTAATCTGAAGTAGATCTTGACTACGAATTATTGTGGTTGGACAATAATATAATTTTAGGTTCGGAAGTGCCAGCCGTCCTGTCCCTGGTTAGGGTGAGAAATTTAAATGCCTGTAGTGGTCGTGAATAAGCCCAGATTAATCTGTTGAATATTTGCTCTATTGCTTTGAACCACTGCGGTGTAAATTCCAAACAAATGGCTCTAAAAAGATAAAACATCTTTGGAAAAAAGAGCATTTTAATAACATTACACCTTGCTCCTATGGATAAGTATAGGTTATTAAGCCATTGGAGATCTTTTTGGATAGTATTGAATTGAATTGAATATGGGACTTATAGATCGTAGTCTGTCACTCCAAAAGGAGCATCCTGGCGCTGAACAATTGAGGACTAGCTTAACAGAACGGAACAGGGACCTAAATAAGGGCTTGGCAAAATGCATCTGGTGCACCGAAAATCCGGGTTTTTAGGGCCTTCCTAAACTGTTCTTCTGTTTCTAGGGTCCTCAATTTATTTGGCATAATGTTCCAGGCTTTAGTTTCTAACACAGTTGCCGTATACATTAGGGTTCCAAAATATCCTTGACCACATTGTCTAGCCTAGAAGATATACAAATGCCTAGATATGTGGTCTTTTCTATCACCCATTTGTCAGTCATCTTAACCTTGTAGTTGAGGACAACCTGAGTCTTATCTTGATTAAGTGCATACCCAGAAACTTGTCCAAATTGTTCTGCCTCTTCTTCAATCGCTGTTATGGTGGAGCTATATCGTTTGCATAGGCCAGTGTCTTGGTGGCCCAGTTCTTAGACAAGACTGTTGTTATTTGACCGGTGTCTTCTAATTTGCGAATAAACGGATCAATATACATCGTAAACGAAAGCAGGGACCAGGGACAGCCCTGCCTTTTACAGCTGGAGATTGGAAATGTCTTTGACAATATACCATTCACCGTCACAGCCACTGTGGTTCTACATGTAGAATTTTGATCGCTTGAATTAAGCTATCCCCTATCCAAATTCTAGACAGGGCAGCCCATAGGTATTGTATACAAAAAGAGGGAGAGGAGATCTTCATGGATCAAGAGGGCAAAATTACCACTTGGGAGAAGTGGAAGGTTCAGGCCGCAGTGTTGCCCCTCAGATATGTGTTATCAAAGAGAGGACTGGGCTGTTCCTGGGGTGTAGGTGAAGGTCACTGGGATGTGGATATGCAAAGGTGGTTAAATGGTAACCATCCAGTGGGTATCCATTTTGTTGGATATATTGGCCTCACACACCCTTGCAGATGTCATGCTTCAATATGGGCAATGCTCCTCGTTGGGTGGGTGGTGCAATACCCAACGGGCTACACCTCAAAGAGGGGCTCTTTGGCGGAGATCTTTTTATCCAACTGCCCATGGGTGAAGTGTGGGTGAGGGGCCAGAATAGTAATAGACGTAATGAGAGATAAAAAATAACGCAGGGGTACCAGAAGGAACTTTATTCGGGTGGTCCCGTGCGCTAACTAAAAACAATAGTTAGTCTGGGAGGTCTGGAAAGTGATGTATTCCGCACTCAAGACTACACTAAAAAGTGAAGGTAGTGGTCGACATGTTTCTCGCTTAGGGTATATTCACCCGCGATTCATCAGGACCTATAAAAAGTGCTTGCTGTCTACAGTATTGCTGATCTACCTAAGTATCAGTGCTTACAACAACAGTTTGGAAAAGAAGTACCTGCTTATTCATTGTTCCATGCCTAGAGGTCAATTATTAAATGTAACAGCAGTGCCTGGCGGGATGGACATTGGTGAGTCAAGCCTCTGTAGCTAAGGTTGTTGCTCCCGTGTCTATGCTAGGTAGCTTACCCCTCTCCGCCAGGACCGGATAGAGAGCCCATAGGTATTGCCAGGAGACAATATTAAAGGCTTTTTCAGCATCCAACAAAACCAAGGCCATAGGGTCTCCTGCAAATTTAGTGATGTCAAATAGTGTGATGACTCTCTGGATGTGATCTATAGTGGACCTCCTGAGAACGAACCCATGCTGACTCTCAGAGATAACCTAATGTATTATCGGTGCTTATCTGCTAGCTAGCAATTTCAAGTAGATTTTTGAGTCACCATTGATTAATATAAAAGGGCGATATGAACCCAATTGTACTGGGGATTTTAGTTTTTTTAAAAGATTATAATTCTTGCCCATGACCATGATCCAGGGGGTCGTCCCCCATTAAATATACACACAAGTAAGTCTGGCTTGCAAAAGTATCAGAACTCGGCCAGGATGCCATTGGTTCCTGCTGTTTCCCCCTTGCCAGACTATTTATGATCAATACGATTTCTCCCTAACAGGGTGGGCAGTCTAAACTTTCCTGAACTTCTTTCTCACATTTTTCATAAGGTATGAAGTCTAAATACCCTTTGATATCCCCCGGCACACTCCCCTTGTTTGACGTATACAGAGAGCGGTAAAACTTTCCAAAATGCCTCCCTCATTAATTCTGGATTGGTGGTCTGACCTTTCACCGAGTCACTAATCTCTAAAATTTTATTTGATGAAGTTTGCTGCCTGGTGCGAACAGCCAGCTGATGACCAATCTGTTCATTAAGCTCATAGACCGATTATTTCTGAGATATGGCTTTACTCATGGCTTTGTCTGTAAAAACAATTAGTAATGGCAGCCTTTCCAATTGCTACCTGCCAGGACACTGACTCCGAATCCTGGTTTTCTCTACCAGCTCTCACCAAATATTCCTCTGCTGCCCCCAGATTATCCTGCAGTGTTTTCATATATTGCTTGGCCTGTTTGTTAAGGTTTAGGGAATACTGCAATGTTTCTTCCCTAATACCTGCCTTCATGGCATCCCACACTATTTCAATTGAAGTACTCCCCAGGTTATCTTCCAGAAACTTTGGGATCCAATGTATCATGTGTGAACAGTAACCCTAATAGCAAATCTTTCTCAATTGTCCAGGACCTCATGTTAGGGTTGGCTATTTCCATGTCTAACTTGAGTACCAATGGGTTATGATCAGACAGGACCTGTGGTAGTTTTTCTATTTGACATTTCGAATTTAAAGAGTTGAAAATAAACACATAATCCAGTCTGATGGCTCAGGCAATTAGGGCAGCTCAGGCAATTAATAACCTGTTTCGATCAGCAGGAGCCTTGGTATCGCTACAAAATGCAGCCAGATTAAAAGTGATATATAAAGGCTAGAACTTCAGTTTCTCCTCGGAGGTCCAAGTCCAGAAACTTTTGAACGATATTGCAACAGGGACTACGGGTGCTAAATCTTAAAAAACATGCATCAAATTTAACAAGGGGGAGATCTAAGGCTGGTACTGGGCTTAACACAGAATACGGGCGCACAATATGATATAGTAACTGGAGGGGGAGGTTAAAGGAGAGGTGGAGTGATACAGACATCCTCACACAGGATCATGGTTGTGCCTGGTTAACTAGTTATTGGTGTGGGGTTGGGGGTGGTAGAGAGACGGGTGGGTTTTCCGACAGGGGATAAGAGGGGTTAATCTAAGTTCACATAGCTTTTCAGATGATATAGATATTGGTGCAGTATTTTTCACAAAAAGGGTAGGAATTTGTGGGTGGATAAAGCCTCCTTTTGATAATGGGGTATTTGTGTTCGGCACATATTGCAAACTGGTATGGGGTATTGAGAGTTGCATCTATTACTATATTTGGCCAAATTTATGTAAAAAAATACAGAAAGTTGTGATTGGGCTACAATTGCAGGGTATTAATATAATCTGCCTTCAAGAGACACATATAGATGAAGCACAATCGCATATTCTAAAAACACCGGGATTTAGGGTGATAAGTGCAACAACACAGGGGACCAGGGCGTGGGGTTGGCAATCCTAGCTCAAGGAGGTGGGATGTTGTTTACCCAATCAGGCTTGGATAAATTTGGCCGCTGGGCGATCACAGAATGTCAATATGGTGAGGGACAGAGATTAACGCTATGTAGATATATGGATGTAACAGTGGTGACCCTACTGTGTTGGATACTATATCGAGCGAACTTGCTCACTGGCCTCTCCTACTTATCGTCTGCTGTGACTTTAATATCAATTTACCCAGTGATTGGTCTATGGAGGAAGAGTGGCGGTATGTGGGTAGGAAACCAAAGGTGTTTTGGGTGCTAAAGAATATGTGTCAGACTCATGATGGCAGATGTTAAAGTCAAGTGATTCAGGGTATACTTACTTTTCAATCCACTTGGCATTTCTATAGGAGGCTGGAGACATCACAAGCCAGTTATGAAGGTGAAGAGCAGCCGTCCCGGTGTCCAGCTCTCCTGTGCTTTTGGCAGCAAGCATGGGGGGGTGAATGGAGAGAGAGAGCGAAAGAGCGAAAGATAGAGAGAGAGAGAGACAGAGAGAGAGAGAGAGAGAGAGAGAGGGAGAGAGAGAGAAGAGAAAGAGAATAAATGGAAGGGGAGAGAGAAAAGGAGCAGGGCTAGTTAACACAAGTTTTTCAGTGAAACATTTGGCCACTGTTGTAAGCACCTGAGTTCCTGCTCTTTTTGACCATGAAGTTGCGTGAAATGCTCTCTGACTTTAACCTCATCGATGCTGACGAGTTGAGCTCGTTATGAGGCACGGCGCTCCGGTGCTCATGACGAGCTCAGCTCATCATGAGCCGTGGAACGCTCACACGCGGGGATAATTCCCCTGCTGTGCTGAGCGTTCCACGGGAACGGGTGTGGTCATGACGAGCTCAGCTCGTCATGAGCACACGAGCGCCGTGCCCCATGACGAGCTGAGCTCGTCATGAGCATGGGTGCGCTGTGCGCGCCCCCCGCCCCTTAGCACAGCGGGGGAATTACCCCCACACGGAAGGGGTTAAGGTCTCTATTCACAATTAAATATACTTACTCCTTGCCCAGTTAGTCAGTGCCCTTGTGAGATAAACAGAAAATAGCCTCAGACGATAACTTAATTTCATAATTGTGCCTTCCAACATATTTACTACGTTGCTGCAGTTTCAACATGAGCAGTGCCTAATTGTTAACAACTCTTCTGACCTACTCTCGTGAGTACTCTGCACCAAAATGCTCAAGCAAGCTTCAGACCTGTTAGCACCAGTTCTGCCAGTCCCAGTGAAGTGAGCTCGAAAACTGCAATTTCCAGGCATTTTGGCTGCTGTCATGCAAGCTCTATTTTTGCTTGATAAACCTTGCAACCTTTCATGAAGTAACTCTAGTTTCAGCACCTTAATTTCTAAAGATGAAGCTATGGTACTGGTTCTGTAGTTAGAACTAAGAACCCCTACTCTGTTATACCGCACAAGTTTCTTTCCATAGGAAAATAAGGAATTCTTACTTAACCCATTTTGATATCAGGACAGACAGCGGAAATTCCTGATGGGGTCACCATCCTTCCTACCTCAGAACCTATTGGAATGTAGTGTCGTTTCAGCAACTTCTTCTGGCTACCACTGCCTAATAAGCTATTTGCAAACTACACAGAACAATAAAACATTGTTTCAAATGTTATCCACTTGTTCTAGCTAATGCAAGTTGAGACTAGTCAATGGAAGAGAACTGAAATTTCAACATGCGAAGTTCATTAGGTCTGCTTTTCTATGCAGGATTTGGAGTTATGTACATATAATTGTACAATAAGACTACAATTACCAGAACCCAAATCAAAAGGAACGCCACTGGATAAGTTTCAATTCATGTTCCTCTGAGGGTGAGTGGGAAAGTGATGGAGAAAAGCTGATGTAACAGTAGTGTGGATTATTTATATTTGAAGTATCCTTTTCACCCATTCCTCGCTAATTCTAAGTAAAGACTAAAGCTCCTGATGTTTGTTTAAAGAAGTTCTTCAGCACATTATATAACAAATTACTTCATTAAAGTCTAACAATACTTTAACTATTTTGATTTAAAAGATGTGCTGTGTATTTAATAGTCCCACCTACTGCTTAAGCATTTCCTTAACTCTAATCTCATCACCTTGCGTCCCTCTCCCCTCATGATCATCCTTCACCCTCTCTCCCACTTTTGCCCCATCCTTTAAAGTGACAATTACATCCTCCTTCCATCTCCTTTCTGTCACTGCCCCAAGGCCCCTCTTAACTTCTACCCTAAGGTGACGATGTCAGGAATTCTGCTAAAAAGCAGAGATGCAAAGGACGACTTCCTGTGGCAGCTTTCCCAACGTAAATATTATGACCCGGCAAAGTATTGGCTGTGATCGCCTGCCTACCCCAGCCCATCAACCATGCTGACTTCTTAATTGTTGAGGCGCCTACATATGCCCGTTACATTACTCCCTTAGCATGCAACCAATACTATTTCTAATCCAGAAAGGTATGCCATAGGCTTCACCTCCATTGGGTCACCACTTTTGCGTGTACCTCAAAGAGCCATACCAATGTGGTGGTTTTGGGAAGCTATGTGCTCTAGGGTAGTGCACTTTCAACACTCATGGCTGGATCCCATAGGGCTTTAACAACTCGAATGACATTTACTAAGATCTTGTACCAACGCAAAGCAGTGCTACGCAACTGAAGTGAGGCAAATAAATGCAAAGTGTTTTGCACTGGAAATGGGCCATTCGTTCAGCAGAAAAAACAAATGTCTTCATTTCATCAAACACGAATGCATTGCATGTGTACTGCAGTGCACAGCACACATGCTATGCATAGCATTGTTTTGAGTTTAGAACTCGGAGTTTTTACTTGAACGTTATGCTTCCAGAAACCTTTTCGAAACAGTGCAAACTCGCCTCTGCTCCATGGAGCAAGGCTGAACATCATCCAAGGAAGATAATTGGAGCATCAACGAAGGGCATGACTGCAGCAGGAGGACAAATTTGGTAGATATGGTTCTGAGCTGTCCTTTCTCCCTTGCACATACAAATTTGGATGCTGCACAGTGTTTTATGGACAGTTAGTAAACTGGGCCCTGGTATATTTTAGAAGCTATCCTTAGTGGTGCACATAGAGTTTTATAAACTTAATATTTATTGAGAAATTCTGTTTTCCAGAGGGCTGTACCTCCACTGCTCGGTGAGGCATCCTTTAGATATCTTACCATTTGCTCGTGGGCTCGCAGATCTTTTACAAGTTGGCAGTATTAGGAAACTGCACCTTCTCGGGGACAGTTAAGAGGCATATCTATTACCCCTGGTGCTGTGCACTTGCACCATGCAGCGTGGTACATGCATGACACAACTGAAAAATTTGATTTATGAAGCCACACAAGGCCACTTTGTGTGGTCCTGAGTAGCTACATAAAGTTCGAGTAAAGCAAAGAAGTGAAAATAACTGCATTGCCTTCCTCTGCACTAGGTAGTCTTTCCATGGGCATTTCGTGGGTGTTCCCACACAACTCCCATGGTTTTGGATCCATTTTCCGATTTACCAGAACTGGTAAACCTGGGAATGCACCAAAAAAAGAAACACCTTCCTAAAAGATGTAGCAAAGAGAAATATCTTTATTTCTCCTCGTTACTTCCACTTCCTATATGAGCTGCATCCTGCAGCACACATAGATAGGGGAATATGCCTCTCTGGATTGTTTTTGCGCCAGAACGTGCCCCTTCCTGCACAAAAACGATCCTGCATGCAGCACAGACGCCCTTGCACCATGATGAAAAAGCAGCAATATTTCATAATCTTTAAAATGTAGTGTATTCCTGCACTTTCACTGTTACACAGTGCAGCGCAATAAGATGGCTTGCTGTGCTGCACTACACTTCATCACAATATCATAAATAAGCCACTTAGTGCCTGAAAGGGCCAAAGCCCACACTTCATGCTTAAGCTATCCACCAAGCTGAACATTGAATTGTTAGATTTTATCCATCAAAATATCACCACACACATGCTGTACCCCAACTTTGTTTTTACTCCTAAATGATAGCCTGTAAGATGTTTTGTTACACTTAATTACAGAATCTTAGCAGGTTAGAGTATTTTTAATTCTGAATTTTCCAGCGAATAGCACCACTATCACTCTTCATGGGGCCATATAATATCAACACTAGGTGGATTAGATGGCTACACCTTCTTTAGGAATCAATTCCCTGAACGCTAAGACCCTTGAAGAAAGTTGACTACAATATCCTCCATTCACTGCATGTGGATTCCATGCATATCAGCCCCTTGCTGAAGGTTCAGCGGTTTTTTGTGGCTCACCATCTCCTATGACACATTGAAAGAAATGTTGTTATTAGTTGTGCTGGATGTGAGGCCTGCTCAAGTCATAGGTCTATAATGTCCGCTTACTGGGAACCAAACACACAATTGCCTTGACTCTCTCAGGGTATTGAAGCAGAGCAGTGAAGGCCTAATCAGGGCGAGGTGGTTTAAGTTAGTAATCAACTTTCACTGGCACGGAATAATAACACTCAATAAATGATTGTTCAGTCAGCACTATTTATTTGAAAACAGAAAATGATAGTGATTAATCGCATACTACTAAATACTGCATATTAATTTACAAATATATACATAAGGCAGATAGAAATACTTTGGTGACACTATGAAATCACATTTGATTCCAAAAGGGTAATTAACTCCAAATTCACAGTGCTCCCCCACCTATATCGATAAAGCATCACATTATAGGGAGTACCACTTAAAAAAAAAACAGGCCTATTGGTTTTGTCGGAGTTCAACACAGCAACATATAGGACAAACCTATTGCCTTTGTCAGAGGTTCAGCAACTTTAAAGGACAAATAGTTTGCATGCTAAAAAACACCAACATTTCACTATGAAAATGCAATCTTGAAAGGTCAATAAAGCATTTCAACATTGATCAAAACTTACTGTTAGCATAGATTTATCTATAAATCATTTTAAATAAATATCTGTCTCTTTTTATAAACTTTTAAAGCACATAAAATGCAGCCGTGAAATCAACCCTTAGAGAGTCCTGCACTCTTAGCTGAAGAAATCCTCTAGCCTTTGCAGTGCTTAATAAAAATGATGAAAACCTAAGGGGGTGTCATTATCTTCTTGCCCCTGCAATCATATGGTAACTTTTCCAAAGTTACCTCTGGGAGGGTGCTGTAACTCTTACAGACCCTCACAAACATTCTCAAAATTCACAGGTAGTTCCCCTGCCATCCTGGGGCCTCTGCAAGAAAAAACGTATACATGCAAATTAAGCGCCACATGGCATTAAGGTGCGCTCCCTCATTCGGATAGGTGAATATTTTACTAGCGGCTGGACCGCATTCTTTTACCAGTGAATGAATGAATGAATGAAAGTGGATTTATAACAGCGCGATTGCTGCCCTGAGGCGTCCAAGCGCTAAAAAAGGAACCAGGTGAGGGGTAAAAGAGGTTAAGAACCAGAAAAGGTTAAGAACCAGAAAAAGGAGGGAAAAACTGAGTTAAATTAAACTGAATTGAATAGGTGTGTTTTTAACTGTTTACGGAAGGAAACGAGATCAGGATTGGATCTCAAGTGAGACGGGAGGGAGTTCCAGATCTTGGCGGCATTGAAGGCAAACGTCCTTCCGCCAGATCTAGTCCTTTTAACTCTGGGGACTGCTGCCAAGAAGGCCTGACTAGAGCGCAGATTTCTACCTGGGTGATACTGGCTTACTAGATTACGGGTGATTAGGGGACCCGAATCCCAGAAAGCCTGGTGAGCAATACACATTGCTTTAAAAATGACTCTCTTACGCACTGGGAGCCAGTGAAGATTAGTCAGAGCCGCCTTTACTGACAATCTACGAGGAATCTGCAGCAGAGTACGCGCGGCACAGTTTTGTACCAGCTGTAATCTCTTTAAGGTGTACTCTGGTGCACCCAGATATAGGACGTTGTTGGAGTCCAGCCGTGATTGTATCAGGCCCTGTATGGCTACCTGCTTTGCCTCCATTGGGAGCAAAGGAAGAACCTTCTTCAGTGTCCTGAGTATTCCAAAGCAGGTGGCTGAGAGCTTTGTGACCTGAGTGTTGAGTGAGAGACTCCTGTCCAGCCATACCCCTAGGATTTTGATGTTATCCTTCGGGCCGGAGGGGGACCTAGACAGGGGGGCCACAGTAAGTTGAAGAATGTGGGGTCAGCAGGGCCCAGGAGCATGAGCTCCGTTTTGTCACCATTAAGTTTTAATGATGACCGAGTCATCCAGGACTTCACCTCCTCCAGACATTCGGTTAGTCCCCCTGAACGTGGTTGGAGAGCCTCCTGCGCTAATGAGACCACCAGCTGGGTATCGTCCGCATAGGATATGATCTTGACTCCATACGGACGAACTACCTCAGCCAGTGGCCTCATATAGACGTTGAACAGCGCGGGGCTTAAAGAGGAGCCCTGCGGGACTCCGCACTTCAGGGGAATGCTAGAAGACACTGTCTGTCCATCAAACACTTGGAATGACCTGTTGCTCAGAAAAGATTTTAACCAGAGCCAAGCCTTGTCCACAATGCCGACATTCTCAAGACGGTTCAGTAGGGTGGCATGACTGACCGTGTCAAACGCCGCACTGAGATCAAGGAGGATCACTGCCACTGATCCTCCCTGATCAAGGATTTTCCTGGACTCCTCGATGACCATTAGGAGGGCGGATTCCGTTCCATGCTTAGGCCTGAACCCTGTCTGGGTGGTGTCTAGCAGCTGGTTATCTTCAAGGAAGCTGACCAGCTGGAGATTGACATACCTCTCCACGATCTTACTCACCCAGGGAAGCAGGGAAATCGGACGATAGTTTCCAAAGTCCGATGGTTCCAGATTGGGCTTCTTTATCAGCGCTCGGACCATCGCCCGTTTCCAAGCAGAAGGGACAATGCCCGAGGCGATGGAGGCATTTAGCAGGTTCCTAATGATTGGTAGGACAGTCTGAGAGACCAGCATCATAGCTTCAGGGGGTGCCGGATCAGATGAAGATCCAGATTTTACTTTCCGAGCCATGGACTCCAATACTTCGAGATCCATGCAAGGAAAGTGACTGAGCAGAGGTGGAGGGGCTGGAGCGGAGTCTAAGGTCTTAGTTTTATCCTGAATTAACGGAGGGGTGGGAGTGAGAGTGCAGGGGAAGGAGGCATATATTTTATTTACTTTCGCTGAAAAAAATTCAGCCAAGTCATTGCACTGGGAAACAGACTTTTCCCTCAAAACAATTGGAGACGGGAGTTTTGTGAGTTTTTGCAAGGTTTGAAAAATTTCTCTGGGTTTGGATTTTGCAGCTAAAATCTTGTCAGAGAAGTACCCTGCTTGGGCGGCTTTTAGTTCCTTTTTATAGGATTTTATCTCCTCTCGATATCGAATCTTTTCCTCCATGGAGTAGTCTATGCGCCATTTTCTTTCCATTTTCCGGCATTGGCGCTTTTTGTTCCTAAGTGCCTCTGAAAACCATGGTGCTGTTTTATGGAGGCGTTTTACCGTTGATTTCTTGAGGGGGAGGATGGATTCGAGAGAGTGCAGGATCCAGTTCAGGCTGCCTGCCGTTTTCATATATTTTCTTTTTTCTGGGGAGTTACCAGTCCCACCCAGACAACCCTGACCTCCAATCTATTGGTGCAGTGCATGGAGGCCACTCACTGTACTTACCAGCGCGAGAGCTGGTAGTCTTCTTCTGCCTGATCCTCCATGCAAGCAGAGTGCTGCATTTGTTGGTGACAGACCTCTTTCCCCAGACAAAAAGCATGGCAAGTGGGGGCAAGACGACCACCATCAGATGGAGGCACTAGGGCACCCCTCCTATACCTGTACCTTGGCGACCCAAAGGTGTGGTTTCAGGTCCCACTTCAGGTTATATCGTCAAGGCAATGGGGTCCCTGACCTAAAGTGAGTCTGGGGAGGCTTCCAATATATGCCCTAGCAAACATTTAATAAAGGGATGTTCAGAAGTATTTTCAAGAAGATGCAGTGTAGATCCATGTGCTTCATTTTTGGTGGGTGGGAAAGGTCAACAACATTTAAACGGCCAATACTGTGGCCCAGTTGGGCTGATTTGGATGATTCTGGCCTCATTTGGCTCCTTGTGGCAAGCTGCAAGCCCTAGCAGAAGGAGCTGAGCCAGGGAAATAGGCAAATTCTGGACAACCCATATAATTTACATGTATGATCTTGGACCCGGCGTATTCAAACTGGACAACATTGTTTCACCAAATTTTCATACCTTACCCCTGAGTGTATAATACAGAATCATTGCTGACAAAACGGTAAATCATACTGACTTTACCTTGAGTGCTCCCTCATATTATAAGACCATTCCCAGGTCAACATTTAACCTTGCAGAGTCCCTTTTGCACCTGGGTACCTAAGTGCAGTTACTGGGCTGCACACAATAGTCGTCTCAGATGTCACATGTTCACAAGTGCGTGCACAAGTGTTCAGGTGTAACCAGCCAAGTGTCTCTTACCTTAGCTGCGTCAGTGCAGCCTTATAATAAAAGGCAGAAGCTTGCAGTAAACATGCACAATCCATTTACCATGTGATTACTGTGGGTGAGCCACAAGTAGTGAGATTCACCCACATTAAAATGTTTAACCAGGTGATTAAAACAAGCAAAACATCTGGGTGTAATAAATTGGCAGAACCCGATTGCAACATACATTGACCCTTCTCAAGAGTTCTACCAAACAAAAGACAGACTGAATATTGTCTGTAATGCCGCTCTTTAGAGAGATGCCATGTTCCTGTCCTAGCCATTTGGTGCTGGCTGCCACTATTGTGGGTCACATGACAGTGAATAGCTTAGCTACTAGGCTTTGCATATTCCCCCCAGACAGTGAGACATTAGTGGACTAGGGGGAGGCAGGATGGGCCATCCTTCCATGATAGCTAGGGACAGAGCTTTTCCCTGCCCTATTTACACTTCAAAGGGATGCCTCCAACCCCCACAGAGAGGAACCTGACACTAGCCTTTTTCCACCCTAGACTACTTGGAAACTTGTCAGGGGAGGATGGAACTTTCCTGAAGCAGATGTGGGAGTAGCATAGAAGATTCTCCCACTTTAAAGGCTGGCACCAGGTATAAATATTGGACCCTCAGAACACTTCTTCAGTACACTCTTGAACCTGTGGATACTATAGAAGAATTACTGCCCGTTTCCCAAAAGACAACCCTGCTGCTTAATTCTTGCCTTGTTTCCCAGGGGAATGCCAGCTGCTAACAGAGGTCTGTAACTGATGGTTGGGAGGTGCCTTGTCCCCCAAAGGACTGCCCTGTAGCTTGAGGCCTGCCTTTTTACCCTGGGGAATGCCTGCTGCTACCAGAGGACTGCCCTGATGTTTGACACCTGTTTTGTCCCCTAGAGGACTGTCCTGCAGCTTAAGGCCTGCTCTACTCTCTCAAAAGGAAGACTGGATCTGCTCCCATCATTCCAGTTTAACCTGAGGGACTCCAAGGGTCAGTAGGTTGGCCTCCTGTTCTGAGCTATAGAAACACACCATATTCCAGAGGCCTCCCTGCAATGTCCCAGCCAACCTCCCAACTGGACCTGCCTGAGTCCTGCTGACCTCTGCTTGAGTGAGTCCTTGATCCCCAAGAGGTGCCTTCCCAGGAACTGGACCAGTGACTGGTATAAAAGTGTTTTCCTTTACAAGAAAAGGTGACATTCTGAAGTGTTGGTCTAGCTGCGTTCATGCCAAGACTCTGCCATCTGTGACAACTGCCAACACAAAGCTACAGTGAACCTGACTCTTCATGCAACAGTGACTGTCAACGACAATCTGCAATGCAAGATCTGCATTTTCCGCTGCAGCAATGACAGTCCATGGCTACACCCACGCAAAGCTCCATCAACCACCGTCTGTGACACCAGATTGGATCTTGCACTACAATGACTGTCTACAACACCAGGCCTACTCTTCATACTACAGTGACGACCAACCTTGACGCTCCACCTGCTCTTCGCAGCATCTTCCATCATGAACTGGACTCTTCACTGCAGGCTTTGAATAGGTAACTTTTTCAGCAGGACTAACCTGCTCCCAGTATCCGGCCTGCTCTTCATTGTGGTCAACTTGAACTTGTGACTTTCCCCTGGTCTATCACGGCCAGATGATCGTGAGAAGTGCTTTGTGCTTTTAGGCCCTACCTATTCAAAAATGTTAAATCTCACAGTTCTAGTTCTACTGATTGGATTTATGTGGTGTTATTTTACTTAATAAAAATTACTCTATTTCCTAAATTGGTTTGGGGTTTTTCTTGTTTTGTGTTTTCACTTTATTACTGTTTGTGTGCTGCATAAATACTTTACACAGTGCCTTTAAGTTAAGCCTTACTGCTTTTGTACCAAGCTACCAG
Organism: Lissotriton helveticus; assembly: GCF_964261635.1. Classification (NCBI taxonomy): domain Eukaryota; kingdom Metazoa; phylum Chordata; class Amphibia; order Caudata; family Salamandridae; genus Lissotriton; species Lissotriton helveticus. The sequence goes on along the minus strand of NC_136059.1, from coordinate 2,035,048,768 downwards.
AGGGTTCAGCACAGGTTAATTAAGTGACTTTTGTGGTTCACCCTGACAAGGATTGTGATTGTTGCCGGAGTGGAGCTTCCATCCTTTTCTAGCAATAACCACGATTTCTTACATGCATAAATTTAGCTCTTTAGAAATGAATCATATTTGAAAAACAACCCATTATTCTACATGTTGCTAGGTTTTGTGAATCTACAGACATGATCTATTTAAGAACCAATTCCGCTCTATACTTGAACCAACTTCAGCACGTTAGTACAATGAAGTGTTTTTACATTGTATTTTTCTGCACAACAAAGAATACGTTTTTTTCGGAATCTTGGACCTGCATATTTGCAAAGGTTATGCATTCTGCATCATTGAGACATCCCAATAGATGTTGCTCTTTCTAAATATATATTCCCCCAAGAAACAAAGAAGCGCTTTTAAATTTGTTGACTACCTTTTCATTAATTTGTTTTGCTAAGAAACACTCAACCTGTCACGGAGTATCATGTCAGTGCCTAGCTATGCCGAATGCAGCTGGAATTGCTATCAGCCTATTTTACAGAAAAGTCGATAGCACTTCTATTGACTAAAAGTGCTGTCAAAACCATGCGTCCGTTAGCTTTGTACTGGCTTCCAACACACAACCTGTACAGATTTATAAAGTGTTTACTCGTTTAATGTGTTGCCCAGAGCATTGCCCCGAGTACAATGTTTTACAATCAGCGATGAGAAACCTTGGCCTTCGTGATTCATTGCGGTGAATGGAATAAATAAACCATCGAAAGGATCGCACTGCATCATTATAATGTTTCACAATAAAACTGGGGTATGTTAACACTTTCAACTGAAAAAACCTGTTTCTGTCTCAGACAGTTCCTCTTTCTTTTAAAAATGAGTGCAGCCAGCAGATATTTAATGATAAGATATTTAAGTAAGAAACTAGATAAAAGGCACCTTGCAAACTTACTGAAATGAGGTTGCATTTGAGAAACGGAACTCCATTTGCTTATGACTTTCAAAGCACCTCTTTGGTGAGTCTTCTGTGTCACCTCAAGCAGCTTTCCACAGCCCTCTGAGAAGACGTGGAAGGCAATGCCATGCTGCGATGGAAGCACAACTGGGGTGACATTGACACTGGGGAGGCCCATGTTCTGGCGTAACGAAAAGTGAGGGGCCCCCCCTGCGCGGTACTTAGAGGGGCCCCCTCCGGCTCAATCAGGAGCTCTACGGCCACAGTGCAGTGCCTAGGGGGCCCCTTGGAGCTAGAGGCCCCCCAGCACTGCGGGGGCTGCGTGGGCCTGTGTTACGCCCCGATGTTGCACCTGCGCTGGTCAGTCTACATATGGAAAGACTGCACGTGAGGGCGTGGTGGGCTAACGAGCCCCACAGTGCCTCATGTAGCACCTCCAAGAAGCATTGAAGTGGGGTTGTAGAGTTGTTTGGGGGAACCCTCCTTTGCCATTGGATGCTTCTGATTCTGGGCAACCCCATATATATTTAGTTGTACCACTGAAATGGCAACATGCCTGTGAAGAGGAACAGCTCTATACATGATGGAGTTATAAAACAGCAAAGATCAGAAATGTTAATGGCACACTGAAAAAAACAATGTACAAAGACAGATGTGCTATTGCCCTCCTCTCACTTGTGTGTATTAAAGGTAAAAAAAAAAAGAAAACCTCTGGGAAGCCGGAAATCTAATGGAAATACGGGAGGACATGGCCTGGCAGTTCGGGCTGGACTGTTCTCATTGGGCGCAGAGTCAAGACTGATTTACATATGGCTGGGTCCAGACTCAAATGGCATGGTGAGCAAAAAAACAATGGATTTAGGCCCAGATCTCTGTACTGGGGTGAATGTATGACAATGTTCTGCATTCTGTCCATTCATTGTTCTTTTTGCATTTGTCATCCCGAGTGGGACGGGTATGCCCAGACGTGGTTCCCGTGCTCTCCATACCACTGGAGTAAAGCTATCCTGGCTGATGAGGGCTGAAAGCCCAAAACGGTCCTAGGATGCTTTTTTCCAGTCCAGGGAAGACCTGGCCAGGCAGTTTGGCTGGACTGTTCCCATTGGGCGCAGGGTCAAGACTGATTTGAATATGGCTGGGTCCAAACTGGAATGGCATAGTGAGCAAAGAAACAATGGATTTATGCCCCTGTACTGGGATGAATGTATGACACTGTTCGGCATTCTGTCCATCAATCTTTTTGCATTTCGATATATTACAGCTGCTGGGAGCATGTGTCAAATAGCAAAACCTAGAGAAATGTACTTGGGCACAAGTCACGTTGAATAACATAGTTATGGTCACCATGAGCATAACAGTGTGAAGGCAGCCACTGAAAAGTTAGTATATATATATATATATATATATATATATATATATATATATATATATATATATATATATATATATATATTCACAGAAAAAACCATAGGTTATAGACCATATATAGTTAGGAATTAGCATTTACAAAACCTTGAAAATTCACTGAAAAAACCATAGGTTATAGACCATATATAGTTAGGAATTAGCATTTAGAAAACCTTATTTTACTCACACAAAACCATTGAAATTCCATATATAGTTAGTTGCACTAACTATATATCGCGCACCCGCAATCCACTGCTGATGATGTCACATATTACATCATTCATGACATGGTCAGTGACATCACTGATGACATCACTGATGACATCTCAAATGACATCACTGATGACAACATCCAGTGACTGTATGTTTCTGTAAAGTTAAAATATGTCTTAGATATTGAAGAATGAGTGGATGTATAAGTGTCTGGATGAAGGATTTAGTAGGTGCGTGACTGACTGTATGAGTGAGTGATTAAATGTGTCTCACTGAATGCATGGGTTAGTGACTAAACTGTCTTAATTTGTGCATCATTATGTCTGTTGTGATGTAAACTGCTGCATGTGTTGATCATTAGCTATACGAGAGGCTATATGTGTTATTAATTGGTTGCCCAAGTATTTCTATGGGAGATTGAGTTTGTGTGGGGGTGGCTGGAAGGTGTGTGACTCTGTGCATAGATGTGTGAGCAGTTTATTCACTAGGTGTATGAGTTCAAGAGTGCATGTGGAAACAGCTACATGGGCAGTTGACTGTGTGCATGAGTGTATTGATGAGTGAATGGATATCTCAATGCTACATGTCATAGTAAGTACATATGTAAAACACAGTACATGTGAGAGTTGGCATATATAAATAACTGTGCATGAGAGCCACTGAGTGAGTGGTTGTATCGATCATTGTGAACTTGTATCAGGGATTGTATAAGAGAGTAAATATGTGTTAGTATATGTTTCAATAAGTAAGGTGTGTATAACTGTATAGTTGAAGAAATGGAGGTGAGATTGTTTCTTTGCATGACTGACTGGGTGTGTGAGTAACTCCATGGATGAGTGGCAGTGTGTGAGTGTCTGTATACACTGAGTGTATCTAAGGTTATATTAGAGTCTGAAGAGGTTTATCGTATTAGCACAAGAATGATGCCAAATGAGACGTCATCAGTGATGTCATCAGTGATGTCATTTGAGATGTCATCAGTGATGTCATCAGTGATGTCACTGACCATGTCATGAATGATGTAATATGTGACATCATCAGCAGTGGATTGCGGGTGCGCGATATATAGTTAGTGCAACTAACTATATATGGAATTTCAATGGTTTTGTGTGAGTAAAATAAGGTTTTCTAAATGCTAATTCCTAACTATATATGGTCTATAACCTATGGTTTTTTCAGTGAATTTTCAAGGTTTTGTAAATGCTAATTCCTAACTATATATGGTCTATAACCTATGGTTTTTTCTGTGAATTTCATTGGTTTTTTAACAGCTAATATCTGTAGCTGTAAAATGTATTCTTCTTTAAATCCAAAAATATATTTTATATGTTTATGAATAATTTTTTTTTTAAATATTTTTTTTTCTTCGTTCCCGCTTCGCGAATCGGGAAGCTTCCCGTTAGCTGACCTTGATGCCGCGAAATAGACCGCGAGCCGGTAAACGTTTCTTTGCCGCGTTAGAAAACAACATCGTGACGCCTCCCGTCCGCATGACGTTTCACGTTGTCGCGTGATACGTCATATGACGTGCTACGTTAGCGAACTGGTACGCGAAGCGAGTCGCAAAGCGCAGGTTTCTGGAAGCAAACCGGGAGGCCCTGCAAAGCGCTTAACGTAAACACAGCAAGTCATGTGACTTGGTAATAACACTTTTCATTGGTTCATTTCACTTTTGGTTTCCTAATGATGTAAGACTAGGTCATATAATCTAAAATGAACACTTTTGATTGGTTGAGAACTCTTGTTTTTCCCAAATGATGAAAATCCCTCCTTCTTTCCTCACTCTGACTTTCATCATTGTGAGAGAAAGACCCTTTGTGATCACTGAGCAATGGCTTCTTTAGTAGCTTCAGCTGGTGCTTCCCCACCACCTCCACCACATCCAAGGAAGAGTGGACCACCTGCTCAAGTTGTAATTCAACAAGAAGAAGAAGAAGAGGAACAGGAGGACGAGCACGAAGAGAGGCAGTTTTTGCCTGAGCAGCCCAGGACGTCTCACCGGAAAGAAAACTTCATTTGGCAATTTTTTAAAATTCCCAAAGGTCAGAAAAAAGTAAATGCAAGATACGTAACTTGCCTTATATGTCAAGATAGACTGTCCAGAGGGACCGACAAAAAATACAGTTTCGGAAACTACACAATGCATCGCCATATGACTAGATGGCATCCTAACAACTACAGTGCTGCACAGTTTCGGAACGACCTAGATAATCTCCCTATTATGGCCAGAAGATCTGTTGTACCGGAAGTAACGGGACCAGAGGGCAGGGAGATGGTGCCAAATATACAAATGAGATTCGGTGATGTAAAACACATCTGCGCATTTTGCGATGGATTCATTTCCTACGGAGAAAAAAGCATCACTCTGATCAACAGAGCTATTGACTATCATATGCAAGTTTGTCCGAAACGCCCAAAATAATAAATACTTCTTTTTTTTGTTTTGTTGCTCCTGTTGAGCCCTTTACAATGAATCGTTTTCATTGCCCCCTCCAAGAAAAACCCCAAAAAATATAAAACTGTTCCGAAAAATTCAAAAACAGTAAAAAAATGTTCAGAAAAATAAAAAAAAAAGTTCTTTTCAGAACTACCTCCCCGTTATTAAAAAATTGGTACAATATTTGGAACTGTGCCAACCTCTATTTCTCTTAGTTCGCTTCCTAGTTCGCTCGCCGGTACGCGAACCGGAAGCGAACCAAAAACAGTAAGTATAAGGGAAGGAAACAGACACTTATGTTAAAAGAAACACAGCTATAAGGGAGTAAACTAGAGATACCATTACCCGTAATCCACTGCTGATGATGTCACATATTACATCATTCATGACATGCTCAGTGACATCATCAGCAGAGGATTGCGGGTTTTTTGGCAACATGCCTTATCCACGGTTTAATAACGCTGCCTTTTGCTTTATATAAGTTTTCAAATTGTATGAAATATATACCAATAGGTCGTTATGAACCTTTAGGTAGTGCTTTTCTTCATGAGGTCTGGTCGCTTCCATACACATACAGATGTTTCAAAGATGATCAAGAAGTTTATCTGAATGGAGAGGAATGCACTGAGACGCCAGATCATTCACTAATGTGTAGGCACATACAGTTACACGGTTCATGCAACAAACACCGACCAAATATGGCTTGCGTGTTGCAAGGCACGCCAGTTCCTGCTATCATCCCCACGTTCAAGTTGTTGGAAAATGGTAGTTATTTGATGCTCAATAATGAAGATTGTTCTGAGTTAATTAAAAGTATTCCTTTTATCGTAACAGTAAGTGAACGGGTTATTTGCTGCAGAAATGTTCTATTTCCTCCCACACATGAACATAGGGAGTTTTCAATCTGGCCACAAATACCAACCTTGGGACACGTTTCAACGGCATGGCAAGAATAAGAGCTCTTTTGTCTCAGAGAGAGGTGGCCTTGAGTTCGGCCCGTGAAACTTTCGTACTTCACATAGCGAACACCCATACAGAGGTGCACACCCTTTTCAATTAAGATTTGCCTTTCAATTTCAGCAACATGTTTCCGACTATCTTTAACGCATCCTCCACAAAGTCCCTGGCACACTTTTTTAAAGTTGTTACCAGTGGTCTCGTGACTTCATTTGAGAAAATCTTTGGAGTCATCCCTGCTTCCTTTCATTGTATTTTCTGCACTCTGGTTCGTAGATTGGCATTTTTACTTGCATTACCAGCGGACGCTCTTGTGCTTTTTTACATTTTTAAATATGGATGTCCCTCCTATGCAACCTCCGACCCTGCAGCTGCTGACACTGTTCCGCAATCGCATGCTAGAATATTATGGCACAATGCCGTTGGCGATATTAAGCACGGCATATGGATTATCTTTTCGGTTCTCCTACTTCACCTGTGTCCAGCCTGTATTTCACTGCCTGACCTGTGATTTCGATTGGGCCATTGATTTGTGTCTCTGCGGACCGGTTTCTCCTGACGTCGACTTTAATCAGCTGATGACTCCTATCATTACTCACGAGTTGGTTTGTCCTGGCGAAAGGATTATGGCTGTGGCATTGATGCATGGACTACTTGGTCCCTGGAATTTACTGGCGGCAGCACAGTCTTTCTTGGAACAGAGCTTTCTTGAAAACCCACCGAGCTGTCCTCTGATGGTGATAGAGGATCCGGTGCTGGGAGAGCACGTATGTTCTTTTCCGCTTTTAAATTGGATGGCTGAACTGTTTTCGGATGAAGACGGTGACTTCCTATTGGAGGCTGTTGCAGCTTATTTTGCATACACAGTTATGTCATAGACCTTTTTCATGTTTGATATGCTGAGTACTAGCATTTCATTGACAATTCATTGACTTATTTGTCAAGTTTTTATTATTTACCTTGCCTATTGGCTTAAGACTCGATAAAGTACTTGGCTGTTTTATTTTTCTTTAGCATTAAATTTTCCTAGTTTTTAATGCTTTACCTTGCGTACCGTCCACATATAAACTTGCAATCTGCTCTCATGAGATGGCACTTCTATTATCTTATTCAGTTCGTTTCCGGATCATGAGGAGGTGTCATCTAGGTCCTGGATATCTTTACACCGTGTTAAGTTAGCATGGGCTCATTACCGGTTTAAACGCCATTTTTCCTTTTTTGCAACTTCTGCACACAACACTTAGTTGTTGCTTTAGCTTTCCACCTAGTAGTTCATCGTGGTTTACATGAGAATAATATGTTATTGGTCTACTATCTGCTTTACTTGTTAAACTATATCTGTACAGCGAGTGCTAAAGTTTCAAGAACAACACGATACAGAATTGTTATGAGGTCTGATCTCCACGACTTCATACTCATAACATAAGTGCAACTTCTGCCAATTCTGGGCATGAGGCGGGTTTTATATTGCTTTGCCGAACACACATACACAACAGTTGATGCGGTTCACATGAAGAGAGAGCTGGTGTATGCTGATGTGATTCCTTCAAATCTAAGACACTAAAGTATGGGCACGCCCTAAACCAACACAAAGAGACCTTCTTAGCAAATAATATAATATGTGTATTAGGGAGGGTGAGATATAAGCAGCCGCGGGCCGTGGAGGGAGTTACGATGGGGCAGGGAGGCGGGGAGGGGGAGAAGCAGGGTGGAGCCCTCTCTACCTTGCCCCTCCCCCTCCCCGCCTCCCTGCCCCACCGTAACTCCCTCCACGGCCCGCGGCTGCTTATAAGTGTTGCTAACTCTTATTCATTTACAGCATGTTAACATACTGTCACCATTCGCTTTTTATGTACTAGTAACTATGCTGGTAATTTTGCTACTGATAATATGTGTACTTGTATTCTCCACCCTGCTTCTCCCCCTCCCCGCCTCCCTGCCTCACCGTAACTCCCTCCACGGCCCGCGGCTGCTTATAAGTGTTGCTAACTCTTATTCATTTACAGCATGTTAACATACTATCACCATTCACTTTTTATGTACTAGTAACTATGCTGGTAATTTTGCTACTGATAATATGTGTACTTTTATTATCTAAGGTACTACGCCTGAGAAGACGGCATTAGTAAATAAACATTTCAAATACACATCTGTTCTTCTTAACTCCATGTTCTGGTTTCTAAGAAATCTATAACGACCGACTGTTCATGAGTTCCACGTATCCTGAGGTACTATAAGTTCATATTCTGGATTGTCTAAACATTGAGAGTTTGTTATATCCAATGTGACACTGTACCTAGCTTGCTAAGGAGTTTTTGATTACTAACGTGAGTTTTGGGACACCCTAATTCGCCGAGGTTCCAATCCTCTGTCCACAGTTCTGTGTGAGAACAGAAACCCTGCGACAGGGGCACCCCCGACCCTTGCTGGAGCTTCATCACACTTGCGATACAACTCCAGCAATGCGCCACCTTTACGGCACAGATACATCACGCATCTGTGCTGTTTTTGCCCCATGATGCGCCGCATTGTAAATGCAGCACACCATAGGTGACGGAACAGCGGCACAGAATGACTAACACATCCCTGGTGATGCGCCAGTCATCATAAATGTATCCCTATGCTTCTTATCTTGTTAGAGATGAACCGCCATATGTATCATCAAAGTTATTTGCATTTCCTAAATAGCGAACTTTAAGGAATAAATAGCGATTCTTTACCATTCCTAGTTTGCGATGAGCTATTTGCTAATTAGCCGAATGTAGCCCAATGAAGCCCAATGTAGCCCAATGTAGCCCAAAGATGGCCGCCAGACACACAAAAAAACAAATGTAGCCCAAATATCAGCCAGATGTAGCCCAACTATAGCCCAGTGACAGAATGACCAATCAGCTTCGCAAACCTCCGTTACGCGAGGCGGAGCGCTGTTACAGATATATATCTTTTTTTGAACGTTAATTTCTCAAAATCCACTGGAGCACATATATTGAGACCTAGCAAAGGCACATCGGGCTACCAGTCCCTAATATTTTGCCAAGTTTCGTGCAAATCCATTCAGCCGTTCAATTATTATTATTATTATTTTTTTTTGCCCCGCGGGGCCCTTTTAAAACCTCCACATCAAACCTAGGGGGTCAGCGAGGATCTACTATGCCCCCTTATAGTTATTTCCCCCTTTGTTTTGACCTCCTCTTGTCTCTCGATCCTACCGAGAGACAAGATGGCGGCCGCTACGGACTGTTTGGAATGTTGACAGACGCCGGAGAACCAATCAGCTTCGCTTCACAAAGCTCCGTTGCGCGAAAAGTCCGCGAACCAGTGCGCTGCCCGGTCCGCTGTTACAGATATATATCTTTTTTTAAACGTTAATTTCTCAAAATCCACTGGAGCACATATATTGAGACCTACAAAAGGCACATCGGGCTACCAGTCCCTACAATTTTGCCAAGTTTCGTGCAAATCCATTCAGCCGTTCGGGCTAAAAGTGAGGCCAACCGCCCTATGGAAAACTCAATGTTAAAAACACGTTTTGGGACCCCCCTTTTTTCTCGGCCCCCACTGGACGAACCCCCCCCAAATTTTCAAGGGCTGCTCAGAAACAAAATGTGCCATTTTCCTGAAAATTTCAGCCAATTCCGTCCACAAACGCCAAAGTTATTAGACATAGAATTTTCAAAAAACCCATAGAGAAAAAATCCTAACTATATATACCTACTGGCGACCGCCAGTAGGTAATATATATATATATATATATATATATATATATATATATATATATATATATATATATATATATATATATTATAAATATATTTTATATTCATCCAATCATGTTTACCACCATGCAAACACAGGCACCGACTCCGTGGGATGAGTTTTCAAGGATAATCTTTATTCCATACGATTAGACGCGTTTCGGCGGACACAGCCGCCTTGGTCACTTCATCTACCTTCACCGAGGTCAAGAACCTTTTTATAGTGATGGGTTTATACACGTGGCACAATGAAAACGAAAAAAAATTGGAAAGTGTTGTCATAGTGACGGGCAGGTTAGTTATGGACATAGTAAAGTTAATTACAATAAGAAATGCAAGTCATCTAACTAAAAATGTATAAGTTGAATCACTTATAGCACAGAACAGCCTGTAAATAAAATACATTCATTGATGGTCATTGTTTTCAGACATCCATGAGTACTTTACAATTATTTGCACTTGTTGCTCGATTTACGATGTTAGTAGGTCATATGCAGCTCCCTTCATTTGGTAGCTCAAAGAACATGGAGGAAATACTCAGTTTTCGTGATTACAAAGGTATGCTTTGCGTGCGCATTCTGTAATCACGGAAGTGTTGTGAAGCGCGCCTTAGCCTGTGTGTCTGTTCGGCATATGGGCTATTCATGGTTTAGCTGCCTGTTTCCAAGTTATGTCTCCTTTGTGCTTCTTGAAGTACATGTAAGTACGGACCCGGTTGGGGTTGTGTTTGTGCAGCTGGGTCAGTTGCAGACATGTCATGCAGTCCTTCTTTGAGTTAAATTAAAATGCCAAGTTCTTAATCTTCCTGTTGTACCCCAGTGGGCGGACGTTAACTCACATCGTTCCTGGACCTTTCTAATCTGTTTGGCCCGAGAATTGGGAAAGGGATCATGTCATTAAGGTTTAACCGGCCTGAAAAGTCATTGATTGGTGGGGGCGCGCCATGTGAACTATCATCTCCAAGAGTAGGTGCAGGAATCGGGGATTAAAAGATGACTTGCATGTAATTTAGTACATCGTTGTGTACAATGTATACATTATTATGTGTAGTTTGTCATTATGTGTGCAAAGTGTAATTGTGTGCGTATTTACAAGGGATGGTGAGTGAAGATGTTTGAAGAGGGGTGGGATCATTTTACTGGAGCACGAGAAGGTTGCAGTTTCCGTGTATATTATAGTTACATGGTATTTGTTAGAGATGGACGCTCAGCGCTTCATCTGCGTTCAGCCCGTTTGGTATCTTACAGTTTAGCATTAATATACATTTAGATTCCAGTCTCCTCAGGGTTAGCAGTCGGTTACCTCCTCTGGGGTGTTTTTTGACACTGTCTATAACGAAGTAACTGAGTTCCTCCGCCTTGCTATTGTGATGCATGTTTATGTGACGTGCCACCGGGTATGAGCGGTCGTCGTTTGAAATGGCTCTTAGGTGTTGCAGAATTCTTACATACATGGGTGCAGTGTGCTTCCCACGTACAGTTTGTTGCATATACATCGTAACACGTAAACTGTGAAATCTGTCTTGCAGTTGTAGTGGTCTTTTATTAGGAATGGGCTTTTCCTGAGTGGTGTATTGACTACTTTTGTGTTAGTTGCATGTTTGCAAGCTTTGCATCTTGTGCATTTGAAGGATCCTGCCTGCGCTTTTAGCCAATTCCCCCCTCTGTTCTGTGCTGGTGCATTGTTGACCAGTACCTCCCTCATTGATTTTGCCCGCCTGAAAGTTAGTTGCGGTAGTTTGGCACAAGTGGGGCCTAGAGTAGGGTCACTGCGGATAATCGGCCAGTGCCGGTACAGGATTTTGCGGAGGTTGTTGTGGTACTTATTAAACCCTGTGATGAGTCTGGGGGTATTAGTGCTCTCCTGCTTGGATACTATTTTGCTGGATGTGTTGGTTTTGAGTAGGTCATGTCTGGTGTGCAGTTCGCTTTTTCTTCTGGCCTTTTCTAGTGTGGTGTTTTTGTAACCTCTCTGACTCAATCTGTTAAAGAGGCTGGATGTGCATGCTTGTAGGTCGTTGTTGGTACTGCAGTTTTTCTTCATTCTTAGGCACTCTGCATAGGGAATGCTTTCTATCAGACTGGTTGGGTGAAAGCTTTGTGCATGCAGGATGGCATTTCCTGCTGTTTCCTTCCTATGTGTGCGTGTTTGGACTCTGGTGTTGTGTTGGTAAATTACTAGATCTAAGAATACAATTTTCTCCTTGCTGGTGGTGCATATACATTTTAGATTAAGTGTGTTCCTGTTGATGCTGTTTGTGAAGTCCAACGCACTCTGTTCAGAGCCGCGCCAGAGGATAAAGATGTCGTCTATGTAGCGACGGTAGATCACCACACTGTCTGACATCTCGGCCTAGTGTTGTGTCATGAGTATTTGCTCCTCCCACCAGCCCATATGCAAATTAGCATAGCTGGGGGCGAAGCAAGTACCCATGGCTGTGCCTTGAGTCTGTTTGTAAAGGAGTTTGTCGAATAGGAAGGTGTTGTTTTCCAAGCACCATTCTGTCATGTGCAAGTGCATCATGGTGTTGGTGGAGTTTGATGTCTCTTGTGCCTAGATAGTGTTGTAATGCCATATGCTTGTGTATAAACTCTGCACATCCAGTGTTACAAATACATAGTCATTTTGCCGCATGCACTCAGAAATAAACGATAAGAAATGTCCAGTATCTCTTGTGAAAGCAGGTAAGGATTTGACAAAAGGTTGGAGGAAATGATCTACAAATCTGCTAGTGTTCTCAAACAAGCTGCCGATGGCCGATATTATGGGTCTGCCTGGTGGGCATTTGATGTCCTTGTGTATCTTTGGGATCAAATATAGTTGAGGGATCACTGGGTAGTCATTCCTTAGAAAATCCATTTCAATTTTTGTGATCAGGCCTTGTCCTCTCCATTCGTAGAGGCTTGCGTGATGTCTCTCCTGAATGTTGGTTATGTTTGTGAATTGGTCCTTATGTAACAGTCTTTGTCCTGTAGCTGGGTCATGGCTTCCCTGTTGTACATGCCCAAAGGCCAGAGTACCACGTTACCACGTTTCCAACCTTGTCCGCACAGCGCACTACGATGTCTGGTCTCAATTTGATTTTTTAGAATATTTCAATTTCTGATTCTGTGATCCTGTGTTGAAATCCTTACTGCTAGTTTGTGCTAGGATTTTGAGGTCTTGTATAACTTTGTCCGAAAAAATGTCTATGTTGTCCTTACTTAGGCATGAGTGGGTTGAAAACTGATTTGGGTTTGAAAGGTGTTTTAATAGTGGCAGTGATGGATATTTCTGACATAGCTGCTGCCTGGGTGTTACTAATAGTCTCTTTTTCAATTGCTTCGTCCAATTCTGTAATTTTCCTTAGGAAGTCCAGGTCTGCCACACACAGAGTGTCGGTTCCTGCTCTGGTCATCGTTACCTGTTGTTCATTGTGTGCTTTTTCTTTTATGTTCGAAATGTATTTGTGCAGTTTTAATTTTAGGGTGAAGTGGTACAGATCAATCCTTGTTTCAGTGTAATTAAAATTGTCTCTTTGCAGAATGATAAGCCAAGGGCTAGTGTCTTTTGTTCCTCATTAGTTAGTGCCATATTGGTTAGGTTAATGACTGTGTTGGATGTTTCTTTTGTGTCTTTCACCTCCTCTTGTTCCTTTTGTATGTTGGCTTTGGTCTTTGAGCTCTTTCTGCACCATCGTCTGTTTTTCCTCCTTCTGGTCTTTGAGGTTGTGTGTTCCATGGCATTTGATCTTGCCTTGGCGTTCTTGACCGGAGACTCATGAGGCGCTCCACCCGTAAAAAAGCAAATTCGTCCACTGGTGTTGGTATTTTTGGTCGTTGGTCACCACTTCTCCCTATGTCTGGCTCAGATTCTGCTCCTGAGCTGATTTCGGATTCGCTCAGTTCTGGGGGCATGGGAGTGTATTTTTGTTGAGGATAGTTGCTGGCGGCGGATGTTTTCAAATTTACGCGAGAATGTGTAGATTTTTGCCTGGAGGTAGTCGTTTCTGTCTCGCTGGAATTTTCCCGCCTTCCTTTCTTTGATTGTTTGTTCGTGTTTTTGTACCCTTAGTTTGATATCAGCTATGCCTTTCTACACGGAATCTTGGTCTATTATTTTCTCCAATTCTTTTAGTAGCTGATCAATTTTTTCAAGTAGTTTTTCTCTGTTAGAAGTTGCGAATTGGACCAGTATTCTGAGCATGTTCCCTCCGGACTCAGCACTGTTGTCTGCCTACGCCTGCAGCATGGCCGGATCCAGGTTCTCATATGTGGGTGCCACGAGAATTCTCAAGCCTCTAGGTATATATATATATATATATATATATATATATATATATAGGACAGAGGCAACACATGCGGGCTCCCTCAAAAAGTTAAATCGTCCACACACACCTGCTCCTAAAAATAAATGATAATTTCAATGCCACCCTCTGAAAAGTCCAGACCATTAAAACTGTTCTGACCTCGACTTTTCCCAAAGTCCCCTTGACATCCTAGTCATCTTGTAATATGAAAATAATGAATGATATGAAAAATTCTAGGATATTAATTATCAAACAATGCCTGTATACAGTGCTTAATTTTGAGCTGGTAATGCATGTTTTTCCAACCAGCACTTATTTTTCTGGACTGGCACTTATTTTTCCTCACCAGACTTTCAACTAGAGCAAGAAAGAGAAAAACATGTGAATGGTAAAGAAAGAAGAAGACAGGAAAAATGGGATAAAGGGAGAAATCAATGATGGAAAAGAATCTGATAGAGTGAGATAAAGGGACATAGATCGTCTGGTGGTGGATTAAAGAAGTATGAGGTGGAATCGAGACTGTGAAGCCTTGGTATTCTGCACACTGATATTCGTACCAAGTTTAGGCACCAGCACTATTATTTTTTTTACAAATTAAACACTGCAAATGTGCATTCAGCATTAGACTTTAATCTATTCAGTTTTACTGTATTGCAGTAAACAAAATACAGTGTCCGTGCAAGACAGAAAAGTGGGGAAATAAAATAAATGTTATCTGTTACATTCCTTTAAGACACCAGAGACATTTTCCAGGGTTGTTCAGATTTTATTTAGTCATGTACAGCTGAGAACAATCAGGAAATTCCAGCCCATGAATATTAAGCAGGGCATCTCAATTTTTCTACAACTACTTGCGGCATACTTAAGAAATGGTCCTGCTGGCTCTCCTTTGCACCTCTCGGTGCACTATGCTGGGAACAGATTACCTCTGTCAATGCTCATAATTTCCTACTTTTTAGAATATCCATTCAGCCTACTTGTAGATGATTCAAAAATGATATGTACAGGTTGTATAGAACCTAAATGAGATGTAGTTTTACAGAGTTAACTTTACCAAAGACAGTCCTCTGGGTGCACATTATCTTTGGTCAATAGCTCCTTCAGATTCCAGAACCGTGTCAATTATTTAGTGCACAGATTCTCAGAAGTAAACTTATAAGGAGACAGGTTTCTCTGGAAAACCATGCCTCAATGCCTTTGTGCACCCATATCCTTTCCCCTAGCACTGGTGCTGTTTTGGCAGTCGAGCTCCAATGCAGGCATCCTTGCACCGTGGCTCATAGAAAGAGGAAAATACTAGGAGAAATAAACCTATTTCTCCTCATTATGCCTCTCCCAGAGAGGCCTATCTTTTTGGCGCATTCCCAGGTTTACCAGCTTTAGTAGTTCTGGAAATGCATCAAGAACCATGGGAGTAGCAGAGGAACACTCATACAAATGCCCTTGGAATGCCTGCCTGGTGCAGAGTAATGCAACGCAGTGATTTGCACGGCATTGCATTACTCAGAGTTATGAAGTAATTTAAAGCTATGCAGAGTGGCACCGTGTGGCCTCATAAATTCGACTTAGATGTTTGAGGCACGCATGTACCATGTTGCATGGTGCAAGCATGGCGCAAACCTCTCATAAATATGCCCCTAGGTTTATCTAAATCCTGTTTTGAATGAATTAACTTGATACCGCTCACAAATCACCCCAACCGGGGTTTCACGGCACAGTCAGTACAAAAAGGCAAAAGCTAAATTTAAAGCAGTACCGTTATCAGTGCTTTTCTAAATTTGCTATAGTCAGTACAAGTTCTAACAGAAAATGGCTATTTGTTCCAGTGGGTGGGTGCCAAACAGGAGCAAGATCTTCCGCCATATCTAGCTCATCGAATTTGAGGGATTGTCAGTAACTCCTTCTCACTGGAACACAAATTCCTTGCAGGATGATATCGTTAAATTCTCTGACACAGATACTCAGGACCTTTGCCCAGCTTGGCTTTGTGGGTTAAGCAGTACATTTTGAATACTATCCTATTCTTTACTGGCAACCAGTGAAGCGATTTTAAAAGGGGAGCAGAGGCTGTTCTAGGTGGTCGATTGCAAATCAGTCGTTCTGATGTGTTTTGCACAACATGCAATTTCGACAATAATGACTAATTGGTCGGGGTCAATAGTGCATTGCTGTAATCCATTCAGCTCACAAAAAGAGCCTGTACCAAGGTCTTCCTGGCAGGTAAGGAAGAAATGGTAATGCTTTTTTTAGTAAATTTAGCATTTGAAAGCAAGTGTGCGGTGTACAAATAATTTGCAGGAACCAATCTTGTAAGAAGGTAAGATCAAGTTCATTACAAGTCACTTCATCCAACGGTGAGTCACATCCAAATGCCGTCACTATCAGCTCAACAAACCTCCCTATCATTCCTTTCCAAAGATTCCGTGGCTGACCTCATACTGACGAGGCTCAATGCTACACTTCTCCCCCCATATAAACAAAAGAATGAAGATGAAAACAAAACCCTAAATTCAATCCTGGTGATAAATACAAAGTCAAAGAACTACAAGAGCAAAAAACAGAGGAAAAACAAGGTACCAAAAGGTGAGAACACGCCTGAAAAAACCGCACGTCAAACAACAAAATCATTAACATAATCAGGCTTCCTGATCACTCTAGTACTCCTCCTGTGAGTTGCAGGAGAACAGCCAAAATCAACCTTTGGGTCAGGACTGCCAAACCCACTTCCAACCAAATGTGAATTAGGGGAGACAGAAAGTAAGGGTGAAAGTGGCTGCTTAAAAACAGCAACCCTGGACTTGTTCCATATGCGACCATCATGGGTTTTTACAGCATTGTTTAAACATTTGATCACTTGCAACTTTCTTGTGAACCTAGGCCAATTTGAGCACCCTTTTGGTGCTCTAAATTTCACAAAATCACCCATCTTAACCACAACATTTCTCAGGTGTTTGCTATTGTCAAAATACGCTTTTCTCTTATGTTGAGCCAAAATCTCTTTCTCTCTCTCCATTCACCTGGCATATTATCAACACAGCCTTTGTTCCAGAACATCCAACCAAGACACATGCGCGTTGAGGGTGTATTTCCTTTGAATAATTCAAAATGAGATTTACCAGTGGAACCGTGCGGAGCAAACCAATAGCCAGCCAACCTCTTGGACAATTCTTTCTTCCAATCTAGATTATTAAGTCTCGCCAGCTGTATACCTTCTTTCAATGTCTTAGTCACCCTCTCAATGGCACCATTGGATACAGGACGATACAAAGCAGCCTTTTTATGCACAATTCCACACTACTACAGGTAGGATTCAGTCTCATGCAAGCAAAATTGAACACCATTATCAGTGAGTAGATCCCTGGGAAAACTCTCTCTCTTGAACACTCCCTCGAGGAATCTGATCACTGCAGAAGAAGAAATGTCTTGTACACATGGTACCTCCAACCACCAGGATTACAAGTCCATTAAAACCATACTAAAGGGAGTGGCATGTTTGCCCTTAATGAATCCCAAAATGTCCATCGCGACCTCCTTTCAGGGGTATTTCGGAAGAACACTACAAACCATGGGTAACTGATTAGTTTTGAGACCTTTGTCACAAGTAACACATTCTATACAATCTCTTACCATACACTTAGTGTTATGATCATCAGACGGCCACCAGAAGTCTCTCCGAAAGCCTTGCTTTGGTTTTCACAATGCCCATGTGACTCTCATGAGCAAGTTGTAAAACTCTCTTTCCTAAATTACTGGGCGGAATTAACCTTGTGCCTTTCAACAAAAATCCTCTGTCAACAGTTAGTTCCTCAAGAATTTTTTCCCACCTACCCAAACTCACAAACCTCATAACTTGGGTCAACTCTTCATCCGGAAGCAACTTGTACAACCACTGTTTTTCAGAAATAGTTCCATCAGAAACCTCACATACACACTCACAACTTCATCTTCATCTGAGTCATCTCTCTTGCACACATCAGAAATGGTGCCATTCACCAATCTGGACAAACGATCAGGAGAGTTAATTCTCGCACCTCTAACATACAGTACATTGAAACTGAACTCTTACAAGCTGACTACCCATCTCCTGATACGTGCGGAGATGGAGTTAAGTCCTTTCTTTGAGAATATCTCAAATAAAGACTTGTGGTCAGTATGGACAGTAAATCTGGTACTCCACAGAAATAGTTTGAACCTGTCAGCAGCCCAATGAACTGCCAGAGATTCCCTCTCAATGACAGAATAGTTGCATTCTGCATCTCTCAATGTACGTGACATGCAGGCTATCAAATTCTCCTTACCATCCTTGACTTGAATCAATAGAGCCCTCAAAGCCTTGGAACTGGCAGCACACACTATACGTGTGCCACCCAGGGCATCATAGGCTTGCAAACAAGGAGCATCACTTAACTCTCGTTTCACAACAGAGAACTCTTGGCATACTGAGAGTCCCACATAAATTCCACATGTTTCCTTAACAATTTCCTCTTACAAAATGTCTTGCTTTTAAAATCTGTAATACATTTGCTGTAATATTCAACCATCCCAAGGAAAGAAGCCAACTCTTCCCTTGACTTAGGAGCCTCTAACAATTTAATAGTCTCTACAAGTTCCGAACATGGTTTATTGCCAGACTCTGAGATTTTGCTTCCCAGATAGCCGACCTCTGAAATGCAAAATCTGCACTTTTCGGCCTTGAGGGTTAAACCAGCTTCCTGCAACTTCCCCAAAACATTTCTGACACAGTGATCATGTTCAACCACAGATGCCCCAAAAATGATAATGTCATCCTGATAACATTTGACTCAAGGTAAATCTTTCAGAACCCTTCCCATAATCCTTCGAAACACTGCTGCGGCTGAAATCAGTCCAAAAGGCATCCTTTTGAACCTATAAGTTCCAGAATGGGTAATAGACCCTGTAGGATTTTGAGAATCTTCATGAAGTTCAATCTGGTGGTAGGCTTACACTAAATCAAGGGATGTGAATATCCGTGCTCCGATGAAAGTGGATACCATTTCCTCAATGTTGGGTAAAGGAAACTTATCAACAATAACTTACTTTTTGAGAGTTTGCAAGTCCACACAAAGGTTAATGTCACAGTTGTTCTTGCGTGCCAAAACAATGGGAGCCAACCACTCAGTTGCTTCCACTGGTTCAATCACACCACAGTCACACAACCTCCCCAATTCTTCTACAACGGCTGCTTGCATGTGGAGGGGAACTCTCCAAACTTTAGCCACAGTGGAGCAAGCATCTGTTCTAAGCTTGAATTTATGTTTATAACCCAGAAAATTCCCTAAGCTGTTCTGAAATAGACTACCACAATCCTTTACAAATTTATCATTGCCAGCACAAACTTCACCAATTTGAACCTGGGTAACTCTGTTAGGATGCAAACCTATTCCCAGTTCACTCTGGTAATCCTCCCCAAAAGGTTATCACCATGACCTGAGACATATATCTTGCCTGGTATTACTTTGGTAATAAGACTAATGTGAGCCTCAATATATCCAAGCATCTCTATCCTAGAACCTCCAAAACCTCCAGGCTGTTTGTCCATTGGTAATAAATCCTTACCTCCTTCAATCACGTCAAACAAAGTTTGGAGCCCATTAGGATCGCAGACGGACTTGAGTCTGTCCGCGACCCTTGATGAGGAGGGAACGTCCGCATGGGCTGCGGCGTTCCCTCCTCTGCAATTAGGATGTGACCACCACCCTGGCGGTCACATCCTCTATTTTTAACATTGCGACGGGTGCGGCTTCAAGCTGCACCCGCCGCAATGGTAAAAAAGCACGCATTGTTTTCACATGCAGAAAGCTGCAGGCACCGCGCGGTGCTTGCTGCTGTCTGCATGTAAATGCAGGGGGGTACCATAAACCCCCCATGTGCACCCCCCACCCCCCCTTCACCCAGGGGGCCCGCAACGGGCCCCCAAAGTGCACATCCGTATGCTTTTCCACGGCGGAGAACCCGCAGCGGAAAAGCATATCTGACACGCAATCCTAATATGGCTGGCGGTGTCTGAGAGACACCGCCACCATATAAGAGCTTTTCCGCCGCGGTTGTAAGCCGACCGCGGCGGAAAAGCGGCGGACATAAACCAAGACCCACCAGCCATCCTAATTTGGCGGTGGGTCTTTGGAGGCTCCGCTGCGGTTTTTCCGCATCCTCTGGGCTGGCGGTGGCTTCCGCCGGCCCGGAGGATGCGGGAAAACCACGATCGTAATGTGCCCCATTGTTTGGAGTTATTGGTAATACGAGAACAAGAGTCGAACTTCATGTACAAGCAAAGTTCAGTACAACTTTCCCTTCAATATGCAGAACAGTGTCACAAGTAAACAAAAAAAATGAAGAGCCACAAAGCTATACTGTGTGCTGAGCCATAACAGGAATGTGCAAGTATAGAAGAGCGAGAATAACGTTCCTCTGTAAAACCACACAAATGTTCATGAACAAGGTGTGATCAGAGACAGAAGGGCAAAATGTTCTGTTCCGCCGTGAATCGCACACCATCAAATGAGCCATAATGTTGAGCATGAAAAGGCACAGGCTGACGGTCTAGTTGATGCAAATCACAACCGTAAGATTCAGCACATGCGCACTGCAAGGAAAGTCATGAGCACTAGAGAGAGAAAGGATGTTCCTCTAAACTCCAGCAAGCACTCGGTCAACACAACACGGCAATAGGTGCTAGAGCGCAAAGAAGACGTTCCTCTGAGCACCAGCCCAAGCACTAGCCCACTGCACTGATATACCTTGAAAAAGATGTGCACTCAAACACCCATAATCAACTCACTGTATACGCTGCACACTTCCACGAATCTCAAACGATTTCCGAAGAAGTTTACGGCGGAGCCCGCCAATATGGCTTCATTGATGAATCAGTAAACACTAAGAAAACGACATTGGGTTACACACCGGTTCGAGCTACATGCCTTGTTGAGGTGAAATCAGAGAGATCCCATCCTCGTCACCAAAATTTGGTGTACAAATAATTTGGAGGAACCACTCTTGTAAGAAGGTAAGATCAAGTTTATTACAAGTCACCTCATCCAAAGGTTAGTCATATCCAACTGCTGTCGCTATCGGATCAACAAACCTCCCAAACATTCCTTCCGAAAGATTCCGTGGCTGACCTCATACTCACCAGGCTTAATGCCACATAGTGCCCATTGTAGATAGGACTTGGTCTTTCACATTAAGAGCCTATCTTGACAACTAGATTTTTTACTACCTGGCTGTGGATAGGTCTAAGAGCAAGAGCATGACATGTGTACAAATGTCCAGGCAGCACCTAATGATGTCTGTCACTGCAAACAAGGCAATTTGGTGCTATGCTCTGCTCTAAAACCGAATTTGAAGGATCCAATATTCTATTAACTTCAAGGTAATCAGTTAGTTGTTTGTTAATAAGGCCTTTCAGCAGCTTGCCCCAAAGTAGTAGTAATGAGGTGGGTCTGTAGTTTGAGAGAGTAGAAGGATCCAAATTGCTCTTTTTGTGGATAGCCATGACCTGTACCTTTTTCCAGGCTGAGGGGATCTTGCCTCACTCAATAGATAAGTTGAATGACGATCTTACTTTAGGTTTAGTTTGGTTAGCCAATAGATCTACAATCCTGAGTGGACAAGGGTCAATTGAAGAACCAGATTTTGCCTAAGGGTGGGCGTAGTTCGCGAAGTAGCGCTAAGCGAAGGCACTTCGCACTACGCGAATTTCACGTAGCACTACGCGAGCTGCGTAGTAGCATGTTCGCACTGTGCAAGATGCGTTTTCAATGATTGCACAGTGCGGACAAGCATCCAGCACTTTGCAAGCATTGAAAGCGGCATCTTGCACAGTGCGAGCTGTAGTCTTCTGGTGCTCGAGTAGATTATTACTCGAGCAGCAGCTTTCTCAACGCGAACAGGTAGTTTCTCATTGAGAGCGGTCACGAGCATGCGCAACCACTCACAATGAGAATCCTGACCTCCTCGCGTTGAGAATCTCGCCGGGATGTCATTTTGCTTGCTCGCGGTCGCGAACATGACGTTCAGGACTGCGAACAAGCAAAAAATGACCGCTGCACTACGCTATGCTGCACTACGCATGTTCGCACTGTGCTACATGCAGCTCGCGTAGTGCGAAGTTGCGAAAACTTCGCAAACTCCGCGAGCATAGCGTAGTGCTTCGCCCAGGGTTAATTTTGCCCTTTCAAGCCTCTTGTTGATTTTGCTTCAGAGTAAGGGTTTGGAGATTATCCATCCTGTATGCCCTAGAAAAAGAAGAAGGAGTGCACATTAAATCTTCACTGGATTGATGCAACTTATTTGTAAAGTTTTTACAGTTCATCTTAAACCTGTCTTCAAAGTAGTCAGCAAGAGAATGACATAATTCTTGAGTGGCCTGAAGTGGCTGTGTGCAAGCAGGAGGATGGGTAAAGAATATAAGAATTTTAAAAAGTTTCTTAGAGGAGTTGTCCGCTTGATCGATTTGGTTGAAAATGAACATTTTGTGGGCCTTTCTGATGTTGTAATGATATACAGAAAGTGCCTTCTTGAAGGCGACTTTGTCATCTAAATCATATTTGCGACACCAGCATCTCTCTAACTTCTTGCAAAGCTCTTTCCCAGCTTTTGGCTCTGCTGTATACCAGGGTGCAAAAGATTGCAGTGAGATATTAGACCAAATTCTTAATGGCGCAAAGCTATCAAAGGCAAAATTCATGACAGATTAGAATTCTGGCAACATTTGATTTACATCAGGGTCTTGCCTGATGGTGGGAGAATCAAAAATCTCTGAGAAGGAGTATGGAGAGACACGGTGCCAGCGTCTTGTATGACATTGTTGTCTATTTTTCTCGAGTTGGCAGTCTGGAAACCAATCAAATAATGATCGGTCCATGTGAGAGGAAGGGGAGCTCGCTGTGTGAATCTTTAGAATTTGTAAAAATCAGGTCTGGATGCGGCCAGCTGTGTGAGTGGGACCTATTATTTTTAATGGAGACCCAAAGTCTCTAAGTCAGCTAAAAGCCTGAATGTATCTGCGTCCGAAAGATCGTCAAAGTGGTAATTAAAATCACCTAATAATATAAAAGTTTGAGAAAACAGCACATGGGTGGCAATGTTTTCAATTAGATAATTACGGAAATATTTTTTTTAAGCTCCGGGGGCGAATAGAGCAAAGCACTTTCCAGTGATTGTTCAGGAAAAATTCTATTTTGAAGACACACATTTCTACCCACTCCATATTAAGGGAGTATATGAGAGAAACTTTCATCGTATCTATGAATAGAATGGCGATGTCACCGCCGGTCTCCCATCTCTGTCTACTTTAAACATTCGATAATTATCTTTGGGAGCCTGTGAAATAACAGGAATGGAGCTGCGGCTCAGAAGCCCCACATCAAGCCTAAGTTAAGAAAGGAGCTCACAACATTAAGTGGCATGTTTAGGTAGGGATCTTACATTGCATAAAAAAAATGAAAGCAAGTGTAAGACAATGAGGCCGAGATAACTTCGGTATACATAAGGGGCAGGTCCTCTCAGTTGAATGGGTATGGGTGTTAACAGACACTGTGTCTTTTTACCTTCTGTCCAGTAGATCATTGAGCTTACAACAATATTTACACATGAGGCAGCTCATGGGACCCCCTAACATTTAGGGGAAACAATTAGCACAACTTTGTAACAATAACTTTAAATGGGTGCATCATTTGTGTATGTTAATAAGAGTTTTAGTGGAATTGGTCATCCTAGCGAGACTAACCTTTGAGGACAAAGGAGCAGGAGTCCCGGCTCCTGGCGACAGTCGGGCGTGGGCAGGCGCAGACAGGCTTGCCGTTTGCTGTGTGTCCGGCAGGTCATCTGTTTTTAAAGCAGGAGGTGCAGCGCACTAGACTGCTACCCCCCTGATGACGGTATACAAGTGGAAGGGAGGACAATTAATTTGACTTCCTCCGCTCAGTCAGGCCAATCACGGCGGACCGGGAAGTGAGGCACCCGAACAAAGATTTGTTTTATACTAAAATTGGCAGTTAAAAGTAGCAATCTCCGCGTTGTGAATCCCTGTGGGGAAAAAGTTTTGGGGTAAATGTTGTTTACCATCCCGAATTTGTGTTGAAATCCCGCAGCCTTTTTCCCCGCAGGGAATCACAACGCAGTTGTTACAACAACTGCGTTGTGATTCCGCATACCATTACTCCGCAAGTCGGAACAGCGACTTGTGGAGGGGTGGTGCTGGATGTTGGAATAGAATAATTTACTATTCCAACTCCAGTCTGTGTGGACACTAGGAAAAGTGTTGGATTTTAAATCTGCAAGTCATTGTTCTGAATTGCGGAGAAATGGTATGCGGATTCACAACGCGGTCGTTATAACGACCGTGTTGTGAATCCCTGCGGGGAAAAAGTTTTGGACTAAACATTGTTTAACGCCACTGCTGACTTGGGATAGTGTTCTATGTATAGCTTTCTGGCACTCTTGAGCCTTTCATCTGCTATACAAAATAACCCCATAAATTGTGACAGTAATGTTAATGGTTTATAAAGTGCAAAGGTTATCCCAAGGATGTTGAAAAGTTTTCTAGATTTTCTGGAAATACAGATTTTGTTTTTCAAACCCCTTGGCACCAGTGACTCTGTCAGTGTGCCAACCCGAATCACAAAAAAAAGTTCTACTCCAACGACTTCACAACCCAATGAGCATTAGTTGAGTGAGAACTGCTTCAGAAATAGCTATTTCTCCCAAATAAATAAATGATTACAACGCTCATAGCATCAGTTACCAACTTTAACTGACTGCTGTGCACCCAGTCCACCATCTGTTTTTAAAGAAGGAGGTGCAGCCAACTAGATTGCTAACCCCTGATCAGGGTATGCATCTGGAAATGAGGACAATTAATTTGCCTTCCTTTGCCCAATCGGGCCAACCAGCCAGCGGCAGCCCAGAAAGTCAGGCAACCAAAAAAAGATACGTTTCCTTTTAAAATTGGCAGGTAAAAAGTAACGAATCTATGACAAAATATCGAAATTAAAAAAATCAACATACAAAATTATCGTGTAGTAAATATCGATGACAAATACATCGACTCTCTATATTTATCTAAGAAACAACATAAATATCGAGGAAACAATATCGTTAAACAGAAACATCGACCACACAAAAATTGTAAGCACACATATCGAAATCAAAAACATCGTCAATCTTAAATAAACATAGCACATATCAAAAATATCGTAAACAAAAATATAGACATCAATATTGTCGACAATACCTAAATATCGACAGCTCAAAAATACAAATAAATTCTTAGTTTACACACTATAATTAACATTTTTAAAATATACACTCATGAAAAATGTCATATACATAACAAACACAACTAAAACGATACATTCTAAATAAAAATAATTACCCATACTAAATAAACGAAAACATTTTAAACAAACACACTAAAAAATTATAAACAATATTATACTTTTTATAAAACAATATACCTTCAAAATACCCTTCATAAAATGAGAAAAACACAGGTCGACGTTAGAATTTCACATACAGGTAACATAATTAACAAACTTAAAAAAATTCAAACTAACCAATAGAAACACATTTAAATATAACTAACCAATAAACAACAAACAACAACTAATTAAATACTCAATCTATAAAGAAGTAAACTGAAAACTCTCACACCTTCAAGGAAAAATCAGCAACTAGAAACTCTACCAAATTTACTACAACTTTAAACACTAATCTGAAAAAAAACAACTACAAATAACAAAAAGTAAGTAAATAAAACTTTTTAAATAAACTGTCAAATTAAATGTAACCTCCCTTTTATCATCAAAACACAACCGATCCAACTATAACAAAAAAAGAACATTCTCTACCTACAAAAACAATAAACCAAAAAAGGAAGTATACTATTGTAATTTTTTAACACTAAGTAAAAGACAACTAAACAGCTAAAATGTTCTAACCATCAAACAAACTCCATTCTCACTTTTAATGTTTTCTAAAATTGTTAACACATTTTTTAAACACAGATAATATAAACATAAGGGCCCATTATGATGTCGGGCGGATTGCCCCCGCCAGGCTGGCGGTAGCCACAGCCAGCCTGGCGTCGGCAATCCACCAGACATCCACACTCGTTTTCCCCACCGCCATATTAGTATGGCGGGGGGGACCTCGGAGGACGGAAAGACCGCCCGACGCTTTTCCGCTCTGGTCGCCTTGCGGCCAGGGCGGAAAAGGAACAATATGGTGGCGGTGTCTATCAGACACCTTGTCAATTAAGAATTCCCTTTTGGGTACAACTTTTTATACTACACACACTATCTGATCATACAACCCGTTCATACAAGAGCAAAAAGGAATAATAATAATTAAAAAAGACAATTTATTGAATCACAAATTAAAAGATGCTTATCTTCTCTTGACATCAAATACACTAAAATATTGAACAAATTATTTCATCAACAATAATTAATACATATTAAAAATCCTAACAGTACACAAGTGGGAAACAATGGCCAAAGGAATTGATTGATCCAATTGGCATGAGATAAGTACAATAGTGACATATATACTCATACTCTGATATTCAATTTGATTTTCCACCAGAGTTGTTATTGTTAACACTTTAGGTACTTAAACTCAAACACAAAAATCAGACACCGCCAGCCATATTATGATGGGCGTCTGTAGGTGCCTTTCCGCGGCAGCCATGCCACCACGGAAAGGCATGCGGTCTTCACTCTGGGGGCCCCCTGCGGGCCCCCAGAGTGAAGGAGAGGTGGAGGGTGCACACGGGGGGGTACTCATTTGCATAAACAAAACGGCAGGCACCGCGCGGTGCCTGCCGCTTTGTTTAAGCAAATGCATCAATGCATTTTTAGCATTGTGGCGGGCGGTGCAGAGAGCACCGCCCGCCACAATGCTAAAAATGCAGGATGGGCCCGCCACTGTGGCGGGCACATCCTAATACCCCCACGGGACCCCCGCTCTTATGGCGGGCAGTCCCAAATTCCCGTCACCCTAATGAGCCCCATAGTCTTTAAAAAAAGCCAAATTCACATATAAAGAAAACTCATTTCATAAAATACACTTTACTTTCTTTCCACAGCCAACTTAATAAAGAAAAGCAGCAAAATATTGAAAGAACATCAACCTTGTACTGCAAAAAAACAACACTTGGTAAGTATATAATAAAAAACACATGTACTAATATTAAAGTTTACTATTTAAAAATGTCCAAAGTTAACTTCATTAAATAACTTTTCTATTTTTTAAATACTTGTATTAAATGCTTATAAAATAAATGTAATATGTTAGTCATAAAACGTTGTATCATACAAAATGCTAACACCAAATATACATTTAAACATGCACTAAAATGTAATTCACTTTTATTCCACAGACCACTAAAATACAAAACAGCATCGACCAAACAACACCAAAACTACATCCAAATTCTACTAAATTATAATTGGTAAGTATATATTAAAAATGCATAAATTATTACTGATGCCTAAAATATAAAAAAAATTCTTATAATGTTTTATACATTTTTTCTAGAATTAGGAAATCCACAATGACTGAAGATGCAAAATGTATTACATCTCAAAAAGGGAAATTTCTGTTGTGCTATATGGGGTATATTTATACTCAAGAGAAACAAAAAGACCTTAAAGTAAACTGGAAATGTTCAAAGTATTACTCTAACAAATGTTATGGGCGTTCAACAACCAGGGAAACAAGTGTAATAAATACAACTAAACACAACCATCCATCTAATCTCTCAGAAATAGAGGTTAAATCGATTCTAGAAAATATTAAAGAATTAAGCAGCACCTCAGCACTACCAACAAGTGCAATACTTAAAGAAATACTACCTAAAGTACCTAGAGAAGCTAGAGGTCAACTACCAACAATAGCCTATAGAACTAGAACTAAAAAATCTACAAGACCAACAATACCAACACCTAAAGCATTTGAAGAGGTAATAATTCCCCCTGACCTTACCATAACTCATAATGATGAACCTTTTATCTTCTATGATAACAACAATAAAGATAAAAGAATAATTATGTTTTCTACAGTAAACAATATAAAAAAAATTAAAGAAAGCCAAACATGGATGATGGATGGCACTTTTAGTATATGTCCTAAACCATTCTACCAAATATATATTTTACATTGACAATATCATAAAACTTGCATTCCGTTTATCTATTGTTTTGTTACCAAACAAACAAACTTCAACATACACAGAAATGTTAAACAAAATAAAAGAAGAAACAACAGAATTCTTTCCCCTAAAAATAGTCATTGACTTTGAACAAGCCGTTATAAATACCATCCTTAAAATATACCCTCACACATCCATAAAGGGATGTTACTTCCACTTCAACCAATGTCTATGGAGACATTTACAAAAATCAACACTAAGGGGCCCATTATGATGTCGGGCGGATTGCCCCTGCCAGGCTGGCGGTGGCCACCGCCAGCCTGGCGGTGGCAATCCGCCCGACATCCACAGTCGTTTTCCCCCGGGCCTCGGAGGACGGAAAGACCGTCCACCGCTTTTCCGTCCCGGTCGCCTTGCGGCCGGGGCGGAAAAGGAATAATATGGTGGCGGTGTCTATCAGACACCGCCAGCCATATTATGATGGGCATTTTCCAATGCCGCCACGAAAGGCATGCGGAGACTCCCTGAGAGGGCCCGTTGCGGGCCCCATGGGAGTCCGGGGGGTGGGGGGTGCACATGGGGGTACCTATGTTACCTTCCCCACATTTCAAAGTGCAACATGGCAGGCACCGCGCGGTGCCTGTCATGTTGAGCTTTGAAATGCCCAACGTGCATTTTTACCATTGCGGCCGGCGGCGTTTTCTGCACCGCCCGCCGCAATGGTAAAAATACAGGATGATCCCACCACTGTGGCGGGCGCATCCTAATTGTCAAGGCGGGACCGCCGCACCTGTTACACCGGGATGGCGGGCGGACTAAGTCCGCCCGCCATCCTAATGGACCCCTAAGTGTTGAATATGCAACCAACATAACATTTGCATACCAAATAAAACACCTAGTAGCCCTAGTATACGTGCCAGTCACAGACGTCGCTGAGCACTACAACATTTTAATAGAGACTCCATTCTACACCAAAAATGAAAAAAAACTAGCTCCCTTTTATACTATTTCGAGGACACCCGGGTGGGGAGACTATACAGATCAGGCCATAGACGACAACCAAAATTCCAAATCCCTTGGTGGAACGTATATCTATCAACCCTAAACCAAGAAGTCAAAACAAACAATGCAGTTGAGGGTCGGCATAATGCCTTCCGGTCTTCAACAGGTCGAATTACTCCTACCCTACACAAACTCCTAATAGCAATCCAAAAACAACAACGTTTTCAAGAACTAAGAATGGACAAATCTGTCTTACAATTAAAACCTAAACTATCACGACAAACTGCCCAAATGTACCAATATTTACAACAACAAGTACAACTTTATCCAACAACAAAAGGACTAGAATACTTAAAAATGATTGCCAAAACCCTAATCTAAATATAAAAACTATATAAACTAAAAACAAGCCAAAATATCTCTAAAATACAAACAAACACTTTTCCTTTAAAAAAATAAATAATTATTTTGTCTAATATATATAACATTTTTTTAAATATATAGACAAAATAATTATATAAAAAACAACAACAATCTAAAAATAACACATTTCCACACCCACAATTAAATATATTTAAAAACAAATACCTTTTGCAGAGATGTAAATCGACAATCCAACTTCTCCAAAATAATCCAGGTAATTATAAATCCATATTAAATAAAAATAAATCCCAACAAAATGCAAAAATATAACTGTTCCAAATCCATCGAAGATCCAGAAAAAAATCGATAACCCACAATCCATCAAAAACCCGAAAACGTAAAAAAATAATAAAAAACGCTCCAGGAAACACGAATAATGAATGAAGTGTAAAAAAACATTAGTTGAAACAACTAAAATACACTTCCTTTTACAAAAAAAACACAAAAACTTCCAGAAACTAAAACGCTTTCTCCAAAAACCAAGAATAGAAAAACAAACATTCCCACCCACATAAAATGTAAAACTAAACATTTTAAAACACCATTACATACATCATTAACACAAAAAGTAACTAAATACATACAAACACAATGATACTAACTACGCTGTAAATCCCAAAAACGCCAATAAAAATGAACACCTAAATAAACGACTACAAACATCACAACTTCTAAAACATAACTCCACACACCCTAAATATAAAACTACTACCTTCCAAACACACTTAAAAAATTAAAATATAAAGAAAATAACTCTTACCTTCTCAGACGCGAAGCAGCTTCCAACCGAGAGCATGAATCTTCCCAAATGACCCAAAAAGACAAAGAGAGGTTATAAAATAAAAGACCCAAATAATAATATCAACCCAAAAATAGTTAAATAAATGACTAAATAATTAATTTAACATAAAGTAATAATTTAAAAATTATAAAAACATTGTTCCAATTTTTTCAAATTGTATATGATGTATTAAAAAATGTTTTATTATCTTCATATATTGTAAAATTATAAAATTAAATATTATTACATTTTCATATTTAATATTATAATTATAAAAAAAATTATGTAAAAGAAAATGAGAAAACAATGTACACATTGGATTTATTTCAAAATACGTAACTTTGCAAACATTTACAAATTATTATTATTAATACAGCAATATTAATATTAATAATATTTAAAAATGTAATTCATATTAAAATACTAAAATGTTACTATGTAAAAACTGTATAGTATAATTTTTACAATATTTGATATAATTAATTTTCTTTAAATGTATATTAACATGTATACCATAATTTCAAGAAAAAAATAATATGCAAAACATATCAAAAAATATATACTAATACAAATTCTGAAAATGAAAAATTTAAATGCATCCAATATATGTACAAAATATATTCAAATGTAAAATGTATTTGCATTGACTATACTGTTTCAATGTTCCTATAATTTTAGATACTTAAATATATATATATTTTTTTTAATTACTAAATCATGACTCCCACTATAATATAAATTTATTTTACAGTAAATTCTACACAATAAAAATAATACATTTAAGATTCCCACTCCAATCTACATTTAATTGAAGTAGATACTGGACACTGAACCTAATTAATTTACTATTCCCACTCCAATCTACTTTTAATTGGGGTAGGTGCTGGACACTGAACTTAATTAATTTACTATTCTAATTCCAGTCTACATTTAATTGGAATATATGCTGGACGGATGGAGGATTTTCCGCATCCTTCGGGCCGGCTGAAGCCACCGCCGGCCCGGAGGATGCGGAAAATCCTCTGCGGACCCACCAAAGACCTACCGCCACATTAGGAGAGCTGGTGGGTCCTGGTTTCAGTCTGCTGCTTTTCCGCCACAGTTGGCTTACAACTGTGGCGGAAAAGGCCTAATATGGAGGCGTGTCTCTCAGACACCGCCAGACATATTAGGATGGCTGAGAAAACATGCTTCTCTGCCCAGGAAAAGCATGCAGATCTTCACCTCGAGGGCCCGTAGCGGGCCCCCTGGGTGAAGGGGGTGGGGGGTGCACATGGGGGGTACCTATGGTACCCCCCTGCATTTGTATGCAGAAATCGGCGGGCACCGCATGGTGCCTGCCGCTTTCTGCATACAAATGCAATGTATGCATTTTCAACAATGCGGCGGGTGCAGCTTGAAGCCGCACCCGCCGCAATGTTACAAATAGAGGATGTGACCGCCAGGGTGGCGGTCACATCCTAATTGGACAGGAGGGAACTCCGCATGCCCATGCGGAGGTTCCCTCCTCCTCGGTGATCGCAGACGGACTCAAGTCCGTCCGCGATCATAATGGGCACCTATTTTACTATTCCCACAGCAGTCTACATTTAATTGGGGTAGGTGCTGGGCACTAAACTTAATTAATGTACTATTCCCACTCCAATCTACATTTAAATGGGGTAGGTGCTGCACACTGAACCTAATTAATTTACTATTCCCACTCTAGTCTACATTTAATTGGGTTATGTGCTGGACACTAAACCTAATTAATTTTCTATTCCAACTCCAGTCTACATTTAATTAGGGTAGGTGATGGACACTGAACATAATTAATTTACTATTCCCACTCCAATCTACATTTAATTGGGGTAGTTGCTGGACACTAAATCTAATTAATTTACTATTCCCACACCAGTCTACATTTAATTGGGGGTAGTTGCTGGACACTAAATCTAATTAATTTACTATTCCCACACCAGTCTACATTTAATTGGGGTAGGTGCTGGGCACTAAACTTAATTAAATTACTATTCCCACTCCAATCTTCATTTAAATGGGGTAGGTAGGTGCTGCACACTGAACCTAATTAATTTACTATTCCCACTCCAGTCTACATTTAATTGGGGTAGGTGCTGGACACTGAACCTAATTAATTTACTATTCCCACTCCAGTCTACATTTAATTGGGGTAGGTGCGGGACACTAAACCTAATAAATTTACTATTCCCCCTCCAGTCTACATTTAATTGGGGTATGTGCTGGACACTGAACCTAATTAATTTACTATTCCCACTCCAGTCTACATTTAATTGGGGTAGTTGCTGGACACTAAATCTAATTAATTTACTATTCCCACACCAGTCTACATTTAATTGGGGTGGGTGCTGGACACTGAACCTAATTAATTTACTATTCCCACTCCAGTCTACATTTAATTGGGGTAAGTGCTGGACACTCAATCTAATTAATTTACTATTCCGACTCCAGTCTACATTTAATTGGGGTAGGTGCTGGACACTGAACCTAATTAATTTACTATTCCCACTCCAGACTACATTTAATTGAGGTAGGTGCTGGACACTAAACCTAATTAATTTTCTATTCCAACTACAGTCTACATTTAATTAGGGTAGGCGATGGACACTGAACATAATTAATTTACTATTCCCACTCCAGTCTACATTTAATTGAGGTAGGTGCTGGACACTAAACCTAATTAATGTACTATTCCCACTCCAGTCTACATTTAATTAGGGTAGGTTCTGGACACTGAAAATAATTAATTTACTATTCCCACTCCAATCTACATTTAATTGAGGTAGGTGCTGGACAATAAACCTAAATAATGTACTATTCCCACTCCAATCTACATTTAATTGAGGTAGGTGATGGACACTGAACCTAATTAATGTACTATTCCCACTTCAATCTACATTTAATTGAGGTAGGTGCTGGACACTGAACTTAATTAATTTAGTATTCCCTCTCCGGTCTACATTTAATTGGGGTAGGTGCTGAACACTGAACCTAATTAATTTACTATTCCCACTCCAGTCTACATTTAATTGGGGTAGGTGCTGGACACTAAACCTAATTAATTTACTATTCCCACTTCAGTCTACATTTAATTGGGGTATGTGCTGGACACTGAACCTAATTAATCTTCTATTCCCACTCCAGTCTACATTTAATTGGGGTAGTTGCTGGACACTGAATCTAATTAATTTACTATTCCCACACCAGTCTACATTTAATTGAGGTAGGTGCTGGACACTGAACCTAATTAATTTACTATTTCCACTCCAGTCTACATTTAATTGGGGTAGGTGCTGGACACTCAACCTAATTAATTTACTATTCCCACTCCAGGCTACATTTAATTGGGGTAGGTGCTGGACACTGAACCTAATTAATTTACTATTTCCACTCCATTCTACATTTAATCGAGGTAGGTGCTGAACACTAAACCTAAATAACTTACTGTTCCCACTCCAATCTACATTTAATTGGAGTAGGTGCTGGACACTAAACCTAAATAATTTACTATTCCCACTCCAGTCTATATTTAATTGGGGTAGGTGCTGGACACTGAACCTATTTAACTTACTATTCACACTCAAATCTAAAAGATATAATTAATTGATAAATTTTTAAAATACATTTTCCTATTTCAAAAATAAATCTGTAATATTTAAAATATTTTGTTTTAAAAAATCCCAACCATTATCCACTATAAACTCAACATCCCACTTCTAAAATGTTTGAATATTTGTAAAATTCAAAATTATATTTTTATCTTTCTAATTCATTTTAATATTAGTTAAATACTAATTTTTTAAACACTCCCCACCCTCATCCCCTATAAACCCAACATCCCGCTCCTAAAATAGAGCTGGGTGGGGATGCCAGCATAGAGCATGTTGGGGTAGTAGAGGCTGCTGGTGATGAGGACCTGAGTCTTTTCTGGTGTTGACTGGAATCCATCTGAAGATTTTGCAGAGCATGAGCAGGGTGACTTGTCATTTCATGGTCAGTTTGCAGTCGAGGATGATGCCTAGGTTTCTTATCCTTGCCAAGAAATAATCCGTTCAAGCCTCATTATGTCTTTCACACAATATGCCTTTCTTTAAACATAATATAATGCAACTGCACCTGTAAAGGAGAGAAAAAATTGCATGCAAAGCAAGCATTCATGTTAAAAAGTAAGCCCAGCCAAATCCAAAAGCTTAAGGCCTTTGGTCACTTTTAGTATGGCAAGAATTTCAATACGCATTTTACATGGATTATTACAAATGTCTAAAGTTATAATATAGATGTAAAGCACTATCAAAATGAATTCATCGTGGCTATTAGATGAATATTTCTTTAAGAAATACGTGAACATATTGTACTGTAGTTCCTATATTCCCAATAGGCTCTGCACATTGGAATATTATATCCTATAGATTTGACGTAGGACCAATGTCTACTAGGTCTCTATCGAATATAGTAGACTTAACTGTGAGTGCCAGCTAGCTCAGAGGTCACTAGAAACGTTCTCGAATAAACAAGAAGGGATTCGTTTCTGACAACCGCATAAACATGATAACTTTGTTTACCCAAGAATAAACGTATCTTCAGAGTCGTGGAAACAATAGATAGATATTTTATTTAGTCAATCGTGCATTCTTCGTTTCATCAGAGGTGCAGAGAAATAGAGAGATGGGCGTTTTCAATAAAAGGATTTATTGAACAGTCTTCTTTCTCATGCAAGTAAAGTGAACTGCTACAATCGTAAGACAGGCTATAAAATATAATGCATACAGCAAGAAGAGTATTATAAAATAATACTGTAAAAGCATTGTATGGTTTCTAAACCATATGTAAATACATACATAAATAACAAAGGCTAAAAGTACTCAACTGGTGCTTCTAAAATGCGCCTACCCCAATGTACCTAACCTAAGTCTAGTATAAGGGAAGAAGTAAGTGTGGTGTAGCATAGGTTTAGTTTTGTTTGCCAAGAATCTATCCAAGATTTCTCTCAGGGTCTAATCAGCTCCCTACTTTGGTTTTAGAATGAAGGAGGTCTGGTATCTCTGTCTTGGGACTCGATTTCCCAACACCCCGCGAGGGGAGCTTGGAAACACTGGAGCTGGATTCTCAGGAAGAGAAATGCAGCCTCACAGTCAGTGCGTCAGCTGGTGGGTCGGATTCCTTCGGCACTTGCTGTAGCGACCTGTGTCAGGCAAGTAGATAGTC
Source organism: Lissotriton helveticus (assembly GCF_964261635.1). Classification (NCBI taxonomy): domain Eukaryota; kingdom Metazoa; phylum Chordata; class Amphibia; order Caudata; family Salamandridae; genus Lissotriton; species Lissotriton helveticus. The sequence continues at coordinate 2,035,013,151 of NC_136059.1, read as the reverse complement.
GAGCTGCTCCGAACCAGGGTGTGTTTGCTAGGGCAAGTGTAGGCATATTTATACCTTGAAGGTGCCTATTTTGACATAAAGTTGGGCATAATAACGTCATCAAAGAACCCCAGGGGAATGGTAGTTCTTTGAAAACTCCATGAGTTCTTCGACAAATCAATAATCAAGCAAGGGGATGTCCCTAACTGCTGAAGCCTATTTTTCCAAGAAATTGTTGTGGCTTTTTGGAACGGGTGGAAGTAGCCGTGCCTGTATTTGGACTGCATGGGCTATGTCTAAATAAGGTTATGATTTCTATGCCTATATAAGGGCAATGTGAATTGTATCTATATAAGGGCATGGATCAGGAAATTTTGCTCGAATCCTAAAATGCCATACAACACCCACTCCACTTTATTATGTTCGACATTACTAAATTCAAAGTATTTAAAATATATCTAAAGCATGATGTGTAAAACCCCACCCAAAATACATAAAATGCATTCAAAATGGTTGTACATGAAAATGAGCATTTCTGCTGTAGGCATTTTAAAAGCAATGTTTTCGTTCAAGCATACAGTATGATATTGAAAAAGGCTATCCGAATGAATCATGAAAGTACATTTATGAAACGGCTCTTAAATACAGAAGAGAAAAGGTCGAGACCATTCCATGACAGAATATATAAATTGTTTTGGTTGTGGAGAAGGTCAAATATTGTGTTTTGGAAGTATTCAAATAAGTCTTGTTCTTTATGAATAGTTATACTTTAAGCAGATTACTTTGTGGCAAAAAACAAGTCATTTTTGGGAAAAAGTCAAATCGTAGAAAAAATAGAGTTCTAAAGTTGAACGCTTTGTTTTGAAAATTGAAGGTCGAATACAGAGTCTCATAGAACGCTGTGTGCTAATTTCAAAAGTAATTCTCGCTGTTTGGAGAAAACATTAAATCTTCTAAGCTGGCAAAGAATTCGTCTACCACAGTAGGTGAAAGTTGGACCACTTTGTTAAGTAGGCCGATTGCACAAAAATGTGAAGCATCGCCGTCAGCGTTAGACGGATTAGCAATGTTCAATGGAGATGGTACCTGTGTGCCTGTTGATCCACGTATCTCACCGTCAGCAGATTGCGTCTGTGAGACCTCAATGAATGCCGTCATCAGGATTGGCAGCCGCTGGGGACAACACAAAGCATGGGCTGTTACCGAACCAAGCAAAGTATCAACATCCGTTGGCAGGACTTATGGGAGTGTTAGACAGATGTCCAACACGGTATTCTTCTCCACATAGCAGGCATTGTAGAACAGGTAAGATGCAATCTTGTCAGATTCATCAGAATGATAGAAACCATGTGGTATTCAGATCTCTCAAGAATAGTATTCCTGCTACAAGTCCCAAAATGAGAGGCAGGCCGCCGAACACAGAGTGCACGAAGTTTTGAAATATGCTGAGGACTGCTTCAAAAGGTGGTAACATTCCCGAAAAAACTGTCTTAAATACATGTACAATACCACTGGTATCAGACATGTTTAAGATATGACCTAACATTTCTACGAAATGTACAGGGCAGTTTGTCGATAATAGGGCATGTATCTCTGCAGAGGACCTTGTAACTTGTAGTTCAAACGTCTCTTTGGACGAGATCAGTGGCACAGTTTTTTGTAAAAGAATGGCTTTCATTCTGCTTAAAGTATCAATTCGTATAGAAGAGATGTTTAGTGAAGGCCATAGCGGCAAATCCCCGTCTCTCTTAGTTTTAGGAAACAATACTTGCATACAACAAGTGACCCTGGCTGACACAGTTACGAGATAGGCTATTCCTGGCAACATGCTTCAGCAGCTGTGATCATTCAACATAATGTAACTTCCATTAGAAAGCTGCCTAAAAATTGAATATATCACTACAGCTGGAGAACCTTGCAGGTGGCAGGATAAGTTGGTTGAAGAACCGTCACAGGCTCCATGTAAATTAATACCCTGACATAAAAGTGTACCTCTAAGTGCGCTTTTGCAGTTTGTACCACTAAGAAATACTTCTTTTCCCCCACTCCGAATCTGTGTGTATATGGTAATTCCCAGGTTGACTTAATGTATACTTTACCCAACCTTTCATACATGCCAGCTGGTATGTTTCAGACAATGTTGAAAATGGAAAATTGTGACAGGCAGAGTGATTGTCCCATGTATTAGCCATTCTGGTGCAGGTTTTTCTTAAACAGTTAATGGAAATCTTCCCAGTTCCTCAATGCTCAGCACCGTATAGTCTGCTCCTATTTGTGCCAAAGTGATTTGTTTATCTGTAAGGTTTTATACATAAAACAATGACGTGGTGTTAATTAGACGCCATGGCACATATCCAGAACGAAGATTTTGTAACGTGCAGCCTAAACGCATTATAGAACGCAATTGTGACTGTCCATGCTGTAGCATGAGCAAGTCCTGTTCCATTATGTCTATGACAGAGGATACTATGCTGTCCAAAGAATAAATTCTGGATGACAGAGTCGTTAACCGATTGACAACTACAGAGAGAGCTTTCTCTAAATTAATACGATCAATTTTCCGTATTCGTTTTGCAGTCTCTGCTTGTGTCGCTTTCCGAGCTTCATTATAAATGGCATATATACCAGTGTATATAAAACGTTTATAATGCCGTTTCGCAGGTCCTTGTAAGATCCCTTAAATCAACACCATCTTTAAGTAAAGATAAGTGTTGTTTTACCTCTGTCAGTGTGGATGTTTGTAGCCAATCAAGGCACAGTTTCCCTACACTGTATGTTGTTACTATCCCTGGATGTTGTCTGTGGACATATGTTGGATCTGGCCTGGTGTATGTGAACCCTTGTGTCATGTTCAGGAATCTATCTTGACAGTTGTTTGCGTCTGTGGGCCAGATTAACCATTTTTCCCAATCAGGATCAGTTCTGTTTTTAAGTAAAATATTTTTTACGTCGACCCCTTCCTCTGTAGTGTTTTTACTATCAGGTGTAGCTGTAGGTATGGACGGTTTGTTCAAATCTTTTATCTTGGCTAGACCAACACAGGATGTCTGTTGCACAGTGTCGTTCAAAAACATTATTTGTTCTGGGATAATGCAGGCTCAAAATAAAGCTTCTATTCCCTGCACCTGCCAGTCTTTTGTGCCCCAGACAGTTTTTAATTCAATGTTGTCGCTGCAAAAGTCAAAAGCTAATAAGGACAGCTGGGCATAAAAGGCTGCAGAATAAATTTCCTTAGTATTAGTCAACATACTTTTCATTCCTGTATTATTAACATTTTTAAAGTAAAATGTTTCCGCATTTGAGACATTAAAACCTGAGAAGTATGGACATTTTTCATTGAATGTTTTTGAACTGCCTTTTGGTGGCGTAGGACAATGTTCCCATTGATTAAAAGTATAAACATTTCTATTTTTTCATAATCTGATGAACCTTCTAAGTATTCATGTTTTGTAAATTTTGCAGACATCTCTAAGTCTGACATCATATTATTAACATTCTCAAAGTCCCAATCATCAGAAAATGTGCTGGGTGAAACAAAGTCACTCAAGGAAACCTTGAATTGATGTGGAATCTTCAACAGCTCTGCAGGGCCAAAGATGGCATAATTAGTTCTGTCCCACACTATACCACCAGGTATAGGAACGTCTGTGATGTTCACTTACGTCAAGTCTCTTCGTTCACGATGAGATGATTTGTGTGGCTTGAGGAGTAAGTTGATGTTCTTACTTTCTGTGTCCATTTTACTATATCTTCCATTTATCAGCATTCCCAAACTTAATACAGGAATTAACCAAAGTAGGAGGTAAAGTACGCCTAGCACAATCCAAAGTCCAACTCATGGTGAAACAAGATACGTTTTTTCAAGATGCTGAAAAAGTTCTGTTACTTGTTCTTTAAAAGTTCTTTTTGCTGGCGTTGTTTCAGGCTCACTGGGATCCTCCGAATATGTCTCAAAGTTAATGAAATAGCCAGATGCAGTTCTGTCAATTGTACGTATTGGATCAGGATTACTTGAAATCACTGGAGCTACTGGATCCCTTGTCATGTTAGTATAGTCAGATAAAATATATAATTGTAGCGAGGTGTTTCTTGACAAACTGTTATTTGGGTCTCAAGAGGCACAAGTTCCATGGCTTTATTGCTTACTCCTTCTTTTCGCACTGCAGATTCCTCAAAGGTGATGAGTTTCTTAGTTTGAACCTCTTGGATAGTAGCAAGATTTGGTTGTCTGCTACATCATTGGAGTCCACTGAGCCTACAACTTATGATTGGCCACATGATGTGGTTTTACCAGGTCGATAGATACAAACCTGTTCTCCTTTCTTCCAGCAAGGGGCAGCAGTAACGCTGTTCTTGATCTGTGGATTGCTAGCACGGGTACTGGTTTTCTGTAAGAAGGCCCAAATTCCTTCATATCCGCCATCTTTTCCCTGACTAGATCCCCAATCTTTGGAATCCAGACAGGCCTTGCTGGGACGGGTGGTTCCCCTTCAGTGGTCGTGGCTTCTGTAATGTGTTGCTTTGACTTCTTCTTTCATTTAAGCCCTGCAAAACAGCCAAACAGTCTTTGATATCAAAGGGTTTTTGTTCTACCACTGAAGTGAGATGATCAAGGTCCCGGACAAGCATTCTAGTACCAAATAGGATTTCATATGGAGTGATTCCACCCAGAGAATTTCTTGGCAGATTATTTAGACTACATTGGACACTGATTAGATGTTTGACCCACCCGTCACCCGAGCCTAATACCCTAGCTGTTATAGATTTCTTTATGTCCCGGTTCTTTCTTTCCACTACAGAATTTCCCTCAGGATGAAATGGACTAGAATACCGCAATGCAGTGCCCATATGCATGGCTGCCTTGTAAGCTTTGGAGCTAAACGCAGGACCCTGGTCAGATGTAGCGTGCCGACTGTGTATGTGCCGATAAAGACTCGCAAATCTTTTATAACAGTTCGGGCATCAGCGGAGCGCTGAGGCCACATCCAAATGAATCTTGAGCATGAATCCACTGCGATTTATATTTGTATTTACCATCCCTCTGTAAGTGACCACAGTGGTCCAGGTAACTGCACTCTAATGGCTTATCTGAAATTAAAAGGGGCATCTGCGCCGGGCGTTTCACTGTTGAAACCTGCATTTTTTGCCAGATTTCACATTCCAAAACAGAATTTCTGGTCTGTTTCCCCATGCGTAGCCACCAGTATCTTTGTATGACACTGTGGCAGAAACAATTGCGTGTGCAGAGTCGAGTCATTCATGTGCTGCTAAGATTAGTCCTAATCTATGTTCCATGTTTGAAATTACTCTATCCCCCACTCCAGGGATTCGAGCAAAAGGAACATTATTCGCATCAGTTATATATGAGTATTTGAGTGGAAAGCCTTTTGGTAATGTTTTACCGCTGCCTTTGCTTGTCGCATTGAAAGCTAGCAATATTTTGCCACTATTTTTGTTTTAGAACGAGTGATTGCAGCTACGGAATCCATTTGCACAGATGCCTTTGCAGCTTCATCAGCCAATGAATTCCCTTCAACGTGAACGTCATCACGCTGATGACTCAGTGTATGGATCACATGAGTCTTTTGTAGTTCTTTCTGTAATTGAACTACTTGTTCCCAAAGCAACTTATGCTTGATTGTGCCACCTTTTGCGTCTTTGAAACCGTTTTGAATTCAGTTCTGCAAGTATTCATTGTAAGATTGAACACAGTAATACAAATCGCACACTATGAGTTCTTTAACATGCAGATACATGTCACCCTACAGATCACATCAGGTGATATCTGTGAACTAAGAAGTCTTTATTAAAAGTGCAGTTTTTAAACATGAATGGAGAAATATTCATGCCCCACCATGGTGACAATAATATTATTAGACTAATAGGTGTATGCAATAGCAAACAGCCTCTGTGTGGTGGTGTTTACATATATGTTTTCTTTCAAGTTTTTTGGTGAGCCCAGACAGTGGGACGAGGTGTTGGGGGAAGTGTGTAAGCAAGGAGGCCATTATAGCTTATATTCCAACAGCCTTTAATACCCCGCACCCACAGTTCCATGTAATGCCTTTTTGAGTCATTGGTTCAGACACAGGTTGTCAGGCTAGTGATGCTGGGGAAGAATCAGTCATATGTGCAATGGTTAGCACTCTGGTGTTTCAGTTTGCTGGCCAAAACTGTGCTCACGTCATCCGCAGGTCAGGCGTGGCCTGCTGGGTAATAATTAAAGGGGAGAGCCCCTACATGGGTTATCCCCCGGCACTGTTAAACTGAGTGTGCATGTCCCATTTATTCCTAGGCTATCCAGTATTAACTAATAGGCCTCACCCTAACCACAGTGTCCCCGAAGGTCAGTACATTGGGGATGGATGGGACCGGGACCCTCGTTTCAGCCAGCTGCCCCGATCTGCCTCAGCTACCGAAGTGCGCAACGACCGCAGTGCTGAGGAGCTGCGACCACAGTGTCATCAGGATCATCGACGAAGCGGCGTCAGAATCACAAGGGTAAGTGCTGCCTCACTCTGGTGCCCCGCATGCCCTGCTGCACTGGGGAGGTGCCCCAACGACATCCTGCATCTGTCCTGGTCCCTCGGCGAGCTGCACTGCTCGCTCAACTGCTGTGCACCTCGCAGGTCAAGCGCTGTCTCCGCTGGGGTGGTGCGTCTCAGCGTGAAGGCAGCCCTGTCACAGGAGACAAAGACAAGCCCCTACCTAGCATGCACGCGCGAGGAGTGTGTCTAAGTGAGGCGGAGGAGCACAGGGAGAGCGTGTAGGCCCTAGGACGTAAGAAGTGCTACCAGCGAGGAAGCTAGTGACCTGGAAGAAGGTCAAGGGCAGGACGGTGCACAGGGAAAAAATGAAAATCTAAATAAAATAAAAGGAAAAATTCACAGTGACAAAGTAGGGAGCCAGGAGCATACCTACAGACCAGGAAAAGTGAGGAAGCACTACCAACTGCTGTGGCTGCAAGGGGAGAAAGGCAGTGGAAGCACATGCAGCGTATCAGCAACAACGCACAGTGCTGCAAGAGTGCAAAGGCGGTGAGGAGACACAGCACACTAATGAAGAAGACAAGAGGGCAACTGACCAGAAAAGAGGCAACAGCAAAGAGTGTCATGACACAGATCACTGCACATATAGAGCGGAGAAGTACAGAAGGGAGAAAGAAAGGCACACACCCACAGAATATATGGGTGATGATGACCAAGGCAGACTCCAAAAGAACCCCAGTCCAACACGTACTTACCGGGGTATTGCCACCCTTCAGTGAACTGGAGGACCCGGCCACAGCATCCCGAGGTAAAAAATATGAATAGAGCGCCTGAACAACTATTTCGTAGCCACCAGGGAGACCGACTGGGCAGTGAAAAGGGCGCTACTTCTCCACTAGGCTGGAGACAAAATATTCAAGCTGTTTAATAACTTGCAGAATACAGCCCTTGCCATGGATTACGACGCTGCAGTGGCAGCATTAGACGCGCATTTCGACCCCCAACGTAAACCCGATATTGAACGATTCAAATTGCGCCAGGCCCACCAAAGGGAAGGGGAGTCAATTGATGCGTTTTACGCTCGCCTGCGCAAACTGGCCAGCACGTTCATGGAGGACAAGCGAGATAAGAGCCCAGCTCATCCAAGGGTGCTGGGATAAAATGCTCGGAGGCCTCATCCAGCGCCAACCGAAAACCACCTTGGAAGACATACTTATACTAGCAAGGACCCACAATCTCTCTGTGGCTCGGTCCGGGGATGTTTGTTTCCGGTCCAGGGAAGACATGGCTTGGCAGTTCGGGCTGGTCTGTTCCCATGAGGCACAGGGTCAAGACTGATTTGCCCATAGCTGTGTCTGACCTAGGGTGGTGAAGTGAGCTAAATCATGATGATGGATTCAACCCAGATCTGTGACTGGGGTGAGTGTCTGAAAAGTTTCAGCACTCCGTCCATCATCTCCTTGTGTTTGCTTTGTTCTCCCTAAATTGGCAGAGTATCGCCGGACGTAAGTCCCTTGCTCACTTTGCCACTGGATTCAAGCTAGCCTGGATGATGAGGGCTGTTAGCCATAACCGGTCTCAGGATGCTTGTTTCCGGTCCAGGGAAGACATGGTTTGGCAGTTCGGGCTGGACTGTTCCCATGAGGCACACGGTCAATACTGATTTGCATATAGCTGTGTCTGAACTGGGGTGGCGAAGTGAGCTAAAGAATGATGATAGATTCAAAGCAGATCTGTGACCAGGGTTGAGTGTCTGAAAAGTTTCAGCGCTCCGTCCATCATCTCCTTGTGTTTATTGGTCATTATGTAACGTAATTGGTGCTCATATAAAGTGCTCCAATACCTTTGGGATGAGTTTGTGCTGTGTAAAAATGACTTACCACATTTACTTTAAACCATGCGTATCTTACATCACTGAGATGTGTGATCTTAGTAGCAATGAGGTTGAACGCAATGAAAAATGAGCCTATTGCAATGTTGCATAAAAGTACTATCTACAAATAATTTCTGGATTAGATGCATTTAGCTTATTAAACCATGTTTCATCACGCACAAGTGCATCATTTGATCCCAATCCTTTAAGTAGGATATTACATTTGTAATGTTCTTAGTTCTTCATTTAGACTATGAAATCTTTAATGGTATGAACCTTTTTTTCTGTCATGCTTTACATATTTTTGGTGCTTTAGTACCAGGTAATTTTATAAACATATCGATACTCTTACAGACGTAAAATCGTTTCGGGAGAATTATACACCTTATCACATTGAAACTACCACTCTAATTTAGAATAAACCCATGCAACATTTGAAAGGTTGGTTGCTTCCCAACACCATATGTGTATGTGGTCTCTGAAGAATATTTTATGAAAACATTTTAAAGTGCCCATACTCCTCTCTTCTTTAAAGAAATATTATGTAATAACAAGTTTCTGCCTTTTTTCCATGCGTGAAACCTTATTTCGTTTCTATTCAGTGGAGCTATTTAAAAGTATTGGAAAGGAGAATGTTTTGAAAGATGACTTGACCTTTTCTGAAAAGGTCCCTGTGTTTCATGGAACTCAGAATAATTAGATCTCCCTGGTAATCTGACAGTGGTGCCCTGTACAAGCAGAAATGATGTTGTAATTTGCTTTGGGTTGCTGGTCCGACTGTCCCAGTGAAACAAGAGGTTGCGGGTTCTTGTTATATTTTTTTGCAAGCTATCACATCATTCCAATAACAGTCCTTATTCAAAGGCAGCACTTTAAATTGAGTTAGTAATTTTGTGTTAGTAGCTATGTTTCTGCTCAATGGTGCTGCTTGTAATGCACACAATGTTTTTTTCAATTCTTCCATTGCTAGTAAGTGCACATCCATGTCCTGATTCATACGAGATATTAATACTTACTCAAATGAATAAACAGTTGAATGATGAATAATAAGTATCTGAAAATGATGGTCTGGATCAAAAAAGTAACGAATTAGCATGTAAGGTCAGCAAATTTGACGTCTGTATCCCGCAATGATCGAGAAGACGAAATGTATTTAAAGTCCCCGAAAAAAGTACCGAAAGGCGACTAAATTCTGGCATTTAGCACAGCTGTCTACAAGAGTACATTGCCTAAGACGGTGACTCAAGGCTTCCAAATCAGTCCTTGTTAAATAAACTCAGTTTTAAAGGACGACCATTATTATGTCAGTCTGGTACATGAACTGTGTGCACAGTTTCTGTGCAGTTGTACAGATATGAAGATATGGAGCGCAGAACTCCCGGGAGCCGCCGGACATTAGGGCTGCCGAGCCCCGTGGAGAGTGTTCATGTTGGTGGTACCAGCACCCGGGCCCATTGTTGGGCATTCTGGCTTGGAGGATTGTAGCGTGAGACGTGGGTCCGGGCTTGTCTGCATGGGGACCACCAGCCCTTCTGGTCCCTCGGGGTACGCAGGTCTTACCCAAAGTGATGCTGGGCTTCTCTAGCCGGAGAGATGGCACAGGAGAGAAAGAGAGACTTCCCTCACAGTGGCTAACCAAGGGTTCCCTCCTCCCACAGGATGCTGCAGCCAGGAACGTGGGGCCGAGACAGCTCCAGCTTGGCCCACCTGAACTTCTGGGTCTGGTCAATGTGAATCCTGCCTGGTACCTCCCACAAACTGAACAAGGGAGAGGTTCTGAGGATGAGGAGAGTCCCTCCCTCTGTATGGGGACTAACTGGTCAGTCCGGTGACACCAAAGGGAACCCCTGATTCCTCATGCCACCTTCCCACTGCCACTTGTGGGTTGGGTGGGCCTGGGGTTAATTTCAGGACTTGATTCGCCCCCACAGATTTGATCTGCAGGATTACTGGACATTATCAACCACATCCTTCTCTCCTACCCACCTCAGAGGCTGCTATGGCTGTTTGTGCTGCATCACCAGGGACACTAGGGTAAGCGGACTGGACAAGGTAGACCACCCCTGTGAGATAACATTAGTTGGACTCGGGGAAAGACGTCCACAGACCCAGTGGGAGACACGCAGACCAGACCTTACTTGTACTTTGCTCCAATTCACTGAAGTTCCCTGGATGCTGCCAAAATCATGGAAAAGTAAACATTTTTTGAGGCTCTATACTAAACCAGGATGGACAAATTCATGGTGCTGTCTCCTCTGGGGGTTGACATCTCAAATAACGCCCAACAGACCCAGCAGCAGTGTCATCCCTGATGACTTAGAAAACAACCTGTAGTCATTCTAGGCCTCCAGTGAGGGAGCTGAGTCCAAGGTTGAAGAGGTGAGAATTGACTTCACCCTCCTCCACCAAGACCTATGCAACATGGCTAACATAGTGACCAAACAAGAGGTTCAGGGGAAGGATCACCTAAAATTATGCAATCCAGTACATTAATTTTGGGTGTACAAACAGTAGAGAGTAAGCAACAATAAATCATTAGAAAGAAAAAGGAGAAAGATAAAGAAGCCCTTCAGTTGAGAATCAATATTTTCATGTCAAAAAGTTATTATTTATTATACATAGTACAAAAAGGATTTTCTAAAAACAGCTGCGCTCAAGAAACAGTGCTGGTATACAAAACACATATCACAAACCAAACAAGTGGCAAACAAAAAAACGTTACATGTTACAGTAAAGGAACAACATAAACCAAAATAGTGTGTCCTTATTTAATTTGGCCACAAAAAGGCGTCGACGGCGTTTCGACCGCTGTATTAATGTGCGGTCATCTTCAGGACTCACAATTTTACTTGAGCGTTATATATATATAAAAGCGTATGGACAAATCATTCAATGATCGTCATCCCCCGGAGTTCTAAAAATTGTATTGCAAAGACGGATTTGGGACACACTGTATCCTAGATCTTAAGTAGTTTTTGTCCGTGGTGTCAGCGGGCTGAACCCCCATCCTGTGCGACTTCTTGAGGATATTGAATTGGAGCGGCCGATTGATTGGACGTACAAATTGGTGAACTTGTGACACCACGGACAAAAACTACTTAAGATCTAAGATACAGTGTGTCCCAAACCCGTCTTTGCGATAAATAACGACACATTATTTTTGTCTGCTGCATGTATGCCATTGGACTTAAGGAATTTGTTTTTGAAATATCACAAGTAGGTTGAAAAACTGGTGTATAAGGGTGTTGTTTGTGTTGTTTGTTTGATTGGGGGCAAGCCCTTGGAGTTATTTGTACATTTATTTGATTTTTATAATTTATTGTGGTGGGTGGGCTGCAGTTTTTGTAGGGGCCTAGTTATTTTTTGCCATTCAATTGTGGAAAAATTGTGAACAGTTTAATACATTTTCTCCCTGCTATTTAATACATTTGACTTGAATTATTTCACTTTGTTGTCTAGGCTTTACAGCCAGTAGGTCATGTACTGTTCATAGGAGCATGAAACAACTCTTTCTGTGGTGTCTGTTGAATTGAAACAACATTTAGGCCAGGGATGACATTGGATTAAAATTAGAAATATGAGGTATTTTTAGTGGTATCTCACTTTTTCCCCCCTGCAAACAGTGTATAGGTGTGGTAATGGATTTGGACGATGTGAGTTGTTGTATACATTTTTAGCCCTGTTTATTTAGATTTTTGGCATTGTTGAATTAATGCTGCGTTCTCTGTGTTACAAAGCCTCTTTTATCTGGTCAGTGTGTGTATGTGGGTTTGCCATAGGCCATCATTTGTCTTTGTTGTTCCCCATGCCATGTGGCTAGGGGTCATTTGGTATAGTCAGTGTTTACCGTAGGCCTGCATGTGTTCTTTGTTTTCCAGGCCTTGATCATGTGGCTGGTAGCCATTTTGTGTACCCAGCAAGTGTGCTTTGCTTTCTTCATAGGCCCGCATGTCATTTTTTTTTTGTGGCCGTGCCTCCTTTCTGGTTGTTGTTGTGTCCATGTGGCTGACGGCCATTTTATTTAGCTGGCCAGTGTGCTTTCCCAATAGACCTGCATGTCTTCTTTGTTTGTGCCATTGCCTTCTTGCTGGTTGTTGTTGTTTGGACCATGTACCTGGTGGCCCTTTTGTGTAGCCAGCCAGTGTGTTTTCCACATAGGCCTGCTTGTCTTCTCTGTTTGTGACCATGCCTTCTTCCTCAGAGTTAGCTGTTGTTGATGGCCATGTTGCACTGCCAGGCATCCATTTTGTGCGTCCAGACAGTGTGACCACTGGCCATAGGCTTGCATGGATGGTTGACAATGATAGCAATGTGCAGTTAATAAAAACCATTACAAAAATAAGTGCATCATTTGAAATTGATCAATGTGCATGCATAATTGAAAATTAAAACCATTTGTAAAAACATAATATGCATAGTCAATACTGTTACAGATCACATGATCATGATTTGTATTAGTCCTGTGCAAGAGTTCTTTTTTTTTTTCACAAGCTTTATGTCAAATTTAATCGATCTTCTATGAGTTGTGCAGGTCCATTGGCACTGGACGTGGGCTGATCCAAAATGGCAAGTACAACTTCTTACGTGATAGTAAAATCGAAATTATTTATTGGCTCTTTACGATGAGTCTCAGTTGTGGTTTCACTGTACACAGGACTTGTATTATTGCGGAACGGCAAGTAAGTGTTCCATGTTCATTGAACTTGGCCTTTAACCAGCTCCGACGTTCCTGCTTCAATGCTGGACAGATGCAGATCAGGTGGATAAAGTCTTGTTTTGCGGCACCACATAAGTCACACTCCTTGGAGCCTGGGGTCCTCCAGTCCGGTCGATCAGCATTTGTTGGAAGGCTGCCCATCCTTATGCTGAGGTATTTTAATTTGATGTATGACGGAAAGGCAAGCCCTAGATAGGCCACAGGTTTGGGCTTGTTATGCGATTGAAGTATCATCCAGGCATGTGAACGGTGGCTAAGGATTGACTTATCATTAATCAGGGAGTGACTGTTTGCCGCCTTTTTAACTACCAGCTTGAATGTCGGTACAGGTAGCTTGGTGTGCCACAATGATAGCAATGGAACAAATTAAAATGCTGGCAGATATTTTCCCTTATCTTTAATTGTTGTATTTAGATTTTTTGAATTTTAATTTTTTATTTTGAATTTCTTCTAAATTTAGTATTTAAATGTTTTCGAAAAAATATATATTTCTTATACAATCCAGTTTATTTTTTTATTTTTTGGGGCATTTTAATTAAAAAAAGTTATTTAATATATATATATATATATATATATTCAGAAATGATTTCTAATTTTATTAATTTGCATGTTTTAGTTTTAGATATTTAATTTAAAAATGTTATTTTTGTAAACCTTTTAAATGTATTGCTTTTTTAATTTACATTTTTTTTGTTGAGATCTAGATTTTTTCCCATTTTCCCAACATCTGGCATCAACCCATGACTGAAATAGGATTATTCCATTGTCACTTGCACCTCCCTGAGTGCCACATCCCTACGTGATGCACATAAAGCAAATACATACATATGTATGTTGTTGTTGTTGCTCTTTCTGATCCTTCCTGAGTGCACATCACATAATGAAAGTTTGTTGGTGTGGTTTTACGTATGGATAGTTAGACTGTATTATTGCTATGTCACGACACTAAATAATATTGTTTGTGTGTACTACTAATTGAACTGCAACAATGCTACGTTTCACTGATGTTCTTCTTGCTTGTTTGCTTTTAGGTGCACGAGAGAAGAGATATAACCCACAGTACTATCAGACAGAAGGCCTGTGCACGATGCGGGATGTGACTGACTACACAACTCAGTCATCTCTGCAGCTTGCTGTAAAGCTAACTGGCAGCTTCAAGATGGCCAGAAAGAAAGATGCTGCCAAGAAAATGGATATTGGGGAGGAGAAGAGGCAGATTTCCACCACTGGCGTGCCGCTTGCGACCTTTTTCAGGATAGATGTTTCTGCAACATTGGCTTCAGGCGAGCAAGGTGAGAGCAGCACTGCTGCATCAATAGTACATCCTTTCCCAACCTAAGCCCGGGACCATGTCTGTCAGTGAGGCAGCCAGTGCAATAATGTTGACGCCAACAAATAGTGATGATTAATTGGATTTGTCCCTTGCACAAAATAGTGCATAATCTTTTCAGGAAAAACAGCAAAGTGGACTGCAGCAGCATTGTACATTTGTCTGATAACAGAGCAGCACAGGAGGTTAAGCTTCCTTCCAAGCAAGAAGTTGAACATCCGCTTTTAGAATCATTGACTCCCAGATCTCCAGCAAGGAAAAGGGAGGGTACTACTGAATCATCTTCTCCAAGCACCACGTATGATGATGATGATGATGATGATGATAGGCGTTGGAGTACACTCCAACGGAGACCAGGAGACAACAGGAGAGGCAAGGAAAAAAAAAGCTCCAGAAAGACTTATACTTATGGAAGGGGATGAAGAGGAGGATGTCGATGGCAAGGTAGTCATGGTAAAATGTGACACAAAGGAATCTGACATTGCTATTCAACCAGATCCAAGGAATGTGGCACAGGTAGCACTGCCACCATCTCCCATATTTGCAAGCCCCAACTGAGACCTGCACCAACCCCTGCCTCAGGAGAAGCAGAGACGCAATCAGCCACATGCCCACCTACCATCAGTTCTTCTTCAGGCATTGGCTGTGGGCCAATAACAAGTATTCTTCACCAGTTTGTGACTTTTTTACAGTTAGCACCATTTGCCACACAAATGTTCATCTATGTAAGCCTGGTACAAATTATGGTACCGGAGGCCAGACAATCCACATTAAAAAACACAACACAGTCAAGTGGGAGGAGCACCTTAAAAATTAGCTGAACATGGTCATGGTGGTGGAGAGAGCTGGAAAATATCAGCTCCAAGTCCAATCATGGTGGAAGATGATGATGAGGAAAAAGAGGGTGGCATATTTATTGAAAGCAGCATTGTCCCCAGCATGTACCCGCAGATTCACCCACCTCAGCAACTTCACAATAGCACAAGAAGGCTCAGAAGGAGATGGAAATACCAAAGCATACATTTACTGACCCGCCGACACAATGTACATTGAGTCTACAACTAGCATCTACCTCTCAAAAGACGCCTGTGTCAGTGGCCCAAGAAAAGAAGAAAGTCCAACATTTGTACAATTGAAAGCTGGCAAAAATGGTGGCACTGAACCGCCTCCCTTTTCTTTTGTGGAAGGAGTTAGATTCTTAGAATTTGTGGCAGCTATCTGCCCAAAATGGAAGGGACCAAGTAGGACCTATGTTGCCATAGTGGCTGTTCTAGCGCTGACTTATGATGTGCTGCAGTTGGTTGGACAAGCTTTGCAGCAAAAGTGGATTGATTACATATACATCACTGTGCACTCGATCTCGTGTGCAGGGGTAAAGCACAAGATATCATCAGGTCTTCTCCCTGAAGAAAGTTTTAAGAGCATTCAGCGGCATGCAACAATGGCCATGCTTGCAATGAAGAAATCACATGCAGCTGCAAACATCTTGGAGGAATTTAACAGCAAGGTGTATGAATGGCTGTGACCGAGAGATCTTAGAATTAGATTTGTTGCCATGGACAATGACAGTAAAATAGTCAAGGCCATGCCAGACGGAGGCTATTTCAGGGTCCTATGTTTGGCCCATTGCATAAGCTTGGTGGTGCAAGACGTCCTCAAAAAGGAAGACATAGTCAGCAAAAGACTGACCACCTGCAGGAGAATGCACACTCATTTTAGCAATTATTTTAAAGCCTGAAAGCAGCTGAGGATTACTCAGCGTAATAGTAGAGCACCAGTTAAAGTCCTGATACAGGAGGTGCCAATATGTTGGCATTCCACCTTTTACATGTTGCAACGTCTGTTTGAGCATCAATAACAGTTCAATGACTATGTCATTCAAAGAGGAGGGGATGCGGTTGGGAAAGCTACGACCATGGATGCAGACAAATGGGATCTAGTCAAATGCCTGACAAATATGCTACTCTAATTTGATGTTTTCGCACCGAAAGTTAACAAGGAGGACAGTATGATGGGTTTAACTGTCTCGTTGTTTGCTCTCCTACGAGGCACAGGGTCAAGACTGATTTGCATAAGCCTAGGTCTGAACTGGGGTGGCGAACTGAGCTAAAGAATGATGATGGATTCAACCAGATCTATGACTGAGGTTGAGTGTCTGAAAAATGTCAGCGCTCTTTCCATCATTTCCTTGTGTTTGCTTTGTTCATCCTAAGTTGGCAGGCTATGCCCAGACCCAGGTTCCTTGCTCACTTTGCCACTGGATTCAAGCTAGCCTGGCTAATGAGAGGTGTTACCCTGAAACCGGTTCAAGGATGCTTGTGTCTGGTCCAGGGAGGTTCAGACTTGGCTGTTCAGGCTGGACTGTTCCCATGAGGCACAGAGTGAAGACTGATTTGCATAAGGCTGCGTCTGAACTGGGTTGGCGAAGTGAGCTAAAGAACAATGATGGATTCAACCCAGATCTGTGACTTGGCATGAGTGTCTGAAACATTTCAGCACTCCATCCATCATCTCCTTGTGTTTGCTTTGTTCACCCTAAGTTGTCAGGGTATGCCCAGACATGGGTCCTTTGCTAATTTTTCCACTGGATTTAAGCTAGCCTGGTTGATGAGGGTGCTAACCCGAAACTAGTGCCAGGATGCTAATTTCCGGTTCAAGGAGGACTTGGCATGGAAGTTCAGGCTGGACTGTTCCCATGAGGCACAAGGTCAAGACTTATTTGCATATGGCTGGGTCTGAATTGGGTTGGTGAAATGAGCTAAAGAGCTGTGATGGATTCAAACCACATCTGTGACTGGGGGTGAGTGTCTGAATAAATTGCAGTGCTCCGTCCATCATCTCCTTCTGTTTACTTGTATATTCAGGTTTGCAACTAGTATGGATGAAATTTAACTTAGTAAGAAATAAATTAACTGCTACTATTTTTTATCTAGACAGTTGTACACAATATAATTCATCATAACAGCATTTCCTATAAGGTTAAAAAAAGTTAGAGAAGTATAGGTCTAGAATCTATAACTAAGTGCTGGGCTGTTTCTTTAGTTATAAACACATAAACAGGTTAGCTCACTCCACCACCCCAGTTCAGACATGGCCATATGAAAATCAGTCTGACCTTGTGCCTCATGGGAACAGTCAAGCCCGAACTGCCAAGCCATGTCTTCCCTGGACCGGAAACAGGCATCCTGGGACCGGGTTTCGGATTAATAATCCTCATCAACCAGGCTAGCTTAAATCCAGCATAAGCAGGGAAAGTAAAGCCTTCTTAGCAAACATACATGAGGATTTTTATTTAAAATGCTAGCTTACTTGGGCCTGCTATCTGAATCTTCACGATAGACAGCCTCAACATTCCAATACCCCGAGATTCTACCCTATGAAGACCACGAAATCATGAAAGGACTTACTGGGATTAGCAGAGCCCTTGTCAGTGGCGCCGGTAGTTGGACCCAGATGACCAGCTTCTCCCGGGCCCTCAGAAAATGTCTCTCTTCTTGCCCATGGGTGCTGATGAAAGAAATTAAGAAAATAAATAAAAATAGATTAGTGATTCAGTTAATATTTTCCTATTTTTTTTTAATAAAAATCAAATGCAGTCACATACATTGCTAAAACAGATAACCTTATAGTACTGTTAGTTTCAAATCAATGCTGTCAACTGTAATTAAATCCATATTCCAAATTTCCTTAACAAAAACTATATTTGAAAGTAATGTATTGCAGTGAATGATCTTTGATTCTATTCCCATTTCTTTTCACCCTTGATGGACCAACTTAGTCTACCTTTTTTACAATTCAGAGATGCATTCTTCACATCACTGTGAATTCAATTAAATAACCTGTAACTGAACTTAAACAAAATCACACAGAGAGCGCACTACTCACTGATTTACTATAGTGACTGGAGAACAGTCTGCAATGGTTTCTTAATTAATCAGGCAAAGCGAGCGCCTGATGAGCGCATTAATGCGATAAGGTAGCAATGAGCACCTGCCTAGCAGAAACTAGAAACTGGATCTAACAAAAATATACCAGTGTAAACTAAACCTAACTTACCTCTGAGTGTGAGCAGCATGCTATTCGGAAAATATATGTTAGCATCCTAGAACGCAAACACAACAAATAATTAATACTCACGAGCCCCGGAATCTCGATGCCTAACATGTTGAGCAGGACCTGTTGCTGGTCCAGATTGTGTGCCCAGTGGTGCGTCAGCTGCTGGGTGGTGCGCCAAACCTGGCTGGTGCACCGCATGCATCAGTGTACCGTTTCCCACTGTCACCGATGCTCCCCCAGGGGGTAGCCACTACCGGGCCTGCTGCCTGCTGCCAGCATAGAGGGGAGGTGGCACTGCACAAAAAAACTTGTGCTGCCACCTCCTCCTCTCCAGAGGCTGCACACCTCTCTTCCAAGGCGAGGGCGTGGGATAGAAATAATAAGAAGGGAAAGTAAAGAAGAAAGATATAAGGAAAGATGGGGAAATAAAGTGAAAAATAATAAAAACAAAAACAAATACATCAATACAAAGACATACACTATTATAAAAAGAAAAGCATTAAGGGTAGAAAAGTAAGAGGATTACAAAGATTAAGGACCGATCAAATTTAGGACCAGCACCATAAGAGAGAGAAGAAAACCAAGATGGCAGTACCCATCCAGAGCGCATGGTGCTGTTCACGCATGATTTAGAATTCAAGAACACTCTTGAGAAGTGCATAGTGCGTTCACGCATGATTTTGGAGTGCATGAATGCAGTCTTCTTTCCCAATGCAGCACAGAAGGGTGCGCTGGCAAACTCTAAACACAAGCGGAGCTCCATTTAGCATGCAGGTTTTTTTTCAACTCCGTCTAATAGAACTACACAAACTCTGTCACCTCTAGTAACAAAATTGATTTTGGTTTAAAACCACTCACATTTGTCTGATCAACATCAAGTTTTTCATTAATCAAATTCAAAACTGGATTGTCAACCTAATTATCAGTGACTTTAAGTTCCCCCATAGTGTGTAAAAAGTCCATACCTTCTATAGATAAATTAGATGCTATGGGCCATATGTATGAAACTCAAATGGGTTCGCAAACGCCGAAATTCGCAGAATTTCGGCGTTTGCGAACTCATTTGAGCAAAATGGTATGTATGTAGCAAATTTCAGTGCAAAATAAGAATCGCAAATTTGCAATTCCTTATTGCTAATTGTCCCTAAGGAATCGCAAATTACCACCAACTTCAAGTTGGTGGTAATTTGCGAATTTCTTGAAAAATGCCCATTTTTGCATTTTTCAAAGTGCCATGTGATGCACATACATGCCCTTAGGGCATGTATGTGCACCACATGTGCACCCATGCTTATTTTAGGGGTGCAACAGGGTGTCCTTCGGACACCCCTGCACCCTTGAAATTATTCTCAATTTGCGATTAGCAAATTGAGAATCGCAAATTGAGAATAATTTCACATTTATTCCTATGGGCCTCCTGGCCCATAGAAATGAATGGGAAATTATTCCTTAATTGTGATTAGCAATTTGCTAATCGCAATTAAGGAATTTTAAGAAATCGCTAAAAAATTCGCGAATTTCTACATACATACCATTTTGCAATTCTCAAATTGCGATTCCTTAAAAATCGCTATTTGAGAATCGCAAAAGTGTATCTTGATACATCTGGCCCTATATCCCTTATGGACTGTACCAGAGATAGTCTTTTGGCATGCCAACATTTCAATTTTAATTTGCAGGTGTAATGAAATAAATCAATGCTACTGTTAGTATAATTGAATATGGCTATTTGACAAAAGGATAAAACCAAGGATAAGACTTAAATTTGGGGTTCAAAAAGTACTAAACTTGATAAATGTACCCATTTATTTTATGCAATGTATCCAATTACCATGTAGCCATCTAAATTGATTTGTATTTTTGCGCCTCTCTTGCTGCCTCCTCCGCTGCCTCGTCTTTGAATTCTTCATTTTGCCATCAGGTCAAAATCTTGAACATTTTTAGATTTTACTCCAACCACATCAAATTGCACTAATGCATAACTTTGACTAGCATTACTTACTGTTTTATTGGCTTTTCCTGTATTGGTAGTCACTGCCTCCTTTTGCCCTGTGTTGCTTATCATGGCAGAGGTGAAAGGTTGTACCAGTTGTGTTTTTTCCAGATAAGTTTCTTTCAAATTATCAAATTTGTGTCCAAAGTTTAAAACTTGTCTTTTATTCATAATCAACTAGCTTACCCGTCGCGCGTTGCTGTGATCTCAGAAGAAAGGAAATTTAAGGAAACTTGTTCTGATAACATTCAATTTACATTGTGTCATTTTTATTGAAACTTATTCATTTTAATATGGAAAACATTTTAAAGTGTTGTTTTAATTCTGTTTATTTATTCGGGTGCTTGTGGATACACGGTATTTTTTGTTTTTCCGTCTGGTGCGTACACGAATAAATCAGAAGGTTTTCCGACGCGTGAGCTGGCCACATACAGTTGTCCATGTGAGAAGCACAGATTCTCCAAATCTAGTCCACACACTTGCAGTGGTTGTCCTTGTGCTTTGATGATGGTCATTGCAAAAGCGAGTCGCACCGGAAACTGTAAACACTCGGTATTGGAAAGATTATGATGGCCCTGGGTGGCCGGGGGGCCGATATTTAACACATTTTTTAAAAAAAAGATTTTAGCCAGAAACCTTCGCGGGAGTGCACTCAACACTGTCCCAAAGTTTCATGCCGATTAGATGAATGGTGTAGTAATGCATAAAGGACAAACGGACATACTTTGGTTTTTATATATATAGATTTGAACTCTGTAAAATTTGCATTGTTTTTGACCTTTATCTCCTCTTCCACTATTTCCAATTGTATATTTGATTTATTCATTTCATGATCAAACTCATAGACACTGTATTTTTCTTTCAACGTACTGGTCAATTTATCTAAGTCCACTGATAGCCATTCCGTGTCCTTCATGACATATTTGATCAGCAATTTCAATATACTTGTAAAGCAGTTGTGATTGTTAGCAGCCCATTCCTCAATAATCTTGGGATCTGGATTGTTGAAGGTAGGGGTTATAAAAATCATGAGTCACCTAGGGGTTCTTTCACAATCCACATATTTCTGCAGGTGGTTGCCTCCCACCATTTTGCCTGTTCCTTCTTTGAGGCTTTCCATAGTTTATCCCATAATTACTTTCTGGTATGAAAATTATAAACATTAAAGCCATCTGTTTTATCACTTTCTATCCCATTCTTAGAAGGTTGAGTAAACAACTTTTCAGCTGCTTCTTTCCTGTGCAAATCTCTACTTGCTGCCATCATTCTGCACCCAAAATCCTTCTGTGCAAGAGTTTTAAAGGTGACTGGCTTCACCATCACACATCAACACGACTCTAGCCAGTAATTTAGCCCAACGTTGATTCCGTTAGCCTTCCTGCATACACATATTAATTGGGGTCTAGCCAAGTAATAGGAAATGACAGTTACTGCATTGGTGTGTAGATCGATTGATTGGCATCCTCCGACTCTACCGGTGCATCCTCACCTCCTCCGCGGGCACTGTCTTTCTCCAGTTTGTGCTGCCAACCCTAAATCCACGTCCAGATTAGGGGCGGACAGGGGAAAACTTCTCAATCCATCAACCAGTAAACTGCTGAATCCCTTGCCTCTTTTGATGGTGAGCCCGCAGTGGGGCCCGCGGTGGGGTAGTGAACCACTTAATTACTCCAACACACCCCTCCTCTGATACCGGAGTTACCCAAAAGAAGAGACAGGCCACAGCTCAATTCCTTTCAGCTTGATTAGTTTATTTAAAGCAGCAAAACTGCCCGACTCATTTCGGAGCCCATAGCTCCTTCATCATGGGTCAGTTACGTTCACACAATCGGTACGCAAATACCTGTGATTTCCACCACCAACAATAAAAGTTGAACTGCATGGGGCTTTTTCATTCAATGTGCCTATGGCAGCCATCTTATAACATTGTAAGAAAATGTTTCGTCACACATCCAGCTGAGCATTTGCTAACACAGGCTGCTACAACATAGTGGGGTTGTATAGTATGTACATCAAAACACTATTAATTGCAATGATGACAATAATGTAGTTGAACGCATAGCATTTACATATCACTTTTCTCCTTGCAAAAAAAGCTATTCATAAAGCATATTTACAGGTTTCTGCTTGTACCTCATGTCATAGAGATATTAGTTCAATACAATTCTTCCCCAGTGGGCTAAGATACTCATTAGAAAATCGAGTCCAATGCTCATGGTGTGGCATTATCTCACCGGTGCAAGGCTGGTGTAAACAATTGTAAGCAAATGCTATGCATTCAATGTTCTAAGATGGGCGGCACAGGCAACTTCAAGGAAAAATATCCGAAACTCTCCAATAGGCTCTATATGCTTATATAAAGAAACTAATCATGCTGAAAGGAATTGATCTGCATCTCTTCTCTTCTGCTGTTCGCGCTTTATAAATACTATTATTATTATTATTTTACTTAACTCCTGTATCGGTGGTCGCCAGTAGGTAGTTATAGTTAGGACCTAGTTACCATAGGAAAATCGCGACATTCTATTCCCAATAATTTCGCAAATTTTTTAAAACTTATGGCCCGCTTCAGGCCGCTCCTATCTTGAAAGTCTCCATGTGATTCAACAAGCAGGGCTGAGAAGAAAGGGGGGTCCCAAAACGTGTTTTCTCCATGCAATTATCCATAGGAAACTTGAGACACAGCTACAGTCCAAACTACTGAATGGAATTACATCAAATTTAGCAAAAAGGTAGCCCTTGGTACAGAAAGAGCCCTTTTTGTTAAATGGTGTAAATCCGTTCTGTAGTTTTTAAAATATTAATGGAAAAAGAAATATATATATATATATATACATATATATATATTACCTACTGGCGGTCGCCAGTAGGTATATATAGTTAGGATTTTTTCTCTATGGGATTTTTGAAAATTCTATGTCTAATAACTTTGCCGTTTGTGGACGGAATTGGCTGAAATTTTCAGGAAAATGGCACATTTTGTTTCTGAGCAGCCTTTGAAAATTTGGGGGGGGTTCGTCAAGGGGGGGCCGAGAAAAAAGGGGGGTCCCAAAACGCGTTTTTCCCATGTTAATTTCCATAGGGCGGTTGGCCTCACTTTTAGACCGAACGGCTGAATGGATTTGCACGAAACTTGGCAAAATTGTAGGGACTGGTAGCCCGATGTGCCTTTTGTAGGTCTCAATATATGTGCTCCAGTGGATTTTGAGAAATTAACGTTTAAAAAAAGATATATATCTGTAAGCGCGGACCGGGCAGCGGCCTAGGACGCGTACTTTTCGCGCAACGGAGCTTTGTGAAGCGAAGCTGATTGGTTCTCCGGCGTCTGTCAACATTCCAAACAGTCCGTAGTGGCCGCAAACAGTCCGTAGTGGCCGCCATCTTGTCTCTCGGTAGGATCGAGAGACAAGAGGAGGCCAAAGCGAAGGGGTAAATGACCATAAGGGGGAATAGTAGATCCTCGCTGACCCCCTAGGTTTGATGTGGAGGTTTTAAAAGGGCCCCGCGGGGCAAAAAAAAAAAATTATAATAATAATCTTACGGCTGAATGGATTTGCACGAAACTTGGCAAAATTGTAGGGACTGGTAGCCCGATGTGCCTTTGCTAGGTCTCAATATATGTGCTTCAGTGGATTTTGAGAAATTAACGTTCAAAAAAAGATATATATCTGTAACAGCGCACCGCTTCGCGTACTTTTCGCGTTACGGAGCTTTGCGAAGCGAAGCTGATTGGCTCTCCGGTGTCTGTAAACATTCCAAACAGTCCGTAGCGGCCGCCATCTTGTCTCTCGGTAGGATCGAGAGACAAGAGGAGGCCAAAGCGAAGGGGCAAATGACCATAAGGGGGCATAGTAGATCCTCGCTGATCCCCTAGGTTTGATGTGGAGGTTTTAAAAGGGCCCCGCGGGGCAAAAAAAATAAATAATAATAATAATCGAACGGCTGAATGGATTTGCACGAAACTTGGTAAAATATTAGGGACTGGTAGCCCGATGTGCCTTTGCTAGGTCTCAATATATGTGCTTCAGTGCATTTTGAGAAATTAACGTTCAAAAACAAGATATATATCTGTAACAGCGCTCCGCTTCGCGGAGATAAAATTATATCTGTATTACCTAGCTGTTGCTAACACCAGTTAGCGACGGCTAGTAGGAGATAGCGACCATCTTGGGCCCCACTTTGCATGTGAGTGATATTTATCACTAATGACATGCAAAGTGGGCATGCCAAGATGTTAGCGACTGGAAACAGTCGCTAACATCGCTATCTCCTATTATCAACTTTTGGAAATATTCGAGATAAGCGCGAATATCTCCAAAAAGTAACAGCTGCCCTGAGCAGTTCTTAGCCATGTTATCCTATGGGAGGTGGATAACATGGCTAAGAGGATTAGCTCGGTAATGCATGAATATCGCTGAGTTTTCAGCGATATTAATGCATTGCGGTCGGTTTTTATCGTATTTGCGATAAACTTTGATAATAGCAAGGTTTATCTGCGATAATTTCTGACGGTAAAAAAATCTTTGCAATGCATCGTTAGGGATAAATATCGCTTAACTTTGGTAATATGCCCCAACGTCTGTTAACGTTCGATTCGAAGGAAATCAGGAAGTGTTGAAAAACATTGTCTGCGCCATCTTGTCTTTTTTCAAATGCCACACTTTTGTCGTGCACGGCAGCCATTTTAGATGCCTTGACCAGACCCACTCTGTGCACGCTGTCGATCCTTAGCATGGCTCCCCACCCTCGCAAGCATCTCCCCCAGGCAGTGGTCACCCCCGCTCTCTGTCTTATGCATGGGTAATAAACCTCCCCCCATCTGCGCTGCTCTTTCCTGAGAATCACACCCTGTGCCCGCCCGACACCTCCCTTTCGCCCTATTCACTACTGCACCCTCTGACACTCCTTTTCCTCTGTGTCCGATTGTCCAGGCTGGTCCTAGGGTATCAGCTAGCCCTGCAGATGTAGTTTATGGCCACAGCTGTAAAGATTCACCCCTCTTCAAAGGAGTTATAGTAGATCAAGGCCCACACTCGATGAGATCCGTCACAGCAGAAGCGTTGCTATTATCTGAAAACCATCCTGTATTGTGATTGGGGAGGGGACCGAGCGTGAAGCGGAAGATTCCAGGGATGACTCTTTGTACATCAAAGTTTTTACAATTATGTGTCACATTAAAAATATATAGCACTCCGACAAAGTAGTAAGATTATAAAACTTTAATAATTTATAAATATATACAAGAAAACAAAAATAGTAATAACATATAAACATTTTTAGGGAAAAACAACGAAGTAGCGGTCGGCTGTGCGAATAGTCCCAACGCAGCACAACGTCCAGATTTCCGGCGTGGGGCGGGTCATCAGTAGCAAACTGTTGTGCGAATAGTTCCAAGGCAGCAGAACGCGCTGAAATCTAGATGACACGAAAGTGATGTCTAGTAAGTTGCCACCCAGCAAATAACGGCGTGGGGCGTCGCGGGGGGTGGGTCTTCAGTAGCAAACTGTTGTGCGAATAGTTCCAAGGCAGCAGAACGATGGCACCAAGGTGATGTCCAGTAAGTTGCCGCACTGGTTTTGGTATCCTACAATGCTGCTCCGAATAACGGCGTGGGGCGCCCCGGGGGAGGCGGCGTGAACGGGCCTCTCCAGGTGGAGTGTCATCTGTTGTAGTGGGGCGCCCCTTTACCGTTTCAGTTGCCATTCCGTCCGTTTTTGGTCCACTGTGTCAAAAGCCGCAATTCAGCTGAGTTGCGCCCACTCTTGCGGTGCAGCGATAGGCGGCTGTCACAGGACTCTCAAAATGGCGGCAGGCTCTTTCCTTTTTGGGCCTGGTCCACTGAAATGGCCCTGGGACACCTTGGAAATCGGACGCTTGTCTGCTAGGTCTTGGACCCCATTCTCGAAAGCGTCCCCTCCGCCTTGAGAATTCATCAAAAGTTTTGGGGGCCCCGACTCCTGCAGGCTTCTGGTGGGGAGCGGCTGCCATGATTGCTCGCGGAATGACTACGACGGAGCTACGAGATGGTGGTGCTCTCATGCTGACGCCAGCTTCAGTCTGAAACATCCAGAAACAAGGTGGGGCTTTCATCGTTTGGAAAAAAAAAAAGTTTTCATCCAATGAAAAGTGTTGTTTTTAGGTCATATGATCAAGCCTTCCATCATTAGGAAACCAAAAGTAAAATGAACCAATGAAAAGTTTTATAAACAAGTTACATGACCTGTTATGCGGCATAGGGTATAAAATGCGGAGAAAATACGTTGGCACGTGAGGCGGCGTCAGTAGCGGACCGATGTGCGAATAGGCCGAAGGCAGCACAACGCGCCAAGATCCGGATGACACCGAGGTGGTGTCCAGCAAGTTGCAGCACTGGTGTGGCCATCCTACAATGTTGAAAGTCGGCGTGGGGCGCCCCGTTGGCCTGTGAGTTTGCGTCAGTAGCGGACCGATGTGCGAATAGGCCGAAGGCAGCACAACGCGCCAAGATCCGGATGGCACCGAGGTGGTGTCTAGTAAGTTGCCGCACTGGTGTGGCCATCCTACAATGCTGAAAGTCGGCGTGGGGCGCCCTGTTGGCCTGTGAGATGGTGTCAGTAGCGGACTGATGTGCGAATGGGGCCAAAGGCAGCGCAACAATATTTTCTGACGAGAAGACACCACAAGGCGCTGAGATGCCAAGATCCGGATGGCACCGAGGTGATGTCTAAGTTGCGGACTGATGTGCGAATGGGGCCAAAGGTAGCGTAACAATATTTTCTGTATGGAAGATACCACTAGGCGTTGAGATGCCAAGATTCGGATGGCACCGAGGTGATGTCTAGCAAGTTGGTGTGGTCATCCTACAATGCTGAAACTCGGCGTGGGTCGCCCCATTAGCCTGTGAGATGGCGTCAGTAGCGGACCGATGTGTGAATAGGCCGGAACCAGCACAAGGCGCCAAGATCCGGATGGCACCGAGGTGGTGTCATAGTTGAGAGTTCTGAGCAGCGCTTGTAACACTGTCTGAAGCTTATTTGCACCTGCTGCAGCTTCACTATTGCCCTGGTGTGGCCTAAGATCGCCCATGACATAGGCGGCCACCTCCCGGGGTCCGGCGGAACTTTTTTCCTTTTCCTTTCTGCATCTTGTCCCAAATTCGTTTGACCTGAAGACACGACCAGGTCCCTGAATGTGTGCAGGGGGACGCTATTGATTGAATCAAAATGGCGGCTTCACACAAAGCTGACTCAAGCGTTTTCTGGTGGTTTCATAGTTGAGAGGCACTTCATCTGCAGTGGGGCGCCGAGATCCGGATGGCACCGAGGTGATGTCTAGCAAGTTGCTGTGCTTGTGTGGTCATCCTACAATGCTGAAACTCGGCGTGGGTCGCCCCATTAGCCTGTGAGATGGCGTCAGTAGCGGACTGATGTGCGAATAGGCCGAAGGCAGCACAACGCGCCAAGATCCGGATGGCACCGAGGTGGTGTCCAGCAACTTGCCGCACTGGTGTGGCCATCCTACAATGCTGCGCCGAAAGTCGGCGTGGGGCGCCCCGTTGGCCTGTGAGTTCGCGTCAGTCAGTGGGGGCTGTTTGAGGATCTGACTGCATTGGAAAGCAATGTGATGCTGTGCGTCGCCCCCAAGATGGAGGTTCCTCGGCTGCAGTGGGGCGCCCCTTGGTGTTTCACTCGCTATGCAGCTGAGTTGCGTGCGCACTTGTGGCGAATAGGCCGAAGGCAGCACAACGCGCCGAGATCTGGATGGCACCGAGGTGGTGTCCAGCAATTTGCCGCACTGGTGTGGCCATCCTACAATGCTGCGCCGAAAGTCGGCGTGGGGTGCCCCGTTGGCCTGTGAGGTGGCGTCAGTAGCGGACCGATGTGTGAATAGGCCGGAACCAGCACAAGGCGCCAAGATCCGGATGGCACCGAGGTGGTGTCATAGTTGAGAGTTCTGAGCAGCGCTTGTAACACTGTCTGAAGCTTATTTGCACCTGCTGCAGCTTCACTATTGCCCTGGTGTGGCCTAAGATCGCCCATGACATAGGCGGCCACCTCCCGGGGTCCGGCGGAACTTTTTTCCTTTTCCTTTCTGCATCTTGTCCCAAATTCGTTTGACCTGAAGACACGACCAGGTCCCTGAATGTGTGCAGGGGGACGCTATTGATTGAATCAAAATGGCGGCTTCACACAAAGCTGACTCAAGCGTTTTCTGGTGGTTTCATAGTTGAGAGGCACTTCATCTGCAGTGGGGCGCCGAGATCCGGATGGCACCGAGGTGATGTCTAGCAAGTTGCTGTGCTTGTGTGGTCATCCTACAATGCTGAAACTCGGCGTGGGTCGCCCCATTAGCCTGTGAGATAGCTGTTCTTTGGATTTGGGCCTGGTCCACTAAAATGGCCCTGGGACACCTAAGAACTCGAACGCTCGATTTTTTTTTCCTTTCCTGTACATGCAAAAAAAGGTAAATGCCCGGTATGTTACACGCTTCATCTGCCACGATGAACTCTCCAGAGGAAACGAAAAAATATATAGTTGTGGTAACTATACCATGCATCGTCATATGGAGAGGTGGCACCAATTAATTATAGTGCTGCATAAAAGAGAGATTTGGAGGAGAACCCCTGACCTGCTAGTACATTCATCAAAGAAGTGGCACTGAGAGCTTCAGAGGCAAGGGAAACGGTCCCAAATATTTAGAAGAACTTTGGAAAGATTAAAATGACATGTTTAGATTGTGGTAAATTAATTTCATGTGGGCAGATGAGTGTTACTCTAATAAATACAGCATATGAACATCATCATAGTCGATGGTTGGTAGAGACATTTTGACTATATCCTGGACCTGCCCGTCCTCGCCCAAAATGGCGCCGGAATAAATGGGACTCGTAACTCCTTGTTGTGTACTGGTTGCAGAACCTTGAAATCACGAGATACGTATGCAGTTTTGAAGCACATGGCGGGCGGGGACGAGAATTGATTGAATATTTTGACATCCCTATTGATATTAAGTTCTGATGTGTTATTGATTACTGTACTGTTGAAAGTTCGAATTAACGTCACCCATGGTACTTGCCCGCAAATGTATATCTAGATAATTTTATTGTAACTGGCTCTGTCGTATTTTAATTATAAAATGTACGTCCACCGATTCCATAACTGTTAGACACCTTAGTTCTTGCAACCTAATGGCCCGCCCGTTACGTTCCTCTACAGTGTAAATGTCTACTCATCACATACGATTACAATTTGCTCCGTGGCCGGCCCACGTGGTTATAGGCTCGTATTTGTATAATGAAATTTTCACAATAAAGGTTTTTAAAAGAAAACATGGTAGTAGTATATACATTGGTAAAGTTTGTAATAATAGTCACTGTTTTAGAATCATTAAAAGGCAAGTGAAATAAAGCAGACCAATTACATGAAGGGTAAAAGGTATAATACGAAGGAACGCAGTAAAGATAAATGGTCAAGGGCTGTTGTGTTTTCTATTCCTGCAACATAAAGTGATCGATAAGAATCTCATATTCAGGCGTATCGGCGACTAAGACAGCAGGTCGACCCTCTTTTGCTCAACGGCTCCATCATGGGACGAAGAAACGCTCTTTTTCTCGAAAAAAGAATATATTTTACTTGCAGGACAGTTGTAAAATTTCCGGGAAAGTACATTAGCCTGGAACATTATAACATATATTTAAGAAAAAATAATGTTCGGAAGTAATGAAAAGCGTAATTTTTAGGTCATATGAGCAAGCCTTTCATCATTACAATAAGAAAAGTAAAATGAACCAATGAAAAGTTTTATTAACAAGTCACATGACTTGTTATGCTTACGTTACGCGCTGCGCGCCCCGGATGACTTCCGGATGCGCTAACGCGGCGCGTCATATGACGCATTACGCGACAACGCAGGTCCAGAATATAGTCAAAATGTCTCCACCAACCAGCGGTCGGAACACAACCCCTTTCAGCAGGCTAAATAGTTCTGTTAAATGAGAACAGAAGGGACAGGCAACAAGAACCATCAGTGAAAGAGGGGAGGGCTAGTTCTTCTCTACCGGGTTACATTGGGGCGCTACCGGAACTGATCGAATTGGTAGTCTACAGTGTTTCTGGATGTTTCAGACTGAAGCTGGGGTTAGCATGAGAGCAGCATCATTTCGTAGCTCCGTCGTGGCCATTCCGCAACCAATCATGGCAGCCGCTCTTTATCGTTATTTTGGGCGGGGTGGGTGGCGGAGCCGAGCTGTTTTGCAGCCATCATTGTGTGGAGTTCAGTTCATCTCACTAGTTTTGTATTTGTCATGAGGGGTTGTTCCTAATGTTTCTATTTTAGCGAGGTCAAAAAGAGATCCCATTAGTGGCCTACTGATTTTGCTCGATTCCTTTTCTTTTTTTTTACACGATTTTTCGTTATCTGCAAAGACTAAACAGAGTATTGCGACTCTGTGTTTGTTTGTAAATAGAGAATGAACCAA
This sequence comes from Lissotriton helveticus, assembly GCF_964261635.1. Classification (NCBI taxonomy): domain Eukaryota; kingdom Metazoa; phylum Chordata; class Amphibia; order Caudata; family Salamandridae; genus Lissotriton; species Lissotriton helveticus. Next base: position 2,034,982,259 of record NC_136059.1, on the reverse strand, counting down.
AGAGAACTAATTCTAAAACAGTAAATACTTGGATAACAATCAATCAAATGGAGAGAGAAGCAGGCACGACGGATTACAACGGGGGCAAAGGCCTGCGTTAACTACCTTTCACTATCTGCAAAGAGAGAGTACTCCTAATAGAAATGAGGGGGGGGGGGCACCATTCAAAGCAGATCAGTGTGCATAAACACGAAAATGTTTTCACTTACCACGTACTTGACATTCGACAGCTTATGATATTTGCTATTAAAAAACCATTGAAATTCACTGAAAAAACCATAGGTTATAGACCATATATAGTTAGGAATTAGCATTTACAAAACCTTGAAAATTCACTGAAAAAACCATAGGTTATAGACCATATATAGTTAGGAATTAGCATTTAAAAACCTTATTTTACTCACACAAAACCATTGAAATTACATATATAGTTAGTTGCACTAACTATATATCGCGCACCTGCAATCCACTGCTGATGATGTCACATATTACATCATTCATGACATGGTCAGTGACATCACTGATGACATCACTGATGACATCTCAAATGACATCACTGATGACATCACTGATGACAACATCCAGTGACTGTATGTTTCTGTAAAGTTAAAATGTGTCTTACATATTGAAGAATGAGTGGAAGTATAAGTGTCTGGACAAAGGATTTAGTAGGTGCATGACTGAATGCATGAGTGAGTGATTAAATGTGTCTCACTGAGTGCATGGGTTAGTGACTAAAGTGTCTTAATTTGTGCATCATTATGTCTGTTGTTCTGTAAACTGCTGCATGTTTTGATCAGTAGCTATATAATTAACTATATGGGTTACTGATTGATTGTCCAAGTATTTGTATGGGAGACTGAGTGTGTGTGTGGCTGGCTGGGAGGTGTGTGACTCTGTGCAGATCAATGTGTACTTGTATCAATGATTGTATAACAAGGTAAGTATGTGTTAGTATATGTTTGAAAATGTAAGGTGCTCTATGTTTAACTGTATAGACAAGAAAATGGAAGTGTCATTGATTCTTTACAGGACTGACTAGGTGTGTGAGTAACTCCATGGATGAGTGGCAGACTGTGAGTGTCTGTATAGGTGTATGAGTGCATATGATAGTGTTGTAAAGATGAGTGATTGTATGTATGAATGATAGTATGGGTGAATGAGTGAAGGTGTGTGTAGACGTAGGAATCAGTGAGTGCGTATGTAGTAACTAGTATTGGTGTGTCAATGGTTTCAAAAATTATATTCTGTATTTAACACTGGGTGAAACAGAGGTTATATTAAAATGTGAGGAGATGCATTGTATTGTCATATGAATGATATCATCAGTGATGTGGTCATTGATGTCAAATGAGATGTCATCAGTGATGTCATCAGTGATGTCATTTGAGATGTCATCAGTGATGTCATCAGTGATGTCACTGACCATGTCATGAATGATGTAATATGTGACATCATCAGCAGTGGATTGCAGGTGCGCGATATATAGTTAGTGCAACTAACTATATATGTAATTTCAATGGTTTTGTGTGAGTAAAATAAGGTTTTTTAAATGCTAATTCCTAACTATATATGGTCTATAACCTATGGTTTTTTCAGTGAATATATATATATATATATATTCACTGAAAAAACAATAGGTTAGAGACCATATATAGTTAGCTGGACATTTTATTGACATAAAACCAATGAAATTCCATATATAGTTAGTTGCACTAACTATATATCGCGCACCCGCAATCCACTGCTGATGATGTCACATATTACATCATTCATGACATGGTCAGTGACATCACTGATGACATCACTGATGACATCTCAAATGACATCACTGATGACATCATCTAGTGTCTGTGTGTTTTTGTAAAGTTTAAATATGTTTTACATATTGAAGAATGAGTGGATGTATGGAAGACTGAGTGTGTGTGTGGCTGGCTGGGAGGTGTGTGACTGTGCATATCAATGTGTACTTGTATCAGTGATTGTATTAGAGAGTAAGTATGTATTAGTATATGTGTGAAAAGTATGGTGTTCTGTGTTTAACTGTATAGATGAGGAAATCGAAGTGGGATTGATTCTTCACAGGACTGACTAGGTGTATGAGTGCATATGATAGTGTTGTAATAATGAGTGACTGTATGTATGAGTGATTGTATGGGTGAATGAGTGAATGTGTGTGTAGACGTAGGAATCAGTGAGTGTGTATGTAGTAACTGGTATTGGTGTGTAAAGATGTCATCAGTGATGTCATTTGAGATGTCATCAGTGATGTCATTTGAGATGTCATCAGTGATGTCATCAGTGATGTCACTGAAGTATGGTGTTCTGTGTTTAACTGTATAGATGTGGAAATGGAAGTGTGATTGATTCTTTACAGGACTGACTAGGTGTGTGAGTAACTCCATGGATGAGTGGCAGTGTGTGAGTGTCTGCATAGGTGTATGAGTGCATATGATAGTGTTGTAATAATGAGTGACTGTATGTATGAGTGATTGTATGGGTGAATGAGTGAATGTGTGTGTAGACATAGGAATCAGTGAGTGCGTATGTAGTAACTGGTATTGGTGTGTCATGATGTCATCAGTGATGTCACTTGAGATGTCATCAGTGATGTCATCAGTGATGTCATTTGAGATGTCATCAGTGATGTCATCAGTGATGTCACTGACCATGTCATGAATGATGTAATATGTGACATCATCAGCAGTGGATTGCGGGTGCGCGATATATAGTTAGTGCAACTAACTATATATGGAATTTCATTGGTTTTATGTCAATAAAATGTCCAGCTAACTATATATGGTCTCTAACCTATGGTTTTTTCAGTGAATTTTCAAGGTTTTGTAAATGCAAATTCCTAACTATATATGGTCTATAACCTATGTTTTTTTCAGTGAATTTCATTGTTTTTTTAAAAGGCAATATCTATAGCTGTAAAATATATTCTTTATTACGTGACGTATCACGTAGCCACGTGAGACGCCTCATGACGCGTCGCATAACCGTGACGTATCGGCTCTGCAGCGCAAACAAAACCCGTAACGTAAGCGTGCCGGAGCACGCTTACAGATATATATATTTTTTTTAACCTTAATTAGACAAAATCCACACGTGCACATATCTTGAGGCCTTGCAAAGGCACATCAAACAAACAGTCCCTACAATTTTGCCAAGTTTGCTGGAAATCTATTCCCTTAATTTTTTTTTTACTGTTTCTCTTGGTTTTCCCCTTGTTACGCTTACCGGGACGCTACCCGGTACGCGAACCGGACGCTCCAAAAACACAAGATGGCGGACTCCCGTTACGCTGCCGGTTAGCTGCCCGGTTCGCGTACCGGGAAGCGCCTCTACCGCGAAAAATCGCGGGGGACTTTAATATCCCCCTCATCAATCCTAGGGGGTCAGGAGGGGTTTACCTTGCCCCCTTTCCTTCATTTCCCCCTTCTTTTTTCACCACATCTTGTCTCTCGAACCTACCGAGAGACAAGATGGCGGCCGCTCCGGACTGTTTACAATGTTGACAGCTACGCTGCCGGTTAGCTGCCCGGTTAGCTGCCCGGTTAGCTGCCCGGTGAGCTGCCCGGTGAGCTGCCCGGTTCGCGTACCGGGACGCGCCTCTACGGCGTAAAATCGCAAAAAAAATTTTTTTTTATTTTTTGCCCCGCGGGGCACTTTAATATCCCCCTCATCAATCCTAGGGGGTCAGGAGTGGTCTACCTTGCCCCCTTTCCTTCATTTCCCCCTTCGTTTTTCACCACATCTTGTCTCTCAATCGTACCGAGAGACAAGATGGCGGCCGCTCCGGACTGTTTAGAATGTTGACAGACACCGGAGAGCCAATCAGGGGCGCTAACCGGAGCGCTGTCACAGATATATATATTTTTTTAAACGTTAATTTCTCAAAATCCACTGGAGCACATATATTGAGGCATAGCAAAGGCACGTCTGGCAAACCATATCTACAATTTTGCCAAGTTTCATGTAAATCTATTCAGCCGTTCGAGCTAAAAGTGAGTCCAACCGCCCTATGGAAAAATGAATGGGAAAAACGCGTTTTGGGACCCCCCTTTTTTCTCGACCCCCCCTTGACGAAACCCCCCAAATTTTCAGGGGCTGCTCGGAAACAAAATGTGCCATTTTCCTGAAAATTTCAGCCAATTCCGTCCACAAACGCCAAAGTTATTAGACATAGAATTTTCAGAAATCCCATAGAGAAAAAATCCTAACTATATATACCCACTGGCTATCGCCAGTGGGTAATATACATATATAAACATATATAATCTGCATATCTATATAAATATAAATGCATGCATACATATACATATATGCATACATATGCATGTTATTTACATGAAAGTTTTAAAAACACTAATAAAAGCAAAGCTAAAAAGCCACCTCATTACAAACAGAATGGCTTTAACTTAAACGAGGGCGAGATCTATTGCATTTTCAATGCTTGTTTACTTTGGTTCTATCAAGAAGGCATTCAGATGTGTCACACATTTGCCATAAATTCTGAATGTTAGCACTCTAGTTGCTCATTAGATCACTGTAGTAAAGCTAGTGCTCACCAGGGAAGTCTGCTGCTAATCATGGTTTGCAGCCATTTTCCCGCATTTTTTATCCCGCAGACTTTCAGTCCGCATACCATTATCCCGCAAGGTCATTGACCTCGCATACCATTATCCCGCATTTTTTCAAAACGCATGTGCATTTATCGCGCATGCCTTTACAAAGAATTACGTTTTAAAGGCATGTATGGTAAATGCATTTGCGTTGTGAAAACCACGATGACGAGAGAGGTAAGTGGGTTTGTGTTAATTTTTTCGTGGGTTAGTGATTGTGTAGTGTAGTGTAGTGTAGTGTTGTGTAGTGTAGTGTTGTGTTAGTGTGGTGTAGAGTTGTGGTGGTTGTTTAGTGTAGGGTCGTGCTGGGGGTAGTGTTTTAGGGTTTAGGGTTGTTTTGTAGTGTTTGCGTAGTGTAGGGTCATGCTGGGGGTAGTGTTTTAGGGTTTAGGGTAGTGTTGTAGTGTTTGCGTAGTGTAGGGTCATGCTGGGGGTAGTGTTTTAGGGTTTAGGGTTGTGTTGTAGTGTTTGCGTAGTGTAGGGTCATGCTGGGGCTAGTGTTTTAGGGTTTAGGGTAGTGTTGTAGTGTTTGCGTAGTGTAGGGTCATGCTGGGCGTAGTGTTTTAGGGTTTAGGATAGTGTTGTAGTGTGTGCGTAGTGTAGGGTCATGCTGGGGGTAGTGTTTTAGGGTTTTGGGTAGTGTTGTAGTGTTTGCGTGATGTAGGGTCATGCTGGGGTGTAGTATTTTAGGGTTTAGGGTAGTGTTGTAGTGTTTGCGTAGTGTAGGGTCATGCTGGGGGTAGTGTTTTAGGGTTTTGGGTAGTGTTGTAGTGTTTGCGTAGTGTAGGGTCATGCTGGGGGTAGTGTTTTAGGGTTTTGGGTAGTGTTGTAGTGTTTGCGTAGTGTAGGGTCATGCTGGGGTGTAGTGTTTTAGGGTTTTGGGTAGTGTTGTAGTGTTTGCGTAGTGTAGGGTCATGCTGGGGTGTAGTGTTTTAGGGTTTTGGGTAGTGTTGTAGTGTTTGCGTAGTGTAGGGTCATGCTGGGGGTAGTGTTTTAGGGTTTTGGGTAGTGTTGTAGTGTTTGCGTAGTGTAGGGTCATGCTGGGGTTAGTGTTTTAGGGTTTTGGGTAGTGTTGTAGTGTTTGCGTAGTGTAGGGTCATGCTGGGGGGTAGTGTTTTAGGGTTTTGGGTAGTGTTGTAGTGTTTGCGTAGTGTAGGGTCATGCTGGGGGTAGTGTTTTAGGGTTTTGGGTAGTGTTGTAGTGTTTGCGTAGTGTAGGGTCATGCTGGGGGTAGTGTTTTAGGGTTTAGGGTAGTGTTGTAGTGTTTGCGTAGTGTAGGGTCATGCTGGGGGTAGTGTTTTAGGGTTTAGGGTAGTGTTGTAGTGTTTGCGTAGTGTAGGGTCATGCTGGGGTAGTGTTTTAGGGTTTAGGGTAGTGTTGTAGTGTTTGCGTAGTGTATGGTCATGCTAGGGGTAGTGTTTTAGGGTTTAGGGTAGTGTTGTAGTGTTTGCGTAGTGCAGGGTCATGCTGGGGGTAGTGTTTTAGGGTTTAGGGTAGTGTTGTAGTGTTTGCGTAGTGCAGGGTCATGCTGGGGTGTAGTGTTTTAGGGTTTTGGGTAGTGTTGTAGTGTTTGCGTAGTGTAGGGTCATGCTGGGGGTAGTGTTTTAGGGTTTAGGGTAGTGTTGTAGTGTTTGCGTAGTGTAGGGTCATGCTGGGGTGTAGTGTTTTAGGGTTTTGGGTAGTGTTGTAGTGTTTGCGTAGTGTAGGGTCATGCTGGGGGTAGTGTCTTAGGGTTTAGGGTAGTGTTGTAGTGTTTGCATAGTGTAGGGTCATGCTGGGGGTAGTGTTTTAGGGTTTAGGGTTGTGTTGTAGTGTTTGCGTAGTGTAGGGTCATGCTGGGGGTAGTGTTTTAGGGTTTAGGGTTGTGTTTTAGTGTTTGCGTAGTGTAGGGTCATACTGGGGGTAGTGTTTTAGGGTTTAGGGTAGTGTTGTAGTGTTTGCGTAGTGTAGGGTCATGCTGGGGTGTAGTGTTTTAGGGTTTTGGGTAGTGTTGTAGTGTTTGCGTAGTGTAGGGTCATGCTGGGGGTAGTGTTTTAGGGTTTAGGGTAGTGTTGTAGTGTTTGCGTAGTGTAGGGTCATGCTGGGGTGTAGTGTTTTAGGGTTTTGGGTAGTGTTGTAGTGTTTGCGTAGTGTAGGGTCATGCTGGGGGTAGTGTTTTAGGGTTTTGGGTAGTGTTGTAGTGTTTGCGTAGTGTAGGGTCATGCTAGGGGTAGTATTTTAGGGTTTAGGGTAGTGTTGTAGTGTTTGCGTAGTGCAGGGTCATGCTGGGGGTAGTGTTTTAGGGTTTAGGGTAGTGTTGTAGTGTTTGCGTAGTGTAGGGTCATGCTGGGGTGTAGTGTTTTAGGGTTTTGGGTAGTGTTGTAGTGTTTGCGTAGTGTAGGGTCATGCTGGGGGTAGTGTTTTAGGGTTTAGGGTAGTGTTGTAGTGTTTACGTAGTGTAGGGTCATGCTGGGGTGTAGTGTTTTAGGGTTTTGGGTAGTGTTGTAGTGTTTGCGTAGTGTAGGGTCATGCTGGGGGTAGTGTTTTAGGGTTTGGGGTAGTGTTGTAGTGTTTGCGTAGTGTAGGGTCATGCTGGGGGTAGTGTTTTAGGGTTTAGGGTTGTGTTGTAGTGTTTGCGTAGTGTAGGGTCATGCTGGGGGTAGTGTTTTAGGGTTTAGAGTTGTGTTGTAGTGTTTGCGTAGTGTAGGGTCATGCTGGGGGTAGTGTTTTAGGGTTTAGGGTAGTGTTGTAGTGTTTGCGTAGTGTAGGGTCATGCTGGGGTGTAGTGTTTTAGGGTTTTGGGTAGTGTTGTAGTGTTTGCGTAGTGTAGGGTCATGCTGGGGGTAGTGTTTTAGGGTTTAGGGTAGTGTTGTAGTGTTTGCATAGTGTAGGGTCATGCTGGGGGTAGTGTTTTAGGGTTTAGGGTAGTGTTGTACTGTTTGTGTAGTGTAGGGTCATGCTGGGGGTAGTGTTTTAGGGTTTAGGGTAGTTTAGTTGTTTAGTGTATGCTAAAGGCATATTCGTTCTAAAAGTTTTCGTTATTTTAATTTGCGGCCTTATAGTACATGCGGGATTTTTTTTGCGGACTGATGGTATGCGGGATTTCGTCATATATTCGCTAATCATACTTTCTATGGCAAAATGAACCCCCTCATTTTGTTCCTTTTTAAATTAAATGTTTTAAGAGTTACCACTTTATTCCAATCAAGATGGCTTCAGGTGTGCCATACCTTTGTAATAGGTAGGACTGTTAGTACTCTAGTTGTTCTTTAGAACACTCTGGGACATTCTGTCATTGGGCTATAGTTGGGCTACATCTGGCTGATATTTGGGCTACATTTGTTTTGTTTTGTCTCTGGTGGCCATCTTTGGGCTACATTGGGCTACATTGGGCTACATTGGGCTACATTGGGCTACATTTGGGCTCCAACATATATATAGCCCAATGTAGCCCAATATATATTTTTCAAAGTTAATTTTCGTAAAAACCACTGGAGCCTATATCTTGAGACATAGCAAAGGCACATCGGGCTACCAGTCCCTACAATTTTGCCAAGTTTGGTGTAAATCCATTCAGCCGTTCAGGCTAAAAGTGAGGCCAACCGCCCTATGGAAAATTGCATGGGAAAAACACGTTTTGGGACCCCCCTTTTTTCTCGGCCCCCCCTTGACGAAACCCCCCCAAATTTTCAGGGGCTGCTCAGAAACAAAATGTTCCATTTTCCTGAAAATTTCAGCCAATTCTGTCCTCAAACGCCAAAGTTATTCGACATAGAATTTTCAAAAATCCCATAGGAAAAAAATCCTAACTATATATACCTACTGGCTATCGCCAGTAGGTAATATATATATATATATATATATATATATATATATATATATATATATATATATAAAACCACACATCTCATCATGAGATCTGATTGGCAGTCAGCACTTCTTTCAAGAAGTGTTAGCAGTCATCTTGGGACCAATATACATGATAGCACCTCATTAAAAAGCATTGCAGTTAATAGAAGGTTTTAATACTTTAGTTACATTATCAATCATTTGTTGATGGTACCATACTCATTTTAGGAGTTGTGGTGTGTTCTAAGGTGATTTTACCATGTGAAAAAGCCTTCTGCTGGGATATCATGAATCATGCTTGAGAGAAAACTATTTTCTCATGCTTTTCCCACAGAGGTTTGGAAGGTGATTTATAAGCTAAACTGAGAGCATATTTTCTGTAAAGTCACATTATCTTTCTCAGTCAAGTGAGAATGAAGTCTGACATTCTCAGTAAAACATGTACATCCAACAAGGTCACAGACTGTCACTTGATTCCTTTGTGTTCTACTGCAGCTTCCCAGAGTGTTCTAAAGAACAACTAGAGCGCTAACAGTCCTACTTATGACAAACGTATTGCACACCTAAAGACATCTTGATTGGAATAAAGTGGTAACTCTTAAAACATTTAATTTAAAAAGGAACAAAATGAGAGGGTTCGTTTTGCCATAGAAAGTATGATTAGTGCTGAAGAAAGAAAAATGAGGGCACATTTTGAGTGACTTCTCACATTTTCTTCTATTTCATTAAAAAATTCTGACATGCAGACTGAAACATGCACTTTTAATACCAGCAGCAGACTTCCGTGGTGAGCAGTAGCTTTACTACAGTGATCTAATGAGCAACTGGAGTGCCAACATTCAGAATGTACGGCAAATGTGTCACATATCTGAATACCTTCTTGATGGAAAAAAACTGAAAGCATTTCCTACTTAGGAGACTGCAGTAAATGAGGAAATTAGGAAACTTCATAACAAATAGATCTCCCAAGATGGCCACCAGAGACAAAAGAGCCCAAATGTAGCACAAATATCACCCAGTTGTAGGCCACATGTAGCCCAATGACAGAAGTGTGCAAAACACCTTATTTTACTGTGTGCTCTTGCAGTTTTGTATAGTGCAGACTTGTCAGGTATTGGAGTGCTTTACATAAGCATTGGTTACATCACACAATAACAAATTCATTTTGGTTTTAGACATGGGGAGATTAAGGGGCAGATTTATGAGTTCTGGCGCATCTCTGCAAATCAGCAGAGATGCGCCAGAACTGATGCGTCACGCAAATCCCTCCTTGCGGCACCACAGATGCGCCGCATTTACAATGCGGCGCACCATGGTGCAAGGAAGGGCAGATGCGTGACGCATCTTGTGGTGTACGGGCGGCGCATTGCTGGAGTAGCGTCGCAAGTGCGACGCAACTCCTGCAATGTACAGAGGCCACCCATATATAACGTGGTGCGTCACTCCTTACGCCTGCTTCAAGCAGGCGTAAGGATTTGACCCAGCAGCGTCGTAAAACTGACTGAGTGAAATCTTGTAGATTTCACTGCGTCAGTTTTACGGGGCTTTCCTACGAGGGAACGCCCACCCTGCGACAGAACGCCCACATGAAACCTGACGCAGGTTTCATGTGGCGCAGGGCTTTACAACGTGACGCATCTGCCTAGATGCGTCACGTTGTAAATAGGTCGCAGGGATGCGCCACGTTTCTGCACTGTTGCGTGACGCAACGGCGGCGTAAACGTGGCGCAAGTCCAACATAAATCTGCCCCTAAGTGATTTGACCAGAATCACAGAATGTCGAGCTGAAGCAGAAACTCCAGCCTGGTTCCCCAGTTGCAAAGTCTGCAGCTCTGGAAGTAACACCACATCCTCTCCTCTGAGTGAAACATTTAATCGAGTGGTCAACTGGATAAAAAAACATAAAGATGAGAAATATGTTAAAAGTGCTTTGTCACTATTTGAAAACTCAAAAAATATGTTCTCATATGTTCTCATTTTAGTTTTTTTAGAGCACTAACCATAATTTTGATGCAAATAGGACCCTCTCATATATGTAATTTCTAAAGGAAATGCTCTAGGTATTAAAGTTTTGATTACATCAAGACTTTTGTAACAAATATAGAATATTAACAATCTAGTTGTTCATTAGGATACTGTTGAGAGGCAGAGGCCAGGGGCACAGACTCTGAAAATTGAAGGCAGGTAGGAGGGTGCAGAGGCAACACTTTGATCACACTGGGCAGGCAGTAGGAGCAGTGGCAGCACAACAGACTATGGAGGGCAGTGGAAAGGGGGGCAGGGGCAACACCCAGCAATACAGGACTGGCAAGAGAGGCTGTGGCAATATAATAGATCATTGTGGGCAGAAGGAAGAGGCAGTGGTAGTACAACCATACATGCTAACAGACCTGATTCAGACAGGAAACGTCCAATGTTTTTAAGCCCAAATGGGCTTTATTTGGTCTCCTGTCTACAATCTCCTCTTTTTCAATGTAAGTCAAAGGGGAAAATCAATACCCCACTTTTATTTCAAAATCTCCCTCTTACCAAGTTCAAAATGTTAGCAATTATGGTACATTGGATCATGGAAGGCAGGAGGCATTGGGGTAGGGACATGGACCCAGATAACAGAGGACAGGAGGGACATGGAGAGGTGCATCAAACTGACCCTACAGGGAAGGCATCAGGGTTTGCAGCAGCACAATATACCACACAGGGCATGCGGGACGGGAGTGCAGCACAACAATCCATAGAAAGCAATAGGGAGGGGACCGGACCATGCACATGGACAACAGAGAACAGAGGGAAAAGAGGCAATGGTAGCTAGCTGACCATAATGGAGAGACAGGAGAGAAAGCTGCAGCATAACGGACCATAAAGGGCAGGAGGGACGGATCAGGGACATTACAATAGAACAGACAAGCCAGGGGGGAAGGAAGAGGGGTCTGCACATGGAAACAGAGGGATAAGGGCAAGGGGACAGGGCAGGATCAGCAAGATGACCATGGAGGTCAGGCAGTATGGACACTAGAAGCAAGACACACAATGGAGAGCAACAGTGAGACTATAATGGCATACACACAGACCATGGAGGGAAGGTGGGATGGGTCAGGGGGTCAGGGGGAGCTAGCGGACCACACAGGGAAGGTGGGAGGGGCCATGGCAGCACAGAAGACCATGCATGGCAAGTGGGAGTGTTAGTGGCAGCACAATGGCTATTATGGGCAAGAAGGAGGGTGCAGGGGCATGCACAAAGGACCATGGAGGACTGTAGGGAGGGTCAGGACCTTGGTACAGACAAAATAGTTCAGGGGCAGGGGCCTCACAACAGACCATGCAGGGCAGGCAGGAGGAGCAGTTGCAGCACAACAGACCAGGGAGGGCAGATGGGTGTGGCAGTAAAATGGACCATAGGGGACAGGAGGAAGGTTATAGGGGCATGGCATGTGGACAAGCAGGGTGGAGGTGGTAGGGACAGGTTACAGTCATCTGACAATGTTAGGCAGTTGGGAGGGGAGTGGTAGTTCAACAGAACACTCAGAGTAGATAGGAGTGGCAGGTCCATGGAACATGGTGGGCAAAAAGGATGGAGCAGGGGCATGCACACAGATATCGGAGGGAAGGAGAATAGGGGCAGCAAGCTAAGCACAGAGGCTAAGCAGGAGGTCAATGATGGGGCATAGAATTGGGCAATGGAGGGCAGGAGACGTGGACTGGTACATCATGCTAAATGGAGGGCAGTAGCAGCACATCAGACCATGCATGGCAGGAGGGGGAGGCTAGTCCATGGATTCAGACAACAGATGATAGGGAAGAGGTAGATGGGGCAGCAAGCTAACTGTTCAGAGAAGGTGGGAAGGCCAGAGACAGAACAACAGCCACACAGGGCTGTAATAAGGGAGCAGGGACAAAGACTTGGACAATGGATGGCTAGGAGGAGGGAAGGCAGGAGCAGCAAGCTTCAGTGGGGCAGCACAATGTCAAGCCCTGCTTCCAACCCCCCACCATCCATTGTGATACGCAACTTACTTCACATTAAAAAAAAATAGAAATTTGCTGGAAAAAACAAAGATTACAGGGACGGTATAGTTAGACTCAGATTTCACTCATACTCAACCAGTGAAATTCAGCATTCATAGTTGCCTGAGCTAACTATAACTTATGCCCCCGCAATGTATTGCTAATGATCTCAGATATTACATCATTCATGACATGGTCATTTACATCCCTCATGACATCACTCATGACATCTCAAATGAGCTGTGAATGGAATGTAACTATAATCGCTAGAACTTTATTAAGGTATAGTGTGTGTATATTAACAACCCTTTTTTTATTTTCTTTCGTGTCAGAACCATTACTTTGCGCAACGTGCCCAGATTAATATGACCGATAGCCTTTCACTTTAAAGTAATGTGTTTATGTTGATGTTTGCAATCCTAAGTATGTTTATTATGAATAAGTCATGTTGACGAACATACAGATATGGCGGTCAAGGGGCAAGATATGCTGAAATGACATTGTATGCATAGTAACACTTGTTTTCTTTTGTTTATTGTATCAATTCCTTAATTTTCACATCGTGACCAGGCCAATATGGCCACCAGGTTTTTGGATTAAAGTAATATACAGTCCTTTGTTAATGTTGACAACTCTAGGCATTTGTACATTTAAATAAGGATGCTACAATGACGTCTTGTATCGGTTTGGACAAGCCGAAAAGCGTGGAACACATCCTTTGCAGATTAAATACTTCCAAACTACAACCTGAATGCTGATTCCTTCATTGTAAGAGTGAGAGGAGATTAAATACATATATATAAAATTCACAGAAAAAAAACACAAGTTTCAGGGACATTATAGTTAGAAATTAGCATTTAAAAAACCACAGAAATTCACTGAAAAACCACAGGTTTCATGGACGTCATAGTGAGTTGGACATTTCACTCATACAAAACAAGAGAAATTCAGTCGTTATAGTTAGTTGTGCTAACTATAACTTGCGCCCCCGCAATGCACTGCTGATGACGTCACATATTTCATCACTCATGACATGGTGAGTGACATCACTGATGACATCTCAAATGACATAACTGATGACATCATCCACATGATCATCTGATGCACCTCCTCACACCCTAAAATACAGACTACCATTCTCGAAACCATAGACACACCAATACTAGTACAGCTACAATATGTTTGCACTATGCATGCAGACCTCTAACCAGCTACATACTATTGATACACGCTTCTAAAGACCCAGTTAGTAACTTTGAAGTCTAGGAATCCTTCTGCCTGTCCCATGCACTTCTCCATTCAAGCATCCAGCACTATCTATGTATCCTATCACTCCACCAATACCTAAGCACTTATAAGCACTTATAAATTCAGCATGCACTTTCTTTGCAACACTGAAATTACTCCAGTTATTAGTCGTATACTTAAGGAATGGCATAGTCACTAACACAAGTGCAGGTACAATATGTTGTACACTATGCATGCATACCTCTAACCAGCTGCAAACTATTGATACACTCTTCTAAATACCCAGTTAGTACCTATGCAGTGTAGGAATCCTCCTGTCTGTCCCATGCATTTCTCCAATCACCCATCCAGCACTATCTACTTATCCTATTACTCCATCAATACCTAAGCACTTATAAATTCACTATACACTCTGTTTGTAATACTGTAATTATTCTAGTTACTACTCATAAACTTATGGAATGGCCTAGCTACTAACACAAGTACAGCTATAATATTGTGTGCACTATCCAAGCAGACCTCTAACTATCTACATACTATTGATACACTCTTCTAAATACCCAGCTAGTACTTATGCAGTGTAGGAATCATCCAGTCTGTCCCATGCAATTCTTTGATCACTTATCTACCACTATCTACTTATGCTATCACTCCACAAATACGTAAGCACTTATAAATTAAATATTCACTCTGTTTGCAGCACTGTCATCCTTCCAGTTACTAGTGGTATTCTTATAGAATGACCTAGGCACCAACACAATGTACACATAAAATATTCTGTGCATAATCCCTACAAATCTCTAAGCAGATACATACTATTGGTCCACTCCATTAAATACTGAAATAGTACCTATGCAGCGTAGGATACCTTCTGTCAGTCTCATACAATTCTTTAATCACCAATCCAGCACTATGTTCTTATTGTATCAGTTTGCCAATACCTAAGCACTTATGGAGCAGATTTACAATCACCCTGTGCCACCAGTACGTCACTTTTTTTAACGTAGTGATGGCGCCAGGCACTCCTTCATATTTACAAAGAGAGGAAAAGCCACCCTGCAGGGTTTTTCCTCTCCATGTAAATACGACCCCTTCATACACAGAACTTTGCATTGAAGTAGCGTTCCATAGGTGTTGCTGTGGGTGTTCCCACGCAACACCCATAGAACAAGACACATCTCCAGATTTATGAGAAATCGTAAATCTGGAGATGTATGTGAATGTTGTGCCATCCTAGAGTTGGTGTAGCAAGGAGCAACGAGGAGAATTGTTTTAATTTCTCCTCATTTTTTCCGCTTTCAATGCATGCTGCATTCCACAGCATACATCGAAAGAGGAAAATGCCTTTACTGATTGTTTTTGTGCAGGAATGTGTCCCTTCCTGCACAAACATATTCTAACAACCACACAGACTTCTGTGTCACCGCATGGCTGCAGTTTGTGCAGCAGTGCAGAGGGAAGCACAGAGTTGCAACATATTCATGTACATATTTCACATCCTGTGCTTTGGAAGTGCCACAGTGCAGTGCAGCTAAAGAGCTTGCAGTGTCACGCTGCAGTACTTCCTCATAAATCTTCACCTATAAATTTACCATACACTACTACATTCTTTCAGTCAATCATGCTATATACATATATTCAACCAAACTTTCACACATTACCTTGCAATTATAGTTCTTCCTTTAACCAGATAAGGTAGTTTTAATAAGATTTTTTTTCTTCTTTTTCCTTTTGTATTTTTTTGAACAATTTTGTATTTTTTTTTCTAAAAATTACCAAAAAAGAACAAATAAAACAGGAAACTTTTGGAATTATTTATCATTCCAAAAACAACAACAACTAAAAATTAATAACGGTGGTTGCGTTGCGCAGCACAAACTGCATCCAGCGACTGCTCACCGAATCATACACGTTTCTTACACTTCACGCAGTGTTGCTCGAGAAAGGAATTCTGGCCTAATGTCCATTGCAAGTGTTCCTGAGGACGCTCCAGATGTACTTGCCACAGCGAGTGAGGGGTTCAAAGCAGCTTGCCTCATTTACTCCTGAGCAAGATTGAGATGATGTGTGGTCTGGAGGTGCTTGTACATAGAAGCAGTGCCACAAGAGTCTTTTTTTTCACTGCCTCTTGACAGGACTAGGTCACAAATTTTGCACGTCACCTTTCTCGCATTTACTTTCTTCTCTCCAGGTGGAAAAGGGAAGAATTTCCACACAACAGATTCCGGCCTCTGTGGACGTGGTGCTTCCTGCAAGAATTCTTCTACAGAAGATACTTCCTCCTGCTGCTGCTGCTGTCCAGATGCCAATTTGTTTGATATTTTTTGAAAAACACCCCGAAAAAACAAGCAAAAAGGGTTCTTGTAGGAAAAGCGATGTCTCTCTGAAGATGCTCCAACAAGAATGATTAAAATGGGTGGGGTCCTTCAATAGTTACAGTGGGGAATGTTATGGACCAATGAAATCTTTTTTTGTTTAGGTCACCTGGGATCCACGCATTCTGTACTCATGAGGCTCGCACCCGACAAAACTTCACGAAAATATATTTAAAAGCAATATAAGTTTATTTTAAGTACCAATATATTATTTTTATGAATATCTTAGATAATCTCTTGCCCTAATATGTATATTAGAGACACATACATATTATTTTAGAACATACATTTTTTCGCGGAAGTCGCGCTCCCAGCATGCCCCAGCAGGTATATGACGTCACGCGGGACCCGCCACTGTGCAAGCATCGAGTACCGTAATGCGCATGTGTCGCAAATGAGCGGGAGCAGGAGTCGCGGACTTGTCGGATACCAATCACGCACATTACGTAATATTAAATGTATTTGATATAACTGAAAAACATGCAGCCGTCGCACACGGTACGCAGATCCTTCACGACTTTTCCAAAATGGCGGTTAGAATCTGCGCACCCACCTTGATGTGTACGCTTTGGGTGCGCGATTCCGAAAAAATTTGGAAAAAAAGAAAATAATATAAATATATTAAAATAACAAAATAAAACAAAAAAATTAAACAATATTTCAGTTTGAACTTTTTTTTAGCATTTAAAAAGCTTTGAAATTCACTGAAAAAACCATAGGTTTCAGAGACATTATAGTTAGAATTTAGCATTTAAAAAAGCTTTGAAATTCACTGAAAAAACCATAGGTTTCCGAGACGTTATAGTTAGAAATTAGCATTTATAAAACCTTAGAAATTCACAGAAAAAATATAGGTTTAGAGGTGTTATAGTTGGCTGGACATTTCACTCGTACAAAACCATAGAAACTCCTCCGTTACAGTTAGTTCTGCTATTTATAACTCGCTCACCCGCAATGCACTGCTGATCAGACTTTGCACATACGCGCACGGTAAATCTGTCGTAAAAAAATATATATATCGCAAAATGCGATGCAGGGCGCACTACGAAGATCGTTTTATTAATTTAATTGTTTACTTACCTGCAATCATCCAGATTCCATTGTTTATCACCCCTCACGCTGCCCCTCCCCTACCCCGCCTGCCTGTCCCACCACAACTCCCTCCACGGGCCGCGGCTGAGAATGTGTTCAATCACTTAAATGTTTTAGTGTGGTAAATGTGTTTTGATAAAATGTATGGTTTTAAATAATTTGTCTAGAATCACACTGAGCATCTGTGTAAATTAAGGAATTATACTTACACCATTTTCCATAATCTCTGTAGTCTGTCCTCATAGTCTACCTCTCTCTGTTTATACTTCTCTTTTGATATTTCTCGTCTTTCCTTATTTTCACTTATTTTTCCTCATAGTGGTGCTTGTTTTCATAGTCTCTTCTGTCCTTTTAGTCCCTCTCTGTCTTTATTGTCTCCTCTGTCTCCTAATAACCCCCTTCTTTTTATAGTCTGTCCTCTGACCTCTTAATGTTGTCTCACTCATCATACCTCCTTCTTCTTTTCTCATACATACTCTTCTCTCCTTATATTCTCCCTTTCTTCTTATTATTGCTCTTCTTTGAACATACCTCCCATTTTTTTCTCTTATTTTTCTTTCTCTTCTCATACTCTCCTCTCTCTGCTCACACTTCTCCTCTCTTTTCTGATCGTTCCAACTCTGTCCTAATATTCTTCTCTTTTGTTATTGTTGTATTCTTCTCAACATTCTCCCCCCCTGTCCTTATAGTCTCCCCTGTTTTCATATTCTCCTCTCTATTCTCTTACTTTTCCCTGTGTCATCATACTATTTTCTTTTTCTTATATTCCCTTTTGTCCTATACTCCTTCTCTTTGTGTTCATCTTCTCCTGTCTCTCTTCATATTCTTTTTCTGTTTTCATTTTGTCTTGACTTTCTTTATACTTCACGTTTCTGTACATATTGCCTGTTCTCTTCTCTTACTTCTCCTTGACTCTCTGTGTATACTCTGTAGGACTTTCCTCATACTTCCCATCTTTTCATACCAACCTCTCTCTTTACATTTGTTTGTCTTGTCATAGTCTTCCCTCTTTCATCATACTATTTTCACTCATCATAATCTACCCTATATTTATACTCCTTCCTTTCTCCTCATAGTGTATCCTCTGTTTTTGTATACTCGTTTTATTCTTATGCAGCAGAATTCCTTACATTATCCTTGTTCTCTTCTGGTACTCTTTTTATACTGCCCCCCTGTCTCCTTATATTCTATCTCTTTTTTCTTATACTCTCCCTTCTTTCCTCATACTGCCACCTTTCTCCTCATACTTCATGCTTTCCAGTCTTTTCATACTATATTTATCCCCTTATACTGCAGTGTCTGCTTATAGTCTCTATTCTATTATTATTTCCTATTGTCTCATAGTTCTCTTTTTCTTGTTGTAACTCCTTCTATTTTCATACTCCTATGTTTGTTGTCATAATCTCTCCTCTCTTCTTATAAGTAATATAATAGTGTATTTCATATATTTCTTTTTCTAAAGTGATATATATTTTTTATAATAAATTCTTTTGATCATCACTGAAAAAAAATCATCATGCCTTCAAAAATAGCAAAGAAGAAAGAACAAAATAAAGCAGTTTATTTAAAGAGAAGTAATCTACAACATTTACCTGAAGAACAATGTGTTAACAAAAAGAAAACAAGTCCTGGTAAGAAAACTAAGACTTTTTTGCGAAGATTGCAAACCACTAACAGTAGTGTGCGCAAAGTAAAAAATACTATCACTGTTTCTGCAACTCAGAGAAAAGACAAGAACCATGGAAAAACTTGTGAAAAAAACGTATATAGTAAAAGGAGGTAAAAACATGTTGGTACTGGCCCTTCTTGCAGGGTCATCCTCAAACTTTTTTCTTCTTCCTCCCTTATTTTTCCTTACCCGCGGCTGTTGGCAATAGGACTCTGCGCACTTTACCACTGCTAATCAGTGCTAAAGTGCATATGCTCTCTGTGTAAATTGTTATTCTGATTGGATATACATGTTTGGCATGTTTGTATCAGCATGAAGTCCCTAGTAAAGGGCACTGGGTGTGCCAGGGCTGGTGATGACAAATGCTACTAGTGGGCCTGCAGCACTGATTGTGCCACCCACGGGAGTAGCTCTAAAATGGTGTCTCAGGCCTGCCACTGCAGTGCCTATGGGCAGTTTAGAACTGCCATGTCCTCCTGGCCAGTGTCCCCACTGACCAGGCCTAACCCTTCCCTTTTTGTGCATATCAGCCACCCCTATGGAAGGCCCAAGGTACCCCCCTGGGCAGGGTGCAGTGTATGTGAAAGGTAGAGCATGTACTGGTGCAGGTTACATGTTCTGGTAGTGAATTACAGCCATTTTCGTTTTTCACTATTGTAAGGCTATCTTGCTCCATATATTAACATGGGGGATGCTGGCTACAGTGGTTAACAGCATTTCTTCCCATAGGAACAAGATAGGACATAAGTATCTAGTATCCCTGAACTCAGAATTTAATAACACACCTTTTAGGAAAGGTTGTTTTTAAATCCTGGGTTTGAGAACAGCACTTTGAGAAAGTTGCTGTTCTCTTGTCTAACCCTTCTGTGTGCCTGGGCCTGTTTGTGTATTGACTGTCTGGTTTGTGAGTGACAGGGGCTGGGGAATTCCCCAGCAGGATGGATGAGTCAGCACTAGGCTGAATGACTGCAGTTGCAACTGGAGTGGTGGGAGGAGTTAGCACCTGGGCTGAATAGGGCTGTGCCTGCCTTCCACAATGCTGGCTCCACCCCCCTGCTGGACGGCTGAGGACCCTGCCCCTCACTCTGAAAGGAAAGATGCAGCCAGCAAAACAAAGTGCTCAGGATCCACCCAGAACTGGTTCAGACCGGGCTCAGGGCCCACATGCACCAAGAGAACAAAGACTTTAGGGGTATAAGTACAGGACCCCTGACAACAGAAAATTAGATCATCCTGGAAATCAAGAAGGAACCTCTGCCAAGGAGAAAGCTGAAACTGAAGAAGGAAGATTGTCCTGCTGTTGCTCTGCTGGACTGACCTGTTGCTTTGCTGCCAAGGAGAGGGGAAGGACATTGCTGCTGAGCTGTGTCCCCTGTCTTGAAGGAATCTCCAAGGGCCTGAGAAGAGCTGGCTCCCTGTTTTGAAGTCCCAGGAACAAAAGGACTTCACCCCCAGCTTCCCTGAACTCTACTAAGAGAGTTCTGTCCCTCTTAGAGTGCTTGATCCAGTTGTGGGGCCTCTGGAGGTTGTACCTGTGCTGGGAAGCTCGAAACTAAGCTTGAGTGACTTTTGAATCTGAAAAGTGTCGCATCGCTTGCTTGCGGAGCGCATCCCCGACAGTGCGAGAAGTTTGCCGCCGCTACGGAGGTCGAGATCGTCGCAGCGCCTGACGCCGCTGCCAGAGACGTCGCATCCTTCGTTTGCGGGACGCACCAGACCGGTGCGGGAGAATCGAACATCGCTGCGAGAGTCGTCACAGAGCCTGTCGTCGCTGGGTGAGAACGCCGCACCGCTTGCTTGCGGACCGCATCACGTCGCTGCGAGCATCGTCGCAGAATCAACGCATCGAGGAGCTGCGAGAGAGAGGATCCCCGCTGGACCGCGCATCGTCGCCCCGGAGATCGTCGCAGCCACCACGAGATCGTCGCATCGTGCCTTTGCGAGAACAGACTTCCTACGGAACCTACGCATCGGAATCCATACAAGTGGCCTTCCTCCCCATACAGACCGGATTCGTCGCAACACGCCCGCTGCTGCAGCTGGGCTGTCGCATCGCCTCCCCAGGGTCTCAGGAGCAACGCGTCGCTTGTTTTCCACCGCACCAGCTTCTGCTTTTGGAACTTTGTTGCAACTAAAGGTACTGTGAGTAAACGTGACGCAACTGTGAACTTTTCATGCATCAGTAGAGAATTCTATCGCAACGTAGAGAATTCTATCGCAACCTTAAGAACTCTTTTTGAAACCATATTCTTGAACTGTGTATGTTGGATTTTTGTCGTTTTGGTCTTTTGTAGTTTAGATTAAAAATACCTTTATTTTTCTAAACTGTTGTGGAGTCAGTTTGTGGTGTTTTCACTGTGTTACTGTGAGTGTTGGTACAAATACTTTACGCATTGCCTCTTGTTAGCCTAGACTGCTCGTGCCAAGCTACCTAGAGGGTGAGCAGGGGTTATCTCAGAGGGTTATCTCCTTGCCCTGACCAGAAGCAAGGGTCCCTACTTGGACAGTGGTACCTACCTCTGCCAACTAGAGACCCCCAGATCTAACAAAACAATATAAGGAAATAAGGAAGAAGATGTTCTATAATAGAATTTTGTTGAATTTGACTAAGTTAATAAAGAATTGTAAGAAGAAAACAGCATTTTATAAGAAGAGGAAATGTATTGAAAATGTAGTTGAGAAAGCTTTTGAATTAAAAAAAACAGTTTGTTTTAGTAATCAATAGAATTCGATCACTAGATAAGCCAATCCATTTAATGAAGGGCAAAAGTATGTGGAGAAGAGTAATTAATAGAAGTAATAGTTATGAAGTTTTTTTGGGTGAATGGAAACATAGTTCAAGTTCTGAGCCTTTTTTTAATGAGGAGAGTTATGTTCAGAGTAATGAGTTGTTGCATGCAGTTAACACTACAGGTCGTGCTTATGAGGTTAAAATGGTTGTCCTATTGAGAAAGAAAAATTTGTTCCTAGAAATGTAGAAGAGGTGTTAGCTGATGAAGTATTAGGGAGAAGGCCTAAAGCTCCAGTGTACACTTGGAATAGCAGTAGTATTTGTAGTGTACGGCAGGAATCTATTGATTTTTTACACAATTTCGTACGTAATTATACTAAGAAAAGTGTTAAACAAAAGATTAAGATGTTGCAAGGCTTAGACCCTTGCAGAGTGAGAGAAAATACTGGTTTGCAAGGTCATTCTTTGGCTTGTCTTTCTAAAAAAGCATGTAGAAGTGTTTTTCACCATTTCAGGATGTTGGCAGTACATCATACTGAGTTGAGGAAATTAGTCAGAACGTTTTATTACGCAAAAAGTCCAGCTCTAATGTTAAAAAAGTTGAACAGTGCTCTTTTGCATGAATCTGTATCAGATGTAAAGAACGTTTGTGATGACATTCAGGTTAGTTATTTTGGTGCAGAAGAAGACAGTGCAGAAATTGATACGTTAGTAGAAAGTAATGTAGAAGAGAATGTAGAACATTGTAGTACAGAAAAATTTAAGCAAGAAATTACAAAGTTCAAGGTGATTTCAGGTGAAACACCAAATTATTCTTGTATTTGTTGTCGACGTACTCATTACAAAAATCAGACTAGGACTGTTGATCTGTGGATGGAATTTGTAACTTATTTGTTGGTAGAGAATACTTTTGATTTGGGTTGTGATCAGCGTATTTGTAAATATTGTTATAACAAATTAGACGAGAATAAAATGCCTGCTAGAGCTGTGCATAATAATTTTGAGTTTGTAAATATTGCTTCTGAACTGGTGGATTTAAATACTTATGACTCTATTCTTATTCAATGTGTGCATCCTTTTCAGGTTATTGTTCATATGGAGCCTAAGACAGGGAAATTGCCTCTTTCAGATTTACAGAGAGGATTAAAGGGAAGAGTTGTCTATTTTCCATTAGATTTAAAGAAAAATATTAAAACAGTTGGTGTAGAAAATGTAGAAGATGAACCTTTATTTATTCTTGTTAATGGCGTTCCTACTAAGAGTAAGAAAATCTGGCAGGAATTAGTGGATGTTAGGAAAGTGTAAAAGGCAACGTTGTATCTGATAAAAAATAATCAATATTATAAAGATGTGTTTTTGAGTGAAGAAGAAATAACTGTAGAAGAAGATATTGACTTGCCATCTGGATAAATTGAAAAAGTGGATGTGTCCAGAACTGAAGAAATTTACGAACATTACAGTGCTCAGCCACTGCATTCCAAAGAAGTGATGGGGAATACTATAGAGTTATACCAAATGAAAGATGCAAAGGGAGGTCCCATTAATGTATAGGAAAAAAGTTGGAATCTCGTTGTTTCCCTCATTTGTTTCCCACAGGAAAAGGAGAACGATATGATGACCGACCTGTGCAGATTCCTGCATCTGAATACTGGACATTAAGATTGTATGCAGAAGATCCAAGATTATGACAATGTATTCCATATTTGTTTCATCTTTTGTTTGAGAGTGATTTGTCTGGACTTTCTTATGCAGTAAACCATATATTGAAAACAGGTGTACATCTGCAAAATGTTTCGGCAAAGGAATTTATGGATAAAGTACACCAGAAAGATAATGTTTTGGAATCTCAGCTAATTAATCTCATGGCATGTCAGCGTGGTACTAATGAGTACTGGTACCATCGTCATGGAGAGCTTAAATATATGCTAAGGAACTTAGGAACTCCTACATGGTTCCTTACTCTAAGCTCTGCTGAATATGCTTGGGATGATTTCCTCGAGAGGCAAATCCAAATATACTAAATATTGAATACAAGACACCTGGAGAATTGTGGTCTTTGGATCCAGTTAATGTATGCAGGTATTTCAATCATAGATTTGAAGCTATGATGTCTTTTATCACCAAAATAAAAGAAATCCTCATCTTGGAGAGGTTGTGGACTTCTTTTGTAGAAAGGAGCATCAAGCAAGAGGTGCTCCTCACATACACATAATACGGATCAAAGATGCTCCCAAATTTGGAACAGACTCAGATGATACTGTGTTGTCCTTTATTGAAGAATATGCTACATGTGCTATACCCAAAAGCACACAGGATAAGGACTTAAGACAACAAGTTTACGATTCCAAAGCCATCGTTGTGGGAAATACTGTCGTCGAAAGTACAAATTTAAGGACAAATTCTACACTAAATGCCGTTTTGGATTTCCACATCCAGTAATATCAAAAGGAGTTAGGTCCCTTGTACCCTGCTTAATTCAATTTTTAAAATAGTTTACTTTTTTGTTTCCTGTGTTTGCATTTTGCACTTTTTAAATAAAACTCACTGCACATTTGGAGTCCAGGATTCCACGGTGCTCCCCGATTAGGCGCGGAGACCACACCTCCCCTCTACGCTGTTGGCTCACGCTACGTCCACCTTGAAGGCGGGGCGGAGGGACGTGGCGCAATCAGCTGACGAGAGCGGCGGCGTCATAAAAGAAGGAATTCAAGCCAGGCTCGCCCTACTCTGACACTCCTGAGGCGGAAAGCGGGGAGTTAGGTCTCTTGTACCCTGCTTAATTCAATTTTTAAAATAGTTTACTTTTTTATTTCCTGTGTTTGCATTTTGCACTTTTTAAACAAAACTCACTGCACATTTGGAGTCCAGGATTCCACGGTGCTCCGCCGATTAGGCGCGGAGACCACACCTCCCCTCTATGCTGTTGGCTCACGCTACGCCCACCTTGAAGGCGGGGCGGAGGGACGTGGCGCAATCAGCTGACGAGAGCGGCGGCGTCATAAAAGAAGGAATTCAAGCCAGGCTCGCCCTACTCTGACACTCCTGAGGCGGAAAGCCGGGAGTTAGGTCTCTTGTACCCTGCTTAATTCAATTTTTAAAATAGTTTACTTTTTTATTTCCTGTGTTTGCATTTTGCACTTTTTAAACAAAACTCAATGCACATTTGGAGTCCAGGATTCCACGGTGCTCCGCCGATTAGGCGCAGAGACCACACCTCCCCTCTACGCTGTTGGCTCACGCTACGCCCACCTTGAAGGCGGGGCGGAGGGACGTGGCGCAATCAGCTGACGAGAGTGGCGGCGTCATAAAAGAATAGGGGGATGCCTCCGCGCAGCGTACGCGCCTTTGGCGCGCCAAAGGTAAGCCTGTCTGCGCCCGTCCGCGGCAGGACGAGGCTAGGGCTCGGGACCCACTCTCGACCTTTGCCATGTACACCTCAGCGCAAAAACATAGGCTATCCCTCAGCGGAACTCCATAACCTTCGGAGCATTGTATCCGGCTCTTGGGAAGATATGATAACCTGTCCGTTACAATTTCCGGTGCAGCTAGAAGGCCCGGTGGCCTGCAGCAGATGCACTTTTCAGGGTGACAAATTTATTTGCCATATAGTGGTTAAACACACCCTTGAGCCCACTAGGGAAGAGGCCCCTACCTTTATGTTATGCAATGTCAGATCCCTTCCCAGACATCAGTTCCAAATTTGGGATTTGCTCAACACCTATTCCCCTGAAGTTTGTTTTATGACGGAAACCTGGCTGAATGCCACTAATTATCCGTCGATTAACATGGCCATTCCAGAGAATTATAAACTCATTCATCTTGACAGGACGGAAAAAAAGGGGGGGGGGAATCGCTATAGCCTATAGACAGCATATCAATATTTCCTGGACTAATTACCAATTGAATCAGAGTCTGGAAATCAGGATTTTCAAAATGATTTTTTCAGCATCGGAGTGCTGGTCGGGAGCACTAGTTTACCGACCTCCTGGCCCCAAAACCGATTTCACGGACACACTTGTTGACCTGATTGCCACGCATGCGCTAGCGGTGAATAAATTCCTGGTATTAGGTGACTTTAACTTTCATGGTGAATTAGGTCCCTTACCTGAAGTTAAGAAACTCCTCACTGATATGGAGCAGCTGGGTCTTTATCAAAGAATACAGGGGCCCACGCATAGTGGTGGCCACACTCTTGATCTAGTTTTTACAAATGTAGAGGCGTTTAGATTTGAGGCTCCACTGCCTCTCGTATGGACAGATCATTCGATGATCAAGTTCACAAACCTGTCGCCTGTGCGGCCTCAAAGGGATCAGGCTGTTGGGCTGCGTCCTACCGCATACAGACCGTGGAACAAACTTACCCCACAGGCTTTTGAGGAAGCCTATCGGCCACCGTCACAGTTAGAATCCCAGGGGGCAGATAACATGTTGACAGAATTCAATGTAGGGTTGGAAAAAGCATTTGATGCTACCATACCTAGGAAATACTATCTCAGGCCCACGCCCAGCCGGGTCTCCGCTAAATGGTTTACCTCAGAGCTGAGCCAGGAAAAGGCCGCCTGTAAAAAACTGGAACGAGCGTGGCTAAATAACAAAACGGTTGAATCAACACACCTTTATAAATCAGCTCTGGCGGCTTACCATCGGAATTTGAAGGCTACACGCCGGGTGTTCATTGCCAATCAAATCGAGCAGTCTAAGAACTCAGCCAAGGCCCTTTTCGATATTGTGAAGGACTTTGTGGAACCGACGGTATGCAAACAACCCGCTATTGAGACTATGGACCTCTGTAATTCCTTAGCAAAGTTTTTCTCTGAGAAAATTGACAAAATCTATGCAAATTTTTCCACTGTGAAGCTGACGACCGCAACAGATGACAGTCACCCAGAAGACGCTGTTGAAAGAGCCGAATGCTTTTTCGACTGTTTTGAGCCAATCACTCTAGTAGAGACACAGTTGGCCTTGGCCTCTGCCAAATCAGGCTCACCTACAGACCTTTGTCCATCAAAAATTATGTCGCTCCTATCTCACAGTCTGGCCCCCACAGTCCAAGGGATGTTTAACCTCTCTATCAGGGAGGGAGTAATCCCAGTACCCTGGAAGTAGGCCTATGTTCGCCCTATCTTAAAAAAAAAACACGGCTGACCCGAAAGAGTTGTGCAATTATCGCCCGATATCTCTGCTCCCTCTTCTTGGGAATATATTAGAAAGTATGATTAATAGGCAACTAAATAGTTATCTGGAGGCGAACAACATCCTGGACGCCTCGCAGTCCAGTTTTAGGAGGGGTTTCAGCACTGAAACGGCCCTTCTAGCGGTGACTGATTCCCTTTGAACAACAGTGGACGCAGGAGGATCAGCTATTCTGATACTGTTGGACCTCTCCGCGGCCTTTGTTATGTTATGTTATGTTATCTTGATTTTGTATAGCGCACGGCTACTCAAAAGAGTGTCACGGCGCTTTGGTTGCACACCTATCTCACAACATAACAAGAAAGAGAACAGAAAAAGAACCAGAAAGCCACAAGGGGGACAACTAAGAAGTAAAAAGCCACGTCTTGAGACCCTTCCTAAACGCCAGTAAATTTGATGTACTGCGCAGTGTTACTGGTAGCATGTTCCACAACTGCGGGGCCAGCAGTCTAAAAGAGCGACCTCCAATGCGTGCCCTTTTTATACGAGGGACCGTGGCAAGAAACAGGGATCCGGACCTCAGAGACCTGGCCGGATGATAAAAGGCAAGCCTTTTTTGTAAGTATTTTGCTCCTGAGGCATAAAGAGCTGTATGCGCCAAAGTTAATGCCTTGAAAATAATCCGCTTCCGGACGGGAAGCCAGTGTAATGACTGCAGGAGTCCAGAGACTCTGGCACGGCGAGATAGTCCAAAGATAGCCCGTGCTGCCGAGTTCTGGACCACCTGCAGCCGTTGTAACAGATAATCTGGCAGGCCGAGATAAAGGATATTAGAATAATCAATTCTCGAACCAATTATCGCCTGCACTGTTATCTTCCTGTGCTCCTCCGATAGTAAGGGGAGGAACTTCCGCAACATCCGAAGCAGGCCAAAACAGGTGCCAGTGAGACCAATTACCTGGGAGCGCAGTGAAAGGCCATTATCAATCTTGATCCCCAGGTTTTTGGCCACCTGGGAAGAATCCACAGGAGGAAACATGTTCTCTGGCCACCACTCCTTCCAATCTGGATCAGAACTGCACCCGAAGAAGAGGACCTCCGATTTATCCGAGTTGCACTTGAGGCTGTTATGTTGGAACCAATTAAAAACAGCCCCAAGGCAACCCCGGATACTCTCTCCGTCGAAATCCGCACCTTTCTCGCAGGTAAAGAGGAGCTGGGTGTCATCGCCGTAGGAAACGATCTGGGCCCCGAAAGACTCCGCCAGAGCCGCCAAAGGGGTCATAAAGATGTTAAAAAGAGTCGGGCTCAAAACTGAGCCCTGTGGGACTCCGACACCCAATGGCGACATCTCGGCGGAGCAAGCGGGGGCCCAGACCGTTTGTCGACGGCCCGCCAAGAAAGAACTAAACCAACTGAACACCGTCCCCCTAAGACCGATCTCCAAAAGTCTAGCGAGGAGCCCCTCGTGGGGAACGGTGTCAAAGGCCGCCGACAGGTCTAACATCACCAACATCGCCTTGCCACCTGAATCCAGCACCTCCTTAATCGCCTCCGAGACTTCCAGAAGTGCTGTTTCTGTACTCAGATTGGCGCGGAAACCAGATTGAGTGGGGTGCAGTAGATCATGTGACTCCAGATAGTCGGCAAGCACCTTATGCACATGTTTTTCAAGAATTTTAGCGAAAGCAGGTAGCAGCGAAATAGGCCTATAATTGGCCAACACCTCCGCGTTCAGCCCGGGCTTTTTAAGCAGAGGAATAATCATCGCCTGCTTCCATAACTGAGGAACCACACCCTGCCTAAGAGAACAATTCAGCAGGGGGTTCACCCAGGGGTTGATGACTTCGGCCATTTTCGCCAAAAATTTGGCGGGGCAAGCATCCCGGGGGGAGCCAGATTTAAGACAAGCCATCAGATCCAATGAAGAAGCAGAGGGGGAAAAACTGCCAAAACCGGGTCCACATTAGCCGTTGAGACCGAAACATCCTCCACTTGGCAGGACAACTCTGGCCCCTGCAAGGGAAAAGAGTCCTGGATCAGCTTAATCTTAGAAGTAAAGAAATTGGCAATATCACTGACCCATGATTCTGCAGGAGGGGCCTGATTCGACAATATACGCGAGGCCGTAAATTCCCGCACAATGGCAAATAGCTCCTTACAGGAGTTTGAGGCAGTCTCAATTTTCCTCGCGAAATAACCTCTCTTCTCAGAGAGGATGTCGCGATGATAGGCTTTTACTGAGGACCTGTAGGCAAGTTTGGCCACCGGGTCATATTTCGCACACCACGCTCTTTCAGCCACCTTACATTGGCATCGTGAAGCCATCAAAGCTTCCGTAAACCAAGGGGCAGACGTCCGTTTTTCTATATTACGGGGGGGCCTCACCGGAGCAACATCATCAAGCCTCTCCGAGAGCCATAATTGCAGCCGCTCTACATCCCTATCTAAATCCCCTGTCAAAATACAGGGATGAGCCACACATGCCTGCGTCAGCAGTTCAGGAGTAACCCGATGTAGTGCCCTAGATCCTTGGGCAGACTGCCGGAGGGCAAAAGAAGATTTTCTGTCCTCCGAAATATAGTATTTGACCAACCTGTGATCCGACCACAGCACCTGAATGGGTGCAAGAATCTCTATGGGAGAGGTCGAGAAGATCAAATCCAGGATATGGCCCTTCTCATGAGTCGGTCCACAATGATAGGGTGACAAGCCAAGGGGGGCTATAACGTCCAACATTTTAATCGTGTCGGCGTCCGTTTCATCATCCATGTGGATATTAAAGTCGCCAGCAACTATACAATGGCCCGACTTGAGAACCAAAGACGAGGTTATCGACTGGAGCTCTTCAAAGAAAGTGCCCGTGGGCCCTGGAGGTCTATACACAAGGAGACCTTTAACAGAATGGTGCGGCGATAACACAATGGAAAACGCAAGGGATTCACAGCCCTTAATCGCATCAGAGGGGATGGTGGTGCAGGTGGCCCTTTTATTTACTATCAGTGCCACTCCACCTCCTCGTCCCTTCAGTCTATCCTGCCTGAAGATATTGTAATCAGGGGGGATAGCTGTGGCAATATCGGGGTTGGAAGACTCACCAAGCCACGTCTCGGTAAGCATCAGACACAAAGGTTTTTCTGTTGCCAACAGATCATAAATGTCCAATGCATGACGACTGAGAGATCTAGTATTTAGCAATAAGCAGAGATGCTTAGTGATAACTGCCTCCCTGTGTGGCACACGGGCCAGATATTTCTGAGGCCGCCAGCCGCACTCAGGGCATCGACTCTTACCCTTGTGACGGGCTGGGAATACCGTACGACAGGAATCTCGCGTCCATTGCAAGGAGCACAGCTCCTGCGCCGAATATTGCAGCATGGAGGTAAAAAATTAAAAGTAAGTGCCACCAGATCCCGGTCCCGCCCGTCACCCCGGAAGCCTCCGGGACGCTGACGGGCGCAGACGGGCAGGACTCTGGCACGACTCAGGCACAGGGAAAGGCACGACCGCTGCGCGATACCGCTGCGCGTCCAAGGGAGCTTTAAATAGGCGTCCCTCTGGCTGTCCAGAGCGCTAGAGAGCTCGCAACTGGTGTCCCCTGCGCCTCAGCACCACTCCAATATGGCGCCCAAAGTTCCCCGCCACCACCCGGGAACCGGATCCGCCAAAATAGCGGTGCAGGTACCGATTAATGTGCAGGTAAGGGGCCTGAAGTATTATTATTTAAAAACGAGGGCTAACAAAAGAAAATATCCAAAGAGGTAGGTTTAAAATAGTAGCGCGATGGTCACAGCGCCCAGCGCGATGCGGTGTGCAAAGTTGAATCAGAAGACCCACCGGATTGGTCGCCTTAAATAGGCGTCCCTCTGGCTGTCCAGAGCGCTAGAGCGCTCGCAACTGGTGTCCCCTGCGCCTCAGCACCACTCCAATATGGCGCCCAAAGTTCCCCGCCACCACCCGGGAACCGGATCCGCCAAAATAGCGGTGCAGGTACCGATTAATGTGCAGGTAAGGGGCCTGAAGTATTATTATTTAAAAACGAGGGCTAACAAAAGAAAATATCCAAAGAGGTAGGTTTAAAATAGTAGCGCGATGGTCACAGCGCCCAGCGCGATGCGGTGTGCAAAGTTGAATACCATCTCTCACCATAGGCTTGCGGAGAGGTTAAGCTCCTGTGGTATCAAGGGCCTTGCCCATAAATGGCTACGGAATTTTTTGGCAGATCATTCACAATCAGTCCTAATGGGCCCCCTTCAATCTGAGAGAACATCGTTGGATAAAGGAGTCCCCCAGGGCTCTTGCCTTAGCCCCACCCTTTTTAATATCTATATGGCCCCTTTGGCCAGGGTGGTGGAGTCCCTGGGGTTCGAAATATTATCTTACGCCGATGACACCCAGTTACTATTTAACATCGGACAACATGTTGAGGCGGACAGAACTCGCTTTGCTAGGGGATTATCGTTGATCTCAACTTGGATGACCAACAACTGTCTCCAACTGAACCCAAGCAAGACGGAGCTGATGCTCCTAGGAAAAGCCTCAGAAATCTGGAATAGAGACTGGTGGCCGTAATAATTGGGCTCGCCCCCCACGCCTAAATCCTGTGTTAACAAACTGGGCATTAAACTAAATCAGTCTCTGTCCATGCAGGACCATGTGGCGGCAGTGTCTGGCGCATGCTAATATAGGCTCAGACTACTTAGGAAGATTCTCCCTTTCATTCCCCTAGAACACCGTAGAACAGTTACGCAAGCCCTTGTCATGAGCCGTATTGACTATGGGAATGCGCTGCTGGCGGTAGTGGGTTCCACATCCCTGAAGTAGCTACAAGTCATTCAAAATACGGCACCAAGACTGGTTATGAATATGCCATCTGGTACCCCCTCGCAACCACTTCACTGGCTCCCAATAAAACAGAGGTCATTCTTCAAAATCTGCTGCCTTACTTACCGCGCGCTGCAGGGGCAAGGCCCAGAATATCTTCAGAAGAAACTGGGAAGATATGTCCCTTTACGCCCTTTGAGATTGAGCTCCCAACAGCTATTGGTGGTTCCACGTACCAGACTCCATAGATTTGGGGGCATGGCATTCTCATGCATTGCGCCTAAATACTGGAACAGTTTGCCGCTGTCCTTGCGAGAAACCCCTTCCTACCTGATGTTTAGGAAATATTTAAAGGCTCTGTTGTTTTAAATCCCTCTTCCACCTCAGTGTTGTCTGCTCATCAGGTTGTCCTAGAGTTAAGTGCCGAGATGCCCCCAGGTGATTCGTGCGCTATACAAGAGACAGTAACATAACATAACATAACAAGGAAGAGTGAACAGTTTTATACCATCTTTGCAACATACTATCACAAGAAAGTCTCCTAAAAATACCTACAATTTAAGAAGAAATGAAGACTCAAAATATATAAATGACTATAACCCAGTCATTTTGTCCATGTGGAATGCTAACATGGATATTCAATATGTTGCAGACAATTCCATTGCTGTTGCTCGATATGTGACATCGTACATAACGAAATCAGAAAAGACAGAATTGAAGGAAAAGTGGGAAGAGATTTCTCACGAGAAGAGTCTAAGTAAGAAATTATATACTTACAGTTTGAAGATGTTATCTCATCGAGAAATTGGAGCGTATGAATGCTCGGATCGCTTATCATCTGCAAGTCTATACTCCAAATCTAGAATAATCATTTAGGTGAGTCTAGGTCTTGCTGCAACACAAAACCGAGTGCTTAAATCTGTACAAGAAATTGAATATTGCGCTGAAAAGCAGCCAGAAAGTACAGATTTTGTGAAAACAAATATGTTGGATAGATATTATCCAAATAGAAGTCATCATCTTGAGAACATTTGTCTCTATGAAGTACTGGAAAACTATATTTTTAAAACGGAATATTACAGAAAACATCAATATTGGTATATATGCTGTGATTGGTTCGGAAGGATGTCTGGTGAAACAAAGAAAAGGACATTTGATTAATCACCGTAAACTGAGTTGAGAAACACCTGACAAACAGGAATTTTACTATTTAGCTCTTTTGCAACTTTTCAAGCCATAGCGTTCAAAATTAGAATTACTTGGAGATTTTGAGAGCAATGAAGATTCCTTCAATGCAACTAAACATACTATAGAATGTCCTGTTTTTGCTAATTATGTGAAAAATGTTGAACGACAAAATTCAGGAAGAAGCTATAATTGCAGCTGAGATTGCCAGAGACAGTTCTCAAGACAGTCTTCTGCTCCGTTAAGTCAGGATCCATTAGGAGAACCAATTATTCAAAATAAAGCAGCAACTGCTCTGGAAGAGGTGGAAACAGCAATGTATCAAGCTCAAGAAGATGTAAGAAACTTAGGAAACTTGGAAGAACAACTAAATGTTGAGCAGAAACAAATTTATGAGCAAGTGAGGGAGCAGATTAACCATGGATTACTTCATGAAAAGAAAGAGTGTTCTTGCTCATCGTTTCAACCTATCCAATTGTGCGTGAATGGAAAAGCTGGAACAGGAAAAAGTTTTTTAATTAAAGTAATTTCAACTTATCTACAGAAAACAACTGACTCGTATTTGTCTTGTGTTGTCTCTGCTCCAACTGGGTTGGCGGCACACAATATTAAAGGAATTACTTTACATCGTTTATTAATGCTACCAGTAGAGCATAATAACAAATTAGAATACCACAAGCTATCTGGATAAGCTTGTTTTGAAGTTTCAAGAGTCTTGAAGAAAATAAACTTCTCATTATTGATGAGTTAAGCATGGTATCAAATTTAATGCTTGCCTTTGTGCATTTAAGAATGCAGCAAATTCTTAAAATAGAGTATGACGTATTATTTGGAGGAAAAGATGTCATAGTTTTTGGAGATCTACTACAACTTACTCCTGTAAAAGGACAACCAGTGTTTAAAACACTGGCACATGAAGATACCAGAAAGTCTTTGGGGAGTATTGGAAACGTTAACATTTGGTCATTTTTTTTAATATAAGGAACTTATTACAAATATGTGTCAGGCAAATTATGCATATTATGGAAAAATTCTTCAAGATATAAGAATTGGAAAAGTGACAGAATATGGCAAATAAGCATTACAGAGACAATTACTTCCCAATTTGTTTCCAAATGAAAATATTGTTCCTGAGAAAATATATATGAAAATTGCAGAACACAAGTCTGTAATCTGCTTAAGGCCAACACTGCGTGAATGTTCTGTATTCAATGAAGAAATGTTAAAGTTGGAAAATGAAGAAATTCTAACATTGGAAGCTATTGAAAAAATAAAACATAAAGGAATCACTATTATTTTGACTGAAAAGTTGAAGAGGAAATTGGATTCTTTAGAGAAGTCGATAAGTAAAACTGCTGGTTTAGGAAAGAATTTGTATGCATATGTAAACTGTAGGGTAATTTTACGCCGTAATTTGAATGGGGAAAAAGGTTTAGTAAATGGAGCAATGGGTAAAATTGTTGATTTTGCTAATTATTTAAATAGAGATGGGATTGAATTTTTGAAGATCAAATTTGTTGAAATTGCTGAAATACAGCAATTTAGTTGTTGTCCATCTTGGTTTTTGCTTGTAAAAGATTTGTATGTACGCAGAAAACAGTTTCCTATTTGTTTGGCATATGTGGTGACCATTCATGAATCTCAAGGTTTAAGTGTAGATAGTGCTTTAGAGAATATTGGAAGTACCGTGTTTAAAGAGGGTATGGCATATGTTGTTTTGTCCCGAGGCAGAACTTTATCTGGATTGTACTTGATTGATTTTGATGAGACAAAGGTTAGTGCAGATGCAAATTGTGTGAAAGAGTATAATAGGTTAAGAAGAGAATATGCTCCCACTTTAGGTCAAAATCCAGTATTTGAAAAGCATGTGGTAGGTAGAAAAAGAAGATTTGAGAATATCTGTAGTGAAACTGTAGAGAAAGAAAAAAAGAAGATGAAGTTGCGCCTGCAAGCAAAAAGAAAATGGACAGTGTTGAAGAGAATGTTGGTTATCGGTTTGAAAATAGTTGTGGTGTCAACTGCTTTGCTAATGTAGTCGTTAATGTTGTTTTATTTCTTGAAAGTTTGCAACAGCAAATTGTTGAAAATCAGGATGAAAGATTCTGTTCCTTGTTGTATTCTGTTTATGATAAATGTAGTAGTGATAAAAGTAAAATTTAAAGTGTTTCTGATATTCAAAATGTTTTGGACATATGTTCTGGTTCTACTCAAATTACACAGAATATTCAGCAAGATTGTCAGGAATTTTTTATGTTTATGCTTGGTGTACTGGAAGATGAATGTATAGATATTGAACATAGTTTTGGCCTTTCTTATAAATGGCAACATGACTG
Source organism: Lissotriton helveticus (assembly GCF_964261635.1). Lineage (NCBI taxonomy): Eukaryota > Metazoa > Chordata > Amphibia > Caudata > Salamandridae > Lissotriton > Lissotriton helveticus. The sequence goes on along the minus strand of NC_136059.1, from coordinate 2,034,947,211 downwards.
TCAAAATTGTTTGTTTACATGTAGAACTAACATAGACACGGAAAGATTCATATATTTGACTTTACGAGACTGCGAATCAGTGTCTTTTAACAATCTAGTAAGAGGAGCAAGTCAAAACATGGAGTGTAGCCAATGTAAATCAGAAATGTCATCAACATTATTTATACAAAGATATGGACAGTATATCATTTTAATGCTGCAACTTGTAGAGGTGATGGAAGAAAATTGGAAACCTTAATTAAAAATGTTGTAGCTACTCAAGTATCAATATCAGGAAGAACTTTTGTAGCTATTGTAATTATTTTTCATAATAGACCTTCTACAACATTTAGACATTACACTGTTTATGTAAAATGTCTGGAAGGATGAATACATTGTAATGATACTCAATTCGTTTTTAAGAAACGTTTGCCTTAAGAGTTTCCAAATTCTTACCTAATATTTTTAAAGCCAAAATTTTAAGATAAAAATTTGGCCTTTCAGTATTACTGCTGTTAAGGTAGATTTGTCTGGTGTTGTAGAGTATTTTGTAACTGAGGGTGAGGAGCTTGAAGGTAATCCTCTTGTTGATGTTGAGGCAGTGTAGGTGTATCATGTCGTGGGTGATGTGGCTGTAGCAGTGGACATTGAAGATCAGTCAGGTGGAGGTGCTTTGGATTGGTTGTAGTCGTTATAGGGGTTTGGCTGGAATTCTTGTGTAGAGTGTGTTGCCACAGTGTAGTCTGTTTCTTCTTGTTTTCTTTAGGATGTACTTGTAAATATTGTGGAGCATGTGGAGGGTATTATAGCAGTATGAGGAAATGCTGTAGACTTGTTTACACATGTAGAGGGAGGAGTTGAGGATGAATCATAGGTTGTGTACATGGTCAGTAGGTGTTGTTACTGTTCACAGTGTAGTTGGGCAGCAGGAGTCATCTGAAGCTGAGGGGATGGGTCTGAGGATGAGTATCTTCATGTTGTGCGAGATCAGGTTTAGAGAGCTGCTCCTTATGCACTTGGTGACGTCCTTAATTGCGTTGTGGAGGTTGTTTTTTGTGGTATGTGGCTTCTTGGTGAGGAAGAGGATGAGCTGGGTATCGTCGACATAAGAGATGATGTTGTGGTTCAGATGGCAGGCCACTTGTGTGAGGGTGGCCATGGAGATGTTGAATAGCGTTGGGCTGAGGGATGAGCACTGGGGGACGGTGCAAATGATGTCAGTGGTTTTGGATCAGAAGGCTAGAAGGCAGACGCTCAGAGTTACTATTGAACAACTTTCAAACTAAGAATTTCACACATACTATTTGGCCATGGGGAAAAGTATGTGAAACCTTTAATAACTTGTTGTTGTAAATTTTGTCAGCATATATTAGTAAGTAACATTATTTATAATGGAATAAAATTAATGATGGTGTTTTGTTATTTAAGATTGTTTGACATACCTCATAGTTACGTAAGAGATTGGACTTAGAAAAAAAAACATTTAACAAATGTTTTATTTCTATTTTTTAGATTGTTATTGAGGTTGTTGTTTGGGTTTTTTAACCCCTTCGATGCTGATGACGGAGCAGTTCCGTCATCAGCATCGGTTAGGCTGTGCTGATGACGGAACCGTTTTTTCGGCCGATCTGCACCCAGGGGGAGCAGAAAAGCCCACTAGTCACCAGGGATTTGTTTTTTATTTGAAAAGGAAGCGACCCCTTGGGGAAGGGTCGCTTCCTTAGGGGGATAAAATAATTTTCAGACTTTTCTGCCCCCCCTGGGGCAGATCGGCCGTTTTTTCGGCCGATCTGCGCCCAGGGGTAGCAGAAAAGCCCACTAGTCACCAGGGATTTGTTTTTTATTTGAAAAGGAAGCAACCCCTTGGGGAAGGGTCGCTTCCTAGTGGCCCTAATATTTTTTTAGACTTTTCTGCCCCCCCTGGGGGCAGATCGGCCGTTTTTTTGGGCCGCATCTGGACCCAGGGGGGGCAGAAAAGCCCACTAGACACCAGGGATTGATTTATATTTATAAAGGAAGCGACCCCTTGGGCAAGGGTCGCTTCCTTAGAGGGATGTAATATTTTTCAGTTTTTTCTGCCCCCCCTGGGGCAGATCGGTGTTTTTTTTGGCTGATCTGCACCCGGGGGGGGGGGGTCAGAAAAGCCCACTAGTCACCAGGGATTTGTTTGGATTTGAAAAGGAAGCGACCCCTTGGGGAAGGGTCGCTTCCTAGTGGCCCTAAGTTTTTATAGACTTTTCTGCCCCCCCTGGGGGCAGATTGTTTTTTTTTTTTTACCGTTTCTGGACCCAGGGGGGGAATAGAAAAGCCCACTAGACTCCAGGGTTATCTTTTTTTATAGGGAGTGACCCCTTGGCCAAGGGTTGCTTCCTTGGGCCCATTTGTTTTCAGTATGTTCTGCCGTGTCTTTATTTGGCCTCTCTGCCCTCCGTAGGGTTGCTTTCAGGGGGCCCATGTTTATAATGATTTATAATCTTCCCCCCTTGGGCACAGACACCCCATTTGTGACATACCCTGTGACATAGCCTGTTGTAATGTGTGTTGTTTTTGTTTCTTCTAATGTGTATTGTTTTTTTTCTCTTTAGATTGTTGCAGTGTGCGGTTCTGTTACTGGTGGTTCTGTTGTTCTGCTGTTTCTGTAGTTGCATGTGTTTGGTAAGAGACCTTTTTTTTGTTCAATTGTAATGTAATTGTTTATTTTGCAAAGTGTGTAGTAATACGAGTATGTTTTGTTTGTGATTGTAAAACATGTTTTGCATTTGTTTTTGATGTGTCCTTCTGTAGATGTAAGTTTTCTTTTCTTCTTTCTAGTGGGATATCGTTGCCTATTTGCTGTGTCTTTGCAGAGTAGGTGCTGGTGAGTGTAGTTGTGTCTTGTAAGTGAATTGTATATTTTTTCTAAATATAGTTTTTTGTGAAAAAGTCTTACATTTTTTATCTTACTTTGCGCAGTGTTGGGGTTGTTGAGTTGTTTGTGCAGACTCCTTTATTTGTAAGGATAATGGCTAGCCGCCGGATTACTGCTCAGCAAGTTGTTGGAATGCTTTTTGATTCTTCCTCTGACCATGGTCCAGAGTCTGACTCTGATTCTGAGCCAGAGGTGGGAGGTGAAGATTCAGGTAGTGAGTTTTCTCTACACATGGCTTCATCTGATGATGAAGACACTTTGAGTGCTGATGAAGCTACTTTTGGTGTGGATGATGTGCCTGTGGTTGGGGAGGACATTGCTGTGGTTACGGTTTGGGAGGACATTGTTGTGCCTGTGGTTGCGGAGGACATTGATGTGCCAATAGTGCGGCAAGAGACATCTGGGCTGCAGCCTGGGGCTGCTAGACTTCCAGTTGGTGTAGTGAGACAAGAGGCAGCTGGGCGGCGGCCTGCGGCTGCAAGACTTGAGGATGAAAGGAACCTCTGGGTTGCACCAGGCATGGTGCAGCCGGCATTGCCTGAATTTACTGGTGTTCCAGGGTGTAGGGTGAACACTGAAAACTTTTTGCCTATTGATTTTTTCAAGTTGTTTATGGATGATGTGTTTTTGGCAGAGATTGTAGAGCAGACTAATTTGTATGCTGACATTTTTTTGAGGGTGAACAGTGCCAGCCCTAAGCCCCACGCTAGAGCTACCCGGTGGACTCCCACAAATTTGGAGGAGATGAAAAAGTTTTTGGGTTTAACTTTTTTGATGGGCTTGCTTATCAAACCATCAATGGCTTCATATTGGTCTACTAGTCCCTTGATGGCAACAGCTATATTTCCGGCAGTCATGGGTCATGATAGGTATTTGCTTCTGCTGCGGATGATGCATTTTGTTGACAATAATCTTGCTTTGCCACGAGATCACCCTGGTTGTGACCGTCTTTTCAAGATTCGGCCTGTCATTGATCATTTGGTTGATCGATTTTCTGAGATCTTTTATCCTGGGAAAGAAATTGCAGTGGATGAGTCTTTGCTGTTGTTCAAGGGCTGCTTGGTATTTCGGCAATACATTCCTAGTAAGAGGGCACGCTATAGAATCAAACTGTATATGCTGTGTGACAGTGAGACTGGATATGTCTCTAATTTCAGGGTGTACACTGGTAAGGAACCAGGATTAACCCCCCTGGTTGTCCGTCGACTTTTGGAGTGACTGAGAAAATTGTGTGGGAACTTGGTCGTGGATTGTTTAACAAAGGCCATCATTTGTATGTCGATAACTTCTACACTGGTGTGCGGTTGTTCAGGGAATTGGCCAAAGTGGACACTGTTGCTTGTGGCACAATCCGCTCAAACCGTAAAGCTTTCCCAAAAGAACTTGTTTGTCGAAAGCTTGCTCGGGGACAGTGCAGTGTATTGCGTTGTGAGGAGCTTCTAGCTGTGAAGTTTACAGACAGGAGAGATGTCTACTAAGTATGGGCGGAAAATCCGTTCCGCTCGCGGATTTTGCGGTTTTTCGGCAAATTCGCAATCCGCGAGATTCGCGAATTCCCCGCAAAATCCGCGAGCGGAACGGATTGGGTCAAAAGTTGAAGCTGACTTTTGTAACTATTTTAGAATGGCGCCGGCAAGCTGCCAGCAAGCTGCCAGAGCCATTCTAAAATAGTTACAAAAGTCAGCTTCAACAGGAAGAACTAATAGATAAAGTAAAGCAGGTGCTCGAGTTGAAGCTCAAATTCAGTTACACAATCATTAATCACCCCAAACTTGGGGTGATTAATTATTGTGTAACTTAATTTGACCTTCAACTCGAGCACCTGCTTTACTTTATCTATTAGTGCTTCCTGTTGAAGCTGATTTTGTAGCTATTTTAGAATGGCGCTGGCAGCTTGCCGGCGCCATTGTAAGTGGGGCTGAGGGCAGAAGGGCACAAAGTGGGACAGAGGGCAGAATGGGACAAATAACGAGTGGGGCAGAGGGCAGAAGGGCACAGAAACGAGTGGGGCAGAGGGCAGAAGACCACAAAAACGAGTTGGGCAGAGGGCAGAAGAGCACAAAAAAACGAATGGGACAGAGGGCAGAAACGAGTGGGGCAGAGGGCAGAAGACCACAAAAACGAGTTGGGCGGAGGGCAGAAGAGCAAAAAAACGACTGGGACAGAGGGCACAAACACGAGTGGGGCAGAGGGCAGAAGACCACAAAAACGAGTTGGGCAGAGGGCAGAAGAGCACAAAAACGAGTGGGACAGAGGGCAGAAACGAGTGGGGCAGAGGGCAGAAGACCACAAAAACGAGTTGGACAGAGGGCAGAAGAGCACAAAAACGAGTGGGACAGAGGGCAGAAACGAGTGGGGCAGAGGGCAGAAGAGCACAAAAACGAGTGGGACAGAGGGCAGAAACGTGTGGGGCAGAGGGCAGAAGACCACAAAAACGAGTTGGGCAGAGGGCAGAAGAGCACAAAAACGAGTGGGACAGAGGGCAGAAACGAGTGGGCCAGAGGGCAGAAGACCACAAAAACGAGTTGGGCAGAGGGCAGAAGAGCACAAAAACGAGTGGGACAGAGGGCAGAAACGAGTGGGGCAGAGGGCAGAAGACCACAAAAACGAGTTGGGCAGAGGGCAGAAGAGCACAAAAACGAGTGGGGCAGAGGGCAGAAACGAGTGGGGCAGAGGGCAGAAGACCACAAAAACGAGTTGGGCAGAGGGCAGAAGAGCACAAAAACGAGTGGGGCAGAGGGCAAAAGGGCACAAACACGAGTGGGGCAGAGGGCAGAAAGGCACAAAAACGAGTGGTACAGAGGGCAGAAGGGCATAAAAAACGAGAGGGTGGCAGTGATGAACCAGAGGGCGCATCATGGTCTCGCCCAAAAGAAAACCAGCGAACACGCAAAGCGCCCTGCGAACATGCCAAAACGCCCCGCGAACACGCAAAGCGCCCCTTCGAACACGCAAAAATATAAAAATCCGCAAATTCGCACAAATTCGCGAATTTTGCGGATCGCGAATTCGCAAATCCGCAAATTCACGAATCGCGAATTCGCAAAATTCGCCCATGTTTAATGTCTACATGTTGACTACAATACATGATGAAAGCACTGAACCAGTGTTCCAGGGTGTAGGGTGAACACTGAAAACTTTTTGCCTATTGATTTTTTCAAGTTGTTTATGGATGATGTGTTTTTGGCAGAGATTGTAGAGCAGACTAATTTGTATGCTGAAATTTTTTTGAGGGTGAACAGTGCCAGCCCTAAGCCCCACGCTAGAGCTACCCGGTGGACTCCCACAAATTTGGAGGAGATGAAAAAGTTTTTGGGTTTAACTTTTTTGATGGGCTTGCTTATCAAACCATCAATGGCTTCATATTGGTCTACTAGTCCCTTGATGGCAACAGCTATATTTCCGGCAGTCATGGGTCGTGATAGGTATTTGCTTCTGCTGCGGATGATGCATTTTGTTGACAATAGTCTTGCTTTGCCACGAGATCACCCTGGTTGTGACCGTCTTTTCAAGATTCGGCCTGTCATTGATCATTTGGTTGATCGATTTTCTGAGATCTTTTATCCTGGGAAAGAAATTGCAGTGGATGAGTCTTTGCTGTTGTTCAAGGGCTGCTTGGTATTTCGGCAATACATTCCTAGTAAGAGGGCACGCTATAGAATCAAACTGTATATGCTGTGTGACAGTGAGACTGGATATGTCTCTAATTTCAGGGTGTACACTGGTAAGGAACCAGGATTAACCCCCCTGGTTGTCCGTCGACTTTTGGAGTGACTGAGAAAATTGTGTGGGAACTTGGTCGTGGATTGTTTAACAAAGGCCATCATTTGTATGTCGATAACTTCTACACTGGTGTGCGGTTGTTCAGGGAATTGGCCAAAGTGGACACTGTTGCTTGTGGCACAATCCGCTCAAACCGTAAAGCTTTCCCAAAAGAACTTGTTTGTCGAAAGCTTGCTCGGGGACAGTGCAGTGTATTGCGTTGTGAGGAGCTTCTAGCTGTGAAGTTTACAGATAGGAGAGATGTCTACATGTTGACTACAATACATGATGAAAGCACTGAACCGCGGACTGTTTGGGGTCAGGTTGCAGAAGTGCGCAAACCTGTGTGCATACTGGACTACAATAAGTACATGGGTGGTGTTGACAGAGTTGATCAGAGGTTGGAACCGTATGCTGCTCTTCGTAAGGCTTACATTTGGTACAAGAAGTTGGCTATCCATCTTTTCCACTTGGCAACCTTTAATGCTTTTATTGTGTTCCAGAAATCTTGTCCCCAGTCAAAGTTGTCTTTTGTAAAGTTTCAGGAGTCTGTAATAGGCAGCCTTGTTTTAGTGGAACAGGCAAGTGTTCCTAGAGTTGGAGTGGTGGAGGATGTTGCCAGATTGAAAGATCGCTACTTTCCTGATTCAATTCCTCCTACAACCTCAAAAGACTTTCTCAGTCGGAGATGTAGAGTCTGTTGGCGAAGAGGTTTGCGGAAGGAGGTTCGCATGTACTGCCCCGACTGCCCTTCAAACCCCGGGCTGTGTGTACCTGCTTGTTTTAGATTGTACCACACGCAAAAGAATTTTTGGGAGTATCAATGAGTGGTAAAGTGAACTGGTTGGTCTTTATTCTGTAAAACTTATTGTTCAGTTTCAAAGTTTGTATTTGTGTAGTCTTTTTAGATTTAGTTGTCGAGTTAGTAGATTTGTGTCAATTTGCAATCAGTTTTTGTTTCTCTTTTATTAAAAAAAAAACTAAAGTATGATGTTGGTTTACGTGTAGTGTCCATTGTCTGACTGTGTGCATGGTTTGGCGCTTGGCTGCCGGTGTCTGTGGACTGGTGCTTGTCTGGCGGTGTCTGCGGACTGGTGCTTGACTGGCGGTGTGTGTGGTCTGGTGTTTGGTTGGTGGTGTGCGTGCTCTTGCGCTTGCCTGGTGTTGTGTTTGGATTTGTCTTTGGCTGGTGGTGTTCGTGGAGTGGTGCTTGGCTGGCGGTGTGTGTGGAGTTGTGCTTGGCTGGTGGTGTGTGTTGAGTGGCGCTTGGCTGGTCGTGTGTGTGGAGTGGTGTTTGGCTGGTGGTGTGCGTGGAGTGGTACTTGGCTGTCTGTGCACGGAGTGGTGCTTGGCTGGCGGTGTGTGTGGAGTGGTGCTTGGCTGGCGGTGTGTGTGGAGTGGCGCTTGGCTGGACGGTGTGCGTGGAGTGGTACTTGGCAGTCTGTGCATGGAGTGGTGCTTGGCTGGTGTTGTGTTTGTGGAGTGGCGCTTGGCTGGTGGTGTGCGTGGAGTGATGCTTGGCTCGTGGTGTGTGTGGAGTGGTACTTGGCTGTCGGTGTGCGCTGAGTGGTGTTTGGCTGGCGGTGTGCATGGTCTGGTGCTTGGATGGTGGTGTGGGTGGACTGGCGCTCGGCAGGCGGTGTGTGAGTAGTTACTTTCTGTTGGTCACTACACACACTGCTAGTTGAGTGACACTCCACACAGTCCATCATTTTGTGTAGTTGCAGTGTCAGAAATGTGGGCGTGTGAAAGTGATGGGCCCTTGAATGGAGCTGTTTGCTGGTGTGAGTGTTGAAATGTGATGGGTCAGCGGCTGGCGGTGTGAATGTTTTGTATGTGTCACGCGTACGAAAGGTGTATGAATAGCCTGTAAAGAGGTTGGTGCCTTGACGTGGCTTTACAGCTCACGAGCTGTGAGTCAGTGGTTCAGTTTATCATACTTTCAATTATACACAGTGTATTTCATTTTTGTGAAATTACTTGCGTATACAATTGTATGTACTGAATCATCACTCACCCTCGTGCCAAATCCAACCAGTATGTGTGTGTGCTTGCGGATTAGATGGGTGTGCAGTAATAATTTTTTTTTTCTCTTTCTGCAGTAGGGTGTACCTTGTCCCTTATTGTGATTGTTGTTATGTGTTGCTTTTCCATTCGGATGGTGTCAATGGTCTGGTTTGTATCAGGTATGAAAGGTGCGTGAATGGCCTGTAAAACGGTTGGTGCCTTGTCGTGGCTTTACAGCTCACGAGTTGCGAGTCACTGGTTCAGTTTTTATGCATTTATTTATTGACAGAGCATTTCGTTTCTTTGAAATATCTTGTTAATAAAAAAATTTATGTACTGAACCATCACTCGCCCTCGTGCCAAATCCAACCTGTATGTGTGTGCCTTTGAGGAATAGATAGCCGTGCTTGAATGTTTTACTTTTGAGTAACTCTGTCAAGGTGTGGTATCATTTTACTCGGGAGAACAAGGGGAACGCTGGGTGGTAGGACATTTTTGCCGGCACGGCGATCCCACGCCAAAAAGTTTTGAAAAGTGCAATTTTTACCTAATTTTAAGGTTTGCAAGGAGTTCTGGGTAGGAAATCATTGGGGGACCCATGCATGCCATACCTCCCTGGACTCTCCCGGGTGTATAGTTTTCAGAACTGCTTGGGTTTGCTACTTTCCAAAGAATACCACCCAGCCCCGGGCCAAAAACTCAGGTGCCACCCCCCAAAAATCAAAGTTATATTGCTTCAGAGTATTTTGAATTCACCACCGTACGATTTGGATCTTTTCCTGTTGCAGCCACTATGGCTACCAAGGCAAGTGAGGTACCGTTTTTATCGGGAGACCTGGGGGCATGCTGGGTGGGAGGTAATTTGTGTGAGCCCAGTGATGCCACGCTTTCCCACACTAAAACGTGTGAAAAAATTGATTTTTTTCCAGCTAAAAATGAGGTTTGCAAGGGATTCTGGGTAAAGGAACGTTGGAGGATCCACGCAAGCCATACCTCCTTGGAAGCCCCCGGGTGTCTACTGTTCAGAAATGTGTGGGTTTGGTAGGTTTCCATAGATGGCTGTCTCGCACGGGGCCAGACACCCAGATAACCCCTCTTGCAAAAGCTGGTGAATTTGACAATGGTGACAATGTCAAGTCCACTAGCTTTTGCAAGAGGGGTTACCTGGGTTTTTGGCCCCGTGCGAGACAGCCATCTAGGGAAACCTACTAAACCCACACATTTCTGAAAAGTAGACACCCGGGGGCTTCCAAGGAGATATGGCTTGCGTGGATCCTCCAACGTTCCTTTACCCAGAATCCCTTGCAAACCTCATTTTTAGCTGGAAAAAATCAATGTTTTCACACGTTTTAGTGTGGGAAAGCGTGGCATCACTGGGCTCACACAAATTTCCTCCAACCCAGCGTTCCACAAGGTCTCCCGATAAAAATGGTACCTCACTTGCGTGGGTAGGCATAGTGGCTGCTTTAGGAAAAGGCCCAATTCTTACTGTGGAGACCAAAAATATTTCCTTTAGCCAAACAATCTTATTTTGTGAGGGGGTCACCTGAGCTTTTGGCCCGGGGCTTAGGGGGCATCTTTGCAAACTACCAAACCCAAACAGTTCTGAGAACTAGACACCCGGGGGAGTCCAGGGAGGTATGGCATGCGTGGGTCCCCCAATGTTTTCCTACCCAGAAACCCCTGCAAACCTTAAATTTTGGTCAAAAACCCACTTTTCCGTACTTATTTGGGTGGGATCTCGCTGCCGGCACAAATGTCCTACCACCCAGCGTTTCCCTTGTTCTCCAGAGTAAAATGATACCTCACTTTTGTAGGTGGGCCCAAGGCATGTGACTTAGGCTGGGGGGCTTAATTTGTAAAACTTAAATACGACTAAATACTACTTTTTTCAAAATTCCTTTTTGGCATGTTCAGCTTTGGGGCACCCACACAAGTGAGGTATCCTTTTACTCGGGAGAACAAGGGGAACGCTGGGTGCTAGGACATTTTTGCCGGCACGGCGATCCCTCGCCAAAAAGTTTTGAAAACTGCAATTTTTACCTACTTTTAAGGTTTGCAAGGAGTTCTGGGTAGGAAAACATTGGGGGACCCACGCATGCCATACCTCCCTGGACTCTCCCAGGTGTCTAGTTTTCAGAACTGTTTGGGTTTGCTACTTTCCAAAGAATACCACCCAGCCCCGGGCCAAAAACTCAGGTGCCCCCCCCCCAAAAATCAAAGTTATATTGCTTCAGGGTATTTTGAATTCACCACCGTACGATTCGGACCTTTTCCTGTTGCAGCCACTATGGCTACCCACGCAAGTGAGGTACCGTTTTTATCGGGAGACCTGGGGGCACGCTGGGTGGGAGGTAATTTGTGTGAACCCAGTGATGCCACGCTTTCCCACACTAAAACGTGTGAAAAAATTGATTTTTTCCAGCTAAAAATGAGGTTTGCAAGGGATTCTGGGTAAAGGAACGTTGGAGGATCCACGCAAGCCATACCTCCTTGGAAGCCCCCGGGTGTCTACTTTTCAGAAATGTGTGGGTTTGGTAGGTTTCCATAGATGGCTGTCTCGCACGGGGCCAGAAACCCAGATAACCCCTCTTGCAAAAGCTGGTGAATTTGACAATGGTGACAATGTCAAGTCCACTAGCTTTTGCCAGAGGGGTTACCTGGGTTTTTGGCCCCGTGCGAGACAGCCATCTAGGGAAACCTACTAAACCCACACATTTCTGAAAAGTAGACACCCGGGGGCTTCCAAGGAGATATGGCTTGCGTGGATCCTCCAATGTTCCTTTACCCAGAATCCCTTGCAAACCTCATTTGTAGCTGGAAAAAATCAATGTTTTCACACATTTTAGTGTGGGAAAGCATGGCATCACTGGGCTCACACAAATTTCCTCCCACCCAGCGTTCCCCAAGGTCTTCCGATAAAAATGGTACCTCACTTGCGTGGGTAGGCATAGTGGCTGCTTTAGGAAAAGGCCCAATTCTTACTGTGGAGACCAAAAAATTTCCTTTAGCCAAACAATTTTATTTTTTGAGGGGCTCACCTAAGCTTTTGGCCCGGGGCTTGGCGGGCATCTTTGCAAACTACCAAACCCAAACAGTTCTGAGAACTAGACACCCGGGGGAGTCCAGGAAGGTATGGCATGCGTGGGTCCCCCAATGTTTTCCTACCCAGAAACCCCTGCAAACCTTAAATTTTGGTCATAAAACCCACTTTTCCGTACTTTTTTGGGTGGGATCTCGCTGCCGGCAAAAATGTCCTACCACCCAGCGTTTCCCTTGTTCTCCCGAGTAAAATGATACCTCACTTGTGTGGGTGGGCCCAAGGCATGTGACTCAGGCTGGGGGGCTTAATTTGTAAAACTTAAAAACTACTAAATACTACTTCTTTCAAAATTCATTTTTGGCGTGTTCTGCTTTGGGGCACCCACACAAGTGAGGTATCCTTTTACTCGGGAGAACAAGGGGAACGCTGGGTGGTAGGACATTTTTGCCGGCACGGCGATCCCACGCCAAAAAGTTTGGAAAAGTGCTATTTTTACATAATTTTAAGGTTTGCAAGGAGTTCTGGGTAGGAAAACATTGGGGGACCCACGCATGCCATACCTCCCTGGACTCCCCCGGGTGTCTAGTTTTCAGAATTGTTTGGGTTTGCTACTTTGCAAAGAATACCACCGAGCTCCGGGCCACAAACTCAGATGCCCCCCCCCCAAAATCAAGGTAGTTTTGCAATAGGGTAATGTAAATTCACCACCGTACGATTTGAACCATTTCCTGTTGCAGCTACTATGTCTATCCACGCAAGTGAGGTACCATATTTTTTCAGGAGACCTAGAAGAACGCTGGTTGGGTGGAATTTTGTGGATCCACACAGATTCCAGAACTTTCCACCACAGAAATGTGTCGAAAATTTGTTTTTTTGGTCAAATTTTTCGGTTTGCAAGGGATTCTGGGTAACAGAACCTGGTGGGAGGCAGTCGAGTCACCCCATCCTGAATTCCCCTGGGTGTCTAGTTTTCAAAAATGTATAGGTTTGCTAGGTTTCCCTAGGTGCTGGCAGAGATACGGCGCAAAAACAAAAGGTAGTCTTTTTGACCAAAACGTGCTAGATTTCACTGGGAAATTGAGGTGCAGTCATGTTGCGTATTGCGCTGTTTCATGTCGCAGCCACTATGCCTACCCACGCAAGTGAGGTACCGTTTTTTTCGGGAGACCTGGGGAAACGCTGGGTGGGTGAAAATTTGTTGATCCACGCAGATTCCAGAACTTTCCACCACAGAAATGTGAAGAAAATGTGTTTTTTTGTCATATTTTTAGGTTTGCAAGGGATTCTGGGTAACAAAACCTGGGGGTAGGCAGACCAGTCACCCCATCCTGAATTCCCCTGGGTGTCTAGTTTTCAAAAATGTATAGGTTTGCTAGGTTTCCCTAGGTGCTGGCAGAGCTACGGAGCAAAAACAAAAGGTAGTCTTTTTGTCCAAAACGTGCTAAATTTCACTGGGAAATTGAGGTGCGACCATGTTGCGTATTGCGCTGTTTCATGTCGCAGCCACTATGCCTACCCACGCAAGTGAGGTACCATTTTTTTCGGGAGACCTGGGGGCACGCTGGGTGGGTGGAAATTTGTTGATCCACGCAGATTCCAGAACTTTCCACCACAGAAATGTGAGGAAAATGTGTTTTTTTTGTCAAATTTTTATGTTTGCAAGGGATTCTGGGTAACAAAACCTGGGGGTAGGCAGACGAGTCACCCCATCCTAAATTCCCCTGGGTGTCTAGTTTCCATATATGTATAGGTTTACTAGGTTTCCCTAGGTGCTGGCAGAGCTACGGCGCAAAAACAAAAGGTAGTCTTTTTGTCCAAAACGTGCTAAATTTCACTGGGAAATTGAGGTGCGACCATGCTGCGTTTTGCGCTGTTTCATGTCGCAGCCACTATGCCTACCCACGCAAGTGAGGTACCATTTTTTTCGGGAGACCTGGGGGCACGCTGGGTGGGTGGAAATGTGTTGATCCACGCAGATTCCAGAACTTTCCACCACAGAAATGTGAGGAAAATGTGTTTTTTTTGTCAAATGTTTATGTTTGCAAGGGATTCTGGGTAACACAACCTGGGGGTAGGCAGATGAGTCACCCCATCCTAAATTCCCCTGGGTGTCTAGTTTTCAAAAATGTATAGGTTTGCTAGGTTTCCCTAGGTGCTGGCAGAGCTACGGCGCAAAAACAAAAGGTAGTCTTTTTGTCCAAAACGTGCTAAATTTCACTGGGAAATTGAGGTGCGACCATGTTGCGTATTGCGCTGTTTCATGTCGCAGCCACTATGCCTACCCACGCAAGTGAGGTACCATTTTTTTCGGGAGACCTGCGGGCATGCTGGGTGGGTGGAAATTTGTTGATCCACGCAGATTCCAGAACTTTCCACCACAGAAATGTGAGGAAAATGTGTTTTTCTTGTCAAATTTTTATGTTTGCAAGGGATTCTGGGTAACAAAACCTGGGGGTAGGCAGACGAGTCACCCCATCCGAAATTCCCCATGGGTGTCTAGTTTTAAAAAATGTATAGGTTTGCTAGGTTTCCCTAGGTGCTGGCAGAGCTACGGCGCAAATACAAAAGGTAGTCTTTTTGTCCAAAACGTGCTAAATTTCACTGGGAAATTGAGGTGCGACCATGCTGCGTTTTGCGCTGTTTCATGTCGCAGCCACTATGCCTACCCACGCAAGTGAGGTACCATTTTTTTCAGGAGACCTGGGGGCACGCTGGGTGTGTGGAAATTTGTTGATCCACGCAGATTCCAGAACTTTCCACCACAGAAATGTGAGGAAAATGTGTTTTTTTTGTCAAATTTTTATGTTTGCAAGGGATTCTGGGTAACAAAACCTGGGGTAGGCAGACGATTCACCCCATCCTAAATTCCCCTGGGTGTCTAGTTTTCAGAAATGTATAGGTTTGCTAGGTTTCCCTAGGTGCTGGCAGAGCTACGGCGCAAAAACAAAAGGTAGTCTTTTTGTCCAAAACGTGCTAAATTTCACTGGGAAATTGAGGTGCGACCATGCTGAGTTTTGCACTGTTTCATGTCGCAGCCACTATGCCTACCCACGCAAGTGAGGTACCATTTTTTTCGGGAGACCTGGGGGCACGCTGGGAGTGTGGAAATTTGTTGATCTACGCAGATTCCAGAACTTTCCACCACAGAAATGTGAGGAAAATGTGTTTTTTTGTCAAATGTTTATGTTTGCAAGGGATTCTGGGTAACAAAACCTGGGGGTAGGCAGACAAGTCACCCCATCCTAAATTTCCCTGGGTGTCTAGTTTTCAAAAATGTATAGGTTTGCTAGGTTTCCCTAGGTGCTGGCAGAGCTACGGCGCAAAAACAAAAGGTAGTCTTTTTGTCCAAAACGTGCTAAATTTCACTGGGAAATTGAGGTGCAACCATGCTGCGTTTTGCGCTGTTTCATGTCGCAGCCACTATGCCTACCCACGCAAGTGAGGTACCATTTTTTTTGGGAGACTTGGGGTCACGCTGGGTGGGTGGAAATTTGTTGATCCACGCAGATTCCAGAACTTTCCACCACAGAAATGTGAGGAAAATGTGTTTTTTTGGTCAAATTCTTATGTTTGCAAGGGATTCTGGGTAACAAAACCTGGGGGTAGGCAGACGAGTCACCCCATCTTGAATTTCCCTGGGTGTCTAGTTTTCAAAAATGTATAGGTTTGCTAGGTTTCCCTAGGTGCTGGCATAGCTACGGCACAAAAACAAAAGGTAGTCTTTTTGGCCAAAACGTGCTAGATTTCACTGGGAAATTGAGGTGCAGTCATGTTGCGTATTGCGCTGTTTCATGTCGCAGCCACTATGCCTACCTACGCAAGTGACGTACCATTTTTTTCGGGAGACCTGGGGGAACGCTGGTGGGGGGAAATGTGTTGATCCACGCAGATTCCAGAACTTTCCACCACAGAAATGTGAGGAAAATGTGTTTTTTTTGTCAAATGTTTATGTTTGCAAGGGATTCTGGGTAACACAACCTGGGGGTAGGCAGATGAGTCACCCCATCCTAAATTCTCCTGGGTGTCTAGTTTTCAAAAATGTATAGGTTTGCTAGGTATCCCTAGGTGCTGGCAGAGCTACGGCGCAAAAACAAAAGGTAGTCTTTTTCAAAATGTGCTAAATTTCACTGGGAAATTGAGGTGTGACCATGTTGCGTATTGCGCTGTTTCATGTCGCAGCCACTATGCCTACACACGCAAGTGAGGTACCATTTTTTTCAGGAGTCCTGGGGGCACGCTGGGTGGGTGGAAATTTGTTGATCCACGCAGATTCCAGAACTTTCCACCACAGAAATGTGAGGAAAATGTGTTTTTTTGTCAAATTTCTATGTTTGCAAGGGATTCTGGGTAACACAACCTGGGGGAAGGCAGACGAGTCACCCCATCCGAAATTCCCCTGGGTGTCTAGTTTTAAAAAATGTATAGGTTTGCTAGGTTTCCCTAGGTGCTGGCAGAGCTACGGCGCAAAAACAAAAGGTAGTCTTTTTGTCCAAAACGTGCTAAATATCACTGGGAAATTGAGGTGCAACCATGCTGCGTTTTGCGCTGTTTCATGTCGCAGCCACTATGCCTACCCACGCAAGTGAGGTACCATTTATTTCGGGAGACCTGGGGGCACGCTGGGTGTGTGGAAATTTGTTGATCCACGCAGTTTCCAGAACTTTCCACCACATAAATGTGAGGAAAATGTGTTATTTGGTCAAATTCTTATGTTTGCAAGGGATTCTGGGTAACAAAACCTGGGGGTATGCAGACGAGTCACCCCATCCTAAATTCCCCTAGGTGTCTAGTTTTCAAAAATGTATAGGTTTGCTAGGTTTCCCTAGGTGCTGGCAGAGCTACGGCGCAAAAACAAAAGGTAGTCTTTTTGTCCAAAACGTGCTAAATTTCACTGGGAAATTGAGGTGCGACCATGCTGCGTTTTGCGCTGTTTCATGTCGCAGCCACTATGCCTACCCACGCAAGTGAGGTACCATTTTTTTTGGGAGACATGGGGTGACGCTGGGTGGGTGGAAATTTGTTGATCCACGCAGATTCCAGAACTTTCCACCACAGAAATGTGAGGAAAATTTGTTTTTTTGGTCAAATTCTTATGTTTGCAAGGGATTCTGGGTAACAAAACCTGGGGGTAGGCAGACGAGTCACCCCATCCTGAATTTCCCTGGGTGTCTAGTTTTCAAAAATGTATAGGTTTGCTAGGTTTCCCTAGGTGCTGGCAGAGCTACGGCGCAAAAACAAAAGGTAGTCTTTTTGGCCAAAACGTGCTAGATTTCACTGGGAAATTGAGGTGCAGTCATGTTGCGTATTGCGCTGTTTCATGTCGCAGCCACTATGCCTACCCACGCAAGTGAGGTACCATTTTTTTCAGGAGACCTGGGGGCACGCTGGGTGGGTGGAAATGTGTTGATCCACGCAGATTCCAGAACTTTCCACCACAGAAATGTGAGGAAAATGTGATTTTTTTATCAAATTTCTATGTTTGCAAGGTATTCTGGGTAACACAACCAGGGGGTAGGCAGACGAGTCACCCCATCCGAAATTCCCCTGGGTGTCTTGTTTTAAAAAATGTATAGGTTTGCTAGGTTTCCCTAGGTGCTGGCAGAGCTACGGCGCAAAAACAAAAGGTAGTCTTTTTGTCCAAAACGTGCTAAATTTCACTGGGAAATTGGGGTGAGACCATGCTGCGTTTTGCGCTGTTTCATGTCGCAGCCACTATGCCTACCCACGCAAGTGAGGTACCATTTTTTTTCGGGAGACCTGGGGGCACGCTGGGTGGGTGGAAATTTGTTGATCCACGCAGATTTCAGAACTTTCCACCACAGAAATGTGAGGAAAATGTGTTTTTTTGTCAAAGGTTTATGTTTGCAAGGGATTCTGGGTAACAAAACCTGGGGGTAGGCAGACCAGTCACCCCATCCTGAATTCCCCTGGGTGTCTAGTTTTCAAAAATGTATAGGTTTGCTAGGTTTCGCTAGGTGCTGGCAGAGCTACGGCGCAAAAACAAAAGGTAGTCTTTTTGTCCAAAACGTGCTAAATTTCACTGGGAAATTGAGGTGCGACCATGCTGCGTTTTGCGCTGTTTCATGTCACAGCCACTATGCCTACCCACGCAAGTGAGGTACCATTTTTTTCGGGAGAACTGGGGGCACGCTGGGTGGGTGGAAATTTGTTGATCCACGCAGATTCCAGAACTTTCCACCACAGAAATGTGAGGAAAATGTGTTTTTTTTGTCAAATTTTTAGGTTTGCAAGGGATTCTGGGTAACAAAACCTGGGGGTAGGCAGACGAGTCACCCCATCCTGAATTCCCCTGGGTGTCTAGTTTTCAAAAATGTATAGGTTTGCTACGTTTCCCTAGGTGCTGGCAGAGCTATGGCGCAAAAAACAAAAGGTGGTCTTTTTGTCCAAAACGTGCTAAATTTCACTGGGAAATTGAGGTGCGACCATGTTGCGTTTTACGCTGTTTCGTGTCGCAGCCACTATGCCTACCCATGCAAGTGAGATACCGTTTTTATCGGGAGACCTGGGGGAATGCTGGGTGGGTGGAAATTTGTTGATCCACGCAGATTTCAGAACTTTCCACCACAAAAATGTGAGGAAAATGTGTTTTTTTGGTCAAATTCTTATGTTTGCAAGGGATTCTGGGTAACAAAACCTGGGGGTAGGCAGACGAGTCACCCCATCCTGAATTTCCCTGGGTGTCTAGTTTTCAAAAATGTATAGGTTTGCTAGGTTTCCCTTGGTGCTGGCAGAGCTACGGCGCAAAAACAAAAGGTAGTCTTTTTGTCCAAAACGTGCTAAATTTCACTGGGAAATTGGGGTGAGACCATGCTGCGTTTTGCGCTGTTTCATGTCGCAGCCACTATGCCTACCCACGCAAGTGAGGTACCATTTTTTTTCGCGAGACCTGGGGGCACGCTGGGTGGGTGGAAATTTGTTGATCCACGCAGATTCCAGAACTTTCCACCACAGAAATGTGAGGAAAATGTGTTTTTTTGGTCAGATTGTTATGTTTGCAAGGGATTCTGGGTAACAAAACCTGGGGGTAGGCAGACGAGTCACCCCATCCTGAATTCCCCTGGGTGTCTAGTTTTCAAAAATGTATAGGTTTGCTAGGTTTCCCTAGGTGCTGGCAGAGCTACGGCGCAAAAACAAAAGGTAGTCTTTTTGTCCAAAACGTGCTAAATTTCACTGGGAAATTGAGGTGCGACCATGCTGCGTTTTGCGCTGTTTCATGTCGCAGCCACTATGCCTACCCACGCAAGTGAGGTACCATTTTTTTTCGCGAGACCTGGGGGCACGCTGGGTGGGTGGAAATTTGTTGATCCACGCAGATTCCAGAACTTTCCACCACAGAAATGTGAGGAAAATGTGTTTTTTTGTCAAATGTTTATGTTTGCAAGGGATTCTGGGTAACAAAACCTGGGGGTAGGCAGACGAGTCACCCCATCCTGAATTCCCCTGGGTGTCTAGTTTTCAAAAATGTATAGGTTTGCTAGGTTTCGCTAGGTGCTGGCAGAGCTACGGCGCAAAAACAAAAGGTAGTCTTTTTGTCCAAAACGTGCTAAATTTCACTGCGAAATTGAGGTGCGACCATGCTGCGTTTTGCGCTGTTTCATGTCACAGCCACTATGCCTACCCACGCAAGTGAGGTACCATTTTTTTTGGGAGACCTGGGGGCACGCTGGGTGGGTGGAAATTTGTTGATCCACGCAGATTCCAGAACTTTCCACCACAGAAATGTGAGGAAAATGTGTTTTTTTGTCAAATTTTTTTATTTTTGCAAGAGATTCTGGGTAACAAAACCTGGGGGTAGGCAGAGGAGTCACCCCATCCTGAATTCCCCTCGGTGTCTAGTTTTCAAAAATGTATAGGTTTGCTACGTTTCCCTAGGTGCTGGCAGAGCTACGGCGCAAAAACAAAAGGTGGTCTTTTTGTCCAAAACGTGCTAAATTTCACTGGGAAATTGAGGTGCGACCATGTTGCGTTTTGCGCTGTTTCGTGTCGCAGCCACTATGCCTACCCATGCAAGTGAGGTACCGTTTTTATCGGGAGACCTGGGGGAACGATGGGTGGGTGGAAATTTGTTGATCCACGCGGATTCCAGAACTTTCCACCACAGAAATGTGAGGAAAATGTGTTTTTTTTGTCAAAATCTTAGCTTTGCAAGGGATTCTGGGTAACAAAACCTGGTGGTAGGCAGTCGAGTCCTGAATTCCCCTGGGTGTCTACTTTTCAAAAATGTATAGGTTTGCTAGGTTTCCCTAGGTGCCGGCAGAGCTAGGGTGCAAAAACTACAGGTAGGCACTTTGCCAAAAAAAGAGGTCAATTTGTAACTGCAAAATGTAGGTGTGACCATGTTGCATTTTGCACCGTTTCCTGTCGCAGGCACAAGGCCGACCCACACAAGTGAGGTACCGTTTTTATCGGGACACTTGGGGTAATTCAGATTTGTAAATCAACTGTTATTACCAATTGAGCTTTCATGCATTTCTCACTTTCAATGAAAGACATTGTGTAAAAAAAACATCTTTTTGAAAAATGACCAATAATTCTCATGCTAGTATGAGTATTCCCAATTTTGAAAATGTGCAATTATATACTGCTTCTGAACTCTATACTTTGTACCCAATTCAGAAATACATAGGTGTCTTTCATACAGATTATTCCATGTATACATTTTCCAAGACAAAGTGCTCTATACCCAGTAAATGAAAAAATACCATTGCAAGTTGCTGCTCAGTTTTTGGATCTGGGTTCGTCGGGTTCTTGGTGAAACTACAAGTCCTATATATCCCCACAACCAGGAAGGTCTAACGGATGTAACGGTATATTGCTTTCCAAGAGCTGTCAAAATTAGAAAAAGTTATAGGTGAAAACGTTGAGACAAAAGGCTGTGTTTTTTCAACAAATGTTCAATTATTCCAATATCTAACTGTTAGTTTCTATAACGAAACCTTCATGGATTTAGACAAATGACCCCTTTCTGGATTCAGAATGTTGTCTACTTTTCGAAAATGTAAAGCTTTCCAGGATCCATTATTGCTTTCAAACTCATTTCTACCATTAACTGGAAGGAGGTGGAAAGCTCTAAAAATAGCAAAAATAGGCTATGTCCCAGAAAAATGCCAAAACTGAGTAAAAAATTTCGGTTCTCTGACAAAAGACTGTCATTCCCTAAAAGCTGAGACAATGGAGATTTCAGCCCCACAAACCCTTTTTTGATACCATTTTCAGGGAAAAACCCAGAGGCTTTCATTTGCAGCCCGTTTTTCCCATTTTTCTGAAAAAAACAAAAAAATCACTATATTTTGGTTAATTTCTGGGACCCCTCCAAGGGAATCCACAAACCCTGGGTGCCTTTAGAATCCACATGATGTTGGAAGAAAAGGACGCAAATTTGGCGTGGATACCTTATGTGGTCAAAAAGTTACAAGGGCCTAAGCGCGCGCTACTCCAAAACGCCAAAAAAAGCCTTAGCACAGGAGGGGAAAAGGCCTAGCAGCGAAGGGATTAAAGATAATCTTCTAGATTGTTTTTTTTTTTTGCCTGCTGTTATTTGATGAGTTCTATTGAACTCAATGTTTTCAGTGAAATTCAATATATTCTTAGAACAGCAAAAAAGGCAAATGAAATGCTTTACAAATGATTTTGTGTTGTAAAAGATAAATTGTAACTGTATTGTTTTTTGTCTTCTACAGATGCTAAATTTGTAATAATTATTATTTTTCTTAATTTATTATTTTGAAGATAAGTATAAGTAACTGTTAAAAATGAGATGTACTTCTACAGAGCTGGAGTAAGAAAACGTGGATCAACTACATAAGTATGTAATGATGGTTTGTATCTTTTAAATTTATTTGAACAAAATAAGAAACATATATACTGAGTGTACCTGTATTCTTTGCATTTTACTAGAACACATCTACTACTTTGGAATTGGTAAAGTGAATAGATATAATGTATTTTTTTTAGTACTGCATTTTATTATAATAGCCTTAGTTTTTTCCTATAGTGACTGGTTTGAAAATGTAAGTAAAGTTTATAACTAAAAATTCATATAAGCAATTTTATTAATATGGTTTTATAAAGTAGTTGACAATGGTATTTGTAAAATATTTTTTAAAGGGAAAAATAGATAATAAAGCTAGTTTTGTATTAAGTAATAGGAAAAGTGATAAAATAAAGTGTTTATGTTTTTGTACAAGGAACAACAACCTTTAAAGAAATCACTATGAAAGAAGAGCAGAACTATGTAGAAGAAAGTGTTGACATTTCTAACACTTTCATAGAGGAGTTAAATGCACCTTTTATTGATTGTGAAAATGAAGATGGAAATATTGCTGCAGATATAATCTGCAATGTCTTCAATGAAACAATGGATGAGGATTTTATTGAATCATTACAGGACATCGAGTTACATAAAATGACTTTTGAAATTTATAATGAAGAAAATGAAATTTCAGATGAAATCATGTTGGAAGCTCTATTAAATTATGAAATGTTACTGGAATAAATTTATGATTTAAAATTAACAATGGTTTGAGAGACTCTTCTTGCAGATTTGTAATCATTCAGGTAGTATCCAACTACTCATGGTGCAAAGTGGGCTTTAGGACATGGACTGCTTCAAACCTCTATAGATTATGTATGCACTCTTCTATGCACCAGCAAAGTTGTGTTTTATAGCTTTTATTTGCAGGTCTATATCATTTGACTTCCAGCAAAGTATCTGTGATTGCTGACTCCGTATTGTACTGAGCTATTCAGCAGAATGTTCTTCTCTATGCACTGTGCTTAAAATGAACCTATTTTAAATGCAGTTGGAGAGCTGTAATTATCCAGTCAGTATCCAACTATTCATGGAGGAAAGTAGGCCTTAGGATACAGCTTTATAAACTGTTCATGTTGGTGACACACTTTTTGGAGCGGCATAATTTTGTGACATAGTATGATAGTGTAGCGAGCGAGCCCGAACCGTCCAAAGGGGTTTGGGAGGGGTGGGGGGGTTTCTCCCTATGGAAGAACATTTTGAAATACAAGTGGGAAAATGTTCTTCCTCTTTCTGTTTCCATCCCAGTGTTGCCCTCCTCCCTCCCTCTGTCTCTCGCAGACTCGCTCCTTCTGTCTCCCTCCCTCTGTCTCCCTCACTCTCCCTTTTTTGTTTGTCTCCCACGGTTTCCCTCTTTCTCTGTCTCTCTCCCTCTGTCTGTCTCCCTCCCTCTGTCTGTCACCCTCTATCTCCTTCTCTGTCTGTTCCTGTCTTCCTCCCTCTATCTCCCTCTCTGTCTCTCTGTCTCTGTCTGTCTCTGCCTCTATCTCTTTGCCCCTGTCCCTGTCTATATCTGTCTGTCTCTGTCTCTGTCTTTACCTCTGTGTCCCTCCCTCCCTCTCTCTGTCTCTCTCTCTCACTCCCTCCCTGTCTCTCTGTCTCTTTTTGTCTCCCTTCCTCTCTCTCTCTGTTTACCTTCCTCTCGCTTGCTCTCTACCTCTTTCTTACTCTCTCTCCGTCTGTCTCACTCACTCAGTCTGTCTCCCTCTCTCTCAGTTGCTACAAGGCCACAGAGGGGGAAGCCAGCACGTTTTGAAATTTTCCACCAGCAAGAAACTTTCCCTAACACCCAGCTGAAGTTGAGTTCCATACTGGTTTCTACCCTGAAAGGGGTTCACTAGAGCCCTTTGCAAGAGCAGATGTCTGCCACGTAGACACCACTAGCACAAGAACAGCCAAGCCTTGATCCACACGCAGAGCACTTCTTCAATAGGATATACTCTTGCTAAATTGTGCACAGTTTTAGCTTACAACACATCATGAATATTCTATCATCAATAAATGAGAGAGCAAGCAGAGAGAACGTGCCTTGAATTTTCGGAGCAGCCATGGAACGGCTCTCTAATGGTTCTATGCAGAATAGCCCTGGCGTGCACCAAAAGTGAAGATAAACTATGAACGCATGCACACACATCTTTTATTCGACATGCATACTGTACATTCAGCTTCTCTGCAAGAGGCTTCCCTGGCTTCGCTGTGCGCAGGCAGCCGAGGCCTAGGTTAAGGCTTTGTTCTGCAAGTTCGAGACACCAAAGGAATTTTTACAAAAGGAATTGTAGAGCCCCGATTAACACTGAAAGCCTTTAGTGTACTTTTTTTGTAGCTGATAGGCAGGCGGCATTTCCCTTCCTCTAGCCTGGAGATGAGAGCTGTCAGCACTGCTGCACTTCACAGGTGCCTGCGACCCAACCACCATTTGTAGACAACACAGTTCTGTGTCAGGACACACAGTTTGGAAAGCTCTGCCTTAGGCCATGGACTGCTTTAAACTTGTATAGACTATGCATGCAGTCTTCTATGTACCTACAAACTAGTCCTTTATACATTGAATTCCCCAGTCTGTATCATTAGACTTTCAGCAATCACTCTCATTCTACTGTATCATGAGGCTACTTGTGCCATCGGAACGTCACTTTTTGTGATGTTCCTTGGCACAGCTGTCTATGTGATATTTATCAGGCACAAATAACCAACTTTTTTTGGCATACTGGGTCATACTAACATCTTCAATCTTTTTATTGCAATAGCTCCTAGTGAGATATATAATTTCTTCAAACTATATGAATCTTAGATCCTCAACTACTAAGGTGTAAGGTGAACCTGAGCTAGCATATAAAACAATGTTCATATTGCCCAGTATCCTCGTACTTTCATGCATGATTATATAATTCTCATGATCAACCCTACTTTTCAAACCAGAGACCTGGAGGGTGGTGCATTTCTTATCCCATTGCTATCTTCTATGTTTTGTTCTTTGCCCTTTTCTACACCCTGGCATAATGTAATCCAATCCCACTCATCCTCAATTCGAATTTCTGCACAGCATATCATACTTTTGTCAGTATAACATTTTTTTCAACATTTGAAACCTTAGTTTTATTGGGAACAAAAATAAATGTTTTTTCTTCTGCAGCACCAGTTCCTTTTGCACTTTAGGCACCTAAGCTTCACATTTCTCTTTTACATTTAACACATCACCAGCTTCACTTTCATCTCTCTCACACAAGTGGCAGTGTGTGTCATCCCTTATAATATTGCCATTCCTTCTTGATAATTGAGGTATTTGAATTGGTGCAATTTATCACTTTTTCAGACATCCTTGAAACTCACACATACACACCATGGTGCATAATTATGAGCTCTTTGCGCTACCATAGTATCACTTTTGGTGATGCTCCAGTGGCGCAAACTACAAAATCATATTTATAAGGTCACGCAAAGTCACTTTGTGTAGCTTTAAATGGCCTCATAGGTATTGTTAGATCTCGGAGTCTCTAGTTGGCAGAGGCAGGTACCAATGTCCAAATAGGGACCCTTGCTTCCAGTCAGGGTAAGGGGGATACACTCTTTAGATAACCCTTGCTCACCCCCATGGTAGCTTGGCACGAGCAGACAGGCTTATCAAAGGCAATGTGTAAAGTATTTGTACCAACACTCACAGGAACACAGTGAAAACACCACAAATGGACTCCACACCTGTTTAGAAAAATAAAGTATCTTTATCTAAACTACACAAGACCAAAACGACAAAAATCCAACATACACAGTTCAAGAATATGATTTTAAAAGAGTTCTACGGTTTGCGAAAAAATAATCCACAGTTGCGTCACCTTTAGTCAAAAGTACCTTCAGATGCGACAAAAGTTCCAAGTGGAAGCTGCAGCGTTGAAAAACAAGCAATGCGTCACTCCTGATACCCTGGGCAGGCGATGCGACAGCCCCGCTGGACGCAGCGGGCTTGTTGCGACGAATCCGCTCTGTATGGGGAGGGAGGCGATACCTTGTATGGATTCCGGTGCGCAGGTTTCATAGGAAGCGTTTTGCAAAGGTATGATGTGACGATCTTAGGGATGGCGACAATCTCAGGTGCGGTGGATATGCGCAGCGACAATCTTCCCCTCTCGCAGCCCCTCGATGCGATGGCTGTGCGACGACACTCGCAGTGACGGGATGCAGTCCGCAAGGAAGAGGTGCGATGATCTCACCCAGCGATGACAGGCTCTACGACGATACTCGCAGCGATGGTAATCTTCCGGCACTGGAGTGATGAATTCCGCAAGCAAAGTATGCGTCGGTTTTTTCAGTGGCAACAGGTGCTGCGACGATCTCGATCTTTCCTGGCTTCTCCTTTCCTTTCAGAGAGAGGGGCAGGGTTGTCAGCCGCCCAGCAGGAGGTGGAGCCAGCATTGTGAAAGGCAGGCACGGCCCTTTTCAGGCCCAGGTGCTATCCCCTCCCACAACTCTAGGTCTGAAAATACCAATTTTAAAATACCGAATTTTACCCATTCAGTATTTCAGAATCGGTATTTGGGATGTAGATAATAATTCGGTAAAAAATACAGAATCGGTAAGATTCGGTATTTACTGAATCGGTAATTACCCGATTCGGTAATTGACATTCATTCCTATGGGCCTCCAGGTATTCGGTATTTTAGAATCGGTATTTTCGGATTACCTACATCTAGCCCTTAGGCTCACTATAAAGTAACCCATCTTCCCAGTAAATGAGATGATCCTTGGATGCTCTACCTGCTGCCTGGTCTGCAGCCTGCTGCCGCACACCAATGAGAGAAGGACATTCCATCTGCGCTTTGCAGAATTCCTCCCTTGAGGGGTCACCTTCTTCCTGCCTATGGGTCAGCTCCGGTAGGTCCCCCAGTTCGGCCACCTGTTCCCCATTAGGCTCCCGGGCATCCCCCTCAGGTTCTGCTTCTTCCTAGGCCATGGGAATGACGGGGTGGATTTCCCACGCCCCCGCTGCCTCTCTGCCTCCTGGCAGGTACCTAGGCCACTCTTTCAGGCTCCATGTTTGCTGAATCACCCCAACTGGCTGCCATAGACCAAGTGGTCACACAGACCCACTCAGGCATGTCCATATGAGCCTGGTGTTCCACCTCCTTCCATAGGGAACTCTCCAGGTCATTACCTAGCAGACAGTCTACAGGCATGGATGGACTCACAACAACCTTCAAGAGACCTGAGACCCCCCTCCACTGAGAAGGGAACCTGTGCCACTTTGCAGAGGCGCACCGAGTTGTCAGCTGCAACTACTGTGTGAAGTACATTGGGAATGACCTGCTCTTCAGACACCCACTCACACCTTACAGATGTCACAATGGCTCCTGTGTCTCTCAGAGCCTCTATCTCCCTCCCATTGATGGTCACCTTCTGCCCGTATTTCTTAGTGTTGGGGGGCAGGCAGGTTTCCTGGACCATTTCTTGGTCTCCTAGGGAGACAAGGGTCATGACTGCTGGTCCCATCCCTTCACTAAAATTTAAATCCTCTCCCAAAGCTACACTCACTAAACCTGGTTTTGGAGCACCAGTGGGTGCTGGGGGTTTCTTGGGGGCACCTAGAGATAACATGTCCCACCTCATTACAGTGATAGCAGGTAGGGGGGCCTCTGTTGTCCTGTCTGCCCCTAATGGGCCATGGTTGTTTAGTTTTGGGAGGTTGGGACTCCTTTCCCTGGGAACTATTTTGGGGCCCTTGAGAGAACTCCATTTGGTTACCCTTGTCCCCCCACTCTTCTGCTGGGGACTCTGCCCACCTTTGGCTGTGGTATCCACAATTCCTCTGTGGACCCTGGTACTGGTCCAGCGGTCCACCTCCTTAGCAAGCTCAATTGGGTCTGTCAGCTCGCTGTCTAAAAGATGCTTGCACTGCTTTGGAACACAAAGACTGCTCAAGTGCTCCCAACTAATTAAATGCAACAACCCCTTATAATCAGTTACTTTGCTGCCCTTCATCCAACCTTTCAGTGCATGCAAGTACAGATTCACACACTCCATCCAAGTCTCAGACTCTTTCTTCTTGGAGTTCCTAAACTGCATGACAATTTGCAGATTGTCTTAGTTTCTCCTTGTACAGCTTCCCAAACAACAGGTACAACTTCTAGGGGCACCACAACTGGACCAAGCACTCTAGAAAGGACAGAACTCTCTCAGTAGAGTTCAGGGGGGAAGCTGGGGGTGAAGTCCTTTTGTTCCTGTGACTTAATAGGGAGCCAGCTCTACTCAGTCCCTTGGAGATCTCTTCATGCAAGGGGATGCAGCACAAAGCAAAGTCCTTCCCCTCTCGTTGGCAGCAAAGCAACTGCAGGTCAGCCCACAAGTACACATCAGGACAGTCCTTCTTCTTCAGTCTTCCAGCTTTCTCCTTGGCAGAGGATCCTTCTTGATTCCAGGATGATCTCATTTTCTGTAGTCTGGGGTCCTGTACTTATACCCCAAAAAGTCTTTGTTCCCTTTGTGCAGAAGGGCTCTGAGCCTGGTCTGAACCAATTCTGGGTGTTCCTTGAGCCCTTTTTTTCCTGGCTTCTCCTTTCCTTTCAGAGAGAGGGGTAGGGTCGTCAGCTGCCCAGCAGGAGGAGGAGCCAGCATTGTGGAAGGCAGGCACAGCCCTTTTCAGTCCCAGGTGCTATCCCCTCCCACCACTCTAGGTGCGGATAGAGCTATTCAGTCCAGGGATGGGCCACTCAGCCTCTGGGCCCCACCCAGCCTCTGTCACTCACAAACCAGATAGTCAATTCACAAACAGGCCAATGCACACAGAAAGGTCAGACAAGAAAACAGTCACCTTCTAAAAGTGCTGTTTTCATACACAGGATTTAAAAAACATCTTTCCTAAAAGATGTGTTATTAAATTCTGAGTTCATGGATGCCAGACTTTTATGTCCTATCTTGCTCCCATGGGAAGATATGCGGGTAACCACTGTGCACAGCATTCCCCATTATAGCCTATAGGCAAGATAGACTTACAATAGTGAAACAACAAAAATGACTAATTCACTACCAGAGCATGTCACCCACACTAGTACATGCTCTACCTCTCACATACACTGCACCCTGCCCAGGGGGGTACCTTGGGCCTTCCAGAGGGTGTTCAATGTGTACAGAAGGGGAAGGGTTAGGCCTGGTCAGTGGGGACACTGGGTAGGTTGACATGGCAGTTCACAGACTGCACACAGGCACTGCGGTGGCAGGCCTGAGACACCATTTTAGGGCTACTAATGTGGGTGGCACAATCAGTGCTCCAGGCCCACTAGTAGCATTTGAATCACCAGCCCTGGGACACCCAGTGCCCTTACTAGGGACTTCTTTGTAATACAAATATGCCAATCATGGATAACCATTCATAATAACAATTTACTCAGGGAGCACTTGCACTTTGACACTGATCAGCAGTGGCAAAGTGCCCAAAGCATCTAAACCAGCAAAAACGAAATCCAGCACAGCGTCAAAAATACAGGAGGTAGAGGCAAAAAGTCAGGGGAAACCATGCCAAAGATGCCAGGTCTAACAGTTATGGAGTGAAGCAAGGCAGCACAAATCACTGCACTACCTTACTCTGCGTTAGGGAGGTGTTCCATGGACTTTGCAGTTGGTTTTCTCATGTAACACCCATGTATTTTTATGCTTCCCCAGATTCACAAAACCATGTAAACCTGGGGATGCAAAAAAACTTTACACCTCCCCAGGGGATGCGCAATGAAGACAAATGCCTTTATTTCATCTTGTTTGTTCCTCTTTCCATGTGTGCTGCAAATAATATAGAGGAAAAAGCCTCCCAGGATTGTTTTTGTGCAGGAAGGAGCCCCTTACCACACAAAACCAATCCTGTCAACAACAGAGGTACCCGTGCACCATAGTGCAAGGGTGCCTACGTTGGCGCTAGGATGCCGAGACGGTACCAGCGCTGGAGTGGACAGAAATGCACTGTACTGGAAAAAAATGTGTGAATTCCTACTCTTTCACTTTGAGATAGGGCAGTGCAGCATGGCGACTTGCTGTGCTGCCCTACTCAAAATCCCCATAAATGAGGCCCAGAGTTTGCAATCACTATTACAACCCACTGCTCCACATGTTCAGTGATTGCGCTCTCATATTGGCTCAGTGTAATGTATTGTCCATAGCAACCCATATAACCAATTCAAAATGACTGACATGCACAAGGCACTCCCGTCCAAGACATGTCACTAATCATCACAGTAATGATCAAGAAGCTGACACATCACAATTCTCCTCCTTCCGAATTCTAGGTTGTGCCCCAGTTAAACCGATTCATGTTTCTAAATGTTTACAATACCTTAAATACATGTTTTAATCTCCATAGTGTGGAATACACAGTAAATAACACCCCTCCAATAAATTCTTCTCCACAAGCAGCCTACTGCTGCCTGTCCATGCTAATTGTAGAGCTTGCCATTGACCTTTCAGGTACACAAACACAGTGCTCCCATATGTTTCAGGAGGGAAACGGTCTGAACAATGTGGGATCCGCCATTCATGCCATTTTCCCGTAAGCTGAACCACGCACACCTTAAACGGGCATGTGCTTTAACAACACATATGCACGGTCTAGTTGCAGAGCATTTGGGTCTGGCACAAGAAGTCAGGAAGAGGAAGGACCAGGAGAGGACGCAGTTAGGTAAGTGAGGCTGGGGCCAGATCTTGGGGGGTAGGGAGTAGGTTTCAGGTGAGGGGTTGTTTATAGGGCTGGGTTGGGGTACTTTACCGTGTAGGGGACTGTTTTTAGGGTTCAGGGCTGGAGTCAAGGTAGGTTTTAGGGCATGGGGAAAGTTTTTAGGGCTCAGGGTGGGGTGGGGAAAAGGGACAGTTTTAAGGGCTGGGGCTGTTTTAGGCCTCAGGGCGGGCGGTCGGCTACTTTAGGGATGTAGGGGACAGTTTTTGGGCTGAAGGTGAGGGAGGCTGTGGTAGGGTAGTGTTTGGGGCATATGGTTAATTTTTATGGCCCAGGGCAGGGGGAAAAGAGACAGTTAACAGGGAAGGGGAACACTTTAGGCCTCATCAGGCTACTTTAGGGATGCAGGGAACAGTTTTAACAGATCAGGGTGGGAGAGGCTGGGCTAGATTTTGGGGCATGGGGTTAATTTTTAGAGCTCAAGGCAGAGGAAAAATGAACAGCTTAGAGGGCAGGGGTATGATAATTAGCACGCATTTCTCTTTACCCATCATATTTTTACCACGAAATTGCATGGTAAAGGCATGCGTGTTAAAGACGCTCGTGGTTGAGACTGCATGGTACAGGCATGCGCTGTTCAGGCATGCGTTGTACCATCATACAACCAACACACACGAGGAGTTTGATGGTCTGGATGCTAAAAATGTCTGATGGTGCACAGCAGGATGTGGTGATTTCATCGATCAGCAGCTGTACGGATGTTGTGATTAAGTGAGAGTGTGACTGAGAGGAGTTTGTGTGAGCGGAAATTGATCAATAGGTACTGTTTTCTGGGCCTGTGTGTTCAGCAGCGAATTGTGAGTAGAAGTATAAGGCAACGTCATTGGCAGCTAGGGATAATAGATATCAGATTATGAAGGAGAGTCAGATGCTTGAAAGTCGTTGAGGGTGAGGTTGAAGTGATGTAATAAGGTTTTGTAAGTGAGACGTTTTGGCATCCTCAAGATTGCCACCTAATATGCTTTTGTACAATAGTGTGGTTGTGCTGGCTAATATTGGGGGATAGGAGGAAGTTAGTATCTGATGGGAATGTGTATTCTTTACATGAGTATCCCAGGACTAAGTAAACAAAATACAGCCTGTATTACATTAGCCAGATAGCATCTTTATTACACCGGCCTTTTCAGTAGAGTAAATTGATTCATGTCCTTAGTGGTCCAAAATACTTGGCAACAAGCAAATTAATTTCCTGCCAGAAGCTGACTGAATACTGTTTTAGACTCTTTTCATTCTTTCTATTGAAGCATCAACTTTTGTTTAACTTTGGCTGCACGTCATTATGCACCAAGGCAGCAAGTATTATTCCGGAGCTAGTCAAACCTTTAAAACAAAAGGATAAGTCCCACATACTAAGCCTCCGATGTACCTGTAGACATATTACCTACGTACAAACTAAACAGGAACATTCCAGCCTGTGAAGAGATGCATGGATTCGTCCACTAGTGTTACACAGGGCAACAGACAGAGCCAGAACAAAAGCAATCGCCATATCTGCAATGACAGAATAGTAATTAAATGCCTTTTAATATAAGGTATTAACCAGTGAATCTCATCGGGGTTACCCACAGATTAATGAAGTGGTGAGCTGTAAGTAGAAATGTGCCCTTTAAACACAAATTCTAATAAAATCCATAACTATACTATGGTGTAATCGTTACTTACAATAGAAGACCCTTAGTTCCAAACCATTTGCCTTTATGTGTGGAAAGTAAATGATGAATGTGAAATGTTACACTATTTTAGATTACATTTTTCGGTTTAATGAAACTATAAATTTCAAACTCTCCAAATCTTAACTCTCGAATATTTAATTCAGTGTGTAATTGAGGCATATTTTTAATCGTGATGAAAAAGCATTTTCAAAGTTTAATAACTCAGTAAGGGGTTTTTACTTTTCCATATAAGTTACATATTCCCGTCAGTTAAAAATGGCGGAACATACATCTCTAAATAATATCATCTAAACCACTGCTGTATATTTTTCTTATGGAGTAAATATTATGATATGAACTTTTTTTCACCTTTTTGGACGACCATAGGTATAACCATATCAGACCATTGGTTATTGTTTGTTCACAAATGAGGGGTATTTTCTCATTATCTGTGCCTTTGTCACGGTGAGTTTGACCATTCTAGGAAATACTCATAATAATGCATACGTTTTTGCAGGTTGCGATATTGGTTTTGATTAGCTTTTTAGCATTTTATAGGAATAATCCTATTATATTAATAGCGTGTTTTGCGTAGCTGCTCACACCGACCATCAGACTTTCCTACACTTTAATGGTTTTTCTTTCAACTGCATTTGAATTAAAAATAGAGGGTCAAAATTGGCTTTGCTTGTATTTGAACTCTTAACCTAAAAATCACAGCTGAAGTCATCATTGAGCGTGTAACTTAGAGCACCTTGCTCGCATCAGCAAGCTGCTTAAACAGCCAATTTTGGGACCGTTTATTTTGTATACAGAATAACATGAAAGTCAAAAGAAAATTCGTTATGGGCAAGTGTGGCTGGTAGATCTTCAATTGCAGCGGATCCTAAAGTAAAGCCTATATCTAAACACTTTTATTCAGCCACAAACCTTTCTTTCTCTTCATGATGGATCTTTCACAACATACACCGCTTAATCGCGGTGAAGAGATGTACAAGGTCTATACGGGGCTACGCATAAAGGGAAAGACACTTACGGTTTCGAAGCTTCAGTGGAGATAATTAAATCATGTTTGTCATATGCTATGTTTGATGGTTTTTAGTCAATACCTACAGCTTCTGAGACTGGGAAATCACAGACCAAATTATACACCTGAGATATGTCTACCGGTTTGTGCCTTGAAAGTCTCTTTGCCTGGTGTGCCTTCAGCCATAGGTCCTCTCATTAGCATACATAATTTCCATAGTTTCAGTAATACATATTTTTTTGTTGTTTACATTTCTTTTATTGATTTCCAAAACCAAAAAAAATTCTCAAACAGAGTGAGGTGCCTCTCCGTGCCCCCCCCCGCACGTTGCCATGTAGAACCCAGTGTCGGACCTGTAGGTAACGATAATGTCCTGTTTTTGGTATGTCATGATCTTTGCGACGATCAGTAAAGTATCGAGGTCCAGAGAGATCAAAAAGGTGACCTATAGAACGACATGCTTCCTTGGTCCAGTGACGGAGCCCCACAGAGGACAGGCCTGGTGCGAAATCGGGGTTATATATTATAGGAGTGATCGGGGACGGAAATGTCGAAAGGCCTCTAGGGGCAGCAACCTTGTCCCAGGCCAAAAGAGTAGGGCGAGTCACCTCGGAAAGGTACAGGTTTTGAGGTCGTCCCACAGATGCAAGGAAGGGAACCGCCCACAGAGGCTGACCAGCAAGAGGCCTATCCATAAATAACCAATGCTTCTCAGACTGCGTGTGCGACCACTCCACTAGTGCTCTCACCTGGGCCAACCACCAGTAAGCCTAGAGGTCAGGGACTTCCAGACCCCCTTCAACAGGGTCGTCCCGCTCCAGCGAGCGTATAACCCCTGTCGGAGGTACAAGTGGGAGTGTGTGGAACAGATAGAGAAACTGGGGCAGTATCACCATTTTCACATCTGCTTTGCAGCCCAACCATGAGAGGGAATGTGGTCTCCATTTCCAGAGGGAATCGCAGACCTGCTGTGTAGTTTGTCACCCAGAGGACTTTTATAGTAGTGGAGACTTGCAATCCTATGTATGGAATTAAGTTGCGGGCCCACTGGACCGGGTAGGAACACTTTAGCAGCCCCAGCGTCTCAGGCTCCAAGGAGAAATCTAGGGCTAGTGACTTCTGCATGTTAATCTTAAAGCCCGAGGCCAATGCGAACCTGTTCAGTTCATCCAAGAGGGCGGGTAGGGATTCCCTAGGGTGCTCCAGCATAGCCACCACGTCATCCGTGTACAAGCAGAGTTTGTGTTCTGACCCCGCGAAACATGCCCCCTAATACCAGGATCGTCTCGGACTCTTTGGGCCATGGGCTCCATATACAGGGCAAACAGGAGTGGTGACAGAGGCATTCCTGTCTCATCCCTCTGCCAATGGGAAAGGCCGACGAGGCCGTCCCGTACACCCGCACCGTAGCAGTAGAGTTTGTGTAGCTGCCAAATACCCAGTTGATGAAGCGGCTTGGAAGGCCAAAGCGACTCAGAGTCTCCTTGAGGTACGGCCAGTGGACCCCATCGAATGCTTTTTCTGCGTCGACAGAGAGAATCATTTGTTCCACTGGAAAACGCTCAGATATGTCTACCAGATGTAGGAGCTGTTTGGTATTGTCAGAGCACTGACGTCCGGGGACTAACCCAGACTGGTCCGAGTCTATTAGCCTGGGTAGGTGACGATAGAGTCTATATGCTAGGTTCCCAGTAAAGATTTTTAAATCTATGTTAAAGAGGGATATAGGGTGAAAGAAACCACACACACGCCTATCCTTACCCTGTTTAGGTCTTACCATAATCAGTGCCTCCAGCATAGAGGGTGGGAGGGAGGCGGCAGGGGCGGTCCCGATCGAGTTAAAGACCTGCACTAGTAGCGGAGCCAGAACTTTTTATAAAAGACGGAGGAAATTCCATCTGGGCCTGGTGACTTATGGAGTTTCAAGCGAGAGATTGCAGGGATGACCTCCTCCAATCGGATGGGAGCTTGAAGCTCCTCCGCCGGGCTCAGTAAGAGTTTAGTCATGGCGACCCCCTGTAAGTAGTGGGCTGGCCCATCATTGGGCCGCGTCTGGGCTGCATATAAGGTCTCATAGCATTGCCAGTACGTATCCACGATCTCATGACCACAGTCACATTCCTTTCCAGAACATACGAGTGGGCCGGCGTTGGTGCTAGGACAGGGATATTCACACGGCTGAGTGGTCAGATAAGGGGCAGCAAAGGATCTCTACTTCCCGTGTCTGCTGTGTCAGTGTGTCAGAGGTGAGTACATAGTCAATTCTGCTATATGTCTTATGGGGATGTGAGCAAAAGGTGCATTCCCTGGTCTCTAGATGTTGCTGTTGCAAGATGTCTGTGAGTCCAGCCACTGCCAGAACACATTTCCCATCCCCAGAAATGGCCCCAGTGTGCCCCCATCGCTGCCCCGACCGGTCCACCGTGCCATCAAAGGCCAATTTAAAATCTCCCCCTAGGAGCACAGTTTTGTCAGGGAGGCCAGTGCGCTCGTGTACTACTTCCCGGATGAATCCCTCTTGGCCTCTATTAGGAACATATACAGTAGCTACCATGAGTGAGTGTGTGTACCCGGGGTGAAGGCATGTGCCAGGATTCTACCCTTAATCTCGGCCTGTATGCTACCTATCTGACCTGGGAACTTAGCAGAGACCAGGATTGCCCAGTCTTAGAGGTACGAGAGGAGAACATTTGATAAGGAAAGGCCATGGAAATCAGTCTAAACATATCAGTGGGTGGACAGTGTGTCTCCTGAAGCAGGCAGATATGAGCGTCAGAGTTTTAAAAGAAGGACAAGATGGCCCGCCTTTTGGTAGGGTTGTTCAGACCCTTAACGTTAAGGGATAGAATATTAATTTCAGACAACATAAGTGAAGATTCCATAGTGTGCTACGAGGAATTGCCCCCAACCCGTAAAAGCGAATATAAGGTACTAACTGTAGAGACCATCAACCCATCATAGCTGGAAGGAGGAGGAAGGAACCCAGAAACCCTGAAACTGGAAACATCAATTTGTGAAGTCCACAAATGTCCTGGGCAAACTGCCCTGCGGAGAGACATGAGATGGATAGCAGGAGCTCCCCACTGCCTCCACCCCGCACAGGGCCCAGCCAGTCAAATCAAAATGGATCCCAGTAAAATTGCAGCTGTTATTACCAAAGCCGGAGTGTTTCAGTCCGCAGTATTCAAATCTTCTGGTAGAGATTGCAGCCCAGCAATTGCGTTCTTTAGCAATTGTCTCCGGGTCTGGGTGGAGGTGTAGTGAAGAATTCCCAGCTCGTTGCCATCTTGCTTCATCCTTGCAGCATCTAGTGGAGGCATCCCTCTCTGGAGTGTCGTGATCTTCCCCTGGTAGATGAAGAAGTGACGTGGCCTCACTAAGAGAGCAGAACTGGCAGAGCCTGCCCTTCCATTTAAAAATGAGTTTAAACAGGTGGCTCCAGGAGTAGGAGATGTCTTTTGAGCGCAAAAACTCAGTTACAGGTCGAAACTCCTGTCGTTTCTGCATGGTAGAGGCTGCCAGATCATGGAAGAGAAGAGGCCTGCAAGAGTAGAAGTCTATGGGGTGCTTGGCCTTAAGATATCAGGAGGGTGCAGTCGCTGGTCTCTTGGGCCCCACATGATGCATGTGGTCTAGCTTAATCCTTTGTTCCGGAAGACCCCCCAAAGATATGATGAAACAGTTCCACAACATAGGCCTCAATGTCTTGCCCCTCTGACCCCTGAGGAACCACCCAGATACTGATGTTGTTCCGGCAGGAGCGGTTCTTGAGATCCTCTGCATGGGCTTGGAGATCCAAGTGATGGTCCCAGAGTCGCAGGACCTCTTGTTGAAGCTGTGACACCTCCTCGCCTGACTTGGCTGTTAGGTTCTCCAGCTCATTGACTCTCTCTCCCACAGAATCCATGTCTCTGTGCATCTCCCAGATCTCTGTGGTCAAGTCCTTATTCATGGTGTGGAATTCTCTTGTGTGATCTGCAAAAATAGATTCCAGGACACTACGTGCGACCAGCCCCTCTGGATCATCTGGGCCCGGTCACGCATGAGGATCACTCTGCACTGACGATGCCTGGGCTCCTCCCGCCCCGGCCTTGAGTAGGAGGTCCTTTACAGATCTGTCTTTCCTAGATTTGTTGGTGGCCATCGTGAAGTGGCTAACTCCCCTTGCCTGTAGTTGGGAAGCGATGGTTTACAGAAAGAGAATGCAAGCATCAGGGACCGGTTAGTCTCCCCTCCAACTTGCTCACACGTTGGCCACTACCAGTTGTGCTCCAAGGGCCCTGAAAGCCTATGCCTCGGCGCGCAGGTTCCAGTGCCTGGGTCCCTTGGCCTACCTGCTCAACTGGGCTATGCCACAGTGCTCCTCTTCCAGGAGCCCCCAGAGGTCATAAGGGCTGCCCCGTGGTGTCTTCCTCTAGCTCCAGGCCCTGCTTTTGCGGCTGCAGCGTTGGGGGCACCGGGCGATGTCTCACCCTGACCAGATCATCCACTCACCACCCTCTGGGTCTAAGAGGGCCCCTGCTCCATCCTGCGTCTCAGTACAGGGCCCCACGCTTGTGCAGATTGCAGCGCGCCTCTCTGTAAGGCGATTAGCAGGGGCACACCACTGGCCAAGGGAGGGAGGTGGATGCGGTGGAGTCAGGTGTGCGGCTCAATTACTATCTCCTCGGGCCACCTTCAGGTGTTCAAAGGCCCGGGCCGGGTGTACACTGCCCTTGCGTCTCCCAGCGGCGCATGGGGGATAAGGCACAGCGTCTAGGAAGCAACAAGGGTCCTGCAGTTGTTGAGTGTGGGCTCACCTGCCTGAGTCAGCGAAGGTGTCTCTTCAGGGGTATCAGGTGAGGGCTGCCATTTCCCCCTCCGCAGCATGGGCCGCCTCACAGGTGTGCTTGTTGCTTCCACCGACAACGGGGCACGGTATCTCCCCCCCCAAAGCCAGACACTAGCGCTCAATGGACCTCTAATGGGCTTCATCCGGAGCGTGCAGCCGCTCCCATACACCTCTCTGCTCTGCCGCAGGGTAGGCCGCTGACTGCGCAGGGATGGGTGCAGCGCCGATTAGGAAACGAAGTGCAGGCGCCGCATCATTTTCAAAGTTACGCCTCTGCGGCATGTACCGGACAAAAGCAAGGTTTGAGATGTCGCTCGGGAATCCGCTGTAAGCTGCTATGCAGCTTGGGCCCAGGCCAGGGGTCAGAACGACGAGCAGGTACGTCCTACTCGGTTGCCATCTTGGCCACGCCCCCAGTAATACATATTTAATGTACAAATTCATTCTAGTTCACCAAAGTTTCTTATGTTTGCTGCCTCAAAGTGACACTGGGGAAAGATGGCTGCAAACTGAAAGGTGGCCAAAGATTGACTCACTTTATCCTCCTCATCGCAGGCCTTGTAGTCAACAAGTTTAATTGAGAAGATAATGGATTAATATATTACCTTTCAAGGAATCCTGATAATGGCTCCCACTGTTGACGTTGGTTTGGCAGTATGGTGGCTGTTGGCAGAAACCCGGGACATGGAATAGCATAGACAGCATCCAGGGTCAGACATTGCAACAGAGCTATCAGTTTATGGTTTATAACTTTTTATCTGCATTTCGTATTAAAGGCCAACAATAAACTTTGCATAAGATTACCAGCAAAAGTCAAGTGAAGCAACAGTAAATTTCAGGTTGTGGAAGAAAGTAGCTGTGTTTCTACTGTGAATGGACATGAAGAGAAAAAAAACGTACCCTACCCGCCACCCGACCCTGGTCCACCAACGGAGATACCATTGCAGGATAGGTTTACTTCTCTTTAGGCCATGAGGCTTTCTGAGATTCCCCCGCAGGCAGTGCTGATAGATGCAGCAGGCAGAGATATCTCGGGCAGTTGAGCTCCCTAAAATCAGAGCCAAGTAGGGCAAGGAATGGCTGCCAGGGATCTGCAATGGTGGAACCCCTCCCAGGTAATGTCAGAGTGATTTTTTCTATCCCCAAGACCTGCCAAAGACGGTGTAGCCAGCCAGTAAATGTGGGGATATGCAGAGTCCACCAGTGAATCAGAACGTTTTGTGTGGCCGAGCCCAGCGTAGGTGAGGGGGTTGGGGAGACCCAAAAGAATATAGCTAGGGAAACGTGGGAGCTGAATATCAAAGCGTTTATCAATTTTGTCAATGACCTGTGCCCAATAGGCGTGCAGCGGCTCACAGTCCCAAAGTAGATTCACCAGCGTATCCTGCTGCCCACACCCCCACCAGCAGTCTGCATTTTGTCGATGGCCCATCGAGTAAAGTCGGTCCGGAGTGTAACATCAGCATGTGGTCACCTTAGTCACGGTCTCCATCAGTCCCATATTGCTGAGTGTCAAGCCCTATAATGTATCCCGTCCCATTCTTTGTGGCTAAGCGCCCAGCCCAGGTCTCGTTCTCAGCGCATGCACCCTGCGTTATAAGCATGTGTATGTCCGGCTAGCAGCATCTTGTACAAATATGAAATTAGTTTTTTGACGGATGAGCGAGTTTGCAGCCATTTTCTGTATGGTGTGAGAAGGAACTGAGCATGTGGCTTTACGAGGGGATGGAGAGCCCAGTGTTAGAGCTGGAGATAATAGAATTGCTCCAATTCCGGGATCCCCTAGTGTGATTGGATCTGAGGGAAAGGGAGAATCCCGTCAAGATCAAACAAATGCCCTAGAGACCAGCAATCCATTAGGCGCCAGCTTACAAAGTAGGTCTTACCCATCCCTGGTTGAAAATCTGGGTTGTCGAATAGTGGGGTTAGGGGGGACGGGAAAGAGGTCAAATTGTATATCCAGACAGGTCTGATGCCAGGATTCCGGAATCATCCTGGTTATATGGGAAGCGTAAATATTGGCAGGTGTCTAGGCAGCCTCTTCCCACACCACGCATTCATATCGAGCAACGATCCCGCCCTTTGCGCTCATCAGACAACGCTCAAACTCTTTGCTTATCACAGGCTTCGGGCGGCTATGAAAGACCTCTACAGTGAGTTCCCGGCAGAGCCCATTGCACTACTGGCTCTCCAAAAGCTGCTCACCGCACCGACACGAGTGGCGCTGGTCACTACACTATATACTACGTCACAGAGCGAGGAGAACATTGATTGTGACAAGGCCAGGGCTAAATGGGCAGAGATAACAGGTTCCGAAATATCAGAGGACGCCTGGAATTACAGCTGCGCGCAATTGCACCTACTTACAACAAATTGCAATCTCCGCATTATACACTTTAGATATCTACACCAGACGTACTATACTCCAGCGAAGCTGTGTAGATATGGGTTTAGTACCGATGATAAATGTAAAAAATGCTCTGCCCCGGGGGCGGATTTCCTGCATACAGCATGGGCATGTCCGACACTGGAGGGATACTGGCAGGCAGTCATGGCTGCGCTGTCTCAAATGCTATCTGAACCAATCCCTAATTCGCCAACAAACTGTCCATTAGGAGTATATAAGCTTAGGCAGCATGGTCGACGTAAACTGCTGGCAGTGGCGCTATTGTTAGCAAAACGACGAATAGCCATAAAATGGGGAACCAGGCGGCCACCCAGATTTAAGGACTGGTTGTCGGACATGGCATACTGTAAAGAAACACTGCATACCTATGAGCAGAACCTGCCAATTGCTTCTGGACCCAAGGACTTCTGGCAACCGTTTGTGAACTATCTATTAAATCAACCTGTAGACCCCTCGGATGAGCGGGTAGGGGAGACGACTTATTAATACACTGATAGAGCTGGGGGGCTGATAGATGCTATGATGTTATTGTTGGCGGACCCCAGAGGTCTACTCCATTGTAGAGTTGACGTTGGCCTGAGATGTTTCTACCTAAAAGCCAAATGCGCATTGCGAACTGTACTTGTCTTACAATGTAACAATAAGTAATGTGGTTGTAACTACTGCTTGGTGAACAAAAAAAAATAATAAAAAAAAATATTGGCAGGTCTGTGAACGCTGCATAAAAAGGGAAGTCACTGTAACGTTGTGGCTGCTACCACTTGGTGTTGGAACAATCCATGATTCTCTGATTCGGATCTACTCCATTCTACTAAATGCCGGAGTTGTGTTGCTTGGAAGTGGAGTCGGAGATCTAGGACTCCTAGCCCGCCTTCCTCTCTGGGCAGCCTTGCTATGATTTCCTTCATGCGGGGTCGCCAACCCCGCCAGATAAATTGTGACAGTTCTAATTGAACCTGCTTGATCCACCCACTGGGTGGCCGTAAAGGGAGAGTCTAAAAGATGTAGAGTATATGGGGCAGGATCGTCATTTTTATAGCAGCTGCTCTCCCCAGCCAGGAAATCAGTAAATATTACCACCCCGCAGCTCCACTTTGATCTGCATCAGCAGTTTAGAGTAGTTGATGGCAGATATCTCTGGCAGCATGGGCACCAGCTGGATGCCAAGGTAGGTGACGGATACGTCTGCCCATTGTAGGGGTGCACAGCAACAAGGCGCTCGAGGGTGGAGGGCAGCATGGAAAGGTTAAGAGCGACTGATTTCTCAACATTCATTTTAAAGCCTAACACCTGAGTGAAACAATCTAGTTCTGCCATAAATACACCCAGGGCTTGAGAGGGGTGATCAGAGAATTGTGCCAGAAACGTTGGGCAAAAGATTCCATGTAGAGTGCGAAGAGAAGGGGGGGAAGGGAACATTCCTGATGGGTCCCCCTAGAGATAGGTAGGCGGGTGAGGTATGACCGTTAACAGGGACCAAAGCCGTGGGACGCGGATAGCAATTCAGAATTAAAATATGGAATTTCTCCCGAACCCCACTTGGATCAGCACTAAGCATGGGCGTAAAATCCGTTCCGCTTGCTGAATTTGCTGATTTTCGGTAAATTCGCAATCCGCGAACTCTAGCGAATTTGCCGAAAATCCGTCAATTCGCACGCGGCGGATTTTTTTGCTTGGTGATACAATATTGCGGCGCGCGGCGTGGCGCACGGCGTTCACTTTCCGTCATTCAGCATTTGCCGATTTGTTTTTCTCGATATTTTGCGAGTGCTGCGCCATTTTGGATCTTGCTGCGGGATCCTGCGGGAGTTGTCGCCCGCGAATACGTAATCGCGGCTTGCCACCTTACCTTGCACAGCACGCATCGCGAGAACACGTAGGTGCGGCGGGCACGAACAATCTCGCACTCGCAAAATAGAGATTTTGCAATTCTGCACAAGAAATCCACCAGCAAACAGCATAAACCTTCAGAAAATGATGATTTTTATCAGAATCACTCCTCAGGTTGACATTTGCCTGCACTTTTTTTTGCAAGGAGTCCATTTTTTGGGGGAGGTGGGGGGGGGGGAAGGAAGTGCCCCACCGTCTCCAACTTCCTGTTCCTGTCCAGCAGGCTCCTCCCAGTGCTTTCTTCATGTGCTGGTCACTTTCATTTGGACCTTGACCTGGAAGGATTACTTTTTGTGGGTGCTGCTGGATATTTGGATTTGAGGCCTTTTTGACTTTCTTTGGATCACTTTTGGATTAGAAATCAACTTTCACAAGTAAGTTTGTTTGGGGCATTACAGTTGCAGCAACTACAATTTTGGAACTTTTTCAGAACATTAAATAAAATATATTGTGGGTAGCCACAGTATCCAGTAGGACCAGGGTTGGTTATGGGTGCATGATACAACTGTTTTGTTGAATTTAAACATCATTGAGGCCAT
Source organism: Lissotriton helveticus (assembly GCF_964261635.1). Lineage (NCBI taxonomy): Eukaryota > Metazoa > Chordata > Amphibia > Caudata > Salamandridae > Lissotriton > Lissotriton helveticus. Next base: position 2,034,904,630 of record NC_136059.1, on the reverse strand, counting down.
GGATGGGCTGGGATTGTGCTTATTTTGTGTTTTGTGTCGATTTTTTGGGGCTGCTGTTGGGGCTTTTTGCCCAGGGGTAGTGAGTGGTGCATGGACTGAGTCTGCCTGTGGGGTCTCACTCTCTTTAATGTAACCATCCTGGATGGCATTGGATTGTGGTGATTTTTGTGTGTTTTTCGTTTTTTTTGGGGTGCTACTGTTGATTTGGACTGGCCATGTGGGTGGTGGTGGTGGCCATCTTGAGTGCTGGTACAGGCAACGTATGCTTGGGGTGCAAGGGGCCATTTTGAAGAGAGGCAGTGTCTGAGGCCTGCACTTATTTTGCCTAGCTTTCATCCATTATGCCCAGGGGTAGTGAGTGGTGCACGGGCCTAGTCTTTCTGTGGGGTGTCTTCTTGAATTTAAACACCATTGAGGCCATGGATGGGCTGGGATTGTGCTGAATTTCGTGTTTTTTGTCGTTTTTTTGGGGCTGCTGGTGGGGCCTTTTGCCCAGGGGTAGTGAGTGGTGCATGGGCCTAGTCTTTCTGTGGGGTGTCTTCTTGGATTTAAACACCATTGAGGCCATGGATGGGCTGGGATTGTGCTGAATTTTGTGTTTTTTGTCGATCTTTTTGGGGCTGCTGTTGGGGCCTTTTGCCCAGGGGTAGTGAGTGGTGCATGGACTGAGTCTGCCTGTGGGGTCTCACTCTCTTTAATGTAAACATCCTGGATGGCATTGGATTGTGGTGATTTTTGTGTGTTTTTCGTTTTTTTTGGGGTGCTACTGTTGATTTGGACTGGCCATGTGGGTGGTGGTGGTGGCCACCTTGAGTGCTGGTACAGGCAACATGTGCTTGGGGTGCAAGGGGCCATTTTGAAGAGAGGCTGTGTCTGAGGCCTGCACTTATTTTGCCTAGCTTTCATCCATTATGCCCAGGGGTAGTGAGTGCTGCATGGGCCTAGTCTTTGTGCGGGGTGTCTTCTTGAATTTAAACACCATTGAGGCCATGGATGGGCTGGGATTGTGCTGAATTTTGTGTTTTTTGTTGTTTTTTTGGGGCTGCTGGTGGGGCCTTTTGCCCAGGGGTAGTGAGTGGTGCATGGGCCTAGTCTTTCTGTGGGGTGTCTTCTTGAATTTAAACACCATTGAGGCCATGGATGGGCTGGGATTGTGCTGATTTTTGTGTGTTTTTTCGACTTTTTGGGGTGTATAACTGATGTTCCTCTGTCTTCCATTGCTTGTAGGTGCACAAGAGAACCACCAGTGCCAGGAAGAAGTCCTGCTGCGGTGTGTGCAGCACAACGTCACGTGTGGCCACAGACAACTCTGCAACTTGTGCAACTGCGGCCTGCTGTTCAGAGTGACATCTGAAGAAGATGGCCCCAAAAAAAGTTGCCCGTAGCTCCTCTAGCGAGAAAGTTGCCAGTAAGGAGCAGAAGAAGCAAGTGGCGCCACTTACCAAGGAGACTGGTGTGATGACGACCGCCACATTTTTTGGGGAAAAAAAAGTACGCCTGCTGCAGCAGCGGGGTCTGCTGGGGACCAAGCTGGGAGCAGCACCTCCGCTCCATTGGGCTCAGTGCCACCACCACCACGTCAACTTAGGTCCAAGCCCTTGAGTGCTGCAGAGGCAGCCAGTATAGTTGTTCAATCACCATCGACCAGTGATGTTGGCTCATCGCAAGAAAGTAGCAGCAATGTCCCTCAAGAATCAACACAGGTTGTTGTAACTCATCTGACGAGTGTTGAACAACCACAGCCGCAACAACAATCACATGTGCAAGTACAAGCCCAAGTACATGTGGAAGGAGAGGCGGCGCAAGGAGAGGAGCAAGCAGAGGTGCATGGAGGGGCACAACAAGTGGCCACAATAGTTGTTCCTCCAGAAGTAGGGGCACATCTTGAAATCGACAATCAAGCCGAGGTATCATTCGAGGAAGCCACTCCTCCTGATGATCATTCATTGTCGTCCACATCCCGAGCAAGGAAAAGATCAAGGGTGTTGGTGTCTACATCTTCTTCCAGCCCACCTCCTTCTGATGATATGGATCTTACTTGGGAACCAGCACCACTGCCGTCTGAGAGTGAGGTTGAGGAGGCACACCATGATCTGACAAAGGTAGCTAAGCGTAAAAGTAAGGTCGTCGAAACTCTCAAAGTTATGGAGTATGATGACGCTCAACAAGAAGTGGCGTATACTCCTGCTGCTGAAGACTCTCACGACGACGACGCAGTCATCATCACTAACGTCACTGAAGCCCCAGCGGGCATGCAGCAAACAGACATTTTGACCCTAGCCCGACAAGCGGCTGAGCGTGATGATGAAGTCGACGAGGAGGCAATGGGAACACCAGTATCATTGATGTTAACTAGTACACCAAAACGTACCGCTTCCATATTTCTTACTCGCCAGAAGGGACCTCCATCCACCTCGACCTCAATTAGTGGTGGTGAAAGTACACAACATAGTAAAGTTCAGCAATACACATCCTCCACTTCATCTGGCATTAGCAGCACGGCCACCACCAGTATCGCCTCCTCTGGCCCCCACAGACATTTCAAGTCCGCAGTTTGGGACTTCTTTAGTGTTTCAACAAAAAGGCAAAACATAGCCATTTGTAGCATGTGTAAGCTTGCAGTTAGTCATGGTAAGCTTGATACCAACTATGGGACTGGAGGCCAGAGAGGTCATCTTGAGAGACAGCACGCTGTCCAATGGTTTGCGCACCTAAAGGAGATCAAGGAAGCCCGAATTGCAAGTCCAGAAAACGTTGATGTTCCATCTGATGATGATGAGGAGGAAGAAGTGTCACACACTTCACTTACACCCAGTACCCCTGGGAGCCACACTAAGAGTGTGGGACAGAGTGAGACACCAATGCGAAAAAGTTCATCAGCGAGCGTAACTGGGTCGAAGAAGTCATCATCATCATCCCGTAAAATGATCCAGGGCAACATTAAAACAATGTTTTTTTCAGACACGCCATATGACTGCAACCACCCAATGGTGCGTCTTTATAACACTAAGCTGGCTAAAATGCTAGCGCTGGATCTTCTACCTTTTTCTTTTGTAGAAGGGGTTGGTTTTCTCGAATTAGTGTCAGCGCTCTGCCCTAAATGGAAGGTTCCTAGCCGGTACTATTTTGCCCGAGTTGCGGTTCCAGCACTACATGAAGATGTGCTGGAGGTGATTGGGGCAGCTTTGCAGAAGAGTGCTGTTCACACTATACATCTCACAACAGACATGTGGACCAGTGGCGCAGGCACTGATTACATGTGCATCACTGCACACTGGGTCTCTTTTTCAGGGGTTAAAGCAAAGCTAAATGCAGGTGCTGACCGGGACCACGTTTTTAAAGCTGCTCGGAAACATGCAACACTAGCCATGTTTGGCTTGGAGAAACGTCATACAGCACAAAACATTTTGAATGAGTTCAACACAAAGGTCTTTCACTGGCTGTCTCCAATAAAACGCGGCATTGGTTATGTTTCCACGGATAATGGCGCCAATGTAGTTAAGGCCATGGAACTGGATGACTATTTCAGAGTGCCGTGTTTGGCGCACTGTAAAAACCTGGTTGTTAAAAAATTCTTGGAGAAAGAAAGTCCAGCATGCCAGTTAGTGGTCACCTGCCGAAAAATGTGCAACCATTTCAGCCATTCTTTTAAGGCCCGGAAGCATCTGAGGAGCCTGCTACATGAACGTTGAATGCCAGTGAAAGCACTCATCCAGGAGATGCCAACACGTTGGAACTCAACCTTCTACATGCTTGAGCGTCTGTATGAGCAGTTTACGGTACTCGATCAGTATTTCTTAACAATGGGTACAGCTGTGAAGGAGGACCTGAGGTTAAATGCGGCACAATGGGAGCTAGTTAAAAGCCTGACAGACATGCTTCGTCCTTTTGAGTTCTTCACGCATGCAGTCAGCAGGGAGGACTGTAATTTGGGAAAAGCTATCCCATTGTTGAACATGCTGGAGCACAAACTGAAGACGGTGTCTTCAAAGTTTCAAAACTATGAAGAAAAGCAAGAAGCTTTTGTTTTGGTGGAGAAATTATTAGAGCGTCTACGTGGCGATGAACGTCTTCAAAAGATCCACTCAGAACAGCATTACATTTGTGCTACTATTCTGCATCCACGCTACAAAAAGGCGCTGGCAGGCTCTGCATTATTTCCTTTTAGTGATGAAGATGCTACAAAGTACAAACGTTGGGTTGCCTGGTCAGCCATCAGGTTTGAAAGAGAACGGAATGAAATTGAAGGAAAAGGCAGTACATCAGCATCAGCAGGCCATCCCCAGTCAGAAGACTCCACTTCTGCACCTGTGGCTGTGGCAGAAGTGACCTCTCAGCCGTTAAAGACACCGGCAACCGCATCATCTGCACCAGACACAACAGAAATATCGGGTGATGAAGAGGATTGGCTAGCTGAGATTGGTTATGGTTCTGAAAAGGTCCGAGCGAAAATTCAGCAAAGTGGAGGAAACGAGGAGAACTTTGAGTCGATGGTGCAGGACTATCTGAATGACTCCACAGAGGTCTATGTTAATGCTGACCCATTGGCGTATTGGCATGGGAAAAAAGAATTGTGGCCAGAGATCTCCCGCCTGGCTATACATTACTTGTCTTGCCCACTCGCAAGCGTGTCTTCTGAACGTGTTTTCAGTGCTGCTGGTGGCATTGTAACTTGCAAACGGACCCGCCTCTCGCCCAAAAATGTGGAGATATTGACAATGATCAAGATGAATGAGCACCTCATACCACCAGATTTCAAAGTACCAGATCGCACGACGGAAGAAGACGAGGAGGAGAGCAACTTAGATGAGGGAATTTCTTCTGTGTTAGGTGACACTGACCTACTCCTGCCTGATGATTTCGCAGAGTATGAGGACGAACTCTTCTTCCCTGACACCGAGGCCTGAAAATGAGCCAATGAATTCAGACATTTTCTTTTTCGTACTTATTGACTTTTATTCCTGTGTTTCTGTCTTTCTTTGTTTTGCACAAGTTGATATAATTAAAACTTTAATCACCTGTACTTTTGCTTTTTGGCTGTTTGGGGGTCTTCTCTACTTGTTTTCGCCTGGGTTGACGGCTCTGGGGCCATTGCTGGGAAGGTCTAATACTGGATAAAACTGGTTTAAACAACATCCATGAGGAAAAAAGGTTTTGGCACCTTTTGTAACTTAGGATTCGTTAGGGTTAGCCCTAGCAGCAGGATTGCCTGTGTTTGGGTGTTCTTGATTTTTGCAACTGAGTTCTGGGGTTTTAGAGCACTCGTGGGAATGTGTAATTGTTGTTGCAAGCGATTTGAAGAAAATCCATGGTGGGAAAGGGGGTATCACTTACTCGGTGAGAGGCACTTACTGTTGAAAACATTTAGCCATTTACACTTAAAGGAAGAAAATGACACAGACTTAAGTTTCAGGAAAACTAACTTACTGTTAAACCACCACCCACCAGACTCAAAACCAGTAGTATGGTGGGAAAGGGGGGATTTGGCATAGTTAAAGAAAGCCTTTGCCACTATTCTTAACTTAGGGCTCGTTAGGGTTAGCAGTATTTCTATTGCATGTGTTTGGGTGGGGGGGCTTTCGAGTCTTGGAGCGATTCTGGCTATGAATACTTTTGCTTGCTTGCAAGTGGTTTGGAAATACAATCCACGGTGGGTAAGGGGGTATTTGGGCCTACTTTTACTTTCAAAGTACGTTTTGTCACCAGTTTTCTGCTAGGCCTCTTTTTTTGAGATCTGATTGGGGGTCTTCTACATTTTTGCGACTGGCTTTAGTAAGGGTCTGGGTGGGAGGCGGGAGCACTGCTGGGAAGGTCTAATTTTGTTCTAAAACACAGTTTACAGTACACCTAGCTTGAGGGGAAAGATCCGCTAAATTAATTTGCCCATACTTATTTATCCTTCAAAAGGTGACTCAGACAGAGTACGCACTTTCAAAAATATTGTACTGTCTATTTGGAAAATCAAAGTGTGACTTTTTGCACTACACAGCGTACATACCTTTGTATTTATTTATCAGTGGTGTTGTAATAGCACTTCCTATTTTTCGTTCAATAATTACAGGCCGGGTTTCAGTCTGTGCAATGGGGAAAAAAGGATGGAGTCAGGCTTCACATTAGCGAGCCGCAATTCAGCATCCGCCAGGCAAGCAGTGGACAGGGTGTCTTCTGGTCACCAACATTGATGGACGAAGCGTCAGCTGGAATGGAGGAGTGCCGCTAATAAGAGGAATTGTTTGCTGCATGCAACTTACTTACCAAATTCAACAGGACAACTACAACAACATACAGATACAGTATCCATTGTTTTCTTCTATGAGTGTGACTGCATTTCTTGGATCTCTCTCTGCTTCTAAATTGATCCCTACAGCCATTCTATAGGTTTTACTTCGGCTAATTTTTAAACCTAATTTAATGTAAGAATAAGAAGTGTTTCTCTGAGTGCAGAGATAGGCAAGTGAAAACGCTGCAGCCCTGTACTGTCGCATTCTAGTACTACTTACTTTTCAGTAACAATGCATGCAGTAGGGCATGCACTTCCTTTATGTCACTTAAAAAGATTTATGGTTAGCTTTGCACCCAAAGATTTCTTTATCTTGAATTATTGTTTGTCCATGCTGGGCTTTTTTTTTTCTCTCAACAAAACCTACCCAAAAAGAAACCCCCATTCCCATCCATTTTCCAAACCCTAACCCTCTTCCCCCGGGCTGTGTGGTTTTGCTTGATGTGTGACTAAATGACATCAATAATTCCACACACTTGCTGGGGAGGATAAGGTCATAGCAACAGGCTGGTGAAGGAATCCGAGGATATATTCTAGACTTACTCAGCTTCAGTACTATTTCTTGTAGTAGTAGGCAATGTCAAAGAAATTCAACGCAAGTACTAGTTATACTTTCAATACTTTACCATTTGTTAGGCTCTGTGTGGCACTGTTCTAGTGTACTGTCACCTGCTATATTCTCTATCGTACTGTTGTAATGCTACAGTAAGGACAAACCAGGTTTCATTTTCTTTTTTTCCATAGGCATGCAACTGCCACTGTGTCACACCACTAGTACCACCGCAATGAGGACATTTTATCCGCCCAGGATTGCCAACCTTAATCGCCATTTCCCGTGGAGCCAGCCCTGGGCCTAGCCCTACTTTCAAACACAAATTACAGGTAAGATAAGCGTTTGGTGGGAGGTAGTATAATGGAGTATTAGGAATAGACGAGAGATTGACGGTAGTACTACTAAAGTCCTAGGACTCTTCAGGAAAACAAACTTACTGTTAAACCCCCACCCACCAGACTCAAAAGCAGTAAAAAACAGGTATGGTCAGATAAAGTTTCAAAAAGTATATTTTTGGTAGCCCTAACAAAATAATCTCCCGCAAGACCCTCCCTAACCCCAACGATTGTCCTTCAAAAGTCCCACAACCTAACTCCCAATTCCCACCCCCCAAAAGTCTCTAAAAAAGGGGCAAGGGACACTACACTACGGGAGGGTGCTGTTGACTTTAGCGGCCAGGGCATCATACTCCTTGCGGAGGGTGGCATGGTCGAAGAGGAGGCCCTCCACCAAGTTCTTATAGGTATGGACCTCCTGCTCCAGGTAGGACACTCTTAGGGATGAGCGGCGCTGGCGTGCCTTGCAACTCCTGTGGGGGGCAGCTGCTGTCTTTGCTGCTCGGCGGTGGCGGATGGCTTTGGTAGCCCGGCTCCGTACCGCTGGAGCACTGCGCTGGCTGGCAGCCCGTGGGTGCACGGAGGAGGATGCAGCTGTCCCAGTGGATGTTGTTGTTGTACCGGTAGACTGCGTCTCCTCCTCCTCCAGGGCCACCAGCCGCCGATATTCGGCGACAGTGGCATCCAGCCTCCGTTGCCGGGCCATTTGAGCCAGCTCCCTCCTTGATGATCTTCTGGTTGATTTGGAAGGAGCAACTATATGAAGAAAGAGAGACATAGTCTGTAACCAATGCTCCTTAAGATTAACACAAAATGATTGAGCAGAAAGTTGTGTCACAGTACAAGTAGCAAATTGAAAGCACAGTACATAACTATTGAGGACAGTATCTATCTAACCTCCCACTTCTTAATCCTTGCTCTAACATTAGTGGGAGTTTAAGGAACAAATTCTACGAGCACTATGGACTTCCATTACAGTCGACTATGACAGTACACCAGTCTTATTCTTCTTCTTCTCTCTTGTTTGGGAAAATTGGTACGTTATCTTATGCAAGCCGGCATAATGCCAGCGCAGTGAACTTGCACCCGAGAAAAATAGACGCACAACATGATGAGTGAGACAGACTTGCGTTACTGTACTGGTCCAGTACATGCAGGTGGTGAAGCTCTTACTTTTCTATTACGGGTGGCACTGAGAATACTCTGTTAAAAGGGCTACTGCTTAATTAATTTAGCTTTCACCCTACAGTGCAAATGAGTACTAGAAAAGGAAAATGAAGAAGCTAAATAATCTGATTATCTATCACTTCACATGGGATGTATTTGATGAAATATGGGATGACTTTAGGTGCTTTATTGAGTGAACAGTGTGCCCACACATGAATGACGTACTACTACTAAACTAAAGTTATTAAGAGAGGTAGGGAGTGTCCACCGTAATAACCGGATATATGCTGTGCTTGCAGTTGCAATACAAACTACTGCTACTATTCATGGTAGTATTTGGACAAAATTACAACTTCTTTTCCTTGCCTTTCCTACACTGGAACGGACGTGCGGGTGCGGTGTTACATGCTCTTCAAAGTAACACTTAGTTCATCCAGTGACCGTCTACTCTCTCTAGATACACATATGCTATCTAAGAGTCAGATAATACCATGATCCAGGCATCCATCCATTCAAAGTATATGCACACATACAGTTTCTGTTTCACCCACCCAGGCTGTTCTCCTTCCACCCATCCTTGCTTCATCATTCACCCAGCCATGCACCATACCATATTCTTTCCTTCCCAGCCACCTCGGGGACCAAGCAAACACATATCATTCTCCTTTGCCAGTCATCATTAAATTTCTCGTCCTTCCACACTTACTTACACCCTTTTTTCGCTTTTCGTTCATCCCATCCATCAAGTTAATCTCAGATCTTATAGGGATTCCTCTCGCCAAAACCTTCACAGCTAAGTCGAAGTACATTTAGAGGAGGCTACTACCTGGTTGATTTATAATACACCCATGCAGAAAGCACACTATGCAGTCTTCAATCTCAATAAGTAAGGAATATATAGCTTACCTCTGCCCGCCACCACCGTGTGAACCCTCACAGGCACGTCCGGCACTTGCACCGCCTCCTCCCCAGAGTTGTCCCCCTCGTCCAATACCACCACCTCCGTGCTGGCCCCGCCACCAGATGTTCCACCTACAAAGTACATTTAAGAATGTTAGAATACACCACTCACTACTATATAATATTTGGTCTAGGAGGAATAAAGAAATGTGAAAAAAACAGAATACAATGTAATAATTTGTGTCTGTCTACTCTAAAGTAAAAATGTCCCTTTTTCCAGGGAAGGCTGTTGTCTTGCTGCACTTTTTGGCACAACTGATGAATGCTTGCTTTTTATTTTTAACACGCACCACTTTTTCTCCTAACAGACAGAAGCTTGACTTCTAAGAACACGAGCAGGATCAAGTTCAAACCAGGTTAGAGCTCGGCTCGACCACAAGAAATGTGTCCAATTAATCGTCAGCACTAAGCACTTTTCCATTTTCAGCTAAACGTTTAGTTTTATGACAAAGTTGATTTTTATAAATGTGTTTACTTTTAATAAAGCTTTTAAACTTAAATAGACTCTGTGGTTTTTGGTCCTCCAGACTAGAGTGGATGAGCTAAAGGTTGTGGAATTTTTGCAAGCATGAGTCCGTGCCTCTGACACTTCTTGACTCTGATTCCGTACTCTTGTCCTGCGTTGGATAATCTAATCATCATTGGGGATCAATCATCGGTGACTTTGGGAGCTAAATGACTCTGCCTCACTATCTAGTCAGTAAGGAGATTGGGGGTTCAACTACAAAGTCTGTTATCACTGAGGTATGTAGAAAGTCTAACAGCACCTATTATAATTGATAAGCTGAGCAATGCATTATTTAGTGTCCATAGTTCTGTTTGTGCAGATTTGTCCCTGCAACAGTAGTAGAATGGATTGTCCTACTAGCCAAACCAAAAGTCTACAAGAAGATCAAAGACGATTTAGAAAAAATCGAATGAGGAACGCTAGGAAAAAATAGGTACTCTATATTAAAATTAAAACTTACTGGGGCCAGCAAAGGAGCCCTCGCCTGCCCGATCCTGGCCTGCATCCTGAACAGCACCCTCCTCCTCCTCCTGTGTCCTCTTGCAACTGGGGGGAGCTGATGTACAACATGAAAGAAAGAAAGACCAGAAAACATGGATGATATTTGTCAACCAAATCAAACAGTTCAAAAGAACAATAAAAAAATATTTTGGCGAAATAGCAAATAGACAACTATTCCACGGGATATACTGACCGATCTCATGTGGTCTACTACGTTATTGATTTGCGGACCGTTGACTTGGAAAGTTCCTATGTAACTCACTAAACAAACTACTAAAAAGGTTTGCCTAGGCCTGGCAGGCAGCAGTCCGCAGCACGCGAAGTGACAGACAAAGTCCATCGTGCTTGCAGATCAGTGAATCCTCAAACTATCAATCCACCGACCACCACCACTATTTCTTCTTATAGCCATGTGTCTAAAGGAAGGACTGGACTTGAGTCTGTAGGGGCTGATTTAGAAGCCCCTTGCGGCTCTTTTGCTCCATTGTTGCGTGACTTTTGGGACGCAGCGGCAGAACAAAAGAGGCGCCATGGTGCGGTGTATATTAACAAAGTGACGCATATGGGAGATGCATCACGTTGTAAAGCCCTGCGCCATCAGGGGGCGTTCCGGCGCAAGGGAGGGCGTTCCTGCGCAGGAACGAATCCTAAAAGTGGCTGAGGGAAATCTACAAGATGTCAATCAGTCACTTTTAGGACAATGATGCGTGACTCAAACCCTGCGCCTGCTTGAAGCCGACGTACGGCTTGATGCAGCATTGGGGAGATAGGGCACCCCAGAGCATTGCTGGAGCTGCGCCATCGTTGGCACGCAACTCCAGCAATGCGCCGCCTTTACGGCACAGATGCGTAAGGCTTCTGTGACGTTTTGGGCCCATGGTGCGCCACATTGTAAATACGGCGCACCATGGGTGGTGGTGGCATGGCGCAAAATTACTGGCGCATCCCTGCTACTTTGCAGGGATGTGCCGGTAATTGAAAATCTGACCCTTAGTGTCTAGCATTACGCAGTTCTTTACACTACACTCATACATAATTTCTCAGGCCAATGAAATGAACACAAAATAGAAAACAAATAAGCATAGTAGCAAGGCTACTAAGAAGGAGAGCAGTGCACCTGAAATGCATAGAAGATTTTGAAATATAATTTACCTACAATGTAATCTGCAGCATTATTGCTCTTGGTAAAAAACAAAAATTTGCAATATAATAACACACAGAGCGGGATAAAACAGAGTAGTGATGAAATAGATATAAATAGCTACTACTACTCACCAAGCCCGGGGATCTCTACGCCGAGCACCTCCAGCAAGTCGCGTTCCCGGTCCATGAGATCCGTCCAGCGGTGGGTGGCCTGGTTATAGGTGCGCCGGACCCCAGAGTGTTCAAACATGGCCCGGCACACCTTCTCCCACCGCTTCTGGCGCTCCCGGATCCCGTAGCCGGTAGCGATCCTGCCGCCTCCCATGATGGTCTTGGGGAGGCGGCGCTGGACGTGAAAGACTAGTGCGGCCACCTCCTCCGCACTAAAAATCTCCCGAGCTACAACTGTCTCCCCCCTCAAACGCCCTTTGCGGGCTTCTTCCCGGCTCCCATTGCTATGGTCTGGGCAGAAAGGAAGCAAAATAAGGAATTAGAAATAGAACAGGGAAGAAGAAAATAAAAGCGTTTAAAAAAGTAGTTTAAAATGAACAAAAAGTAGCAGAAACACTAACAAACCACTAACAAACTCCTGAGGCGGAAAGCCGGGAGCGCTGCTAATTTTGCCTGTTTTTAAAATTTTATTGTGTTAATCTGTGTACTCATTTATCGGCATCTTACCTCGATCCTTGCCTGTCTTGAGAGCCCCAGACAGCCGATTTGGACGCTGTCTTGGGGAATCCTCCCTCGCCACCGCCAGCTACAGCGAAGCGAGTAAGCTCCGCCCACTTTACCGGCCACGCCCCCTTCCATCCAGTCAAGAGGGCGCTCTGATCACTAGCGCGGCCCACTAACAAACTCCTGAGGCGGAAAGCCGGGAGCGCTGCTAATTTTGCCTGTTTTTAAAATTTTATTGTGTTAATCTGTGTGCTTATTTATCGGCATCTTACCTCGATCCTTGCCTGTCTTGAGAGCCCCAGACAGCCGATTTGGACGCTGTCTTGGGGAATCCTCCCTCGCTACCGCCAGCTACAGCGAAGCGAGTAAGCTCCGCCCACTTTACCGGCCACGCCCCCTTCCATCCAGTCAAAAGGGCGCGCTGATCACTAGCGCGGCCCACTAACAAACTCCTGAGGCGGAAAGCCGGGAGCGCTGCTAATTTTGCCTGTTTTTAAAATTTTATTGTGTTAATCTGTGTGCTTATTTATCGGCATCTTACCTCGATCCTTGCCTGTCTTGAGAGCCCCAGACAGCCGATTTGGACGCTGTCTTGGGGAATCCTCCCTCGCTACCGCCAGCTACAGCGAAGCGAGTAAGCTCCGCCCACTTTACCGGCCACGCCCCCTTCCTTTCCTCCTTCTCCCCTGATCACCATATAAAAGTATGTGCATGAGCCGGAGGCGCAGCGGACGGGCGCAGCGGGCGCGACGATGGCGCGCCGAAGGCGCGCCTAAGGCAAGCCCGTCTGCGCCCGTCCGCGCCTGTCCGGGGCTAGGGGCGCGTCACTCTGCCCAACTTACCATCTACTCCCCCGTTCAACTACGCTGCCCCCAGGGACCATGGCCCTTACCAGCCTCCACCTGCTCTCTCATTTCGTCTCTTGGTCTGTCTCCGGCTGTTCCCCCTGACATCCCCCCTCCCCAAGTTGCCCCCCTTCATTCTTCTACAGACAATGTTTTCCCTGCCACCCCCAAAACCCTCTCGGCATTTTATCTTAACACCCGATCTGCAGTAGCTCATGCACACAAACTCTCGGTACTACTAGACCGTCATGCCCCAGATCGTCTTTTCTTAACGGAAACTTGGTTCTGTGATGACTCCCTCCCTGCTCTATTGGCCACTTTACCGGCCCCTTATTACGCCCTTCGCGCAGACCGCCTTACTGGCAGAGCCGGGGGCGGCGTGGCAGTCATAGCCCGTACCGACCTTCCCTTCCAAACTCTGTCTTTGCCAGATATCGCTACCACCGAGTATCTGGCTATCCGCACCATCTCCATCACGCCCCCCCTCACCTGCATACTTACCTATCGTCCCCCTCAATCCCCTTTATTGTTTCTCCCGGATTTTTTGGAAGTCCTGGCCACAGTCGCCGTTAACAACTCCTCCATTTTACTTCTGGGGGATTTCAACTTCTGGCCCTCTGACCCAGCTGAATGTCCATCGTCAAAAGAATTTTCAGAGACCCTCCAATCGCTCAACTTTACTCCTCATATTCACTCCCCTACCCATATCAAGGGTCACATCTTAGACCAGATCTGGTCCTTGAATTGCCCCGTAGAGTCCCTTTCCATCTCGCCTTGCACGTGGTCTGACCACCACCTGATTTGATTTGCCCTTCCCATTTATCATCCGGTCAAGCCCCCTCTTCCCAAAAACATCTGGGTCCGCGCTTGGGGACGAGTTGATCCGGAAAATCTATCTTCCCTACTCACCACTTCCCTCCCTCCCTTACAAGGTCTACCCACCCTTTCCCAGGTCAAGGCCATTGAACAGTGGCTCTCCTTAGGCTGCGACTCTATTGCCCCTCTTAAACGAATTACCTCTAAGCGGAAGAAGGACGCCAACCTGTGGTTCAACGAAAATCTTAAGGCCACCAAACTTGCGGTACGTCGCGCGGAGCGGGCTTGGAGGAGAAATTATTGCCCCTCATTGCGATTGGATTTTGTTAATATCTTGACCCAATACAAAAAAGACATCTTGGAGGCTAAAACCATCTACTTCTCCTCCAAAATCCTCGCAGCAGAAAACCAGTCGAAGGAAATTTTTTCGATTGTGCACAATCTGGCGTTCTCGGACAGAACAACCTTAAAGCCCGCCCCTTCCATAGAACTCTGTCACTCCCTCAATAACTATTTCATTCAGAAAATAGCCACCATTAAGGCCAATATCCCTCCTCCCTCCCCCACTTTTGTTGACCCTCAGTGCCCCCTCCTAAGGGAGAACTCACTACCCTCCCCCCTCTAACCAGGGAATCTCTGACTTCCATAATACCTCTTGTCAAATCTGGTTCCCCATTAGATCCCTGCCCTGCTCATATTCTTCGTCACATTTTCATCACTTGTCCAGACCCCCCCCTTCACCTCCTTAATAGCTCTCTTTCTCAAGGCGTAGTGCCTAACCCATTCAAATCAGCAGTAATTGTACCCATCTTGAAAAAGCCAGGCGCGGACCCCTCAATCCCTGCCAATTTTCGCCCCATCTCCCTCCTGCCTTTCCTGGCAAAGGTGCTCGAGCGCCATGTCACCTGCGCTCTGAGCTCTTTTGTGGAGAAGCATGGAGCTCTTGCCCCCCGCCAGGCTGGGTTCCGCCCCGCACACTCTACGGAGTCCGTAGTTCTCTCAGTCCTGGACAACCTCAGGGAGGGTATGGATACCAACCAGCCCCAGGCCTTGGTCCTCCTCGATCTCTCAGCCGCCTTTGACACGGTGGATCATACCATCTTGCTTTCCCGTGTCAGGGCGGCGGGGATCGGGGGCACCGCATTGGTCTGGTTATCCTCCTTCCTGAGTGACCGCACCCAGGCTGTACGCCTGGGTGATTTTACTGCGGACGTTCGGAAAGTTCAGTGCGGGGTTCCCCAGGGCTCTTCCCTTTCCCCTCTTTTGTTTAATCTTTATATCACCCCTCTTATCTTCTCTCTGCAACAAATGGAGGTCGCCGTATTTAACTATGCGGACGACCTCCAGCTTGTCTTTAATCTGTCTTCCTCCCTCTCTTCTGTTCTTAATTTCTAATCTGTTATGATCCATATCCGGGACTGGATGAACCACAATCATCTAAAACTCAACCCAGACAAGACTGAGCTGGTGTTGACAGGTGGTTCATTCAGCCCCTGGTCGTCTTTATTCTGGCCCCCCTCTCTTGGCTCTCCACCTATCCCCTCTACCTCAGTCAAAACACTAGGTATTAAACTCAATTCTCAACTCACTCTTCACTCCCAGGTTAGCTCTGTGGTTTCTTCTTCTTTTCTCTCACTGCGCACTATACGCAGGGTGTCCCGTTTTTTTTCCTTTGCTGCCCTCAAGCTGATCACCTTGGCCATGGTGGTCTCCCGCCTGGATTACGGCAACGCCCTATATGCAGGTATTCCTGAATATAGTTTACGGCGTCTGCAACAGATCCAAAACCAGGCGGCGCGCTTGGTATTCAAACTCCCGAAATTCCACCACACCACCCCCCTTTTAAAATCTCTACATTGGCTCCCTGTTCGTGCCCGTGTCCAGTTTAAGGTCGCCTCCATTGCCTTTCAAGCTCGACTGGGCACGGCACCGGCTTTCATCTCATCCGAGATCACCCCTTACGTTCCCACTAGGGAACTACGCTCATCTACCCAGTCTCTTCTTACAATCCCACGGTTCCGGAGAAAGAAATGGGGTGGCTCGAAATTTGCGACTCTCGCTCCACTCCTCTGGAACTCTCTGCCCCCTGAGCTCAGAGCCTTAACCCTGTATCCGCAATTCCGGAAGCAACTCAAGGCTCATCTGTTCACAAAGTCCTTCAATTAACCTTTTAGCAGTTTGTTTTTTTTTGCTTAGCCAGCCCCGGTCCTTTGTTAGTTGTAGCGCCAAGAAACCGCTGGTGTATGTGCGCTTTAAAAATAATTTTAAATTCTAATTCAAATTCAAATTCAAATTCAAATTAAGAAAACACAAAAATATAGAGCTAGAAAAATAGAGGGATAGATAATGAGTAAAATAGATCAAAAAAAACTTCAAACAAGCAAAGGATGGCAGAGATTAAGAAAGGATACAGAGAGCATGTCCAGAACCATAGCAATGAATGAGAAACAAGATGGCCGCGCCCGTTCACGACCGCGTGGGTAAGTTCGCACGAGATTTTCCTCGCGATCACACGCGAACATGTACGAGCGAGCCGCACACTTTGCGAGATTACACATAGCGCCCGGAAACGGAATTACGTCACGCAAACAAGATGGCCGCGCCCATGTACGACCGCTAGGGTAACTTCGCAAACGTTGCGCAACAAGCGGCTTGCGAACATGCAAAAAATCACGCGAACAAATACGCAGCAAAAAACAAATCGTGTATTCGCACGAATTCGCGGCTTCCGAAATCGATCTCGCACGGATTCGCGCCCCGCAAATTGCGCGAAATTGCAGAAAAACGATTTTTGCTAAACTGAAAGCAATCAGCAGGTGCAAAAGTTCAATCTTAACATTAGTAACCATTCACTCTAGTGCTTCCTGAGGGGCCCCTCCAGAGTTCAGTTGCCTATTTGCAACTATTCTATGACTCTGCTCTGACCCTCACAGCAGGCTCATAGAATAGCTACAAGTAGGCCATAAAGGTCCTGTGAAAAAAAATTACAGATAAGGAAGGAAGCAGGTGCCAGCCAGACTGGAAGTTTAAAAATCAGTGACACATTAATCAACCCCAAATTAGTTCATGGCAGTTGAAGCAGGGCAGGTGTGCTTGCTATTTTTCACCCCCATAATCTACAGTGATAAACCAAACAGAGGGTGGCAGTGAGGATGTACCAGAGGGTGGCATGGGTGTACCAGAGGGTGGCAGTGGTGAAACAGAGGGTGCTGTGAACCTGTGATGATGAACCAGACGTAGAAACAACATAGTCACGGCCGTTGCGAGCCGAAAAGTAAGTTCGCAATTGCGAACTGGTAAACAAACCTCGCGAACTGGCAGAAACCCTTGCGAACACAAAAAAACACAAAAATCCGCAAATTCGCTAGAGTTCGCAGATTGTGCGGATTGCGGATCCATAAATACGCAAGTTCGCGTACGCCAGATTCGCTAAATCCGCCCATACTTAATCAGCACCTGTTCTAGGAACTGCCAATGGACCCTATCGAAGGCCTTCTCCGCACCTATGGTGAGGAGCATGTATTCCCCATAGACCCGGAAGGCCTTCTCAATAAAGTGGAGTACACTTTTAGTGTTATCGCTCATCTGACGCTGAGGGATGAACCCCGCCTGGTCTGGATCTATGAGCCCCGACATGTAGGGTGCCAGCCGAGCAGCCAAGGTCCCTGTAAAAAATGTGAGGTCAATATTAAGGAGGGAAATAGGGTGATAGGCCCCACAGTGGGTCTTGTCCTTCCCTGCCTTAGGGATAACCACGATGGCCGCTTCCAGCATGTCCTATGGTATCGCCCCGCAGTCACAAAGGAATTCAAAAGACGTGTCAAAAGGGGTGCTATTGTTGGGCAGAAAGTCTTGTAAAAGGCAGCCATGGAGCTGTCAGGACCAGCTGATTTGGCCAGCTTGAGGCGTGAAATCGCTGCTACGACCTCTTCCATGAGGTATCTCCCATTCTTAAAGATCCGCGTAAGCCTATGAAAGTGAGGGAAGATGTGTTGCCGCTATGTATGCCTTGCTAAGCGAGCCATCCAATGCTTGCACCTCATACAGTTGAGCATAGAAGTCGAAGAAAACATTTGCAATGTGTGCATTGGCCAATACCACCCGTCCCGTGCCATTGCGTATCTCCCGGCCCCCTGGCGCTAACGAACCTTGCACAACTTACGAGCGAGTAAACGGCTGCACCGGTCACCCCCGTGTAAAAATGCCTGGCGTAAGCGTAGCGCAGCATATTCTGCCCTATCGTTATAAATGACCACGAGGTGGGCCCACACTGTGCTCAGCTGCCTCTAGATCCTGGGCGCCCCGGTGCACTGGTGCATCTGTTCCAGCTCCATGGTTCATTGTGTAAGTAAGTCTCTCTTGGGTTTGCGGTCCGCATTGTCTGCTGTCGCAAAATAAATGATCTCTCCCCTCAAAATTGCTTTAGGTGCCGCCCAACGCGTGGAAAGTGGGGTGTCATTGTTATCCTTATGGGTCAGGAAATCATCTATCGCGCGTTGTATCTGTTGGACCACACCTGTGCAATGTAAAAGGATGTTACGGAAGGGCCAGTGGCAGGAAGGTCGCTGCAGAGAAGGAAGCATGAGAGTGATTTTTTAAGGAAGACTCATCATTGGAGTGATAGTAAGTATATTCAAGCTGTTTGATTCTATTAAGTATTTGGGTAGATTGGGCTTCTAAGGATTTTTTTCTTTTATGAGACGAAGTTTATTATAAAACCCCTGGCGGCTAATTTGAAAGAGTCCCATATCATTACGAAAGATGACTCTGAGGTTGAGATAATAGCAAAAAGTTTGAAGACAAAGGTACTGAAATGTTGGCTAAATTTAGGATCTAGGAGTAAGGAGTTATTAAAGAGCCATCTTCTTGAGTGCGGAGAAAAAGGGATGATGTATAAGTCCACGTGTACTAGAGCATGATTTGATATTAAAATTGATCCTTTCTCAGCTTGAAGAGCATGTTGAGCTAAAGATATGCCCTGAAAAAGATAATCAATACCGGATTGTAAGTGGTGTGGAGCTCAAGAAAAACTGTACTCCAGAAGGTCTGGGTGGCAGTCGCCATATATCAATTAACGATTTACGGCGTATAGTGGAAGTAAAATGTGAGTGCATTTTATTGGGAACAAACTTGACTGTTGAATGCCTGTTGAATGCCTGGTCAATATGAGATCATGAAATTGGTTACAGTCACCACCAAATATAACATAGTCATCATCAAGGAGCCTCCGGACTCAATCCCAGCGGCATTGTAGAAAATAACCTCACTAGAACCCACCACAATCATATCCCATCCACAGATAAGCTGTATCCTCTTAAACCGCAGGTCCGCCTCCAGACATGCAGCCGATATAGCTGACCTACTTATCTCAAAGAAACCAGACATTATGATCCTTACAGAAACATGGCTAAAGGAAACTTCTACTCCCATCATGGACATCTTGCTACCCCCTAACTATAACATAACCAGACTCGACTGAGCTGACAGGCTTGGTGGTGGGATAGCCTGCATACACCAGATCGGCCTAACTGCGACCAATACCAATGCCCCTGCTACTTCGTCATGCGAATACCTTTGCCTAAACATCGCCAACAACAACAAACAAATCTGCTCTCTTCACGCCTTCTACCATCCTCCAGGAGATAACCTCACCTTCATAGAACACTTCATGGACATTCTAGCTTCAAATGACAACCAACAATCTAAGCAAATTTTCTTAGGGGATTTCAACCTTCACTGGGACATCCACAATGACCATGGGGTAAACAGCATCAAAGCCTTCCTCACAGACCTCAATCTCACCCAACTATGCAACAGCCCAACACACGACAAGGGTGCAACTCCCGAACTAATAATATCCAAAGCGGATTCCACCCAGCTAGACTCGATACTCCCTTGCGACTGGTCTGACCATCATATCATTACTTTCCAAATCTTGGAAACCATTACTCGACTCCCTACTCAACCCATGAGAACCAAAATCTGGAAGAGAAACCTTAAAAACGTAAGATCTGACCTCACAGCCCTAGATAACTCAAACCCTCTTGGTCCTCCGGAAGACCTAGCTGATGTTCAGGAGCTGTCAAATCACTACTTTCACTCCATGAATAACCTCCTAGACAAAATTGCCCCACTACAACAGAAGAGAACCTCTTCTAAAAATTCCCAACTATGGTACGATGGGAGACTAAATGATGTCAGACGCTCTCTTAGAATAATCAAACGACGCTGGAGAGCTAAACCCTCAACCGGCCTCCTCAAACTTCTCAGAATCACCAGGAACTCTTACTTTAGAAAAATCAGAAAATCTAAACCCGATTTCTTCAGATCTCAACTAGACCTAGCCAAGAACTGCCCCCAAAAACTCTTCGATCTTATCAAAGCCCAAACCAAGAGCCTACCTAAGGTCCTTAACATCAGCCCTCTCGCTACTCCCTCTTGTGACGAATTTGCCTCCTTCTTCGCCCCTAAGACAGAAACCATTAAATCAGACCTACTTAAGGACCTTATATCCATCTCGGACCTGAAAGAGAGCCCATCACTGTCCCTTGCTGAAGCCCCAGCCAATGATCCCCCACTTTTTAAACTAAAAAACAATGCATCATGGTCCCACTTCAAAACTTACAATGAAGATACCATACTAAAAACGCTTAACGCGCTGAAACCATCCAATCACTTCACTTACCCGCTCCCGGCTAACTACTTAAAAGACTTCACTCCTCTCTTACTTCCCCTCTGGACCAAGATCATTAATACCTTCCTTCTGCAAGGATCCATTCCAGACACCTTGAAAACGGGGCAGGTCTCGCCTATCCTAAAGAAACCCACAGCGGATCCCACTGACCCTAGTAACTATCGCCCGATCTCCAACATCCCTATGTTAGCTAAACTCCTGGAAAAATGCGTTAACAGACAACTGAACTGTCACATTGATTGTTTCAACCTGCTGGACCAGTTTCAATCTGGTTTCAGAGCAGGTCACAATACAGAATCAGTCATGACACATGTAGTAGATGACGCTCTAAAAATCCTCGACAAAAATGAAGCCTGTCTGTTAATCCTACTCGACCTGTCATCAGCTTTTGACACCGTCAAACACGACAACCTGCTGAATCTCTTGAAACATAGAATGGGTTTATCTGGAAGTGTATTTAACTGGTTCGCCTCCTTCCTCCAAAACAGATCCCTAAGATTCAAGGTCAACCAATCCTTGTCCTTCCCCTCGTCTGTCACTCTGGGAGTCCCTCAAGGCTCCTCCCTCTCTCCCACCCTTTTCAACCTTTTCATGGAACCCCTCACTGATCTTCTCAGCTTCTCCAAAATACTATTCCACATGTAGGCTGACGATACCCAAATCTACATAAAAATTCACTGTCTGGAAGACATCAAATCACTCAACTCCACACTACAAAATTCTCAAATCTGGCTGGCTGAAAACCACTTAAAACTGAACTTCCTCATAAAGGAATTCCTTGTAATCGCCCCCCCTAACAAAACTCAAACTATCACAGACTGGATGAAGCACCTAACAGCTCTCAATGGACAACTAATCATAGTCGACTCAGCAAATTCTCTGGGGGTAACGCTGGGCATTTACCTCAAGATGCTGAAACACATGAGCGCCTCAACAAAGGGAGACAACTTCCACCTAAGGACCCTGAGAAAACTGAAACCCTATCTGCCCACCTACGATTTCAAACAAGCTGTTCAAGCCTTAGTTATCCCTCGCTTGGAATACGGAGCAGTAACCCTATGTGGATTCCCAAGGTCATCTACAGCCCCGCTAAGAGCCACAATCAACTTTGCTGCGAGACTCATCACAGGCTCTAAGAGAAATGCCCACATATCCCCAGACTTGAGTGCCCTCAACTGGCTACCGTTTGAAGCCAGAATTCATTTAAAAATCGCTTGTATGACACACAAGGCTCTCTACCACAACACCCCACTATACCTAGCTCAGAAACTGGTGCTCTCAGAGGGCAGCAGAGCTTCCAGGAGTGCCAAGACTCTTCTCCTACAACCTCAACGATTTGCCAATAAAGAAACGTATAACCAGTCCTTCTCCGGTATGGCTCCAAGGATATGGAATGCGGTGCCCAGTGGAACTAGAATGAGCCCTTCCTCGGCTTCCTTCAGAAGAGAAGTTAAAGCTATCCTCATGGCTCAATTCACGTGAACTCTTCATCTATTTACTGTACTTGATTACTTGCTTTTCTTCGCTTATATGCGTCCTTATGTTTATCTTTGCCATTTTGCACTAGCATTACACTGCCTTTCTTGTTCTAGGCTTACCTAGCACTTCCTTATTGCGTGATTCACTATATCGTAATATATTCTGTATATATTTCTACTTGTCATGTAAAGCGCTCTGATACTCGCAAGAGTCTGGTTGGCGCTATATAAAACTTTCAAAATAAAATCATATAAAAGCAGTTTGTCAGAGATCTTTGTCCAGAAAACCTTATCAACAGAGACAGGGCCATATACATTAAAAATACCTAAAGGTATTTTATTAATAAGGAGTTTAAGATCAACCCACCGACCTTCAATATCGGATTCTTGATGAGTAACCGAAATATGTAACTTTTTATGACAAAGAATCAGAACCCCATTGTTCTTACCTAAAGCAGGAGAATTGCACACATGACCCACCCAACATTTCTTCAATTTGGAAGCTTCAGACTCAGAAAGATGTGATTCTTGCAGCAGTGCAATATCAGTTTTTTATTTTGCTAGATGAGATAACACCCATTGTCTTTTAATAGGTTTACCTAGCCCTTTGGCATTCCAAGTAGTAACATGGGAAATAACTTAATGGTAAGAACATGAACAATCAATATGCTTGCAGTAGCGAGATTAAGATTAGAATAAAACAGATATGAAAAAGAAAAAAGATAGAACCGTTTGTTTAATAAGAAAAAGAAGAGGAATGATGTAGCAGACAATAGAAAGAGGAAGGTGATAAAAAAGAGCCTCATAGAAAAACATGAATAAAGGGGAAATGAAACAGGAAACAAAAAGACAGTACAAGTCATACGGATGACAACTGAAAAACATGCCTACAAAACACAAAGACGATATGGGGGTGGCAATACCAGGAGAAGACGACAACAGCACTTGAGTCACACCGGACATCAGGGTAACCTTGGATAGGAAAGGATATCAACAATAGCGGAGACCATTTGGGAGATGGGGTATAAAAATACACCTGTATTAGGAAGAAGAGATATAGTATGAATTAATACTTTTTTTAAAAAGAAGAAGAAAAAGATAAAGGGGAGAAAAGAGACTAATGAATAAGCGTCTTAAAAGTGAATCAAGAATGAAACAACATTCAAAGTATTGTACAGAAAGGGAAACACCCATATAAAACAAAGTGACAGTAAAGTAGACTTTGAAGTGTCGATGACAAGCACTCCATGTTGCTGAAGAAATTGCTGCAGCTCAGTCTGCTCATCAAAAGTGGCAGTCTTCTCCTTATAAGTGACTTTAAAAAGGCAAGGGTGGATTAGACAATATCTGGTATTTATAGTTCTTAGCTGAGTTCGTAGATCCTGGATTTTTTTCTGATGATCCACTGTGGCTTTAGCAACATTGTGAGAGAAAAACAATTGATGTCCCTTCCCAAAAATGTGTTTTTGGGATTTTACAACTGACAAGACTTGTAATAGGTCAATATATTACAGACAAAAACATGATAACACCACGTGGTTTTGTTGCGACCCTGGGACCAAGTCTATGAGCCCATTGTATGTTAAGAGGAGCAGTAGCAGACATATCCAGAAGCTTGGGCAAGAAGGTCTGAAAGCAAACTGTCGGATTGGAATCCTCCATATTTTCAGGGAGTCTGTAAATGCTGAGATTATTTCTGCAATTCTGATATTCTTTTTAAGAACAGATATCTCAGACTCCAAGAAAGAGATGCAAGAGTAAGTAGATTGAAGAGAATCTTTCCTCTGTTCCACAACCAGCACATGTGATTCCAAAGAAGACAATTTGTCTTCTAGATGTTGCAGAGGTTTAGTAATTTCCTCCATGAACGGTTTTAATGCTTGAATTCCTTCAAGAATCATATCTATAGAGGTTGACGATTTGAACACTGGGGATGGTTGGTCTTTTTTTGGCCTCTTAGAGGTTCCCACAGGCATATTGCTTGAGAGTTGCTATTTTTGACTGCCACCTACTGCAGGGGCAGATTTATGAGGAGATGTATCCTCCATGTCATTATGAGTGGAATTTGAGTCTGAGTTTACAATGTGTTTGAGGAAAACTGAGAGTTTAAGATTTTGTAATCTCCCCATATACACGAAATGAGTTGCACAAGCTGCAGACAGAAGGCAAAACCTCCAAAAATGTAAAGCAATTTCAGTCAAACAGTGATTTGAGAGAGAAAATCCGCAAGCAAAAAGTACTCAGAAATATAGAAGGATTCCGTAGGGTCGACCTCCCTTGTCAGTAGTAGAGATGAAGGTTCAACAGACAGTAACCAGTGTCCATATTATAGCAGCCAATGACATGTCTGCCATGAATTAAAGAAATTGCTCCACAGTGATGAATTACTGAGATGAGAAAAGGCTATCAAAAAGCAAAAAATTTATCTTCTTATGGAAAGACATTACAAAATTGCTAAAAAAAGAATAACAAGCATTGAGAATTCTATTGTGATGCATGTGACGTATACAACACAGAAATGCTTTGGATGAAAAAGGAAGCGCTTTAACCTTTCAAAATGGCGCGTGCAACCTTTTCCGGAGGAGAAATACCCACGCCATTATGGCCCTTAAAAGTGCAGAGGCGTGAGTGGTAGAGGACTCCAGCTACTCACCGCTACTTGAGGGGGAGACACGGTGCAGTCTCGTCCCTCGGCGATCGCTGAAGCAGCCTCCGGTCTCCGAAAGGCTCCCGGTCCGTTGTAGCTCCGCACGGTCACGCCATCTTGGATCTGTGTCAAGACCACACAGTGCACTTCCGGAGATCTACACACCAACACGAGAGGAGCGCCATTAACAGTTCGAGATGTCCAAAATTGAAAAAGTCGGACCAGTTCTTAAATTAACACAAGAACAGCATGTATCGCAAATTGACGCCTTATTCTCGACGGCTCCAGCAACACGTGAGAGCATCTGAGTGTATTATTATGCTGTAATGACAAACAAGAAAGTATAAGGAAATCATACTATAAGAAATCAAGGATCAGCACAGCAATTAAAGACTACCAAGTATCCATTGATACCTTTAAGATATTGTGATAAAGAAACATTTTTGTCCTGAAGAAGGTGCTAATATCAACTGTACACCGAAACGCCGCGTCGACTGTTTTTAATTGTTTCTTAATTATTGTTTTTAAGATTTGTCTCCTAAAAGAGAGATAAGCTGTATAGAAATTAGATTGCAACCCTCAGGGAGGCATTTTTATGCTATTTTTTATGTAAAGAATAAGCTGTTTTAATTTAATATCCTTATCTACGCATTGTTGATTAATCTTGCAACATTTTTGTGCCTTTTTCAAACTACCACATTGTGTGTTCCCCACAACTTAGAGATCGATCTTTACAAGTGTGTTTTTCCTAGAAGTATGTGTTTGGGGTTGCCCTTGGTGATAGTAAAACAACCCAATAGGGTCTGTCCTTTTGTCTCTTTTAGGGAACACGCATTACATTGTCCATATGAGTAATGTCCCACTACTGGGGCAGATTCCATGAAGGCTTCTGTAAGGAGGGAGAGGTTCTTTCCGGCCTCATGTGATGAAGACTATCCTTGAGATTCGCCATTCCTTTGTATGCATATCTTGGAGGGGCTAATGTGAGGTCTCCAGTTTGGAGAATATTTTAATGTTTTGACGACTTTTTTGTATAGTGTTGGATTCAGGAGTAAAGGTAGTCACGCAAGTCAATGTATCAGAACTGGGTCCCTCACAAGGTTCTAGGAGTACCTCCCTGTTATTGTTACATGCTCTTTATTGTGCCATTTTTAGACATTTTAGAGGATAGTGGCATTTCACCAAATGGCTTGCTAGCTCTTTAGCCTGTTCATTGTAATCGCTGTCTATAATGCAGTTACAGCGTAATCGTAAAATCTTTCCATAGGGTAAATGTTCCCCTAGGGGCCCTTGGATGGTGGCTCTAATACAGAAGTGGAATGTGGCTATCTGTTGGTTTTTTAAGGTTATTGTCTGTAGCTTTAATTCAGTCAAGTGGATTATGAGATCCAGAAAATGTAACTCTGTTTCAGAGACATTGCCTGTGAAGTTTAGTAATGGGTTAAGTTCATTGATACTTTCAAAGAAGTAGTATACACGTTCTTGTCTTGCTTCCAGAAAAGTAGAATGTTGTCAATGTATCAACGCCTTGACAGTGTCAACATGACAGTGACATGTTTAATCCCTTTGTGAAGTTTGGGGAGAATATAGAAATAGGTAGTTCTCAGGCTCTTATTTACCAGGAACTCAGCCTCGTTTTTGAAGCATATTCCCTTAAAGTTGGTACACTAATATCTCTTTTGTCTTATCTACTTTGAGGAACTGCAGATCTTTGTATATTAATAGATGTCATAGATTGTCTCAAGTGTATGGTTTGTATGAGTGGCCAGTTGAAATGAGTGAGGCTGAGCAGCAAGATGCTGCTCCTGGTGGGGCAATACTTACCATCTTACTTGAAAATGAATAAATCTACTTACATATTCTAGACTACTGGCTACTGCACTGCTTACCTACAAAGGCCTTACTTTATCTACGAAAGTAATGTTTCCCTTATATAATTTCCCCCTTTCTCTCCCTCCCTCCCTTCCCCCTGGAAAAAATTTAAGACTTTCGTTGTTTCACTCCATTTTCTTTTCTATTGTAACAGATCATGCAGCACTTAACTTGTATCTATGTTTATTCTATTTTTAAAACCAAGTATTTTAAACAAAAAAAAAAGCAGTTGGAAAAATCCCATTGCATCCAGGCTGCCTCTGATTGTAACTGAGCAAATGCACATAAATAAAAATATCCTTCGAACCCTGTGAGAGTGTTAATGAGCAAGAAAACCTGGCTCTGTAAGCTGCCTCTGAAAAATATTGCCTTTAATTGGTCTACGAATGTATTGCTTTAGCTGAAACCTTTTCCGGCGGATTAAAGGTTCAGCCCAAATGAAAGCATCCTAATACAAATGTGATAAAATAAAAGTGACTTTACTGGTCATAGTGGCAAATTGATTGGATAACAAAATAAAATCACATTGAGCCAAAACAATTAGGACTGGAAAACTGGGGCTCTCCTGTTAATTTGTCAGGCAGTTCCAGAATATGAATCCGTAAGTGGGAGGATACCAGAGCTGACATGGATTCTACAGTAGATTGGGAATTGGAATAATGGGAAGCTGGATTACTGGAATTTCTGGAGATTGGAGACAGTTTGTCTCAGAAGACTGACTTGCTCATCATGAGACGTTTTTAAAACCACCAGAATATCTGTAATTGCCTGTGCCATGATTTGTAATGGACGGAATTCACAACTGATGTGAAGGACAAATTATCTACTCCTGAGACCACCAATTTTCAAGAAGAAAAGAACATATGAGAGGTCATTCTCAGGCGTAGCCCCCAGAATTTGGAACTCCCTTCCCGCAAACATCAGAAAAATCACAAACTCTATCATATTCAAGAGGGAAACTAAGCTCTTTCTTATGAGCAAGTTCCTCCCTTAGGTACGACATATCGCCATCTAAGACTTATTTTGGGGCGATCTCTAGAAACTCACCATAGGAATGGAACTGAAAGAGCCTTAAATGAAAACAGTATATTAGATACTTATAGACTAGGTCTAAAGTAATACCAATTACGTTTTTTTTGCTAAGATCTTGTTGACTTCTACACATTGTTGTTTCAACTCATGCCATGTGATGTTAAGCGCTCTGATACCCACGGGTCTTGTACGCGCTATAGAAAACTGTTAATAAATAAAAAAAATAAAAATAAATAAGTGTATAGTGGAATGGCAAAACTGCCAGGATTTGGGGGTCTTGGTAGCCAGAGTCAATCCGCCCCACTCTCCAGAAAGTAGCTGCAACTATGCAAGAGTGAACACGAATAGCAGTACTGAATCCTTGAGGGAAGGAAGAATTGGAGTGAGAGAGAGAAAAAACAACTTGAGAGTTGTAATCTCGTTAAGCATACATCTCTCTGATGTCAGGGGATTCTCATAAGCATTTTTAAATCTGAATGTCAAACGTCTACTGAAGGTATGCAAGATAAACGTAGTTTACTGTGCTAAAAAAAACTTGGACATTTTCTTAGCATAAAAAGTATTGGTGTTAGTGTTGAGCAGCTACACAAAGGTGAGCCGCAAGGAACAGAGGCCACAGCATAAGGAAGTCAGTAACACCCCTTGTTTTTTACTCACACAATGTTTAAAATCTGTTTTAACTTGCAGGATGCTGAAAATAAAAAATACAAAACTGAAATATTCGTGTTTTCACATCAGCGTTTCTTATTATTATTATTTGTTTTTCACTAAAGAAGGAACCTGCTGGGAACATATTGTATAGAAACAATGTTCCAGCTAAACGAAACAGTATCGAATTGATTTAATAATTATCAATTCTATGAACGCTATTTATCAAGGGCGCTGCATTGTGAGCAGATGGAACAGGCAATCCATTTAACAGATTTTTTTTTAATTGAAAGGAATACTATTAGATGGTGCAGTTGTGTGTGAAAGCAAAATGACTGCAGTATTTTTTCACAATGAAACTTTGCTACTTTATTTCAGTGAAGACCTGTTTTTTAACACGAGACACGGAGAAGCTTCTGGAAATGACATCAAGGTATTGCATCCTTTGTAATTAGTTTGCGCTATAAGAAATGAAAGTGCTATGCAGCTCGAGGCTTCTGTGTGAGGAGGTAGGAAATGATTGTGACTTTCTTTTATGTTGCAGTTGCTCTTACTTTATTTAGACCTGAGATATCGTTTAATTTCAGCGTCAGTTAACACGGACACTGAATGTTGGATGGTTACTATAGCGTGCATACTTCCCAAAGCAGAGTGATCAAAACACAATAGGAACAATCTGCCTTGCTCTCGTGCATTTCATTGTCGTTTGTTTTTCATTTTTGATCTTCCCAGCTGTGTGCTTATTTTGAAAAACGTTTCTTGCTGGAGAATAACTTGCAGAGGCAGTGTTACTAGCACCTTACGAGGTTTATATTGAGGGATATTTTGGAACTTAATGTTCAGGTCATTCGGGTCTTTCATATATCAAGTGGAACAATTATCTAATATTCACCCATTCCTCTCAAACACAGACACATTCACTCTCTCACTCACTGTTCTTCCCAATTTAAAACGGATGTACTGTTATGATAATTTAACCAGTGAACTTTCCCTTCTTTTCACTGTCATCTTTCATTAAATGAAACAACTTCTTTTAGCTATCAAAATTGATTCAACCCTGGTTACAACGCAGCAAGTCTCTAGATTGCCACATAGGACAACATCAAGAGTTCAGTGGATTCAGGTAGAGTTGAAGCACTTCTGTAAATCTGCGTTTGAAATGGTTAAATACCCTATGTTCCTACAGAGATTCGAGAACAAGAATAATGGAACTGTGCTAAAATGCCTCCTTCCTATCTAACAGAATTCTCATCGTATCACTCCCTCCTCTCTACTCAGTACCTTAGGTTTTCTTTAGTCCTATACCGGATCTCATCACCTCCATTACATTCCACTTAGACAAATATGGTCATGAGGCTCAAATCATACTAAAGATTGAAACTCCAACATACCTTAATGTCTTCTTGAGCATTGAAAGCTCACTAACCACCTGTTGCTATGCAATTCTGCCCACATAGTCCTTCAGGGTTTTTTGCTTTTGATCACCCAGGGGTTGGTCCTTCACTGTGGGTGAATCTCACTACCTGAGTCTCAGTCACTGTAAATTTATAGTCATTGGATTGAGCGTGTTTACTGTGAGTGACCACCTTTTATGATAAGGCAGCTGTGGTGCAGGTAAGGGGAACTACGCTTGTTACATGTGAACAAGTGTGCATATGGTTGAGTGCACGTACTCAGGCTGCGCCTGGCTGCCTACCTTTGTGAACAGCCTGGTAGCTATGCCCAGGTAACATGCCTGTGGTACTTTTAAGCTGCAAATTCACCAAGTCAAAATAATCCATTTAGACAGGCCTACACTTTCCTTTTTGAATAGTAATAAGTCACCCCAAATAAGTCCTATTGCCCATAAAGCAGGATGCCTTGTATTTTAAATCGGGACATGTAGAGAGTAATGTTGACCGTGTGAAAAATACCCAGAGCTATTTTCACTGTAACAAGGCTGGTTGCTTCCATAGAGAAATATTGGGCTGCATTGTTACATTTATTAAAGCTAAATTCTGATTCGTAGCAGCTAGAGCCAATGGTGAAATAAAAAATTGTCTCCCTTTTAAGCAAAAAACACATTTAAAAAGTTTCCATTTTGTGCCTAAATCGTGGAAGCATTCAACAGTCACCTGGTAGCTGGATAGCTTCCCTGTGGTGAGATGTGAATTGCTCTCCGACAAACAACAAAGTGCATAAGTGTAGGCAGGGGCTGGCCTTCCCCGTGCCCAGGAACTGGATTAACTTCAAAGGGGCCTTCCTTGTCACAAGCAGATGCAACTGACACCAGGCCTGTCCCCTTCCTATGTCGCTCTAATCAACTTGGCTCCAAAAACCAGTGGAGCGAGGAGCTACCCCATAACGAGTTTGACGTGACCATATGGGAAGATGTGCCCACAATCATATCCACACCTCTGAGTGGGCACAGGAGCCCTGACCAGGAATCAAGGATTCTGCCACATAGGAGTGTCCCTGAATGCTGTGCCAGAGGGTAGTGTGGAGGGATGATGTAGCATTTTAGGATTGGCAAGGGGTGCCTGGCATCTAGAACTAAACTACTGCACAAAGGAGAGCACCCGGGACCTGGACAGCAACAACACCACAATCATAGACAGCTGGAAGGAGAAGCCCCTTGATGCCCTCGATGGACTGAAGTATTTGCCTACAGATTACCCTCAGGACTAGATATGTCTCTCCAGGGCTAGTGGAGCTGGCCATTCTATGCCCTCTGAAGTCCAGCTGGGGAAATATTTGGACTCTAATGTCACTCCAAATGCCCAGCAAGATAGCCAGAGGCTCTGGGGCTTGGGATGGTAGGCATGGGTGTGCTGGTGACAGATGAGCTGCGCAACATGTCCCTTCCAGTTGGAATGGAGCACCAGAAGAGGAGAAGAATGCACATGGAGCCAGTCAACCAGGTCCCCACAAAATGCTCTCTTTGGGGCCAGGAGGACAGTTGAAAATGCTCCTTGTGGCAAGAGCTCACCACCAGGAGCACCATGAGTCATGAATACTCTGATGTTTTGATTTGCAGTGCTTTATTCAAAGTGTTTTATTGACAATAGTTCTTGAGAAACATTGCAATAATTGTATTAATGAAAACGACAGCATTTAAATATGGTTTTTGATTCCATTGCGTTAAGAGTGATTTTTTTAAACATGTGGTTATGATTTATATTAATGTGGTAATCCCTGAACAAAGCCAATAGGGTTGCTTTATTAATGTTGGGATCCCTTCGCAAAGTCAACAGGCTTGCAGTCTATTTTGATGTGGTGAGCCCCTGCCAACATCTATAGGCCTGCCATCTTTAAAGTGACACCCCCCTTATATATTGCAAAAAGGTATATGGTATAGGTGGGGGGTGTTTTAAATATGGTATCATATCCCACTAGGGGTCAAATGTGATTCAAGGATGCCATTTAAGGCATTGCCATGGGCCTGATGAATATATTTGTAAAATAATGCATAGTATTTAGTAGTGTGTTTGTGATAAATGTGCTTTTTATTTTCAAATAAAAAAACACTGACTGAACAGTGATGAATTGAGGTTTTTTGTTGCATGCCAGTGGATGGAGGTTGCTAGCCCACGCCACCTCCCCTGAGTAGGCCTTGGACTGCTCTGCTTCCCTAGCCAGAAAAAGTCAAGTGCTAAAATGGAGTGCTTGGTTCCCCGTAAAGAGACGAGTGTGCACCTGTTACTTGTGCAGGCCTCATAACCTGCACACCTAATAATCCATCTACCACCTCAAGCTTAACATGCAAAAATAAAATACTAGTATTTGAGAAATGGACCAATTCCCTTTGGGCCAGAACACCTTCGACCACTGACAAGCTCAACAGTCCACGGTTGGAGCGATTGAGCATGGACTTTAGTCTCTTCCTTGTGGCATAAGTTATAAAAGATACCAAAAAACATTTTTGCATCAATGTTTATTTCACCTAGGTTACCCTCAAAGATACAAGTCTCCATTCACCTAGTAGTTGCTGATTAAGACTGTGCTAGTTTCCTGTGACTCATATTACCTTTGAAGCAGTGTGTACTGCATATTTAAACACCCACAGCACTGGACCCTTCCTATAAAAGCATAAACGCAGCACCTTCCTCCAAACTACATCACTTCACTCTAAGTTGGCCCCACATTTGACTATAAGATCAATCAAAAAGGTGTGTACTGGTAAAAGCCCCTTCTCAGTTTAGTCAGTGAGTCAGTTCAGACAGTGTTCTGTGTGACGGTCCTTTTCCTTGTGATACATATATGTAACATACCTAAGAAGCTAACATTTTGAATGAAATACTAATGGTTGTGCAAGATTGCCTTATTAATATAAACCTCATTTCCAGAGCTCTTCATGCTAACAGAGAAGTTTCCATGCTCTATTATGCATCAGCGATCACTGTATTTCAGAGCTAATCATTTTCTGAAAGCTGCAGAATGACGTTACAAGGCCATATTGCCTTTCACAGATTTTTTCTGGAAGGAAATTATCATTTGATTACTCTTCTGTGTGTCTCTGCAACATTTGCCTGCTGTTCTTAGCTCTTGTAACGGAGCCATTGTTTCCTTTTATGGAGGAATGATATGTGAGGATGCACAGCCCTCCTTTCTCCATAGAGAATCGTTGAAGGAAAAAGTATAAAGAGAGTTGAAGATTTTGGAGGGGTGACACGTATAGACTATGATTATTGAGAGGCAACTTGCCAGAGAGCCAATATCCAACTGAAGGCTGACAGCTCTCTAAGGTATGCATTGATGGCATATTAATATATTCATACGTGAGGGATTAGTAACTGCTCTGATAGCATAACAGTTATGGATCTAACTATATATATATATATGTGGAATGTCAAGTAACTTTAACTCTTGCCCCCACATAACTATAACTCGTGGCTGAACCATGTACAGGCATGTCATCAATGATGTCATTTCAGATGTTGCAGTAATGTTATCAGTAATATCATAGATCATGTCACAAGTGATGTCATTTATGGATTAATTAGCAGTGCATGGTGATGGCACAAGTTATACTTGCTTAGGGCATAAATTACAGCTACTTGACATAACTACAACAAGTGATTTGCAGTGGTTTTGTTAATTTAAAACAGCATGTTTTAACTGACATTTTCACCTAACTATAGTGTTCCTTTAACCTTTGTTTTTTTCAGTGAACTTCTAAGGTTTACTTTAATGTAAATTAAGATAGCATTACAATTCCTAACCATGATGTCACTTTAACATTTGTTTTTTCCCCAATTAATTTATAGTTTTTCAAAAATGTAAAACACCAACCCCACACAGGGCAATGTCCTTGAACCAAGAACGGCATGGGGTGGACAAAGAGCCTGGCCACAACCAAACAAAAGGGACCACCAGGGGGGTCCCAGGACCCTCGCAGCCAGACAGTCTACCCTGCGAGCACCAATTCTGGATGCCAGTGGGAACCAGCAATTATTTATTTATTTCTTTAGTTTACTTTTGGGAGGGAGCATGTGGCCTCTTCACCAAGCCTTCACTGGCCCAGGCGACCCCATTCCCAGGGCACTATTGTATTTTTAGGGTGATTTGGCATGTGGCCCCCCTCCCCAAGCCTTTACAACTCGTAATCCCCCAATTTACCAGGTACGTCCAGTAAGCGCCACAGAGTTGCGTTGTAGAGAGATGTAAAAAAGGGCATGGCCTCGGACCACCTCTCTGCACCGCAGCTCTGTGGTGCTTACTGGAGGTACCTGGTGTGCTTCGTGGTCCCCAGGGGCCCTCAGGATTCAAGGGGAATTAATCACCCAACTTAAAACCAGCTAGGGGCGTGTTTGCACAGTGACGAAGGGAGGGGGCGAGCCTGATGTGCCGTGTGTACTTATCCAATCACTCCACCAAAACTGAAACACATATAAATTCATTATGCATTCTCCTAGCAGTTCTCTAATCATCCAGTTACTACCTGTGAGAAGTTGGCCTGGCATATGCTGTCCCCTATTCTAAAGGGCACCTTGCACCAGTCCAAACGACCCTTATTGATGGTAGGTTTAAAGACAACGTATATAGAAAGTTATCCTTGTGGTAGCTGTGGAGAGCAGCCTTCAGGCTAAGTCTTGAAGGAATGTAAAGCAGCTTGTTTTACCAGTCTATAATCTTATGAATGACCAAATGAAAGGAGAACCACAACAGGTATATTTATATATAAAATATATGTATTGATTCTAAACACATCCCTCTAGTCTGTTTATGAGGCTAGAGGCAACAGTACAAACTTATTTAGCAATTAATAAACTAGCACAGTATACGTTGAGCTCTAGGGGTGTACCAAACCATATATTAAGAAAGTGGTATAAGAACCACAACTGATATAGATACAAGGCCTAGAGCCTTTAGAACCGCTGGGGCCACCAGGAACCACCCAAGGTAGTGACACAGGTGACCCACGGGGGATATGTGCAGTGTCTAAACATAGCAGCGAATCACAATTAACATCTATAGGGAAAGTCGCAGTTGGAGAATTACAGATTAAGGACACTTAGAAGAGGACTTGGAGCAAACCCCTTTAGAACTAGGAGCTTCTAGAGTCAACACCCACAGGAGCACTGGAGTACTCGAGTTACCTCACCCAGGGAAGCTGGGTGCATAGGTGTCTTTTCGTGAAGCGTTTAGTCGTCGATTTCAATGACGAGCTGCTGAAAAGGGCTGCAGGCGACCAAGTGGAAAGTGTCCGGGTGGATCCAAGGGTGGATTGGCGATCTGAAGAACCTGAAAGCAGAGGGGACATAGGCTGGGTCACTTGCCCGTGACCAGGGAGGCGATGAGAAGATGCCAACCAATGTCGTGTGATTTCAGGTGAAGAAGGTGAAGTTTGACTCTTCAGCCACGAGTACCAAGAGGCGTCAAGGACAACCAGGAGCTGGATTTAAGCTGTCCTGAGAAGGATGCAGAGTGCTGCGATGTCGGTTTCCTGATTGGACCCAACAAGCCTTGGCAACAGCAATCAATGCAGAAAGCAAAGATCGGATTTGGTGCAGACCAGCAAGGTCTGAGGGACTCACCCTACGAAGGGGAGTCAGGGCACATCAGGAGCAACCAGGGAAGTCTAAGAAACAGAAGAGTTACCTTTGTGGGGACTCACCAGTCGACAGACAAGGGATCGCGAAGGGGCATCGAGCAGAAATGCTAGAAGCGGGCTGATGGAACACTCGTGGAGTGTAGGCCCACAATCTTCGGTGCAGATGGTGCTCGGGGTTTGGACTACAAGTAGCCCAATGCACAACTTCGGGAAAGCTCAGGAAATAGATGCACTAGCCAATATGCATGGTGCAGGAGTTCCATGTCAGCCTCTGAGAAGTTCTCTGAGAAGTATGGAAGTCCATGTCCTGAGTCCCAAATCCATCGGGATCCGGCAGGAGCCTTAAAAATGCAGTCCGAGAAGATGCTTTTTTGGTGCCTGTTTGAAAGGGGGGAGTCACTCCTTGACCCCAAGTGAGATTCTTCCATCTTCTAGTCGATGTAGAATGTCGAAGTTCCAGGATATATGTGGCAGAGTTTTGTCCAGGTGTAATCTGAAGTCCTAAGGACTGGGTTCCTATACTTATACTAAGTTAGGGGGTTGGACATACTCTGGGGACCAACCTAGTGGAGGATCCAGGCAGGGGGTGGCTACACCCCTTTCCCTTTGTCCAATTTTGCACCAGAGCAGGGGTTGAGTGCCACTGCAACCCGTTTGAACTGGGATATGCACAGGGACACCAAGTGTGCCCGCAGCACTGTCTGAAAATCATTCTCTAAATGCACCCACCAAGCCCCAATACACTAAAGCCTGTCTGGGAGGTGGTTACACCTCCCTATGACAGGAAACCTATTATCCAGGCCTCCCCTGTCGTAGTTTTATTCAGCAGCAGGAGGTCAGACTCATGTCTGTGGCTGCAGCATCCATTTTGTGATGCTGGGGCTCTTTTAAAATATTACTGGTTAGGTCAGTGTGTACATGTCTCTCGTTCTAGAAAGGTGGAATTCTACCCCCGCGCCAGGACTGGCAGGGGGGTGGGATTCCAAACTTCCCCAAAATTGTTAAATTACCCATACCACTCCAATACCCTTACCCCGTAAATCTTAAATTACACTTAGCCCCTCAAAACCAACCTTTACCCTAAAGTTACCCTGCGCACCACACAACCCAAACCCACCCTGATCCCTAAAAATACCCCTGCTCCCCAAAACCCTAACTTGCTCTGACCCTTGAAAATACCCCTGCACCCCAAAACCCAAACACACCCTGTACCCTAAAATAGCCCTTCACCCTAATGTCTAAATGCACCCTGAACCTCAAAATTACCCCCTACACCCCAAAACCTCAATGCACCCTAAACTCTAAAAATACCCCCTGCACGCCAAAACCCTAACCCACCCTGTACCCTGAAAATATCCCCTACACCTCAATACGTCATCCCACCCTGACCCCTAAAAATACCCCAGCACCCCAAAACCTAAACGCACCCTGTACCCCAAAATTACTCCAGCACCCCAAAACCTAAACCCACCCTGAACCCTAAAAATACCCCATGCACCCCAAAAGCCTAACCCACCCTGACCCCTAAAAATACCCCTGCATCCCAAATTCTCAACCCACCCTGTACCCTAAAAATACCCCTTCCCCCAAAGCCAAAAACGCACCCTGAACCCTAAATGTACCCAGTATCCCAAAACCTAAACCCACCCAGAACCCTAAAAATACCCCCTACACCCCAAAACCCTAACCCACCGTAAACCTTAAAAATACCCCAGTACCCCAAAATCTAAACCCACCCTAAACCCTAAAAATACTCCAGCATCCCAAAATCCAAACATACACATAACCCTAAAATGACTCCAGAACCCCAAAACATATACCCCAAACCCAAAACCCTATACTTACTTCATACTTACATTTAAAAAACATGCTTTTACCATTCATGCATTTACAACGAATTTCGTTGAAAAAGCATGTGTGGTAAAAGCATATAAAATATAATGCCATGCGTTGTAATTGCAAAAAACACAGTTGATGGACAGAATGTAGAACAATGCGTTGTAATGGCATCGCAGAGTATTGGTAGTTGCGTTGTCATGGTATGCGGGGTGATGGTATGTGGGGTAAAAGATTTGTTGTAATGGTTGTTTACCAAATCGCTATCCTCAGCATTACCAAAGGTATTCGTTTTTTCTGTCTCTAAAATATTTTCTTTTCTTTGCACATACCCCTAACTTTTTCTCCAATTGTTATAAGTGGATACATTTGAGTTCCTGCAGTAATATCAGCTCTCCATGCTTTCTGCTGTGCATCGCATCTATCATCTGCATATGCACTTATGGCTTTCCTACACCTGCCTCAATACTTTTCTTTCTCATTTTGTTGTGATTTGCATTCGCACACATTAAGTGCTTGAAATTGTGCTGGTCTAGTAGGTGGTCTCAATTCATATAATTTCCTCCTTAAATTTTCAATAATCCTAAAATTAAAAGTCCCATAACGAGGGTACTATAGTGCACTGTCATCTTCTGTTATTTTAATGCCAATATGCGAGCCAAATACATGAGTGTAACCCTTTATCCATCATTCAAATCCAGGCATACCCTCAGGTGGTAGACCTTCTCCCACCCCAACAGGTATAACCACATCTTCTTTCATTAGTTTTTGTAACGCTTTGAAAAATTACATTTTTATTTTAAATCTGTTTTCACAAATGATCTTCCGTAAAAACGGGAAATACATTTTTCTCCATAATCCTCTTTTTCTGCACTCTCAACCAATACCAGCACAACTCTTGTGACATTTTCAAATAATTCCAGTGTGGCCTAACACCAACTGACCAATAACAGTGTGGCACACTGTGACGCCAATCTCACACCATCCAGCAGTTCACCCTCCTTCACAATTTCTTTGGTGTGTTCTTCTAAGAAAATTCACAATACAATACAAGTGTTTTCAACAACTTTATCTGTCTGCTTGATTAAAATAAATTTAAAAATGCCTCTTTCACTCAAAAGATAATGCAAAACAATATTATTTCAATACCTATCAATAACATTTGCTTCAAGTGAGACCTCGACCAGTGGAAGCTCACTCTGTGCATTGAGATCAACAATAACAATCACCTCTCACAATTACACAAGATAAAGTTTCCCTATTCTTTAGGATGTTGTCGACGACATCCCACAACAAACACCACAACACGACAACTTAACTCAGGGCTTCATTGTGATGTCGGCCGGAAAGCCCCCAACATCTTCAGATTCACTTTCGACCACTGCACTATAATGCTAGCAGTCAAAAGTGAAACTGGATGGTAATTCCTGCTGGATTCCGACAGGTAAACCCTGAGGAAGGTGTTTCCGCCACTGGGATTATGATGTCAGTTTCCAACAGGCTTTCCATGTTGGGCTTTATGATACTGAAAGCCTGTCAGAAGTCAACTTTAGGGGCTCCTAGGCGGGCCCCCATTCCTCCTCTACCTCCGTTTGGGGCCGAGGGAGCACTCGTGGTGCCCTCTGTTAATCCCTGCACCATGAGGCAGGCACCCTGAGGTGCCTGCCATGCAGTGCAGGATTAACAGAATCTCACATTTCTCTATGGGAGCTTGTGCTGTGACTGGTTTAAGGCTGCAGCACAAGCTCCCATATAGAAATGGGAGTATGTGATTCCACCATGTGCTGTTGCATTGTAATACTGAAGTCTGGAACACCCACCAGATGTCGTTGGTCCAGAATCCGTAATGATGTTGGTTGGAGGCAACTCCGACCGACATCATAATTAGGGCCTTTTTCTATCCCAGGATCTTAAGCCAATGAAGGACCGCATAACCACTACAACTTTTTTGCATTAAACTCCACTTTCACACTTGGACTTTGACCTTTTCAACTCCGCATAACAACACACAGCCATTTCAAAACACACACTGCAATCTAAGCAAAAACAATCACAACGCACATCCATATTAATACTCACACTTCTTTGCTGCTACAAGTTGGTTCCACTCTGTCAGGTCTCCATCAATCCTTCTGCCAAAGCATGGGAAATCAGGCTTTAGTCTGGACAAGAATATTTATTTTCTTGGGCTCTCTAAACTGGTTGTAGGGCAAAGGTAAGAGACCCCGCTGACAGTGGATCGCGTCGACCCAGCTCTAATGGCCAGCAACCTTCACAGCAGTACATGTCACCAATAGAACCTGGTTAGGCCCCTTCCAGCGCGGCTCCAAACTGTTCTTCCTCTGAAAAGTGTCCAACAGGATGAAATCTCTGGGCTGGATATCGTGGCCAGGTCCCTCTGGTATGGAAGGTAGGAACTATCGCACCAGTTGGTGAATAGATCGCAAACGCTCTGTTTACTGGCCAGGATAATCAAGCAATACAAGGTTCTCAATGTCAGAAAATCGATAGGACATTTGCTGTGTGCCGAGAAATGACCTAGTAAGGAGACAATCCTGTCATAGAATGTGGTGTCGTTCTTGTCAACAAAAGTGCTAGAGGTAAAGCATCTTGCCATTTTAACCCTGCGGTCTCTTGAACTTTTGCCAATTTCTCAAAAGACTGCTGACATTCGGACGTCCAAGGCAATGGCTCATGCACTTCTTTTGTTGTTAATGCAAGCAAAGGCTTAATTAGCAAATAGTTAAGTATCCATTGACAACAGTAGGAAGTGATGCGTATAAAAGTGCGCACATCTTTTTGAGTTTGCGGAATGGGCAGTTTAACAATGGTGCTGATGCACTCAGGGGTCAACCCTCCTTCGACAGCAGGTGACCTAAGTTGGTGACCTCCTGTCGGGACTACTGAAAGTTAGAAAGGAAGACCTTATGTCCATGATGGGCCAAATGCAACAACAATTAAACTGTACCATATCTACAACCCTGTTCCATATCAAAAGCTGCACCAATGAATTACCTGAGGTTGGCGACAAAAAATCCAACTGACCTTTTAATGCTTGACTATAAATACTAGGACTTTCTGTACAGCTCTGAGGAGCGCAACAGAATCTAAAACTCCTTCCAGCTAGTGTGAACACAAACAAATATCTACTATCTGGGTGGATAGGAATGCTAAAGAAAGCCTTTTTTAAATCAATAACAGAGAAGAATTTAGCAGTGGAAGGAATCATCATCAAAAACGTTGTAATAGCGGGAACCACAGGGAGCTGTGGTACCACTATTTTATACACCTTGTGCAGATCAATCACAAAACAATAAACATCATCAGCATCCTCAGAGGAGCCAGAGGGTGCCCGTTTAAGGATGAATAGGACTATGACCAATATTCCCAGACGTTTCCTCAACTACTTATACTGAAGAGTTCGAGGCAAAACAACATTCTCCTTAACTTGTAAAAAAACTGGTGGTATATGCAATAGTCTTACATCTGTGTCACCTGTGGCCCATAGAGCTGCTGGGACAGCACCAAATTCAGCTGGAATGGGTGCATCCTGGGACAAACACTGTTCAGTACTCACATCCGGACCCCTCGTGATATAGACACCTGCAAGAGAGCAATATATTGTAGCATAAAACTTCTTCAACAAATCCAATGCCCATCAAATTCTCACCACGTTGGATGTCAACAAAAATGGAGATTCCACAGTAAAAGGACCAACAATCAAGGCCAGAGGGCTTGAAATGGGGCTTACAACCGGTACACCTCAAAAACCTACCGAAACATTATTGTGGCCAGACAGACCTGCCCCAGGGGCCATATGTCGAGAAACAGAACTCTTTGGCGCACCTGTGTCCACCAGAAAATTCCTTCGTCAAGCCATGCAAATCTGCTGTGGCATAAGGACCACGCTGATCTACAGGTGTCTGAACTGCTCCCTTTCCTTGGCCCTAGCTGTCCTAGTAATAGGACATACCAGTCGCCTCATCCATATCGTAATGGCTATTGTGAGTGTCTTCAACATAATTATTATCAGAAAGACCCTGTGAAACAGTAGCATTCTGAGCTCTCTCTGTCCCACGACCTCTCCAACCAGAACCTCGCCCTCTAGGAGCTGCAACTTTCTGTGAAAGCACAGGGCACTGGCTACACCAATGACCCTCCTCCATACAATACGCACACTGATTTGGCCCCAAAGGTGTTGTTGAGGGCTGTCTACTGGTACGTGGACGCTGCCTTGAAGGACCACCCCGTCGCCTGCTATTTCCCCTAAACACTTGCTGCAACAACACCTTTGTCATCATATCCTTATGTTTCTTATCAGTCCTATCCTTTTCCTCCTGATCTCGGTGTTCGTAGTACTGGCCATATTCAAAATAACAGAGGTTGACCAAATACTCTCAGATGCCTGTAACCGAGTCGAAATTTCAGGAAGAAGATTAGAAACACATCTATCAACAAGCAATTAAACTCATCCCTCAGTAGACATATCCTGCTCACTATAGTCCAAAGATGTATCTTCAAACTGGGTAAAGAACTCAGACACACCTTCATCCTTTTTCTGTCGACAAGCCGTCAATTTGTCCCAAGTCACCTTTTTAGGTGGAATAAGGTAATGCATATATGTATAATGCAGCCTGGCAAAGCAAGTATCTCAGCTTGAGGCTTATCACCTGGCTGCCTTAACTGATCCCATCCCTTAATCATGTCCCATGTACCACCCAACTCCGCAACATGATCCTGAGTATGAACCTGTCTCCAGACATCAACCGGAACAATGAGACCAAAAAACATTTTAAAATCAGCAAGAGTCATTACAGTAGATGAAGTGGCCTCTGTCAATTTTTTATATTAGGCTGTAGGGTTTTTCGTAGGATCAAGCAAATGAGCCTTAAGAGATAAAACCTCACTTCTTTTCCATGGAGTATGAAACCATTATTCCTGAAAACGGGCCGCAACAGCTGGTCTAGTAACATAACTGCGCTGATCCATTATCTCAGGTATTTCTGGGTGCTACATGGGATGGACCTCTCGCATCGGAAACTGAGTAATCTAAGCAGGGCACCACCCATGTATTCCACCCCTGTAAGCAACTAGAGTTGTAACATTTCCAAATTCTTGGCCTGGCTCCAAGTCCGCACCATACACAGGATCGCTAATATCAAATAACATTTGAGGCACTTCTGTCCCAATATGTTGTTGCCAGATACTAATCAATGTAGCAGACATATGCTTAAGGTCATGTTGCTGTATAAAGGGCTCAAAATCCCACATGACTTCCCAGACATCCTCTACAATATAGATCGCATTAGAAGCCCTCCACGCAGCCTGGTCAGCTATTACTAGTTTCTCTTCATCCCCCAGGCCTTTTTGATACTTGTATTTCATTTAATCTCTATCCTCAAATTCACGGAATGGTGTCTCAACATTCAACGGTATCGGAGGATGAAAAAACATGGAAGGGGAAGCAACAGAAGTGACTGGTACAATCTTTGCTGGTGCTTATACTAGAGGAGAAAAAACAGAGGAGACAGGAGTTGAAACAGTAGGTGTGCTGAGGGTCTCAGTTGCCAAAGATGGTGAGCACAAAAAAAGAGCGGGATGTGCAGTAGCCAAAGCTGTCAAAACAACAGCTTTAGATACAGGAACAGCCGAAGCATACATAACAGGCTGCTGTGATTGTAAGGAAATGCCAGGATATCTCCATGGGGGCATAAAGGGTTGGGGGTCGAGTGTCTAGCAACTCTTCCACAAAGGCATCATCTTCCACTTTGGTCAAATAAGACTTATCAATATGCACTTGGAATCTCCTATCTTCACATTCAATTCCAGACTCTTGTTTTTCTCTATCATATGCCACAGCTTTCTGTGTCAATGGTTGCATTTTCCCCTTTTGTGCGTCTTTTTCTATCTTTAATCGTCTCTGCCCAGCCTCCTTCTGCCAGGTTCTTAGGGAATCAAACATCTGTCTACTTCTTTTCCGTAAAAATCCAATTTTTTGTTCATAAAAAGTGCCAATCAACGGCTACTGTAACTCGCGATT
The DNA here is from genome assembly GCF_964261635.1 of Lissotriton helveticus. Lineage (NCBI taxonomy): Eukaryota > Metazoa > Chordata > Amphibia > Caudata > Salamandridae > Lissotriton > Lissotriton helveticus. The sequence continues at coordinate 2,034,861,567 of NC_136059.1, read as the reverse complement.
GTCCCTCGTATATTTGTGCCTTAATGTACTAAAAATAATAGGGCCAAGACCATGCTTCACATACATATCAAAATTAGGGTTGCCTTCAGGAGGCGCCGGCAGAGCTTCTTTCAATTGAGCATTTGCAGAACAACAACAACAACACAAATACAAGATTTTACTAAGGCTAGGCATTTTAAAAGGAAAACAAGTTTGTGGCGTTTACCTAGCAAAGTAATTGCAATTACTTTTTATCAAAAACGGTCCTCAGACCTCACCAAACTCAATCCACAATGGTACCATATCCACAAAGAACCAAAACAAACTCACCTGATATGTGTAGCATAAACGTACCGATTCTCCACTTCCGACTCTTCAGACCAAACAGTCAGATCCAAGGGTTTTGCCCTTCAGGACTCCACTTGGGACAACAACTGGACGAAGCACCATCCGGCAGGACAGAAGGGGCAGCTGCAAGCAAATAATACTCTTCGTGCAGGGATCCCTGAGCCGTCAGTCCGACCCGACGATGTCCTTGGTCTTCCCTCCGTCTGCAAAAAGGGGATGGGTCAATCACCCAAAGGAGTTCCTGTTCAGGCGCCAACTGAAGGAAGTGGCCCGATTAAGGTCAACAGGGTCACTAATGACCACCTCTTAGCCATCTACACCAAATGAAGAGTCGGTCAGACAGTAGAGAATACAAACCAATAACTGTTTATTAGATAAACTCAGAGCGGAGCCCAATCTGCCCAGTCGCTAGGAGTGCTGCAGAGGGACTAAAATCAACAAGCAAAAAAATACATTATGTACGTCTCGTAACTGGGCTAAAACACGCCCATAGCAGAATTTTCCAGGCAGATGTAGCTGGACAGTAAAATAAAATATAAATAAGTTTCGATTCTCATACCTCACACCACCTAATACAATCCAAAGTGTTTCACCCTGTACCCGCCACCAGATAAGTGGGAGAGGGTCTCTATCTAGTGAGAAAGGTATGCCCTAATATGAACAGTCTATTCATGAGTGAAGCAACACCCAACATTGCAGAAACGAAACATAACAGAGGCTTTTTCTCATCAATAGCAAAGGATTTGTTTTGATCGTGATTCAAAATGGTGTCTAAATAGAAAATGGTGCAGTGAATGCTAACTTATGTAAAGCTATGCAAAAACATGAATATTTCTATTCTAACAATGATTACATACCAAAAAATAATCAGTAATCGAAGTAATCAGTAATCAATCTTAAAAAAAAACCTTCAAATATTCAGGTAAATAGTTCACGTATACGCAGGGGAATGTATTCAGCATTGAACATTTCTCAGTCCACTTACTATTTCACAGAGGCCCTTGGAAACCTTTAAACAAAAAGCAAACACCTTGCAGATCAATGTTCTTTTCATCTAGTTCAATCTTTGCCAAATATAACCACTACTTAGGAGATGTGTATTTCATGTTTCTAACTTTCTTCCTTGTTGATTTTCTTGTTGCACCACCGCTTTCACTTCTTTCTGATGATTCTCCAGTGCTCACCTCAGACTCTTTGTCATCACCTCCTTTTGCTGCTTCAGCTGATATCTCATCACCTTGTTTAAGATCCCTTTGTATTTCCCTGTTTCCTTCTCTCTCACTTTCAGACAAATGAGCTTGTTCAAACTTCTTCGATTGCTGGGGTTCGCTTTTCTTGTCCCATTAGATTCACCTTTGAACTTCTTTCGTTTTTTTGACTCAATGGTTTGTCCCACCACCTCTTCTTCAGCAGCACACACTCCTCTTGTATGATATGGGTGAATACAATGCAAAAAACCTCTACACTTCACAGCTGTGTTGTCACCATGATGATGATTTGATAAGGCACAGCTCAGTGGGGCTGTAAACAATCTTTACTCACATACTTTTTGATAAAGACCTAGTCTCTTGGTTGCAGCTTGTTGCAGCTTGTTTTACAACTCTGTAAACATAGGAGTAGCATCTGATGATAAATTGAGCATATGTTACATATCATATGTAGTTGCTGGCAGTTATCCAAGAAGAAGTCATCAGTATTAATAAGCAACGCTGAAGATAGGATACCCAGAATCCTTATGAGTCTTTCCATTATGATTTCTTGTGCACTCAATCCAGTTGTTCTGTCAGGAGCACACCCCATGCTTTGCAACACTAGAGGAAGTGCATCTGGCAATTTCAAAGAAGTTTATGAGGAGAATTTTAGGAATTAGCTCCTAAGAATTCTGTGAAACCGTTCTATGACACCTGATGTTTCTGGGTGATTGCTAATATTGAACTTTTGTGATCAATACAAAATGCTGTGCAGAGAGGAGTCATGACTTCATTTTTAAATTGTGTTCCATTTGTCTGACTCAATTCTAAATCTAGGGATCAACTCTCTCAATAGTAGTTTTACAATTATTGGTGCATCACACCTCCTTGTTTGATATGCCACAACCCACTTTGTAAACAGGCAAACTACAACCAGTATACACTTCAAACCATTACTTGGTGGAATCTCTACATAACCGATCTCTGTTCTTGAGAAAGGACCAGCTGTATTCCCTACAGAGCTCATTATCACACATTGTTTTTCCAACATTGATTTGCTGACACACTATACATCTCTGACAATTACTTTCTGCAATGGTTCTGAATAATTGCACCATCTGTGATAAAATCTTATCATCTGTGGCAGCAGTGAATTGTGCATTTCCAAAGTTCATCCTACCCAACCCATTTTTTTCTTTTCTACATCTTGCATTTCATTGTGTACATTTCAATATTCCTCAGATGTTTGTACTGACACCGAATCAAAAACAGTTTCAATAGTTTCTTATTGCTCATCTGTCTTCATGTACAATGTAGTGTTCATTGTGTCGTAATATTTTGTAACTGCATCTTCAATATTAGTGCAATTTGTGACCATGTATGTCATTACCATGTCCTTGAGTAGCACATTTTACAACTTCTGTTTTAATGGAAATTTGAAAGCATACAACAAATCAAGAATACACAGTTCATTATTAATTGGAGGGGAAACAACCATTACAACGCAACTTTTACAACGCACTACCATTACAACGAAACTTTTACAACGCAAAAACCATTACAACGCATGTATTTACAACGCATGTTTTTACAACGCAGGTACCTTTACAACGCATACCATTACAACGTAAGTATTGGTAAGTATATAATTATATTTTAAATTTTATATGTTTGGGTTTTTTAAGGGGTATTTTTAGGGTTCAGGGTCAGTTTTCAGTTTTTGGGTAAAGGGGCATTTTTAGGGTTCAGGGTCAGTTTTCAGTTTTTGGGTAAAGGGGTATTTTTAGGGTTCAGGGTCAGTTTTCAGTTTTTGGGTAAAGGGGTATTTTTAGGGTTCAGGGTCAGTTTTCAGTTTTTGGGTAAAGGGGCATTTTTAGGGTTCAGGGTCAGTTTTCAGTTTTTGGGTAAAGGGTTATTTTTAGGGTTCAGGGTCAGTTTTCAGTTTTGGGGTAAAGGGGTATTTTTAGGGTTCAGGGTCAGTTTTCAGTTTTTGGGTAAAGGGGTATTTTTAGGGTTCAGGGTCAGTTTTCAGTTTTTGGGTAAAGGGGTATTTTTAGGGTTCAGGGTCAGTTTTCAGTTTTTGGGTAAAGGGGTATTTTTAGGGTTCAGGGTCAGTTTTCAGTTTTTGGGTAAAGGGGTATTTTTAGGGTTCAGTTTTCAGGTAAAGGGGTATTTTTAGGGTTCAGGGTCAGTTTGGGGTTTTTGGGTAAAGGGGTATTTTTAGGGTTCAGGGTCAGTTTTGGGTTTTTGGGATACAGGGGTATTTTTAGGGTTCAGGGTCAGTTTGGGGTTTTTGGGTAAAGGGGTATTTTTAGGGTTCAGGGTCAGTTTGGGGTTTTTGGGGTACAGGGGTATTTTTAGGGTTCAGGGTCAGTTTTGGATTTTTGGGGTACAGGGGTATTTTTAGGGTTCAGGGTCAGTTTTGGGTTTTTGGGGTACAGGGGTATAAGGTAAAAATAAAATAAAATTAAATTTAAATGAAATCAATTAAATAAAATTAAATTAAATTAAATTAAATTAAATTAATTAAATTAAATTATATTATTTTCAATTATTTTAAATTAAAAAAAAACAATATATACTTACCAATACTTACGTTGTAATGGTATGCGTTGTAAAGGTACCTGCGTTGTAAAAACATGCGTTGTAAATACATGCGTTGTAAAAGTTTTTGCGTTGTAAAAAATTCGTTGTAATGGCATGCGTTGTAAAAGTATGAGTTGTAACGTCATACATCCTAATTGGAGTCCCTATGAAATGACGCTGTGACAATAATTGGCCAAAATCATGACCTACCAGTCAGGTGCTCAATGTGTATAGGGCTAAAAGGGCTTCATCCCCCTCTCCCTCGTCGTGTGTCTCAGCCCAGGCACGCCCGAGTTTTTTGCAGGTCTTTAAAGACCATTTTCATATTTACATACAAGTAACCCCTGGGCCCCCACTATGCCTATTCCTTACATTAGTATTTTACATTTTTTGTCGTAGTGTGAGAATGCATTTCATGAAAAGGAATATAAAGTAGGTTTGACAAAAGAAAAATGCCAGACATAGGTTGTTTAAAGAGCCTGTGAAGACCTCGTCTTGACACTGAATAGGATTATAAATAAAAAGTATATATTCATTTGTAATGTGACTTTTTTGTCTTTGATACCTTTAATTATCAGTCATGGAACATCCAGGCAGTCCTAGAACACAAATAAAAGTGCTTTCAATTTATATTTTCTGTTCGAAGTATGCACAGATAAGTGCACAAAAAAGGGCTTTAGGTGACTGCTTATTTTTGCACTGTCTGGGACATCAAAAAAATGAGCTGGCAATCCTAATAATAAGACTGGAAGTTTGTTGCAGGATCAACACATTATTTATTTCCTTCACCCTCGAACACTGATTAATGCCAAAGAGCAATAGTTTAACTTATATGTGAAACACTACACTGCCGTCAATAACATGCTGAGTTACTTCAAGTGTATGGGAATACACCCTGCATTCAGACAACTCACTCCTCATTCTCGCCCTTCACTTTCACACTTACCCTGCACTCACAGTGATCTCAATGCACTCGCACTGATCACCATTCACTCACACCATTCATCTGCTCACCCTGAACTCACAGTTATAACTCTGTGCTCACAATGCACTTGTGCAGTTCACCTTGTACCTCACCCTGCAGTCACGCAAGCACACTACTCACCCGGCACTCATGTGACACGTCACTCACCAGTCCCCCTCACTGCTCACTCTGCAATCTCACTTAAACAAGCCCATCACTAACCATGCATTAATTTGTCCCACTCTGCAGTTACAGAGTTCTCAGGACACCCCCGCACCGCACAACCACCAGCTGTTGCGTGTGCACTCGCCCCGCTGCTGCCCGCAGCCTCGCTGAGCCTGCCTCGCCCCCCGCCGTAATTGCGTGCTCTGTTGATTTTATTGTGTCTCCTTTTTGTTTTCCCTGCATACTGTTAATCTATTTTTTGTTTCCCATTGCTGTAAGTGATTATCTGTTCAGTGCCTGTGCTGTCTCTTTGACCCCTGTGCCTGCCCTCCCCGCTCCCCGGCTTCCCGCCGCCGAGATAGCGGCCACGCCCTGTTTTCCTTCTGTGCTCTCCCCGCTCCCGCCTCCCAGCTGCTCCTCCCTCCCTCCCACTTGGCCATAAATGGCGACCGCGCGGCGCAGGTGAGTGTGACCTGTTCTCAGGACACCCCCGCGCCGCACGGCCACCAGCTGTTGCGTGTGCACTCGCCCCACTGCTGCCCGCAGCCTCGCTGAGCCTGCCTCGCCCCCCGCCGTATTTGCGTGCTCTGTTGATTTTATTGTGTCTCCTTTTTGTTTTCCCTGCATACTGTTAATCTATTTTTTTGTTTCCCATTGCTGTAAGTGATTATCTGTTCAGTGCCTGTGCTGTATCTCGGACCCCTGTGCCTGCCCTCCCCGCTCCCCGCTTCCCGCCGCTGAGCTAGTGGCCACGCCCCCTTTTCCTTCTGTGACCTCCCCGCTCCCGCCACCCAGCTGCTCCTCCCTCCCTCCCACTTTGCCATAAATGGCGACCGCGCAGACGCGCAGCGGGCACGCCGATCGTGCGCCGAAAGCGTGCCAAAGGTAAGCCTGTCTGCGCCCGTCCGCGCCTGGACCGCGCCCAGCGCCAGGACCCCTGGCCCCCACCGACGCAAGACGACCCGACAGACCTATGATGCCGCCACCCTCAACGCACTCAATGCCGGCCAGAACCCCGCCTGCTGCCGGGCCGCCCCGAAACTCTTCCACGGACCCTTCACCTGCACAACCTGCAAGTTCACCTGCCTCCGAACATGCACCGCACCCGCCAAGCCAAACCCCAGCAGCGACCTCATGTGCATCCTGCTCAACACCCGCTCCGTACACAGACACGCCGTCGAACTCTGGAACCTGCTCGACACAACATCTCCAGACGTCGCCTTCCTCACTGAAACATGGATGAACACCTCCTCAGCGCCTGACACCGCCATCGCCATCCCGGATGGATACAAGATCATCAGGAAGGACCGTATCAACCAGACCGGAGGAGGTATCGCCATCGTCCACAAGAACACCATCCGCATCACGACCGACGCCGACGACACCTTCACCACTGCCGAACACCTCCACTTTCAGATTCACACCGACCCAAAGACGACTCTCAGAGGCACCCTCATCTACAGACCCCCGGGACCACGCACACAATTCAGCGAAGACATCACAGACTTCAACAGCCCACACGCCCTCCCCTCCGCTGACTACATCCTCCTAGGGGCCCTCAACTTCAACCTGGAGAACAACAAGGACCGCAACACTGTCTCCCTGCTGGCCAACCTCGCCAACCTCGGACTCAAGCAACTGGTCAACACCCCCACCCACTACGCCGGCCACACGCTTGACCCCATCTTCTCATCCAGCAAGCACATCACCTTCAGCCACTCCACCGGACTTCACTGGACCGACCACAGCTGCGTTCACTTCAGCTTCAGAAAAACCACTACCCACCACCACCCGCAACAAATTCCTCACAGAAGCAAGATCACCACCGACCAGCTCACCGCCTCCCTCAGCCAGAACCCACCCACCAGCACACCGGACCCCAACGAAGCAGCCCGCAACTTCACGCAGTGGCTGAGCGCTTGCGCCGACAACCTCGCACCACTGAAGAACCCCCCAGCAAACCCAGAAGCAAGAAGGCCCCCTGGTTCACCGACGAACTCAAGGACTCCAAGAAGACCTGCCGCACCCTCGAGAAAGCCTGGCTCCTCGACCGGACCACTGACAACATGACCGCCCTCAAACACGCGACCCGCAAGCACCACCAGCTCATCCGCACCACCAAGAAGAAATCACTGAAGGATCGACTGGTAAACAACACCCACGACAGCAAGGAACTCTTCAGCATCGTCAAGGAGTTCTCCAACCCTAGCACCGGCAACAACGACATCACCCCTTCACAAGATCTCTGCGACTCCCTCGCCTCCTTCTTCCACCAGAAGATTGCCGACATCCACAACAGCTTCGGCACACCATCCTCGCACCCAACCGTCGAACCAACGAACCCCACCGCCACCCTCCGCACCTGGACCGCAGTGACCACCGAAGACACAACCCGCACGATGAACACCATCCACTCCGGATCTCCGACCGGCCTCTGCCACCACCACGTCTTCAACAAGGCCGACTCCACCATCGCACCCCAACTTCGGGACATCATCAACACCTCCTTCAACACCGCCACCTTCCCGGAGAGCTGGAAGCATGCCGAGCTCAGGGCCCTACTGAAGAAACCAACAGCGGACCCCACCGACCTCAAGAACTTCCGCCCCATCTCGCTCCTCCCTTTTCCTGCCAAAGTCATCGAGAAGATCGCCAACAGACAGCTTGCCGCCTTCCTCGAGACTAATGGATCCCTCGACCCCTCGCAGTCCGGTTTCAGAGCCAACCACAGCACCGAGACCGCCCTCATCGCAGCCACCGACGACATCCGAGCCCTTCTCGACAACGGGGAAACAGCGGCACTCATCCTCCTGGACCTCTCCGCCGCGTTCGACACTGTCTGCCACCGCACCCTAGTCCAACGCCTCAGCAACACCGGCATCCAAGAGAAGGCATTGAAGTGGATCATCTCGTTCCTCGCTGGAAGAACACAGAGAGTCCGCCTCCCCCCGTTTCGTTCCGAGGCCACCGAAGTCATCTGCGGCGTCCCGCAAGGATCATCACTCAGCCCCACCCTCTTCAACGTCTACATGAGACCTCTCGCGACCATCGCACGCCAACACAATCTCAACATCATCTCTTACGCCGACGACACCCAACTGATCCTCTCCCTCACCAGAGACCCCGACACCGCCAGAACCAGCCTCCACGAAGGAATGAAAGACGTCGCCGAGTGGATGAAGAACAGCCGCTTGAAACTGAACTCAGACAAGACGGAAGTCCTCATCCTTGGGCCATCACCCACCGCCTGGGACAACCCCTGGTGGCCCCCATCCCTGGGCACCGCCCCAAAGCCGACAGACCACACACGCAACCTGGGCTTCATCCTGGACTCCTCCCTCTCGATGACCAGACAAGTCAACGCCGTCTCCTCCTCATGCTTTCACTCCCTCCGCATGCTCCGCAAGATCTTCCGATGGATCCCGATCGAAACCAGGAAGACGGTCACCCAGGCCCTCGTCACCAGCCGGCTGGACTACGGAAACACCCTATACGCCGGAACCACAGCCAAGCTACAGAAAAGACTACAACGCATCCAGAACGCCTCCGCCCGACTCATCCTAGACATCCCTCGACACAGCCACATCTCCGGCCACCTGAAGAACCTGCACTGGCTCCCCGTCAACAAAAGGATCACGTTTGGCTCCTCACCCACGCACACAAATCTCTCCACAACCTGGGCCCCAAGTACCTCAATGACCGCCTGACCTTCCACACGCCCACCCGCCAGCTACAATCCGCTAGCCTCGCCCTCGCTGCCGCACCATGCATCCGAAGAGCCACCGCCGGAGGCAGATCCTTCTCCTACCTGGCGGCCAAGGAATGGAACTCCCTCCCCATCCACCTTCGGCTGACCCAGGACCACCTCGCCTTCAAGAGACAACTCAAGACCCGGCTGTTCAAACAGTAGCCTCCCCCCCTTCCCCCAAGCGCCTTGAGACCCTTCCGGGTGAGTAGCGCGCTATACAAGTGTTATGATTGATTGATTGATTGACATTCACACACAAATTCATATGGTCACCTCACTCACCCTGCAGTCACTCCTCTTATCCTACTCTCACACTGTTGCATCGCTCACAGTGCACTCACATGGGCACTCCTGCCACCCACACAGTACAGAGTGTTAATGTGCCTGCTACAAAGAACGTGTACCATGTAGATCACAGAACTGAGTGTGAGTAAGCTATGAGTAGCGCTATAAGAAAATGAAATATTTGTCAGATAGGTGATATTCAGAGATGAGGTGCATTGTTGGTGAGTGGTAATGATGGGAATTCATAGTGAAGGAGGAAATGGGGGAGGGGCATCAAAAAGACTGCTGAACCATCTGCGACCAGTGCTAGGGCCAGCCCTAGCTGGGACTGTAACCCCCCCGAAGTTCGGGTCTAGTTGCGTCCCTGCTACCAGTGCAGACTGTAACACTCAGGGGCAATCAGATTGATCATTCCTTCATGCACAATAATGCAGCAAGCCACTGCTTTGCACTGTGTGAAAGGGAAAGGGCAGGAATGTGCCGTATTCACCATCATATGGTGCATTCCTGCCCGTTCCTAGTCCTGGCGCTCTTTGGTAGCCTAGCGCCAACAGAGGCACCCTTTAGGTCAGTTGCAAGGGTGCCTGCGTTGTAGGCAAGATTTTTTTGTGCAGTATGGGACACCTTCATGCACAAAAACAATTCTGAGAGGCATTTTCCCCTCTCTACGTGTGCTGTAGAATGAGGAAAAGACAAGAAGAAATTAAAATATTTCTGCTCTTTGTGCCTCACTTGGAAGGCATATCATTTTCATGCATTCCCAGATCTATGACTAATTATAATTCTGGGAATGTGTCAAAATCCATGACTCTACCCATGAAACACCTCCCTGCTGCAGAGTAATACAAGACATTGATTTGCGCTGCATGGGTTACTCTAGATTTATCAAACCATGCAGGTTTATCCAAAGAGTTCTTGCGTGATAAATCCCACCTAGATTTTGCATCACCCTTACACCCTCTTTGCGTGGCAAATGGGCAACGCAAAGCCTTGATAAATATGGGCCCAAATGTAATTACATAGCAGCAAGCTCAAGAAAGAGCGACTGATTCAGCCAATTGTACAGAAATGACATTGCACAAGTATGATGCCTCCACAATGCAAACTGCATATGCTGCTCTTACATTTCCTTTGATTTTGTTCAAACATGAGCTATCTACCAATAAAACCAAATCAGCCCAAGCGAGTGGTACATCTTGAATGTCAGGCCTCAGTTAAGTACATAATTCTGTTACATCCAGGAAATTGTGATCGTCATCATATACATGTTTGCATGCACCGTGAAGGAATGCTGGCACTGAGCAGGTGTATGTTTCACGCCCTACGTATGGTAGGCTATTTAATTGAAAAGCCAGGCCTTCAGCTTCCTGAAGAATTCAAAAAGTGAGTAGGAGGCTCTGATGTGTAGTGGGAGGTCTTCCATGCTTTGGGAGCGATGTAAGAGAACGCCTGTCTACCCGATATGGGTCTGTGTATGATTGGCATGTGTGCTAGTAGGAGTCCTGCAGGACCGTGGTGTCTAGGTAGTTGGTGGAAGGAGCTGCATCTGTTCAGGTAGGTGGGACTTAATATGTGTGGTGGGTTGATTGAGTGTGTGTGAGGAATTTGAAGTGAGCGTAAGTGTGTATCGGGAACCAGTGTAACTCTATTAGTTCTGGTGTGATGTGAGTTTTACACAGGAGGTTGAGGGTGAGTCTGGCTGAAGATTTGCTGATAGTTTATAATCTTCTGGTGAGTTTTTTGGGAATGTTAGTGTATAGGGTGCACCTATAGCCTGACTTACTGTTGATGAGGGGGTGAGTGTCAGTCTTTCTGGCATTGGCAGGGAACCATTAGAAGTTTTTCCTCAGCATCTTCCTGGTGTGAAAGCAGGATCCAGTGACTGTGTGGGCAGGTGCTATCTTGTTAAGTTTACCGCCAATAATGATTCTGAGGTTCCTTGCATGTTGGCTGAGTGTGGGTTCAAGTCCGGCTGGCTACCAGTTGGAATCCCATGATGAGGTGTACTTGCTGCAATCAATACTTCTGTCTGTGTTGTTGGTGTTGATTTTGTAACATTTGGCTGTCATCCACTTAGCAACTTTGGTAATACAGATGGTAAACTTGTTTCTTGTGTTGGGGGTCTTGTCTGAGAGCGAGAGTATGAGTTGCATGATGTCAGCTTAAGAGATGCTGTTGATGTGGTGCATGCAGATGACGTCGGTCATGGGGATAATGCATGTGTTGAACCAGTTGAGGATGAGCGATGAACCTTGAAGCACTTCACGGATGAGCTTGCAGGCTTATGAGGAGTCAGGTGCTAGGCTTATAGCTTGTGTTCTACCTGTGACAAAGGAGCAGATCCAGCAGAGGACAGGTCCTTGGAGGCTGGTCTTATGTAGGCACCCGAGGAGGACAGGTGTAAGATTGTGTTAAAAGATTGATAGATAATTTTGGAGATGCTAACATTCTCAATTTATATTTAGTCAACCTGGAGTTCATTAAATGTTTTAGTTGGAGCTAAAGTTTTTCTAATGAATGAGTAACTAGCTCAATTAAAGTGTGACTCAGGAAAACCGAATCACTCTGAGTGATGACAATAGCAGTAGCAGCACCCAATATTAAACATCCAAGAAGAGAAGCAGCTAATGAGTTCCTAGAAAATATCCAGCAGATCTTTTTCAAAATCCATGCTTTTGTGCAAGAACTGAAAGTGAGCACCCTGCTTATTTATAAAAGAATAAATACAGCCACCCACTCTAGCATTCCTAGAGTGGGTGGCGTACACAAAGCCCATCTTAGCTTCAGGAATGCCTACATAAAGTTTTCATCCAAGGCTTCTAGACCAGTGGCATTGCTGAGTCAGCCCCAGTAATGGCTGTGAAATTAAGGGAACAAAGTGAATCTACTGATGACAGTAGCCCACCATCCCTTGAAAAATTCTCACTTCTCTCCTTGCAGGTGGATTCAGTCTCAGAAACACAGAAATGCTATCTTGGGACACCTTCCTAATTCCCAGAAAAAGTATATATGTCTGACAATGCTGTAACTTTGTGGGTGAAACCTTATGCTCATTATTAGCTAAATGATTCAGCAATTAATGGTATCCAACTTACAACCTTCTTTTGTTTTTGCTGCAATCTTCAAGTCATAAATGTATTGCAACAAGACTGACTAACAGGGTAATTTCAAAGATTCCAAATCACTGTTAAATATTTGTGAGACAATAGAGGGTGATTTTGTGTACCCCTGTAAGATTCTTGGTCAGATAAATATCTTATCTTTAAATCTGAATGAGAAAAGATACTGACCAGCTTTATGTAGAGGAATTAGAAAGAATGTGAAACAGAAATCAATCACTGTGAAACACTATGCATCTTCTGGAATCGGAAACAAAATTGATACTGTATTTGGTACCATGGGACAACATGGTTCTATTATCGTATTGCTCTTCCTTGTACTATCCTCCACTTAACATTAGGCTTGCATAGGTCATTATAGATTAATTACACGGGATCCCAAAACTTTATTCAAGATGCAAAGTTGCACCATCTATTCAATCACAGGTGTAATCATTTCTTTACCTTCATGGCAAGAAGTATTTTTTGAGGAATATGTGGATACACTGCCAATGGCTTCATGATAATCTGCACTGCCTGTGCAAATTCACCAATGTATGTTCCATTAACATCCCAAACTTCTCTCTTCACTGTCTTCCTCAAATCTAGATGTATGATCTCTCATGTGAAAACTGAAAACATATTTTTTGCTACCTATGATTTTAATATAAACTTAACATCGGGGACTTTTGTCTGAATACAAACAGTCCAGTGTTCAATAAATTATACAGTTTAATGTACATAGTAAACCTCAACCCAACACATTTACTTGAGTAGTCAAACTAATTATAAATCAATGGTCATTCACAGCTGAACCTATTTTTACTGGAATTACTTGTGTATTTGAAACATATTCTACTGTATTTTCCAGAGAGGGGTCGGTCAGGAACTTCCACCAATCTAACTGTCAAATAGGTAGAACTAGTATCAACCAAAAATGGCATGGGTTGGCCATTCACTACTCGTTCTACAAACGGGCCCTTCTGGTTTACCTCTAGGACAGCACCAACCATGCAGTCCCCCTCCGCTCTCGGGCACTGTCATTATATATGACTCAGTCCCTGCAGAATTCTGAGAGAAGTTGCAATTTGTGGAAACCAGTCACTGGTTGTCTAACTTGACATTGAACTACATTTTGTTGAATTTGATAATTTTGTAGAAATTCTACTGCATGATTCTTCATTTGAGATGGAAAAGGCTAAGCTGAATGCATGGTCCTGTAAAACTATCTTATATTCTGCACAGGTACCAGAGGAGCTGGGCCATTGACTACATCACCCCTTTCTGTGCCATTGGAATATTAGTCTATTGCATAAGGGTCAACTGAGGCATATTTGTGTATCAGCCTAAGGCACCACATTTAATCTACAATTTTCTTTCCAATGCCCTTCTTTACCAAATCTCTGACAAGCTCCAGATCTCTTCATCCAAGTATTAGCATTATTATTAAAACCTCTACATCTGCCTCAAAACGTTCCTCCACCTCTCAGAAACTGTGCACCACTTCTTAGATGTGACCAATCCTTGCCCTCTTTGCTGAAAGATTTCAGTCTGTGCCACCATCAACTTCTACTTTGTTGATTCCCTGTTAGACTCACTAAAATCACTGCAATATCTCATCTATCAATTTTGCTCCCTTGCCCATCATACTCTGCTGAAGATGTATACTCAGGTTTGATCACAAACCCAGCACAAAAGCTGACACAAAAAACAATTAACTCTCCTTATCTGGGTCTTCTATTCACTATATTATCTGTAAATCAACTGACTCCTCTGCATCTTCCACCATTCTTCTAATTTCTGACCAATAGAGTCATTGTTTTGCTCATTTCTTTCCCTTCAAATATACAATTACTTTGGCATACTTATCCATAATCACTGAAGAAGGAGGACTCTTAATCTGGCCACTTCACTAACATCTTACATGCAATACACAAATTATCTGGGATTTTGATTGCAAACAATGCATCCAGGCCTACACACATTAATTTTGAAACAGTAACAACCCGTTTCACCTCTACATAGCCTTTCTCAGGTTCTTCTCTATTCTTTAGGGAATAGTTTTGCAAACGCCCACAAATCATGTCCACTCTACTGTACATGAACATAAGTATAAGAAATTGAAGTATTAGTTGTGGGGGGTGAGAACCCTTCTCACATAATAATCACAATCCTTGTCGGGTTGTACGACTAAAGACACAAACTTTACTTCTCCTTAACCCTCTGATAACATGGCACAAAAGCAGTCAAGCTTCACTTATATGCAGCACTCAAACAGTAAAAGTGAAAACACAACATAAGCAAAATCCTAAAACCAATTGAGAAATATATAGAATATTTTAATTAATAAATTGACACCAAAACAACACAAATCCAATACGTAGAACCAGAGATATGAATTACTAAAATATAAGGTTCTAAATAGCACCAAACGTAATTAGGTGCCAACCACGATAATCTAGTTGGCGTTTACCAGGACAAAGTCAAAAGGTAAAGCCAACCCCTGATGAAGTATGGGACAGATACAGAGGCCAGGTTTGTCCCGTGAAATATTTTACCTTTAGGCTTAGGGCCCAATTCATATCTGGGAAGTGTATATACTCATTTGCAATGGCCACTGAGAATTCATACCACCAAGATAAAGGTCTGCCCACCAAATTTAAAGATGGGTGGACCTTAGGTTTAATCATGGTGGAGAGAAATCCATCTCGGCTGTGAATTAGCCCCCTCTGATGGCCATTTGGACTAAGGGCCGTCAGAGACAAACCTCTAATTCCGTCCACCTAAATTAGATGACCGGAATTAGAGGTTGGTTTTCAATGCCCGTCACCGCCAAACAAAGGGGGCGTGAGAAATGCTAAATATTTCCCTCTCCATGATGGAGCTCTGTATCAAACTGCAAACAGTGTTGTGGGGAACTGCAGTGATGGCGGTTCGTGCCCATGTTTTAGTAAAGAGGTAATTTCAAAATAAGGTGGGCGGCAACTCTTTCAGGGCAATGGAGTAATTTACTTCATATACTTCACCGAGAAACTGACTGTCAACCTATATATAAATTAGACCCTAATCTTTGGAATCAAAGTTAAAAGTTTGGTGGTAGAGCTCAGAGTGGGAGAAATTTGAATTTCGCACCCAGAGATATTCTCTAGTCATCCAGATACTACTCACGGATTCACCCAGGGAAGATTTTAACCTTCAGACATAGACACATTTTGGGAGCTCCCAGGCTTCAGGAAACATTATGAGAAGTACACTTTGACACAAACCAAGGGCCCAGCATCTTGGGGTTAGCCTTAGGGGGTCATGATTCACTCCATCAGAGGCCAGCAACAGGGTCCAGGGTATGTTTAATTGGAACTTGGCAGCTGGGCTCACTCCATCAGAGGCCAGCAGCAGGGTCCAGGTTATGTTTAATTGGAACTTGGCAGCAGAGCAGTTGCAGGGAGGATCTTTCGAAGTCTATTGTGTCCTTGTATCTCAAACAGGAAGTCAGCCAACATAACCTTTGAGTGACATCTGGGGTTCTAGATTCAAGGCAAGCAGGTCCTGTCTTCCTTTGGGATTCAGACAGCAGGGCAGTCATTCTTCTGATCTTCACAGACCAAGGAGTGTACTCAGGGGGGACCAGGGGATGCCACTTTAATGCCATGCAGGAGCTCATGACTGGGAGAAACTACTGTCAACTACCTAACCAGTGGGCTAAGTTTCTAGGGTGACCCTACCCACTTTTGCAGCACCACCTGTGTATTTTACTTTAATCTATCTCACAGTGGCCTTCTCTATCTAAATCCAACATTGCAAAACCTTTCGTCCCCTGGTCAGAACTCCATGTGCCCACCAAGAAGTGGGCCTATGATAATTGGCATACCCTCCTGTAATTGTAATTGTAATTGCATTTAAAAAGCGCTTACTACCCCTGGTGAGGCGTCAAAGTGCTTTTTGGCAAGTAGCATGCTTCTCCAGAACACAAAAAGGATCAGTGGTGAATTAGTATAGGGGAATATGAAGTTCATTTGAGCGGTGGACATGTGAGCCTCTTAGTTGGATTGAAAATGATAGTGGAGGGACAGAAGAGGGAAGGGTTCAGAAGGGTCTAGATAGGGTTTATTTGTAAATCATAGCAGCAGAGCAGATTTGGGATGAATCAGTACCAAGAGGGCTGCTCCACCAGTCACTGAACTCATGCATGCAAATTGATTTTGGCTGAAAAGCCACGACACGCTTACGCGGAGGTGTATGTTGGCATCTTTGAATGACTGCTCTTTACAGATATAAATGACATTTTGACAAAATAGATAGATCTGGTGAAAGCTCAAAATAATGACCTGGCCCCTGCAGATTATCCTGCAAATGCGCCAATCTTACTCTTCCAATATAAAGCTAAAACCAATCCAAATGAATTCCACTTTCTCTTTAATCATTTTGCATACCTTGCTAAGTCATCTTGCTCTAAGGCTTATATTTACTAAGGGTTACGTGGGAGCTCGCACTGCTCTGTGCAATTGTGTACTGTGATGGTTACGCAAGCTGTCAAAACACAAACCATGTTACATAGCCATCCACTGTATTAGCCTACAACAGAAATAATTTGACAGTCCCCTGAGAACAGTCTCCGCACCCACTGTCAGTGTAATAGGAAAGATCCACAGAGAGGCCAGGCTCTGAACACATTGTGAGAGAAGAGAGACCAAGAGGCACATTTAGTAAACTTTCACGCAACACAGAGCAGCCAGTAAAGTTGTTGCGCTGTGTTGCATGAAAGGGAGAAAGCAGAAATGGTCCATATTTAAGAAGATATCGTGCATCTCTGCTCTCTCCTTACCCAAGCGCAATGTGTGCAGTCTAGCTCTAACGCAGGCACCCTTGCATCATACTGCAAGAGTGTCTGCATTACAGACAGGATTGTTTGTGCAGGAAGGGAAAAGAAGAATTTT
This sequence comes from Lissotriton helveticus, assembly GCF_964261635.1. Lineage (NCBI taxonomy): Eukaryota > Metazoa > Chordata > Amphibia > Caudata > Salamandridae > Lissotriton > Lissotriton helveticus. The sequence continues at coordinate 2,034,844,270 of NC_136059.1, read as the reverse complement.
CCTCTAGTGCACTGAAGAAAATATCTAGGAGAAATAATATTTTTTCTCGTTTCACACCACTTGGGAAGACCTTGCATTTTCACACGTTTTCAGGTCCACAAGTCTTTGTAAAGCCGGGATGCGCCAAAATTGATGGTTGGATGCATGGGTACTCCCATGCTCCACCCATGGAATGTCTCCCAAGTTGAAATGTAACGCAACACAGTCCAAACTGTTGCCCTGTGCTACATTTCTTTACAACGCCACACAAGACAATGCAAATCTGGCCCTGCGTGGCTCTGTAAACATTACTGATGCAAGGACAATGCAAAAGATTCATAAATATGGGCCCAAGAGAAGGCTCTGCTGCTACACCCTGGACCCTACACACAGGATGGTGCAAGAGAACCTGTGTTGCTGCTTGGCAGCCTCAATTGTGCCAGGGCAGGGAGAGATCTGAAGTTAGAGGAATTTAAAATTGTAAGCTCTGTCCTATTCACGCAATGCAGCCAGCATCTTGCCATGCTGCCCTGTGCTGCATGATTTTTAAGTAAACAGACCCAAGGTGACTGCTGACCTCAGACAACAGTGATAAAGCAACTCCAAGTCACCCCTCAGATGCAAATGCAAAATCAAAGTTAATTACACAGATGCTATTTACGACTATTTACGAAACCAGTGGTTTTAATTGAATTCTTGGATTGATGACATCACCTTTGAATAATTTCCTGTAATTTCCATAATTGATGTAAAGCCCAAGAATTATAGATTTCATTCAACTGGAATTCTAAAAATATCTTCTACATTGAAATTAATAAATACAAAAAATAGATAGCATGCCTTGTCATGCAAGATGTCATCCCAGGATCGGCAGACCATATACAAAAGAAAGCCTCATGGTTTGTAAAAGTCTTCACAAACCCTAATATTTTCCACCTGCCTAAGCAGATCTGATGAACACATTGAGAGATGCCATAGATGCGTTCAGCCCCTGAGCACTGCCTCCCACCTAGCACTCTACTTTGCCGCTATGTGTAGACAGAAATCTTCTTAAAGCTACTGGAAGCTGGAGTGTAAACCCTTATAGTGCCTGGGAAGTATAAATGAAGACACGCCTGTTAAGAGCAAGCATTGCATTTCTCATACAAGGGATGGCATTTTACAGGCTCTGCTCCTAGGTGCCCCAGTGTTTAAATACCCATTACTGCCCCTCGCAGTTGCCCCTAGGTCCGGAGTGTCACTGTAACCAGGTTAACTTGCTCCCCTCTACTCCCTGCTGGCCTATGCTCCTCGTTGCACCCTGTTCCCAGGACCCTCACTGCCAGCAGCCCTTGCCTCTGGGTACCCTCATTTCACCGGTGGCCCCTGCTTTTGGTTCACCCAGGATTCACCTTGTTCCCCGAGGCTGCTTGTGCTTGAATGACCACTCCTCAGGCACACTCTTAAACATAGAAGCTCCTTCCGGGTGACCCTTGCCTCTGGTTGCCTCACTGTGTAACCTCTTCCACACAAGGCCACAGCTTTAGAAGTTACTCCTGGCTGCACTAGTCGCTATGTTCTACCCTGCGATGCCACTTGCTGCCCCGGCCGCCAGATACCCGTGGTCCCCTCCTCCTATTTCCCATTCCCAGCACCCTTGGGTGCTACTAGCTTCAAGGTGCCCCTTTTTCATTGCTGCACACTGCTTGTTGCCATCCATGTTACAGTTCCCTCTCTTGCCCTCCCCCATTGATGTCCCTTACCTTGCTTTTGCTGAGCAGTAACTCCACCAGAGTGGCAAAGCGTAGGGAGTTCACTTGTAAGAATTCCTGGAAGTATACAGAGGTGAGGCCGGCACATCTTCAGGCATGATGGTGATGGGATGAGGTGCAAGTACCTGGTTCCCCCAGAGAACCTGCCCCAGATAACTCCATTATTATTATTAGCAATTATCTAATAGGCGTTTAAACATCTATTAACTGGAAAAGTACAATATCTACATCCAGTTCTATACCCCCTCTATATGTAGCCGGGTGTATTATATCTATGCCTATGCCGTCCAAATCAAACTGCTCTTTGTATAGGAAGAAGGAGATTCCAGGAGGAATTCAACTCGACACGTCCACTAAGAATCAACTGATGTATGCACCACTGAGACAGTACATCCACCCACACTCAATATCATTGAAAAAATGCAAAAAATGTGTGACGAAAAAGAATGACACCTCACGGGCGAACAACCCTCAGGGCAACTGGCAGATGTTACCGATTCATAGCCCCTTTCTCATCATCAGTTGTCATTCCTTTTCAAAGAAAAAGAGAGAGAGTGTCCACAACAAAACCATAAGTGTTAAGAATAAAACTAAAACAGGTGCAAGAAAGGAGCTCAAGGAATCACTCCCTGATGTGACGCAATACGTGATTAAAATCAACAGACACACCAATGACACAACTTTTATTCCTAAATTTGGTGTGTACTGGTGAAATAAAAAAGGCTGGTAGCTTGATTTCGCATACCAATACCTGTAGCCAACATGTTTCACTGCCTTTTTACTTTATGGCATTTTTGGGGCTTTTTAGCCCTATCACATATGCATTTGCAGACACAGAATGAAGCTACATATCTGTGCATACAGTTGCACCGTAAACAGCATATATATCAGAGTGCTTTACATAGCAACAGTTGCGTTACATGAGGACACATTCATTTTTGTGAGGCACACAGAGATTAAGTGATTTGCCCAGAATCACAGGATGTTCAGCGTCATTGTCGAGACTCAAACCAAGTTCCCCAGATTCGAAGTTGACCATCCTAGCCGTTAGGCGAACTCCTCTCCCCAATATATAACTCAGTATGTAACTCTTTGACTAAGTGCATGAACTGCGAAGAAAAAATAGTTTAGAAACACATTGGCAAATGTAGCACTGTTTTCAGTCGCTGCCTGCATGACTCGCAGATAGGAGGGTGGGGGTATAGTGCGGGGTGGGTGGGACTTCACACACGGGGGGTTTAATTTAATAATAAAAAACTTTAAACGTACGTTCCCGCCGGCCGGGTCCTGTGTCGTCTCTGCTCCTTCTCTCCTGCTCTCCTGCCTCCCGGCAGGAACAGGAAACAGGCGGTCAGGCTCCCAACCCTAAGCAAGCAGCATTGTGATTGGTCGGGCCGCAGGGGCCCAGGCCATTTTCTCTGGGGAAGGGCATAGTGTGCATGACTGGTTTGGTCGGCCTCAGAGGGCGAACCAAACCCGTCATGCACACCCAGGAGTGGGTGCACCATTTCTCCCCTTCCCAAACCTGGGCGCAGAGCGCCCGCCCACAACCAATCCCTTCTGCTTTCTCCCAGTGTGAGAACCAGAACATATAATGGTAGTTATTACCATTCCATGTTTCTGTTTTTCACACTGCGAGAAAGCAGTGGGGCAACACACCTCCGCCCTAGTGGAGGAGCCGCCCCTGACTGTTTTTCTGATCTGTGCTCTCTGCTGTTCTTAGGCTTCTATTCATGGAATTAGTGTATGCGCATAAAGGCACTAAAATGTGTGCAATACAGGTTCACGAATTGTTTCAATACAGGTTCACAATACAGGCTGTTCTAAGCCTGTGAATAGTGTACGTCATGTGGCTCTTTCGGTTTTGGCGGTACCACCCGCTCTGGCTTTTCACTCAAATAATCATGGTGTTGATGCGTACGTGACCTATAATAGTTGGTTTCAATAATCGCAAAAATATTGGTTTTACTATGTAAAGTGACAACGCAGTCAAATGGAGGCACACTTTCCATCATGTTGATAAGAAGGAGCAAAACATGAAACCATTTACATTAAATATAGAAATGTTTGTACTTGATTTCAGGATTTTGAATTACACAATGAACAGGACAGTACGAATCTGACATTTGAATGGCATAATTTGTCCTCTCACAAAGGGGCAGATTTATGAAGGCCTTGCGATGCCGGTGCGTCACTTTATTTGACGCAACGGCAGCGCAAATAATGCGCCCTATTTACAACGTGACGCATCTAGGAGATGCGTCACGTTGTAAAGCCCTGCGCCATAAGGAGGCGTTCCTGCGCAGGGGGGGGCCTTCCTGCGCAGGAACGCCTCCTAAAAGTGGCTGAGTGAAATCTATGAGATTTCACTCAGTCACTTTCAGGACAATGCTGCGTTAAAACCCTGCGCCTGCTTGAAGCAGGCGTAGGTCTTGACGCAGCATTGTGGAGATGGGGCATCCCCGAGCCTTGCTGGAGCTGCGTCGCGCTTGCGATGCAGCTCCAGCAACGCGCCACCTTTACGCCACAGATGCGTCACGCATCTGTGCCGTTTTTGCCCCATGGTGCGCCGCATTGTAAATGCGGCGCACCATGGGTTGCGGAGCAGCGGCGCAGGATGACTGGCGCATCCCTGGGGATGCGCCTGTCATCATAAATCTGCCCCAAAGTGTTAAACTTTTGATCTATATCACTAAAAGCGCATTTTTATTATACTCCCTATTACCGTTTTAAAAATAATTATTGTACGTGCAACAAAAGGCAGTTACTTTCTGCAAGAAAACATTAAAAGCGCGGCCTCATTCAGCAAAGAAAAGGCGTGCTGTCTTCGAAGTCAGGTGCAATGTGTATTATGAGTTTCATTCAGCCGCCGGACCTTTAAGATTCTTCTGTATGAAAATCAAACGTGCACGACGTGAAACATGGTACTTGCCCTTGATCATTCTACTGCTGATCCGCCAGAGAATAAACAACATTTCAGTTCCGAGAGCCTAGAAAGGTTGGACAAAGAATAGCTTGCAGGTATAAATATTCAATTGGCATACATTAGGCGACTTCAAAATGATGTTAAACTGGGTTAAAAAATAACTGAAATACAAGTATGAATGTGAATACATTTTTGATTCAGTGTGACTTAGTAACTGAAAAATCAGTAAGCAAAAGTCGTCCTCTTTGAAGTCATAGTGCAGCATTCAAATAGGGAAGTATTTGCATAAAAATCTGATCAGGAACCATAGCACATTAACGTATTTTGATCATGTTCAGAAATACACTTCTCGTATTTTGAACATTTTATTGGATGTGCCTCAGTGAGGTCATTGTTTAAGATTTAGAATTTAAGAGTGTTTTACTTAAAATACTGTGGTCTGAAAACGAGATTTTATCCCGCAAATAGTCCATATAAATGATTGTCCAAATAGATTTTTAAAAGAGGGCAACGCCTATTTGTACGATGCAAATTATGCAATGGATTTGCAAAATGTACACAGTAGTGGACTGTGCACCATAATGGCCATATGATCACAGAGAGAAATGGGGTGAGCAAAAAGGGAATATCAACAACGGGAATAATGCAATCACAAAGAAATTCACACCATAGTCTGATTTATTAGTGAGGACATTATAGATTGTTTGGTATGTTTTTTTTTTGTCTAATCTCCTTGGGCAAATCTATTGGTTTGGATACGATCCCATGTTCGTTCTTTATGTAGCTCTATGACCCACTATTTCATTTTTCTGTGCATTGGGTCACTTTTTATACCTTGTCTAGTAGAGTCATTACAAATGGTATAAACAGGGGTGGAGCTTATCCAGTGAGATTCAAGCGGTTTGAATCTCAAATTTCCCAACTAAAAAAGCAGATGCCCACAGAGTGAATGCCTAAGAATAACATGGTTCGGGATGGACTGTTTCCATGAGGAGCAGGGTCAGTACTGGTTTCTATTAGGTGGGGTCCAGGGGATCAATCAGAGTGTGGTGCTCAGGTACTTTATTGCAACAGTGAAGTGTACCCTTTCTATCTACCCAAGGTTCTCGTGCCCCACTTTAAGTTGGGTGGACCACAGGTCTTACACCAACAGATTGAAATTGACCGTGTCTATGTAAAACTTCCTTTGCCATTGGAAGCAAGACATCTGACCGTCTGCCCTATGTAGAGTTGATGATCAGATTCCTTTTTTTTTTACTGTACGTCACCACCAGGTATATTCTGAAAAGTAAAAATGTTAAATGACCTCCACAGCATGGGAAAAAACTGGTGTGGTTTTATTTTTTCAAAACCAAACTCTTGCTTGTCAGTTTGTTTTTGAAACATAGAACATTTTTGAAAAATGTAATGGCCACCCGTCATGTTTGAGGGGATGTTCATTAAACCTTCCCTACATTGACAGGAACCATCATTACAGTAGTTCCTGCTAATGCATGGAGATTTCTGCCAGGCTGGTGGACATCTCTAAATTTGGCAGGCAGAGCAAACACATCAAAGTCCTCCCACCACCCTGTCTGCCCTGCCTTTACTCTATCTGCCAAATCCTAAATCAGGCCCTCTGTCTAAAGGGGCACGGTGAGTGGAGACAATGGTTTGAAATGCTACTCCCAGGGATTGCCAGTGGTTAGATATTTTCAAGCATTCATCCCCTCACCTTTTAGGTGTTTGATTGATAGTATTATGCCTGGAAACCTGGGAATGGTGTACTTTTTCTATGCATAAGAACCACTGGTGCAAGGGAAAACTTTCCCAATTAGACCCTCAGACTGAATCCCTTAAGTTGCAGCACTGACCTTAGCACTGATACGGACAGGATTTCTGCATAACATGCAACACAAAGCATCCTACATTGTTAATTTCTTTGCTTTCCTTCCAACTCCAAAACCACCAAATGCACCACACCAGTGCTAGCTATCCTCACCAAGCTTCCATTTCAATTATTTGCTTAAGCAATTGTCCCACCAACTATCCCAGCAAGAACAGAAATGGGATCACAGCTGTCTCATAGGGCATCCTCCAGCCCCAGATATAGGGAATCAAGCAGCAGATCTCACCAGTCACCCCCTATCTCTGCCTTCTTGTCATTTTAGATAAAGACTACATTTGCTTGGATTGCCAAAGAGGTTGTGTGTGCTTTGTAATACACTGACTGGTGCCAAGAACTCACAGTAACTCCCAATAGAGGAAACCAACAAGCACCTTGGCAACATTATTTAGCTTCACAACCAGTTAATGAAGCATGCTGTGAGAGTTATCATTAAGTTACCTACACCCTGAGCCTTGCCAGCTTCCCCTGTGCATCAAATAAGCAAGTCTATCCCCTATCCTCCTTGTCTTCCCTACATCTTCATTTGTATCATCTCAGATTCTCTTCTCTGCTAACAGCTGTCCTGTCTTGCTTCTCTCCCACTCTCCCACATGCTGCTGTCCCTACCCCTTGTACTCCCATCTCTCCTTCTTTCAGAACCTGGCCTTACCCACCTCCATCATCTCCATTCTACTGGCAAATGACAGGTTGTGATTGTTTGGATTCTGACGAAATGTTGATTGTTTCCTATGCCTTTATCAGTCCCTAGCGTACCCTCTGTCCTCTTTACCTTTATCATCTGTGAAATCCACTTGGAGTCGGCCACTCCAGCTAGTGCAGCTGCCCAACCCGCTCTGTATTGTAATCTCCATTTGTTTCTTTTGCAGTGCCATTGTACCTTAATATGGGACCAGCCTGATAGTCACATGGAACCCGCTCCCCTTGAACTGACATGACAACTGCCAGTAGGCATTGCCCAAGAGTCAACAATCCGTAGGATTCCCAGCCGCTACTATTTTGCCAGAGTTGCTGTTCCAGCACTAGATCACGACGTGCTGGAATTACTTAGAAAAGCCTTAAAACAGAGTACTGCTCAGAGTATCCACCTGACAACAGACATGCCAAGCCACTGATTACATGTGCATCACTGCACACTAGATTTCTTTTTTGGGTGTTAGAGAAAAGATATCTGCAGGTGTTGTTGACACTGCTGAGATTTTTAGTGACACTCACAAACATGCAACTGTAGCCATGTTTGCTATGGAGAAATCTCATACTGCTGCAAACATTTTAGATTAGTTTAACAGCAAGGTCTTTGAGTGGCTGCAACCAAGAGGGCTTAACATTGGTTTTGTTGTGATGTACAATGGCAGTAATGTAGTTAAGGCCATGAAAGATGGTGGCTATTTCAGGGTCCCGTGTTTGGCACACTGCATTAACGTTGTTGTTCAAGACTTTCTGGAAAATTAAAGCAAAGTCAGCAAGTTACTGGCCACCTGCAGAAGAATATGGACACATTTCAACTATTCTTTTAAAGCCAGGAAGTCTCTGGCTTGCCCTGTCACAAGTGTCTCTTCTGAGCGTGTTTTAAGTGTTGTTGGTGCCATTGTAGCTGTGAAAAGGACCAGTCTATTGCCCAAAAGCGTGGAGAGGTTAACCAAATGAATCAGTACTTCATACCACCGGAGCATAAAATACGTGAATCACAGCCAGAAGAGGAGAGCGACTTCGAAGTTATAAGTAGTGGGTTACATGACCTACTTCTGTCTGAACCACCAGAGTTTGGGGAAAAGCTCCTCTTCCCTGACAACTAGGCTTTCAAATTGTTACTTTCTTCCTTCCTTTATTTGTGTGTGTATCTGTCTTTCTGGCTCAAATCAAATCACAACAAATCCATCACCACCATCTCCTATTTTTATTTCCCTATTGGAGCCTTGCTCCATCTTCCTGACTCGCCCTAAATACATTTCCATCGAACAAGACATTGTATGGAGATGGAGAACATGACAAATCTTGCCTCTAACAGTCCCTCCATAAGAAGTGAAACGTACGTGACTGTAGCTATCGTCTGTTTTGTTTCCGAGCCAAAACTCATCACTGACCTAAGGCTACCGCCTCTGTCTGCAGGCATCCACAACTCTTCACTGTCAGAACTTGAGCAGGCATCCAAAACTAAGCTCATCTCTGTCATAAGGCTAGTCATCTGATCTGACAGCCAAAGAGAAGAGCAAGACAGGTAATAATTAATGAATGATGGCATGCATTGGGATGTATGACGGTAAGACGCGTAGCGTGCTTTAACAACGCGTCCCTTACAGCGCAAGTCGTTACCACGACTTGCGTTGGGGGCGCGGATTGAGAATAGTATAATTTACTATTCCAACACCAGTCCCCGTTGACAATAGGTAAGGTGTTGGAATAGTAAATATACTATTCTTAATCCTCTAGCGCCCTCCAGCGCAAGTCGTGGTTACGACTTGCGTTGTAATGGACGCGTTGTTAAAGCCTTGTGGAGTAATATCCACGTGGTAAAGCATGTTTCCCCATGCATTGCATTGGATGCTTGCTGACTCTGAGCGAATGTGCATGAAGTCGAACTATACTAGTTAATCTACAAAGTAAAAGTGACTCAAGTGACAGTCAATGTTTTGTTGTTGTTTAATAACCACATTGTACTCCTACAAGTGCAGGTGCAGGCCATTATCCGATGCAATTTTTCAATATGGAATATGGATGGACTTAATCAGAGTCACTTACTACAGACTGAGTTGGTGTTGGACAACACGTACACGTTCCACGCAATCAGTCAGTTGCATTGGAGATGATTGATGGAATAATTGCTTTTCATGAACTGACACAAAAGGTAAACAGTACACAACAATTCAACAAGAACCACAGCAGCCCTATGCTACATGTCCGTGTAGTGGTGGAGTCGAGTGTAGTGGTATGACTGACAGTGGCACATTGATTTAGTCACTTGATTTGGAAAATGCTAGGTTGCAGTATATGCCTTCTGTCTGGCCCTGTCATAATTTAAGGTAAATGGTGGTTGGGTCACGGCCCGGTGCCGTTTGCCTGTTCTGTGCTGGCTCCTGTCCTGTTGTTGTTGTAGCTTAATGCTGTGTAAATAGAGTGGACACAATGTATCTAAGCTGCCTCAGTCTGAAAGTGTTCCCGCTCAAGAGTCTTGTATTCTTGCACTCCACCGTAATTGATGCTTTTTTTTATTAAGTTATTTTCAATACCCCTTTTGTTTTTCCATCTACACTTACAGGCCAGTCTTTACCCAGTGCTATTATACTGGGAGCAACAACTCACACTTACCTTACCAATCCACATCAGGCAGGCAGTGGCACCCAAGAATGATGTGCAGAGTGTGAATGGAAGGGAGGACCAAGATGAATGACGAGATGCAACTCCCCAATTAGACCTGGATAATACAGTAACTTTAGTATCATTCGTCATTCGTCTTTTAAATAATTTGATTCCTTTTTTCTCTTCAATCATTATGACTGTGTGTTGTTGTGTTGTTGTGTTGTTGTTTGTTTGCTAATTGATCCCTACAACTATTTTTTAATTTTCTTTGCTAGCTTTAAAAGTAAGCCCAGTACAGCATGTAATTTCGGTCTCTCTGAGGGCATACAGGCAAGGATAAATTTCACTGGAGTAGTGTGGCTCACTGGTTAGAGTCGGCAGACCCGGGAGCAGAAGTCGGCCCGGGACCAGGGTTCAATTCCCGACGCGGCAGGGTCGTGGACTTGGGTCAGCGGACTCAATAATTCTCGATTCGGTGCTTACTCTAATCAGGGGTTCCACTCGGCAACTCTGGGCATTAGCTTGCCTAATCTCCACAATGGCCCCATCAATTCCGGGGATGCCTGGCTCCACCTTGGGGACTCCCAGCAGGGACCATCCCACAGGGAAAGCCAGGACGGGTTCCCCAGAGTTATACAGCGCCAGGAAACCTACGGACGGGTAGCAGTACGCTTTACAAACTCAAATACATTTACATTTACATATAATACTGGTGCCTTGTACTGTCTAATTGTGTCGTAGTAGTTAGTAACTACTACTCATTAACCATCAAGTTATCTTCATCATGCATTAAATTCCTTTTTCTCCCTTTATAGACTTATTGGATAGTGGATCATGGTCGTCTTCCAAGATTGTGTTTTACTTTTGTTGTGTCCATGCATACTGTTTTTCTTTGTCAAACCTTTCCCCAAACCCCCCCTTCCCATCCATTCATCAAATCCTAACCCTCTTACCCCGGGCTGTGTGATTTATATTGAGGTGTGATGTGATTACATTAAATGTACAGCAACAATTGATCAGACGCTTGCTGGGGCAGATGCGGTGAAAGCAACACTAATATCAAGGGAGGGCGAGGATCTTCTTCTCCTTGCCCACCCATGCTCAGTCTATGTACAATCCAATTTTTTTCCAAAGGGACAGACCTAATACATCATAATTAATTGCTGCCATTGATTGGATTCATCATCAAATTCACTATCCTACCACACAGCAGTAAAGTTTACGAATTACGATTGTGTTAAGTCACTCACTCTACACAACTACAGTTTATTTCTGTACTGTACTTTACTTCATTCTACTACTCCTCCCACAGTCTCTCTCAGGCAAGTGACTGTCTCTTTTTTTTGTTGCAAATGCTAGTGTCAGTGTCTACTACTACCAGCACAACCATGGCATCTTTTCCATTCTCTTGGGAAACCATGCAGCCATTGCTGTGCCAAACTTAATCATGATCAATCACAGGTAAGATAAGTTTGGTGGGAGGTATAATGGACTAGGAGGACAGACTGACAGTACTAGTGGGACAAATATAACTCAGTGAGGGGTACCGCATCTATCTGTTTGTGTGTTACAAAATTGGCAGATTATTTAAATCCCACACTGGCTGCTGCCCTGCAGCAGCAAGGAAACCATGTGACATAAATACATTCTTAAAACAGTAACCACACCACAAAACATTTACATCGTATGTGTAAGTATAAATAAATATAATTTATTACCCTAACAAACATAATCTATCCCACACCTGACCCACCCCTCTACCTAACCCCAACCAATGTCCAAAACGAAAAAAGTCCAGACAACGTCCATAAACCCCAACACCCGATTCTCAACCACCAACAAAAGTAATAAAAAAGGGGCAATGCAACGGGGTCCATCTAGATTCGGCGGGCTTTAAGGTCTTTGTCCACCATGATCTTAACTCGCTCCTCTAGCTGTGCCACCCAAAGCAGAATATTGCGTCGAAAAGCTCTGCACTTGCATCCAGGGTGGGGGGCAGCAGTACTTGCAAATGTGCGGCGGTAGGCGGCTGCCTGACCGTGGCGCCGTACCACTGGAGGAGGGGCCTGGCTGTGGCCCGGGGCATTGGAGGAGGCTGCAGCTGCTGCCGACTCGCCCTCCTCCTCCAAACATACAAGTCATGACGTAGGCTCCCGTTACTTTTATTTACTACTGTCTGCAGGTGGGGAAGCTCGTACATGAAGGGCTATTGCTCAATTTCACTTTCACTCTGCCCTGGCTACTGCAAAAAGGCAGATTAATATTATATATCTGATCTGATGATCATGGCTTTTATATAGAACGACGACATAAGGTCAGTACAGTAGCGGTCACTGGTGGAAGTGCTCGCAGGTGGTGACGTGGGGCGGTCGAGGAGCAGGGTGGGGGTAGTAAACTATGGATTGTGGACAATTACTAGTAAGTAAACATATAAATAAATAAAACAAATGTAATTGCACGTACTGCATCATAATCCATAGTTTACTTCATCCATCCTGCCACTCTCCACATCACCGCCCACCAGCACTCCCACCACCGACCGCTACTACATAAGGTACTTTGTTCATTGATTGTGTAACCAACAGTTAGGCCACCCTTTGCAGGCTGGCTGACACAATCAAAAATAAATTAACATAGGTAGGGAGTGGTCCTCGGAGTCAGAGGAAGGCGCTTGATAATATATATATGATGTGCTTGCAAACTACTGAGTCAACTGTATTCCGAATCTACTACTTATATATTCCCCTCTGCTTTGCTACTCTGGCGCAGTTTCTTTTAATTCTTTTCAAAGTAAGACTCTGCATCCAGTGACAGTTTCCACTTATGCTGTCTATGATGAATACATCCAGGCATCCATCCATTAAAAGTAAATGTCTATCATTCTTTTTTAGAAATCTCTCAACAAACCTGAGTTGGTTTCACCAACAACCACCCATGCGTCCGCTCCTTTCTTGCTTGCCTTGGCTTTTATGTTTGACCCATAAACCCGGCTGATGATTCTTGCTATCTTGTATCCACCCATACTGTGTCGCCCACCTAGGCAGGCATCTTCTTTCTCCTTCCACCCATCCTTCAACAACCCATGCATCTGATCTGATTCCTGCTGTAAATAAGAACAGAGGCAGATGTAAGTAGAAGCAATCTTTATTCGGTCACCAACTCTCCTCAACTGCCAGGGCATTGCCAACATTTTAAGGCAAGCTCTAGCGGAACATACCAATAGGGGAGGGGTGTACAAGGTGGGACGTACCATAGGAAATAGTGGAGGCAAAATTACAACAATTCCTATCAGCCACCTATGCATGCTTCCAATATATCCTTCTCTGCCAGTCATATTACATCTCGCTTGTCCTTCCTCCTTCAACCCTTCTTTCCCTATTGTTCAACACATCCATCAAGGTCATCTGATCTGACTTTTAGTCTTCTCTATAAAACTTTCACAGCTGAGTTGGAGTCAGATAGAACAGGCTAATGCATTGCTAATGCTAAGTAAAGGGTGTCTTCTTCAACTGTTGTTTAATGTTCACTACAACTTCATACTTAATAAATCACACAGTACAGTGAATGAAGTGAACACCCTTCCAGTTAGTAGTAATGCCAATAAGTAATGAATATAACTCACCACTGCCCGCCACTGCTGCTGGCTCCCCCCCTGTAGCTCCTGCAGGTGCAACATCTCCTGCCCCCTCCGGAATGGCAGCATAGCCATCGCCGCTGGCCCTGCCGGCACTAGTGGTTGGTACTGGTAGTGCACCTAGAAAAAAATACACATTTTTAGATGCCTGTACACCTCCCCCTATTTAATTCGTTTTCACGATGAAGATTGAAAAAACTGTTAATAGCACAACATCAACATGTACAACATACATCATCACTCTTCCAAATCGAGTAGAGTCAGTAGACAGATATTAGTAGTGTTATGGTCCCTAGGGTCATCTCTAGACATACTCTACTCTTTGGAAAGTTAGCCTGAGCCATGTAACCATTTTAGATTCATGTCTACTGTTTGGTGCATGTTACCTCGCAGCTTGTTGTGCAGTAGGACGCCTTTGAGGCCACATGAGTGAAGAGGTTGAAAAACAAGCAACTTTTTTATGGAGTTCGGTTAGTCCGTATTGCTTAGCCATAACATGTTACACTTTTTGGCATGACTGCGGAATGCTTGCATAATTGCATTATACTTTCTAACGCGCACCATTTTTCTCATAATAGGTGGAAGATTCCCTTACACAAACCAGAGATTTGCAGAGCTTATGATGCATGTAACCAGTATTCATACGTTCTACAGTGAGGGGTCTCCCAGAATTTACACAGATCTTTTGTCTTCTATCATGCACTTGTAAGAAATTTTTACTGTTTTAATCTTATGTGTTTTGCTGTTGGAGCTGGCTGCAGTAATTTCATAGAACAACATACAGAGCTTGGTATTTGAAAATAAATAAACCTTTTGAACTTACACATAGACTCTGTGGTATTTGGTGTGGTGGGGTGGACTTACACGAGTGAGTGAGTGTGCGATAGGGTGTTATGCTCTGGGTTGTGTAATCATTGGGTATCTACGTGTGGGGGTTCGGGACCTAATGAGACACTATAGCTAGTCGGTCAGGGGATTGTGGGTTCTGACTGAGGTGCAAGTAAGGTTCAACCTCCCATCACCAACATCTTATTTTCTTGTGCATAGTTCTGTATTTTACTGTGCAGAATCCCCACAACAGTAGTAGTATATGCTATCCTAACAAAAAGACTAGTCAAATATCTGGTTGGGCATTTTGGTGGTGGCAATTGTCAAAGCCTCAAGATAAAAGAGGACAACCCAAAGGACAGGACCCAGCGGCTAGAGCTATTGGTCTATCTGCGTTTTATTCAAAAGAAAACCTTAAATAAAGAGTGGCCAACTGGGCAAGCTTAACTACAGACAGAGTAATAGCAATACAGAGAGTCATAGCAGAGGCAGTTAGAAGGATCTTAGAGGCAGGGATACCCACAATTTGGAAACAGATAGACAAGGTCAAAGAAGTTTTTAAAAAAAAAAGAATTAGGAAGTGGAAACATAAATAATAATTCGGAAAAAATTAGGTGCAGTAAAAGTTAGGGAAATATAATTGTTAATATTAACCACTGGAGGATTTACTGGAGCCAGCAGCACGGCCCTCGGTAGATGAGCAGTCCTCTGGTGGTTGTCCCGCCAACTCGGACCCCTTCTTATTGCCCCTGGGTGGTGCTGATCATGTAAGATATAATAAAGAAAGAGACAAACATTAATGAGTGCTGTGAAACAAATAAATCATTTAAAAAAACGCTCAAAAAACATTTTAGTAAACAACAATTGCAATAAAATTGACCTATCTAATCAGATCGACTACTGGCTTGCAGGATTCCCAGACCGTCTACTTATTTATGAACTTTAATCTAATGTTCCATAATCATTATGATTACAAAATATTAAAAAGCCTAAGTACCACCTGACCTAGACCACCTATTCCAGACGGGCCTATTGTTCAGTAAGTCTGCATTTCCATTTTTGTTTGCCTTCAAAAATGCATAGATGAGATGGAGGACCCATGCATAAATGTGTGCATACACTAAATTGTTGGTTGGTTGTGTCTGATGTTGTTCTGCTACCGACTGACACTGCTAAGCCTACCACTCACTATACAAAGTACAAAAGGTTCTACGGAGGACAGGGGTAAAGCACTCAGTGACGGAGGAGGCGTCATGCAGACCGTAAAAACAATTATGGACTATAACTAACTAAACCTAGTATCCATCCACCACTATTTCACAGGAGGACAATGGAAGGACTAGAGTCTCTCTAGCAATAGCATTACCTAAGTTCTCTGAAGTAAACTCTTACATTATTAAGCCCAAGCTAGTGCAAAGTTGCAAACAAGTAAGAGTAGCACCAAGCACCTACAATCACAGAAGATTTTGAAACGTAATTTAAATGTAAGCAGCAGTAATCTTGTTATCCGTCAAAATATTATACATAATACTTATACTACTATATATTAGATACTCACCAAGTCCCACGACCTCGACACCTAGCAGGTCCAACAGGTCCTGCTCCCAGTCCAGGATGTCTGACCACCGGTGGACCAGCTGGTTATTGGTGCGCCGGATCCCTGAGCAGCAAAACCCTGCCCAGCACACCTTCACCCACCGACGGTGACGCTCCTGGGTAGGTTACCCAGAGCCTGGCCTGCCGCCTGTTGCCAAGGTCAAGGGGAGGTGGTGCTGGATAAAAAAACAAGGGCGGACACCTCCGCCTCACCAAAAAGCTGCCGGGCCCGCATCCCTGTAGGGCGCATTCCGCCGCAAGGCAGGCGGCTATTGGGCACAGGCGCCTTGCCCTTGTGGCCACCGCTAGTGCTGCTGCTTCCCTTCGCCATGGTCTGGAGTGTGTGGGAGGCCGAAAAGATAAGTTAGAAGGAAAAAATAAAGTAAGGGGGAAGAAGTAGGATCTTAAAGAAAGAAGTAATATAAAACAGTAGAAAAGTAAAGAAAACAGTAAAAGTAGAAATAAAATGCAAAATATAATTTTAGGGACAGAGTGAGATAGATGATAAATAAAAAAAAGTCAGAAAAACAGTGTAAAAAAACAAAGATTGCAAGGATTGATGGAGGATAGAAAACTATGCCCAGAACCATAGCATAGAGTGAAAAACAAGATGGCCGTGCCCATGCCGACCTTGTGGGTAAGTTTGCGCGATATTTGCCCGCGAGCACACACTAATCATCGCAAACAAGTAACTTGCGTTCCCAAACATGACATGCTCATTGCGAACACGCTATATGTGACCCGGAACAGGAAATAAGGCATCGCGAGCGGGCGGGACAATTGAAAAACAAGATGGCCACGCCCAAAGGCGACCGCATGGGTAAGTTCGCAAGATAGTATCTCCCGAGCACGCAAACAACTCCCCGAACACGCACAATGCGCTCCCCAACAAGAAAAACACATCACAAATGGGCGCGACAAGCAACTACGCTCGCGAAGCTACACGTAGCTCGCGTAGTACAATAACATCTTCGCGTAGCTTTGGGCAGCGCAACTACACGAACTACGCCCAGGGTTAGTAACTACTGGTGTAATGGTTAGTGATGTCCAAGACTCTTTTAATAAGGGCTTCACACAGCATTGGGATGAATTGAATCTTCTAGAAAAAGCAATAACAAATTTAGGCCATAATAAGGAGGGCAGAATGGTAGAGGAGCTAAGCAGGAGAAATTATGATAGGGTGGACAAAACCATACACCACACTAGGGAAGCACAAGGTGGTAATTTAATTAAACCCAGGCATGTTAGTGCGGGAGATAGGCCCCAGGGGGTACCAATTGGTCTCAAACCTTTAGGTATACAGAGAAATTGTACTGTACGCTCCAACGCAGACAGGGGGCATGATACCCGGACGCCTCTGACGATCCCGAATTCTAGCAAAACTGCCATTAATGATTAACTAAAGCCCAATTTGGATATCCTAAACCTGCCCCCTGCTTCGTGCCCATATACGCTAATATTAGCTGGCGTCCCTGCTCTTAGAACGACTGAGAGAGAAAGCTGGGAAGACCTACGGAGCAAAACTATAGATTAGCTCGCTAAACACAAAAGTTTTCAACTAACAGATAGTAAGGAGATACTAATGGTCAGTAGGGTAGGCTGGATAGGACACTCCACTAAAATGTAAGTGGAAATTGTATAGTGGTTAATTTTAATTGTCGTAGACCTCAGTTGGTCTGCTATATTTTGAACAAAACTGAGACAACACACTTGACAAATACCAACATTTGCACACTTCCGTTGGGGTTTTTCTATAGACCGCAGCACTTAAATATTAGGCTGTACCCTGTGCCATCGACAAATAGATACCATGCATTGTCAGACTTGGATGCCCAAGACTGGCAATTATTTATACCCCAAGTACCAGGACCACTGGAAGTTGGGCCACAAGCTAAAGAGAAGGGGCTTGTTCTGCTCAATGCCATTAAATCGAATACTGACCCAGCAGATCCACCTAAGAATAATAGAAGGGACACTATAAACACTAAGCACAATTTTGGTATAAAAAATGGGCATAAGGAACAAACTGAGGCGGGATGTGTAGGTGAGATAAAATTGATCTCCTGGAACATTGCAGGGCTTAGAAGGAACAAGCAAGCAATCGAAGGTCATTGAGTATTTAAACAATTTCCTAAGCTCGATTGAATCAAGGGCCCTAATAATTGTGGGGGGCGATTTCAACCATTAATAAGAAGCTATGGTTGGACTAGAAACTATCTTTGAGGAAGAAGATCTGGCTAATAATGTCCCTCCCTTTGAAAGCACCCCGGTAGTGCCCTGTACAGTAGCCGTTGCACAGTTACTAAGACTTGTTTCTGGGTACTGCTTACGAGCTTGTAACGGCCGCTTGCCCTCTGATAGTCCAAAAGCACCCCCATTACTAGAAGTAATCTAAAGAGCCACATAGACTACATATTAATTTCGATTGAGCTGTGGTCGATGGCCCTTGACTTAGTAGTTGATGACAGAACAGAGAGTGACCATTACCCATTACGCTTTACATTGGTGGTCCACCTTTTCCAGTTGTTTACCCCAAGGCCCAGAGAACTTGATAGTGACAATTTAGATCCACTATTAAGTAACAATGAGAGAGCTTTAAAACAGTCCTAGATAGGGGGAAATGTAGCGGCAATCAAGCAGATCTATGACACTTACCCAGATAGGGTCTCCCCGAATTTAGATCTACCTGTTTCAGAAATTCCGATTGTGGAAATTCACCGTAAATTAGTCAAAGACTTGATAGCCTATTTGAGTAAAATCCCGAAAAAATCTAAAAATGGGATCACAGCCTCTATGGAGTTGAAAAGCCCGTGGTATAACAAAGAATGTCGTACTGTAAAAAATGAGCTTATTTTGGCTTCAAAAACGAAAAATATTGCGGCCTTAAGGGAAAAAGGGCTAAATATAAGCAATTATTAGCCTTTACCAGAAAGAAATGGGAGGATAACATTTGGGTAGAATTACTTGTAGCAGCCAAAGCAAACGACCAAACTGTTTTTTGGTGTTTGATATCAAAGGGCAATAAGAAAGGAAGATGTAGCAAAGACCTCTTCCTAGATGCAAATACCTGGGTAAAACACTTTTCCAGTCTTTACTCCTCTTCCTCAAATGATATTGACTATTGCCCGCTAGATTATAAAATTACCCCAATTGTAGGCCCATTAGTTTTTAGCTTGAAGGAAACATTGGCAGCCATAGACACAGTAAAACTAGGAAGGGCTCCTGCCAAATACCTGGAGACTTATGGAATTATGATAAAGGTGTTTGGGGCCCTCATAATAATCTGTTGTGTAACTCTGTTGCCTCCGGTGCACCCGTACCAGAAACATGGAAAGGGGCAGAGATTACTACCATTTTTAAGAAGGGCGATCGCCACAATCCCTCACACTATCGACCAATTAGTCCTATTGACGTTCTACAGAAGATATATGCTAGACACATTTTAAATACATTTATCAACTGGATTGAGGAATATAATATTTTATCACAATATCAGGCAGTTTTTAGAGCAAAGACTGGCTTGATTGACCAGGATTTTAGATTCCTTTGCATAGCCTGGAAATATTTAATATTTAGGAAGCGCAACTTGTATATCGCCTTTGAGGACCTATAGGCAGCGTTCGACCTTATTCCCAGAAATCTCCTGTGGAAGTCCCTAAATAACCAGGGGGTTCGTGTTGAAATTCTTCTACAGAAAATAAGATTACACGTAGACAACTGGGCAAGGGTCAGATGGGGTCCACTAGGTGAATTAACTGAACCAATTAGGGTTAACAGGGTTGTAAGACAGGGGTGCGTTTTAGCTCCCACTTTATTTTCACTGTACGTCAATGACATCACTGAATACCTTCTGGGCTGTGATCATGATTCCCCCAGGCTAAGGGGGTACCTGTACCAGCACTCCTCTTTGCTGACGACACGATCTTAATCTCCCAAACTCCGAAAGGTTTGAAAAATGTAATACATTTATTTGGGATATACTGTAAAGCCAAGGGACTGGAAATAAATTCTAGTAAAACTAAATATATGGCAGTTAACCCACATAAAACCTTTAGGAAAATCTTAACTGTGAACAACCAGAAGATTGAGTATGTGCATGATATTAACTACTTAGGTATTACTTTGGATTCAAAAATGATTTGGGACCACAGCTAGAAAAAAGCAAAACTGTATTACTCCAGAACACTTTCCCATTAATAAGGAAATAGAAAGTAGTTTATCCAAAGCAGTTTCACCTGCACTTAGAGTGTACAAATATAAGGTGCAATGGGCTGCACTGTACAGGGCAGAGCTGTGGGGCCCCCTGACGAATGATATATTCAAGGTGGGTAAAAACAAGTTTCTTAGGAAAGTACTAAGCCTTCCGATGGATTTAAACTTTTCACCATGTGGATGATCAGGCTAACCTAAGACCACTGTTATTTTGGGTTTGCCTGTGGTGCACTGATGAGCTTATTCATTATAGAGAGGGGCTTGAGGAAATCCTAGGACTTAATAAAGGCATAGGTTTGACCTGGCTTAAGCATATACACAACTGTTTTTTTTAAACTGGGACATTTTTTGGGATGAGCCGTCTGATTTGACTACGACCTCAAAAAGGTTTTTAAAGGAGAGGGATTGGTCTTTTATACACAATTTTTCGTCCGACTCTTCTACTGTGGGATCACTGACATCACGGTTCCTCGAAATAAAAACAGTTTGGAAATTTGAGCCCTTTCTAGATGAAATGCAGCCGCAGCTAGCTAAATCTTTATACCTTAAATATCGCAATGGTATCCTACAGATAAAGGCAAATGCCGTGAAATGGGCGCCAGGCGAAATGGAGGAGAGCAGATGTGTATTATGTGATTTAGGTGCAATTGAGAATGAATCACATCAACCGTTCTTCTGTCCAGCCTATTTGCGATGTAGGAAGAAATGGATTAAACCCATTTGTCATCTGCTTGGTACCAGACCCTGTCATGAAGATGAAAGATTATTACGATCCGATACCACGCAAACAGTGTTTTTTAGTGTTAGTAGGAATTTGTTTGGCGTAAGCTTGGTAAGGAAAAGGAAAGGCCTGAAACTCTAGGCTGACAAAAATGTAAAACCTTAATGAACTTGGCATGTGCACTTTATGATTACAATATGAAATATAGACTGATTTATATATCAGTTTTAATATTTTTTTTATTGAAGTACGCTTTTTATATACTATTTTAGAGGTATTTTTTTAACTGTACAGTTGAATTATTTTACTGACCTGATACATCTATTCCTCAAAACTGTTTTTATGAACTTTTTGACATTATTATGTACAATTGCAAAATGTGATATATCTTTCCAACATCACAAAATTGATCGGCTATTCCGTGTAGAATCCAGAGTAACTAGTAGTATTGTATTTTATACTTAACACGATGTACTGTGGAAATCCTTGTATTGTTTTATTTATTTTTTTAAAACCTTTTATGGTTCTTTATACCAAAATAAAGAGAAAGAAAGAGAGAAAGAAAGAAAGAAAGAAAGAAAGAAAGAAAGAAAGAAAGAGAGAAAGAAAGAAAGAAAGAAAGAAAGGCAGTATATGTGAGTGTGAGAGTGAGTGATTGTGAGAGTAGCTGAATGGATGAGTGTGTGCTTGTGTCATTGATTGTATAAGACAGTAAGTATGTGTTACTATCTGTATGAATAAGTTAGGTGGTGTGTGTATAACTGTATTGGTGAGTAAATGGCAGTGTGATTGAGTCTTTGGGTGACTGACTAGGTGTGTGAATATCTCTGTGAATGAGTGCCAGTGTGTGAGTATCTGTATGGGTGTATGAGTGCATATATCAGAGGCTGTATTGATGAGTGACTATGTGTATGAGTGACTGTATCGGTGAGTAAGTGGATATACGTAGACCTATGAATCAGTGAGTGGGTAAGTATTGACTTGTATTGGTGTGTCTATGGTTTCGAGAATGGTAGTCTGAATTTCAGAGTGGGTGTATGAAAGGATATATTAGAGTGTGAGGAGTTGCATCAGATATTAAGTAGATGATATTATAAGTGATGTCTTCTGAGATGCCATCAGCAGTGCATTGCGGGGGGCGCGAGGTATAGTTAGCTAAATTAAATATAATGGGCGAATTACTCTGGTTTTGTATGTCCCTGAAACCTGTTTTTTTTCAGTGAATTTCTAAGGTTTTTTAAATGCTAATTTCAAACTATAACATCCCTGAAACCTATGTTTTTTTCAGTGAATTTCAAAGATTTTTAAATGCTAATTGCTAACTATAACAGCCCTGAAACCTATGTTTTTTTCAATGAATTTTAAAGGTTTTTTAAAGACTCATTCTTACTTATAACTTCCCTGAAACCTATGTTTTTTCAATGAATTTCAAAGGTTTTTTAAATGCTAATTTCGAACTATAAGTAAGTAGTCACATTTTCAGAGTGGTGCAGAAAGAGGGCTTCTTGAACCTCAAATTACCTCAGGAGTAAAGTGGACTTTATCCCCCAAACCATAGTGTCCCAGGAGGTGCATTTGCAAAGTGGTGGAGAATGGGGGCATGACCTCTGAAGAACTCTTCGTAATCCTACTGTGTGGGATGTACCAGAAGTAACAGGAGAGGTAATTGACCCCCAAGGACAACCTTAGGGGCCAATTACTCATCCTATTACCTCTAGTAAGTCCCACAAAGCAGCAATGGTAAGTTCTCATAGCAGGTCACGACCCTTTGCCCACCAGTCTGCAAACACGCTCCCTGGTGCACTCTTGAATGGGGATTAAAGTCCCCTTCACTGCTTGGGGACTTTAGGGGCCAACTAGCCTACCTGATACCTACAGTAAGCCACAGAGAGTGGGATTGCTGAGAGGTGGACACAGGCCATGCCCCTTTTTTCCACTACTCTGCAAAAACACCTCCTGACATGTCTTGGTTGGGGGAGGAAGTCCCCTTGCCTCCTGAGGGTTCCTGGGGGCCAACTAGCCCTCCTGTTAAATCTACTAAGCCTCACGCAGCTGGATTGCTGAGAGTGGTCCAAGGCCACGTTCCCTTTTTACACCACTCTGCAAGCGTGCCACCTAGTGCACTGCTGCTCGGTGGATGAAGTCCACTTTAGTCCTGAGGTTCTCAGGACACAAGAGGACCTCATCGCCCCACCAGCAGTGCACCAAGAGGTGCGTTTGCAGAGTGGTGCACTGTTCCTAAGGCGGGGTACACAAGTTACCCAACGCCTACAAAAAAGAACAAGAAAAAGAAAAAGAAACCTAGGTAAAATGGGTACCCCCAGGTGACGAAGGAGAACAGGTCTTATCTCCTGTTGCCCTGACACACCCGAAGGATGTCATGCTTCATCATCAGGTATTTTTATTTTTTTATTTTATTTTATTGAATTTGTATTGCGCTCAGCTACCCGTAGAGGGTTTCCCGGCGCCAGGGACAGCCTAAAGAAGAAAGATAGGTAATTGCTGAAAACAGGAGAAGCAGAGAACATTTGACCAACTAAAACAGAAAAGTTTTTAGCTTTTTGCGAAAGGCTAGAAGATTAGTTTCCGTTTTAAGCGTCAGCGGAAGAGCATTCCACATCTTCGGCCCCAAATGGGCAAAAGAGCGGCCTCCCATTTTTGTCAAGCGAATTCTAGGAATTACAAAATTGGCTTGATTTGATGACCTAAGGGAACGATTTGGCTGGTATGGCCGGACAAGATTGTGCAAGTATGTGGGAGCAGAACCCTGACGGATTTTGAACATAAGGCACAAAGTTTTAAAAGCTACACGGTCAGCAATTTTTAACCAATGAAGGTCACATAGGGCTTGTGTTGCAGACATTCTGCGTGGGACATTGCACAGAAGGCGGGCAGCTGAGTTCTGCACAACCTGGAGTATATTCATTGTAGCTCTATCAGCTCCCAGATAGAGCACATTGCCGTAGTCGATACGGGACATTACAAGAGCCTGGACAACAGTTCGACGAGTAGACTCAGGCAGCATCCATAGGATCTTCTGCAACCAGCGTAGAGTGTTAAAGCAGATTGCAGCGACCTTAGTTGCCTGTTGACGCATCGAGAGTTTCTCGTCGATTAGAAAGCCGAGGTTACGAACAACTGGCACGGGGGTAGGCAGTGGACCCATGTCACTAGGCCAATGTCTAGAACCCCACAGATCTTTATGTTTGCCAAGTACGATAACCTCGGTCTTTTCACCATTGAGTTTTAGCAGGTTGGCCTGCATCCAGGCTGCAACCCGAGAAAGGCCGATTTTAAGGGCAGAGGTGTCCTGAGACCTACTGTCAGACAGGGAGAACACGATCTGCGTATCATCTGCATAGGAGTAAATAGACAGACCGGCGTCCTCTACTATCGTGGCAAGGGGTCTGATGTAAATATTGAACAATAAAGGGCTCAATATAGACCCCTGCGGAACGCCATAAGCAGATGAGCAGATCGCCGATTCAGCTTTGGTTGAAAATACCTGAAAGGTGCGCTCATTAAGAAATGAAGCCACCCAGGCAAGCGCAGATCCTGCAACACCAAGGGAGTGAAGGGACTCTAGAAGAATGGAATGCGACACGGTATCAAAAGCCGCGCTTAAATCCAATAGTATAAGCGCAAAGGTCTCACCACTATCAATACCGTGTCGGAGTCGCTCAGTCACCCCCAGGAGTGCGGATTCGGTGGAATAATTGGCGCGAAAGCCTGATTGGGATGGATGGAGATATCCCGTATTTTCAACAAATTCGTTTAGCTGAAAGTTGACATGGCGTTCTAGTATCTTAGAACAAGCTGGCAGCAGGGATATAGGCCTAAAATTGGCCAGGTTAGTAATGTCCATACCAGATTTCTTCTGTAGGGGAACGACCATGGCGTGTTTCCATTCCTGTTCCACCCGAGATTCACTAAGAGAGATGTTAAGTAACCTCATTAGGAATCTACGTGGTTCAAGGTCAAGTTGTTTCAGTATCCTCATAGGGACAGGGTCCCGAGGAGATCCTGACTTAATGCTTTTTAGGCACGACAGGAAGGAAACATCATCAAATAATTTCCAGTTGTGCAGAAACTCAGTAGGAGGGACAGAGACATTACAGCAAGAGCCAGATAGGAAGGGATCAGTAGGGGGCGGAAGGGAAATTAAGGATTGGTGAATGTCCTGAACCTTCGATATAAAAAAGTCCGCAATAGCATTACAATGTTTACCATCCAGAGCTGGCAACACAGGAACAGTGTCAGCACCTGTGAGTTTATTAACAGTAGCAAAAAGAGTCCGAGGACAATTTTGCACTGAAGTAATAGTAGAGGTAATGTAAACTGCCTTGGCCCGTTTACAGTTGGCATGATAGGCTTTTAGCTCATCCTTGTAAATCAGTTTAGAGGGAATGCAATAGAATCTCCTCCACTTCCTCTCCAAGGCTTTACATTTAGCACGTTGGATTTTTAACTCATCCGAGTACCAAGGTGCTGGGGGACGCAAAGATCGAAATTTACTGCCCGAACGGGGGGCATGTACAGATACTGCATCTGTTAGCCACCTAATAATAGGGGCATTCAAATTCTGCTCAATATTATTGAGAGACGGAATAGTCTTCGTCAGATGCAGATTAAAAGTGGCTATATCGATTTTGTCCCATCGATAAGAGGGTTTTGTTTCCTCTACATAAACATTGGTTATATAAAGACCGGGCGGTAACACAAAGTGTACGGCATAATGATCGGACCACACCAGCGGACGTGCCAGATGAGAGCACTCAAATGGAAGAGTGGAAATAACTGGGTCCAAAAGGTGACCGGCAATATGAGTAGCTCCAGTATTACAAAGTGTGAGATTAAAAACCTCTAAATCAGAAAGAAGAGATTTTGTAAGGGGATTATTAACATCGTCTAAATGAATATTTAAATCACCAAGTATGGTGAAATTATTTGATTTCAGGAGTATTGCTGATAGACAATCAACAAGTAAGGGAATCCAAGAAGCAGCATTCCCCGGGGGCCGATAGATTAACAGACCCGAAAGTGTCAAACGGGGATTAATCGTGAGTTTAAACAATGCAGCTTCACTACCTGGGAGATGTAGTGCCTCCAGTTTGCATTGGTATGTGGATTTAAAGATGATAGCAATTCCACCCCCTTTACCTGAGGGTCTATCCTGATGAAGCATAACATAATTAGAAGGAATCGCAGCAGCGATATCCGGACCTGAGCTGGCATGAATCCAGGTCTCGGTCAAGAATAAAACATCAGGAGATTCCTCGATTATGAAATCATGGATGTTTAGATTATTCTTAGGGAGCGATCTACAGTTTAGGCTCCATAAATGGAGCGGGGCGGGAGGGGAAGTACCACCCTTCGTAGGCTTCCGTTTCCCCCTACAGTGCTTAGTATACTGTTGGGTTTTAGAGAGCTGCATTTTGCCAGTAGTAAAGCCGCAGCCGGGGCATAAGAAGTTATGGCACGGCAGAGTGCAGGTAGCGCAATGAGAGGAAGCAGAAGGTCGCAGTAAATAGAGTGCCGCAGATGAATAATACACGCGACTGCCCTGAGTTAACGTACCTGAGGTCACGATGGCAGTGGACAGCCCGTCCTGCAGCCCGTCCTCAGCGCGGACGGGCGCAGACGGGCAGGACTCAGGCACGACTCCGGCTAAGCGAGGGCGACCCATCTGCGCGTCCCGCTGCGCGGTAGAGAAGAGCTTTAAATAGGCACTCCAGGCTCAGCTCGGTCACAAGGGCGTTCCAAAATGGCGCCCGTAGTTGTAGTAGTGATCCCAACCTAAGATGGCCCCCAAGCAGGGCAAACCCCAGGACCCGGACTCGCCGAAAACGGCGATGCGCTTTCCTTTAAATGCGGTGTGAGGGAGGGAGAGATCTTAAGCCCAGCCTGACCCCGCTAAAAACAGGGGGAAAAACGAAATTAAATAAGAAAGCAAATAGCATAAAAGGTGAGTTTAAAATGAGGTAGCGCTAGCAGCAGCGCGAGCGCTAAGCAGCAATACCTATCAGGGCAGAGGTGAAGGAGTAATCGCCTTAAATAGGCACTCCAGGCTCAGCTCGGTCACAAGGGCGTTCCAAAATGGCGCCCGTAGTTGTAGTAGTGATCCCAACCTAAGATGGCCCCCAAGCAGGGCAAACCCCAGGACCCGGACTCGCCGAAAACGGCGATGCGCTTTCCTTTAAATGCGGTGTGAGGGAGGGAGAGATCTTAAGCCCAGCCTGACCCCGCTAAAAACAGGGGGAAAAACGAAATTAAATAAGAAAGCAAATAGCATAAAAGGTGAGTTTAAAAATGAGGTAGCGCTAGCAGCAGCGCGAGCGCTAAGCAGCAATACCTATCAGGGCAGAGGTGAAGGAGTAATCGCCTTAAATAGGCACTCCAGGCTCAGCTCGGTCACAAGGGTGTTCCAAAATGGCGCCCGTAGTTGTAGTAGTGATCCCAACCTAAGATGGCCCCCAAGCAGGGCAAACCCCAGGACCCGGACTCGCCGAAAACGGCGATGCGCTTTCCTTTAAATGCGGTGTGAGGGAGGGAGAGATCTTAAGCCCAGCCTGACCCCGCTAAAAACAGGGGGAAAAACGAAATTAAATAAGAAAGCAAATAGCATAAAAGGTGAGTTTAAAAATGAGGTAGCGCTAGCAGCAGCGCGAGCGCTAAGCAGCAATACCTATCAGCTCCTCGTAGGGCCGCTGTTGCAATTCCCTATGGGTCCCCCGAAGGGTCACTTTATCGGAGATCTTTTTCGGAGAATGCCGGAAGGTGCATGCAGGTGTGTGGGTCCTCTAAGGAGGGTGAAAAAAGTGTGCAGAGTGAAGTTAATTTTTTGAAAGTATTTAAAAAAAGATCAGGGGTTGTTACGAGAAGGTAAGATCAGATCAACCCCCTTTGGTAAAATCTTACCCCACCAAGCACATTGTGCCTGGGTGTAGCAAGTCCACATGTTTTGCGCCTCTATTGCACGAAGGCAATGACATCCTTTAGGGTGTGTGAGGGCAACAGGAGAGAAGACCTGTTCTTCCTCCTCATCTGGTGGTTCCCATTTTACCTAGGTTTCTTTTTCTTTTTCTTGCTCTTTTTTGTAGGCGTTGTATAACTTGCATACCCCGCCTTAGGAAAAGTGTCCTTTTTTGATTTTGAATGTCTTGTTTAAGGAGCGTGGACACTGGACCTTAACTGGCTCCTTGGTCCCCTTCTCTCTTTTGGTTTAATTAGGGATTGTTCCATTGTAATTTGTCAGCTGCAGTTCCCTCAGTGCTGCATCCCACATGATGCACAATTCACTGTCCAGTACACCATAGAAATCCTTGTTGTTGTCAAAGTCTCACAAATGGTTACACTGCATTGGTAATTTTCTTAATAACTGAGGTACCAGTGCAGGAAGTGTGACCACACACTAAATTCTATATATTATTTTTGTTTTTGTACTAGTAATTATTGAACAACAACAGTGCTACATTTCATTAATGTTCTTCTTGCTTCTTTGCTTTTAGGTGCACAAGATGAGGAGACAACATCAGCCATGGTACTCCCAGACAGAAGGACTGCGTCCTATGCATGATGACATGTGACAACAGGCATCTCTTCAACTTGTGAATCTAAGACATGTTCCACTGCGCGCTTCAAGATGACCCAAATAAAGCTACCAGTACCAAGAAAGTCAAAGTTGTTGGTGAGAAAAGAATGCACTGCCACTTACCACCACCGGTATGTCATCCAGTACCTTTTTTTGGGAAACTAAAAATTGCGCCTTTAGCAGCGGTGTCCGGGGAGCAAGTTGGGAGCAGAACTCCTGCATCAGCGCACCCACCCCACAAACCTAGGCTGTAGGCCATGTCTGTCAAAGAGGCAGCCAGTCTAATCACAACAATGCCGACGAGCAATGACGTTGAAATTGACTTATCATTATCGCAAGGTAGTACCCAATCAATGCTGGAAACTTAGATAAGTGGGCAACAGCAGACAAAACCACCACCAATAGTAGTAGTTGCTCCTGAAGTAGGGGCAGTTCAGGAGATCGAGCTTCCTGCTGAGGAAGAAAAGCAAGCCACTATTTCAGAAGATCCATTGTCTTCCAGATCCCCAGCAAGGAAAAGGAGGGTTAGTCCTTCAATTTCTTCTCCATGCCCCCCTTCAGATGATCTAGACACCACTTGGATCCAGCCTCAGTCTGGGAGTGAGACACGCCACGCCCATGAGATGAGGCTAGGCACAGGGAAGGTTCCAGAAAGCCTTAGAGGTATGGAGATAGATATAGAAGAAGAGAATGATGATGAGCTAGTCATCATAGATGTTAGCCCCACCCCAGTGGAGACTGACATTACCCCATCCCAAATTGCTGGGAGGGATGTTGCATGGATGCCACCAACACATAAACCACCAACACCACCTCCAGCTGGCATATTTACAAGTCCCGGCGGCGACCTACATCTACCAGAACCACCTCAGTAGAAGTAGGTACTGCAGAGCGGCAAATGTCACTCAAAACCTAATAGTTCATCCGACATTGCAAGTGGCACCAGCAGCGTGAGAAAGTTGACCTCCCCAGTTTGTGACATATTTTCGGTTAGCCAGAAGGTGGTGAACATTGCTATATGCTCCCTATGTGGAGTAGGTGTTTGTTGGGGTTATTTACTTTATTATTTGTGTGTGTCTGGTTGACCAATCCACCCCCACCATCCTACTCTTTGACACATTTTATTGCCAGATTAGAGTTACAACTGTGTGCAGTGAAGAAGTACTGGCTCGCCCTAAAGCCATTTCCTTCAACCAGACATTTGATGGAGAATACAACCAAATATGTGCCGGCATTGAAAGCTGAGTGATTGTTATTTGTTGTGATGTCAACTTGTGAATTATTGATGATATGTCATCATCATCAATCATGTGTCTGTCAACTCGAGTTGAGATTTGAGGAGAAGAAGAGATGATTCATATGGTTGCAGCAGGCAGTGTGAGACTGGGTGATTGTCATGCTTAATGTTTTAGTGATGATGGTGATTGAGATTCACAATGTTGTGGTGGCCTACTGACGGCTGATCAATACCTTTCCCCTGAAGGGTATTTTTTCCCTTCCCCTTTGAAAGATTGGATAGCGAGAGTTCTTTACCAGGTCCACTCCACATGTCCCCACTGCTTTTTTTTATTGTTTCCTGTTTACTTCTACTCCTCAAAGACTCAGACCTGGCCAGTAACTTAGTTCATGCAAAGATTGCAAATACAAATCTAGTCTACTCTACAGACAAGAAGTGACTTTGTCAAGTCAATCTTTCCCTTCTTGTTGTTCAATAGCAAAATTGTACTAATACAGGCCGATCCATTCCATTGAGTCGAGACTCACTCTGGGCACTGTTGGTATGGAGTTGGGCACCATACTTGGAATCAAAGTCAGACTCAGGAGGATCAGAGATGATGGAAAGATTCAGGGTGTGGGCGTGAGTGTGAGAACTGCCTCCAGAAGAATGTTGGAAGTTTTCAAATTCACTGAAGCCAAAACAATTTGGCTGATGATGACTGTGAGGCGGACTAAAGGTAAACAACATTACCAGACCTACACATGTTTGTGTAGTGGTGGTGAATGTGGTGTGACTGACTGATAGTGTTGATTTGATATTTTACTTATTTGAGAAAATTCTATGTTGCTGACCGTGTGTGTCTGTGCTCAGTGCTGTCTGGATCATATTCAAAGCTAAGTGGAGGTTGGCTGGGGGGGGCTGTTGTAGGAGGTAACTGATGGAAACAGATATTTAGCCATGCTGCCTCTGAAACATAGTCTTCTTGTTGCACTTCTTCATGCAGTTTATCTTTGCTCCTTGATTCTTCAATATCTTTTTTTTCCATCTACCTGCTCTTACCCTACCACATACTGGAAAAACAACTCACACTTACTTACTAAACCGCATCCACCAGGCACCCACGATTAATGGGCAGTCCAAGAGGAATGCAGGGCAGAGAGATGCAACTTCCAATGGAATACTGAATCATTTTTTCTCCTCAATAATTACAACTGTGTTTGTTGTTTATGTTTATGTACCAGACTCCTATAGATATTTTAATTTCATTTGCTATGTTTCAAAGCCCGCTACAAGAACATAATGTAACCTGGGTCTCTCTGGGGGCAGACGGAAAATGAATTTCCCCGTTCTAGTCTAGTAGCACTCATCATCATGCATGCATTTTCTTTTCCTCCCATAACAGATTTATGATGGTCGGTCACCAAGATGAATGGGTTGTGTTTGTCTTTGTCAGACCTTTCCCTCAAATACCTCTTCCTATCCATTTATCAAACCCCTTACCCTCTCCTTCTGAGCTGTGTGATTTATTGGTGTGACTAAATTATATTTACACCATTATTTGATCATTCACTTGGTGGGGCCAATGTGGTGAAAGTAACACCAACTCAAGGAGGACAGGCAGGGTAAAGGATCTTACATTCTGCTCTAAGTATATCTATAGCCCACACTGGCAATATATATATTGAATTGATCACCCATGCACAGACAGTATTCGATATTCAATTTCTTTTCTGAGAAATATAATCCATCATAATTGCCAGCATCATCATCCTTCTAGCACTAAATGTTATGCTTCTCCACTCTACTTCATAGCTCGAATCAACTTCATTTTGTAACTTGTACTAGCCCGCAATTTTGACTATTTTTTATTTTACTTTAGTATTGCTTACCATGTTTTCTTGTTTGGCAGTCTTCTTCTTGTGTGCTACTATTCATACTCTACTCTTTGTTTTGAAAAGCTTGTATATCAAATGGCATTAACTCAGTTTGGAAATTAATTATTTAGTTCCCTGCAATAAATATTCCTCATCCTACAGTTTGAGTTCAGCTCGTTGGGAGTGGAACTTCGCTGCAGAATCTGGTGCTTCTAGTATTCGACTAGTCCACTAGCATGCTCCTACTGTCTACTACTACCACCACCACCACCATGGCACCTTGGGAAAACATCAGCATGCACTAGCGCTTCGCCTAATCACAGGTAAGAGAGATGAAGTATGGGGGATTCATTCAATAATATATGAACTATGGAAATTAATTCACACACCCTGACCCCTTCCTAGTCCATAGAGATTTGAGTTGCAGACTGCATAGACTAGGAGGAGAGACTGAATGTAGCAGGACAAGTGAGGGTACCACATCTATCTGTCGGTGTGTTACACTATCAACACATTTCAAATAATGGCTGAAGCCCTGCAGCAAAGGAAACAGTGGTAAGTAAAAGAGTAACCTCTCCAAAAAAGATGTACATCATATGTAAAAGTATAAATGTATTCCCCCAATAAATACACTAGAAAGAAAGATACCAACAGCACCTGATCCACCACTCTCCCTAACCCCTACCAATGTCCAGTAAAAAGTCAAATTTCCAATAAAAATCCAAATGTGCATAAAAAAAGAACACCCACGTTTTCCCCAACTCCCCCACCCTCTCACCAAGTCCCACCCATCAAAAGATGTAAAAAGGGGCATGAGAGGTTTATCATCTAGCGCCAGTCTAGGAGCTGGATCTTTTGCTCAAGATGATCGAAGAGCTCTTCCATTCTAGCCTCTGGGTGCACCATCAGGAGGAGAATGCAGTGCTGAAAGGTCTTACATGAACAGGGGTGAGCAGCAGTGGTTGACTTGTGGTCGGTGGCTTCCGGGCCACCGGAGGCACTGTGAGGGCCTGACTGGGGCCCAGGGCATTGGAGGATGCATCTGCTGCTTGTCAGGGAAGTACACTGGTCCCAGACTCCACCATACATTATTTTTGCCCAGTGGTTATGCTCCTTGGTTGCTCATGTGTATTTCCCTGCCCCATAAATGCTGCTTCTTCATTCACCTGTATGAGTAGTGTTTATGCGCAGCATGAATGGCCTTGGGTTTAGCAGTGCTCATTTATTCTGGGTAGCAAATGCTTGTTGTTTTCTGCATTGCTTGTTCCATGTGGCAAGCCTTGTGTTCCAGCATGTGGAGGGCCTGGTTTTGCCTCCTGTTTGCAAACACCTGTCCCTTTGCCTATAAATAGACATCCTTGCACATGCCTGTGCTTTGCTTACTTTCAGCATTCCAAGAGCTAAGTTCCCTGCATTTCTTCATGTCTTCAAGTCTTGACCATTTGAACTCAAACTTGAAGTTTCCTTCTGATTAATCTGTGACATTTAAAAAGAGACATACAGTGCTTAAGGAGACTATTTCCTTATTTAATTTTACTATTTGCTCACAATACTTTCAAGAACTGAAAACTAAGAAGCCTGGATATTTCATGAGGCTTTTGTTAGTGACACCTTGAACTACTTCCTTAGTTTATTTAACTCTTTGCTCACAGGACTTTCAAGAACTGAACACTAATAAGACTAGATATTTTATGGAGCTTTTATTAGTGGCATGTTGAACTGTTTCCTTAGTTTATTTAACTCTTTGCTCACAAGACTTTCCAGAACTGACATCTGAGAAGCTTGGATACTTTATTGAGCTTTTACTATTAACATGTTAAACTGAACTCTTTAGTATTTTTATCTATTGTATGATGATACCCTATTAGGATTTTGGCAACTCTGATACAAAGTGTTATTGATATTATTGTCTCTTGTTTTCTGAGTGCATGGATGAATGGTGCCATAGTGTTTTGAGTTTCATTTGTATTTTGTTTATGTTTTGCCTTAATTTACGTTTCTCTTCAAAACTGTATTGTTCCTGAACATTAAACAGTGGAAACAGAAAAACAGGCATTATGTTTCACCAATGAATCAGTATAATCTGAGTTAGCACAAACTGTTCTTTCTTAAGTGCGCATAGTAAACTCCTCAATGCAAATCCTGTGAACAGAGATATTGAGGGCTTGCGGTTATCCCTGTAATAGGTGATTACATTTTATTTATCTTCATGTATTCTATATTCTATGCAATTTTGTGCATGTGTTTGCATGTGTTTGAGTACGGAGAAGTGCATCAGTACTCATCCCCATTGTTTCTTTGACAGAGCATCGCACTATAAATGCTGTAGATTTCTCAGAGACCAAAGATGTGGTACCCGATGGGACAAGGTTGAGTGAAGAAGCACTGTTTGTTTTTCTTTTCTTATTTCTCTCTCACTTCCCCTTCCCTTTTAGAAGTCCTGCCAGTGGATTGTGTTTAATCACAGCAGAGAGGTGTTCCAAGAGGTATTGGGAGCATACATCATTCATCGCCCCTGCACACATCCTGAGATTTCCGGTGAGTGGTCACGCCACATCCTTACACTGCCTCCTCCTCTGCCAGAGCCACCAGCTGCTGTTATTCTGCCCTGATGGCCTCCATCTTCCGTTGCTGGGTCTTGGCTGCTATCTTCTGCTTGGTGGGTTGGGTAGGAGTAGCTACATCAAGAAAGAAAAAGACAATTGTAACCTATACTCTTAGCAAAAGAGTAACACATAAAAATATACACATAAAATTATAGTGGCACAGTAGCACTAGCAGTACATAACATTTTTGGTATCCTCGATTCCTCGGTCCCTAAGATTTGGATGTGATTAGAGTTTCAGGCATTAGGCACTATGGAGTAGCCAATTATTCTTCTTCTCTCTCTTGTTTAGCTAAATTAATCCTTTAGGCATGCCAGCTCATCTTTCACCCTTGACAGACATACTTGTAGTGCAGACTCACATTACTTTACTACTGTCTGCAGGTTGGGCAGCTGTACTACACAATTATCTCTTTTTCTATTATGCCTATACTCTTTTAAATCAATGGCAAATGTGCAATTTCACTTTCACCCTAGCTACTACATCAA
This sequence comes from Lissotriton helveticus, assembly GCF_964261635.1. NCBI lineage: Eukaryota > Metazoa > Chordata > Amphibia > Caudata > Salamandridae > Lissotriton > Lissotriton helveticus. Next base: position 2,034,809,663 of record NC_136059.1, on the reverse strand, counting down.
GGCAGATTATATGATTGATTACTAATATGAACAATCGATGATATATGGCACAACGTCACATGACGTGGGGTACTGCTATTGCAACAACCATGCAGCTGATAGGCCACCCATGGCTGACACTGTTGAAATTACTTCGGTAGGGAGGGAGTGGGCCTTGGACTCAGAGCGAGGCAATTTATGATGGGTGGGTACATACATACATAATATATATGTTGTGCCTGCAAACTACTGTGAGTCAAGGGAGTAGTCTGAAATACAACCTCACACCTTTGAATCAAAAACCTCGAAAAACAAAAAATCCTTGTTTATTCTTTTCGCAGGGATTTTTCCATTGATCATTGCATTGCTCTTCTGGCATTATTGTTATTATTCACCCTTGGAATTGCTACTCTGGCACAGTTACATTTTCTTTTACATTCTCTTCATCCTGTCTTCACCTATGATTGAATACAATCCAGGCATCCATCGATCCATACAAACATGGCTATTACTCTCAATAAACCTTTCACCAACATACATGTGTCATTTAACCACCCATGCATCCTTGTTCTGTTTGAGTTTGACCCATCAAACCCTTGGAGGATTCCTTTCACCCTTACTGTTTCACCCACTAACCAAGGCAGGCATCCTTTCTTTCACCTTTCACCCATCCTTCAACTGCTCATGCATCCTATCATCAACATATATGCATCCTGGACCCGCTTCACTCACACATCCTTCTCTGCCAGTCATATATTACATACCACCCATCCTTCCATTCTTCTTTCCCTTTTTCATCAACCCATCAAGGTCTGACTCTTTGACTTCTTCATGAAACTTTATCTGCTGAGTTGAATAGAAGAGCCATTAGTTACTCAACTCCCGCTAATACTAAGTAAAGGGTGTCTTCTTCAACTGTTCACAACTAAGCCTCAAACAGTACAGTGTACAGTGTATACCCTTGCAGTGAGTGTATAAAGTTGATTGTCAATAAGCAAGGAATATGATTTACCAGCACCCGCCACTGCTGCAGGTTCACTCACTGCACCTGCTCCCCCCTTGCTGGTGTCACCTTACCCACTGGCACCAGCACTGCTGGTCATTACACCTAGAAAAAACTTTACACATTTTTTAGATGCCATATATGCCTACCTCAATGTATTAATTCTTATTAGCAAGTTTGAAAATACAATACATACACCACACACATCACTACAATTCAGGTACACAGACTAGAGTAGACAGTATGTTCTGTTGAGAATAATAAACTGTCCGGTTGGGCATTTTGTTGGTGGCAGTTTTTGAAAAGCCTCTCAGGAAGAGGACAACCGAAAGGCCTGGACTCAGTGGCTAGAGATTATTGGTGAATCTGAGTTTTTAAAAAGAAAAAGAGTTGCCAATTGGACCTACAATTGGACATAAGGTCTTCTTGGTTACAAAATGTAATGGTGCCATCCTCCTCTTCATCCTCATACTTCCTTCCGGCAGTGATACGCCGCAACCATTTCATCAACAACTGCTGCTAATACTAATAGCAGGCTAAGACGAGAAGAAGAGTAGACACAACTTTGGGGTGTCCAACGTGATCATCATTTACTGATTGAGAATGATAAAGTAAAAGAAAGCCTTCTCATCTCAACAAACATGTTTAGAATATCCTACTTGGGCATGCAATCTGCTCTGTAATGAGGAGATAAGAATTTAGAAACAGATAGATTGAACAGGATTTGGGAAAAAATTAAATTAGGAAACAGAATTAATATAGTTCAGAATAAGGAGCGGTAAAAGTTATTGAATTATATATTATTATTAACAACAGGAGGACTTACTGGGACCATCAAAGCCTTCTGATTGGGAGCATTCGTGACCCTGTGAGACACCTCCAGCTCCAGCACCCGCCTCGGAAGTACTCATGTTCTGGCCCCTGGATGCTAATGATCATATAAGACATAATTAAAGTGACGAAAAATGATTGGTGTTAAATAAATATTAAATAATCTCTCCCAAAAGAATTTTTGACAGGAAATAGCAATTTCAATAACATTGACCTTTATTATATCAGAATGAATGTAGTAGTAGTAGACTAGTATCGCGGTCGTAGACCATCCTATCTTTATTATTCCACAGTTCCATTCTGATTCCTGAATCATAAACCTACCTAGCCCACCTATTCCAAAGACTTTGGAATGAATTGCAAAACAATTATATTTGCTGCTAAGTTCTGATCTCATTTGCAATCATCACAAGCTCCTCTGACAGGCCAATTCACTAGGTCTGCATTTAGTCTAAATGCATGTATGGACTCATGCATATTACATACACCAAATTTGTTGATTGCTATTTACTCACAATAAGACCTACAAAAAAGTTTCTTCTAAGGAGTCAAGGACTGAAGTGAGAGGATGCTGGCCGCTAAATTACTAACTAATACTAAGTAACTAACTAACTACAATTATCTCAGTGACAGGACAAAGGAAAGGAGTTTCTCTAGTCTGCATTACCTAACTAAACTAAGTTCACTTACCTAATAAGTTATGATTAGGTAGCGCCAAGCATCTGTCTAGAATAATAATCAGATAATATAAGATGTTTAAATGTAACTTACCTGCATGTGAGCAGCAGCATTCTTGCTATTTAGGGAAAAAAATAATATTTGGAATAACACAGAACACACAATAATAATTATAATTAGCTACTCACCAAGCCCTGTGACCTCAACACGTAGCAGGTCAAGCAGGCCCTGCTCTCGGTCCAGGATATCGGACCACTGGTGCATCTGTTGGTTATGGTTGCGCTGGACCCGAGAGCAGCATTACACTGCCCGGCCACCCTTGCCACTGCTGCTAGCACTACCAGACCCAGGCCTGCGCCTGCTGCTAGGGTGGCGGGAAGGTGGCAATGCTCAAAAAAACAAGTGCTGCCACCTCCACATCTGAAAACAAGGCCCGGGGCTGTACCTCTTCTGGGTGCCGCCTTCCGCAAGGAAGGCGACTCCTCTTTGCCTGGGTCGCACTCTCTGCCATGATACTGGGGTGAGTGGGGGCAGAAAAGAAAATATAGAAAGTAAAAAAGGAAGAAAGGAGAAGAAGAAAGGAAGTAAAATAAAAGTTTGAAATAAGGTAATACATAAAAACAGTATCAACCGCAGTTATTAACACAAAAAGTAGAAGCAACACAAAATATACACTTAAGAAGACACAGGGAATGATAATAAATAAAAAAGATCAGAAATTTTTTTGGGGAGAAAGAAAGATTGAAAAGATTAAGGCAGTATTGAAGTAGGCCCCAGCACGTTAACAGAGAGAAGAAAGCAAGATTGCGAGCCCATGCATGAACGCATGGTGCAGTTTGTGCAATATTTTGCCCTTAACATGCAATCCGCATTGCCGTATGGCAGAAACATCACTCAAATGGGTGGAACAAGCAACTCCGCCCGCTCGCAGAACTCCGCGTTGCACGGCAGAGTTTTTTTACCTCTTCGGGGTGTTCTGCGTAGTGCCGTATGTAAACTCCACCCAGTCTTAGAGGTGATGCTTCTCCACTCAAACGATCGTTTTTTAATGTACGAATATCTGAAATACTTGACTTCTGAGCTAATTTATAAAACGCCCACCTGGTGCTAAAATGTAAATATGCAAAATGAAATGATTTTGCATTTTAATGAACCAATGTAATACATGTTATCAATGTAAGGACAAAAGTAGTACCAAATATATTTTCGTCTTTTGTTAGGGACTTTCATTGCTAGGGTTAAACAAATTGAATCTTCCAGATGCATAATCACTCAGATCTACGTTTCATTTTTGTGAGTAAATTTTCTCAGGCACTAGCCAGGAAACAGCTAAACCAGGGTTCATGTGCATACTAATAATGCCATGGAGTGGAATGACACAGTGGTATCTTTCCCTTACTTTCCATAGTCGTATCCTCACAAATGAAGAACTTTAAAGATGTAAGGGGACTTGGCAAAAGGCAGCGCATCTTCTATTCTTGATGCTACCCTTTCCTTGAAATATTTTGAGAAAAGATATTTAAATGGCACACTTTTTGTATGCTCCCTAGTTATAATTCGCAATATATATGCAATGTTAAAAAAGACTCACAATTCGAACTGCCACTGAAAAATGTATAACTGCACAGGACCCTTATTGAAATCATCAAATAAGTAACGGCTGAAGAAATCTGACGCAAAGCACCTCCTATCTGTATTCGTGTGTGTGTGGATGACATGAGCTCTAACAGACAACTAAATATAGCTTGATCTAAAAAGAAGCAGTGGGAAAGCAAAAAGGTATTGGCTTTAATGTGCACAACTACTCTGTGCATGTCTGTGCATGCCCGTGTTACCATTTTTAAGTCAGACGTTTTGGCTTTGCCAGTGCTTGTTTATATTTCTGCCCTTCATTAACAGTACGGTCTGGTGTGTTTAGTCTTTTGCATGGCAACGACAGCACGAGCAGACACACACAGTCTCACACGATTTCCCATGTAACGACATTCATATTTTCAGAACCTAGAAAAATACAACATAAATATGCACTGCAATATAGGAATATTATCATTGGTTAAAGAGGTTTCTAATATTAAAATGCTAATCCATTAAATAAGGAGCACGTTTTAGGACAATGCATTGTTCAATCCTGGAATTATGACAGTTAACTGACACTAAACTATCAGCATAGCATACGGGATGCATTCAGTTTGCCATATTTGATATCTCTGTTCTAATATCCATGGCTTTGTCTTCTGCTTATACATTCAGACATAACAGAAGGAAACCAAGCACGAATGCTGCTAAGTGGCAGATAGCCTCTTGATAATAATAACTGCCAGCAGATGTGATGAAAAACAGCTCACACTCTGGAATGTACTGATAAGCTTTCAAGAAGCCAAGGCTTGCTTAAAATGCAAATTAGCATTTATATTATGCAAAAAGAGAATTCTGTGCATGGAAGGTGTTTGTGCTTGGGAGAAAGGGACCACTGTGTCAAGCTGTCTGAAAACCGTTTGAAATCAGACAACCTCATTAATAAATCAGCATCAACTGCAACTTAACAGGCCAATGATTATTTGGTATTAAATCTTAAGGCAAAAGTACACAACCAACGTATAAAGCTCCCCCGCATGCAAAACAAATTTGGCCATTTACTATTTCTGGTGAAAAATTTTCTTTACCATTGTTAGAACTAAACAATAGGGAATTACATAGTCTGTACATAGAAATTAAGAAATTCTGTGATACTTAAGCTCATAAACCTTAATTGCTTGTGTACCAATCCTCTGTAATATGATGAGAAATGAAATCATTATCAATGCAAACACTATGACAAAGTACAAAACCTGTTTTCTCATATAAAATGTCTATTAGTGAAATGCAACAGTTTCTGGCAGGTGGATAGGACCATTTTCACCTAAAATGATTTACTCTTTACCAGCTCCAGTTGTTATTGCTTAGTTAGTGTGACAAAGTAGTTTTTTAGTTTGAGGGCTTGGTGTCCATCACAAGTAGAAAAGTCACTATCTTGTGTTTAATGTATTCATAAGTCCCCAGAAAATTAAAAAAGTGGAAAACAAAATACAACAAAAGTTCCACTCCAATTGAGACAGAGTAAAATGTAATAAACAAAATCACATAAAAATGTCATAAATCCAATAAGGGAAACCAATGGTAGACCATGGTCGTAGTAGAATGGAACACAGGCACAATTTCAGACGAACCACAATTCCAAATCCCAGGTTTTCGGGAGTCGTAGAAGACCAGTTAGATACAACCAAGGGACCCAAGACATCAGGAACAGCACTTGATGGCTAAGACTCACTCTACCAGAGGGCCCCAGCAGAGTCCGGATCAAATGCAGTTAGTGCTGGTCAGGTAGACACTGCAGGAAAACAGGCCTGTTGTAGATTTTTGTACCCCTGTAACCAAGCAGGAGGCAAACCAATTCAACCTGGTAAGCCACCTCTTTGCCCTGGGTACAAGAGGGAGCATGTCTATTCCTTCAGAGCTCCACCCTGGTCATAGACAGTAGGTTCAGTCATCTTCTGTTCTTCCTCAAGTCCAGCAATGTTTTAAAGAAGGTGTCTTGGGGTGCCATATTTATGGCTGACACTAGTTTCTTGTTGAAGGTGCCTCTTAGCCCCTCCATAACCAAGAGAGCAAACAATCCCAGGAGTAACCCTACCCATTTTACAGTCCCTGTGGGCCTATTGCAAAATATCCAGTTGTGTCACTCTGACTTAATCCACGATAAAGAAAACCCTTCTCCCCATAAGCAGATCCTGTGTGCCACCTAGAGGTTTGGCCAGGGTAATGAGCAGTCTCCCTCTCCTTGGTCACTCCACAACGCTTCAGGTGGCAGCCTTTCCCCTATTGGGTTTGGTGCCTCCTCAGCTGATATAAAAAAAGAGAGGGCATGTTCAGGTGTGAGCTACATTTTCTTGTGACAGTGAAGGGCCCTTTGAAGTAAATTAAATTCCTGGGCACAGCCCAACTGGTCTTCCTACCAATGCAACAAAAAAACCTCCCCACATCCAGTCCATTGTCCATACTCTGGAGCAGTTGTCACTCATTATGTCCATTGGTCATCTGGGTGCCATTCAAGGTTAATGAGAATAAGCCTCCAGGAACTTCAGGAAGGAAAAAGGAAATGTTTAGCAGCAATATTGCTTACCTTGATGTCACACTTTACCTAACAAATTGGAAACTATGCAGCAAAATTCACAGGAAACCAACTGCAAGTAACAGCACCCTGCATGTAAACAGTTTCAACACCAAAGCAAATCTTAAACTAAAACAACTACTGACATTCACCAGTTATAGTTAACTTAAATAACTCTCACTATGCTATGCGTATTGCCTCACATATTACATCATTTACAACAGGTTATTGGACATCATTGATAACATCACTGATGACATCTGAAATTATCTCATTGATGACACCACTGTGCATGGCGTGGTTGTAAGTTTTAATTAGAACAATGTATAGCATCACAGAATTTTCACTGAACTTACGGAATTAAATTCCTGCATTTTAAAAGCTCCAGTTTACATTTTTATTGATAACACTAGTCGAGAACTCTTTAATGTTTGTATGTGTATATAAATCCACAGGTGAAAAATATATTCTAATAAGAATCTTCGGATTTTTCACAGGTTTCAACATGCCTCTCAAAGAGCCCTCAGACTGTTTGAAATGCACATCAGAAACTCACAGTCATTTTGATCAGGCTCAATCATGTTTAAATGAAAGTCTGCTTGCACTTAAAATTTAAATCTTATCTAAAGTGTGCACCCATTAACTTTTCCCATATTGAATCAGGCGTGTTTTAATTACTGCACTGTTTCTATTTCGTACATGAGCCCTTTACAACCTACTTTGTTTTTTTAATGATCCAGTGTTTTATAGAGCTATTTGAGGAGTAGTAGCTTGGATGACGTGATCAGTGATATCATCAATGATATCATTTAACTTGTCATGAGTTATGTGATATGTGAGGTCATAGACAGTGCTTGGCAGGTGTGCAAGTCACAGTTAGCTCACTTTTGGTTTTTAAATGTTAGTTTTTGTATTATTTCAGTGAATTTCCAGATTGTTTTCAAGCTAAAAAGATCTTATTACATTACCTAGCTATAACACCTATTTATCCTTTTTTCAGTGAAAATACACACATATATACCAGTGAAATTCAGCAGTTATAGTTACACTTCACATATTAAATCACTCATGACATTGCCGGTGACATCACTGATGCATCTGTGCAGTCGAAAGTTTCAGCATCAGACTCCTATACCATGCAGGTGCTGCACCGATATCAAGCAGCGCTGTGCGTCAGCATAGAACTGCGCAGTCCATCGAGGCAATGTCGCTGATCCGCTCCTGCGTTGGCATGCAAGGGCAATGCATCAGTTCTGATTAACCAAACTTCATCACTGGGTTGATACAGCTGCATAAACAGCTGCAGAACCCACTTCTGCAGCCAAGGACTGGAGGAGGCACATCAGGCAAGGATAGGACTCACAGAGGGCAGAGTCTAGCAGCACCAGCAGAATTGCAGGAAGTACTTTATGACCCTTAGACTTCAGAAGACAAAAGACAATCTAGCAAGCCCTTGGAGTTACTCTTGGTTCAAGTGAGATGGGCCCAGTCCTTATTCTCCACAGGGCAGAGATCAGCAGGCCGCAGTGTCAGTTCAGCAAAGCAGTGAAGCAGTTCCTTAGACCAGTCAGTCATGCAGAGTGGCAATCCTGGTAGAACAGCAGTCCTTATTCCTGTCAGAGTTCTTCACAGGTCCAGTATTGTACTACTAGGCCTAAAATAAGATGTGGAACCCTCTTTTAAGATATACCTTGAACTACTAGCGTTTTTTCCTAATACCACATAGACTCATGTCAGGAATTTGGATTTCCCTTCGGGCAGCTGTTCAAGCAGTAAACATTGGAAGGGAATTTTGATTTTTGACCAGTCAAAGTTTCTGTACTTTAAAAAAAACACTTTAAATGAAAGATTAAGAGGGCCTTGGATCCATTTGGTTACTGAGATCCACTCACTATCTGCCACTTCAAATGTACAGGTGTAAATATAGTAGCACCTTTCTCTATTCTCTCTTCAGGCACATAAGTATAGCGTGAAAGGGGGCCTTAGTCACAAGGTGCATTAGACACGTTAAGTGGCTCACTGCTTCCTTGTGAATAAGACGAAGCCCTTATCTCCACCAAAACGTCAGAAAAAGTGGCGTGGTCGCGCGGGGGGATTGTAAATATGCCCTGTTATTTTTGTTTCATCACATATTCAATGCCAAAACACAATACAAGAATTAACCGGCTAATAATATATTTATAAGCCACTGTGGTTCAGCATACCAGAGAATGCAGTTAAATGAATGACATTGAGAGTATCGTTTTAGTAATTTAATGCCCCTGTTAAGTGACTCTCTTGCCATTTTCCAAAATATTAAGACATTAAGCTCCATTTTCATGAATATCTGGCACATTGACGTGTTTGTCACTTGTTCTGTCCCATTCCCTGCCCTTTCAAAGGTGTCAGCAGGCAGACTGTAATTCCTTGTCTCATAAATCTCATAAATTCACCAGTACTTTGCTTCTCTTCTTTCTTGATAATGTTTTCACATATATACTGGTTCTTTTTACCAATAGTCAACGCTTTCAGCACATTTGAGGGACGTTTAATTCTATCTATTTCTTTCTCCTTTGCTCAAATAATTAGGCGCATATCTGTTTGCATTACTCTTTTATTGCTATTTGTGGCATTTCAACCATTTCAGATACTTCGTGAATTGAATAGACCCGAGGGAAATGCAGTTTCTTTTTAGAGGAATGTTCTGATTTACATATTTCACCAAAGGCTGGACAAATTCTGTGTCTCAGACCACAACAAGAATCAGTTTAACTAGGATTTCCAGCTTATATTTGTAAGTATGGATGTACTATCATCATTTTTAAGTTTTACGTAAAACCAAGATTGTTTTCCCTAGGTCTTTCTGCTTCAAGTGAAAAAAGCTTAGACTAGGAATGGCATGTTGGCTTCTTTCTGATAATCAGTGCTGACATCCAGCATATGGAACTATTTGAACCTATTTGCAGTTTATACTTTTCCTTTTCCTATTTCTCTTGACGGTGTATTATATGGTGGGATTGCATGCATCTTCTACCATTTGTAGCAGTTATTAACTCAGTAGAGTGCGCATATGTCTTTCAACAAGAATGGTGTCCTCAGACTCTTTATATAATCTGTCCAGAAAGGTACTTATATGCTCGATGTGGTGGCAGCAGCATAGACGACTGTCAGTTTCCTCAAAGGCCATGCATTTTCAGTGTATTATAATTTCTGGCCTGAATCAAACAGCGAATATAGGATCTGTGTTTGGAAACTCCAACTGGAGGAAAAAATAACTGTTGCACATGCACAACTCTATTCATAAACCCTCTCTATATTGCCTTTTCACAAGTATGCACTAGCTCAGCTGCATCGTATGGTGGGTGTGTTCATGATTCACAAAAGTGTGTACCTGTTTCTGTGGCCTTCTTGGCTTCCAGATAGCACTATTTCAGTGCAGAGTAACTGACAATTCATACAAGGGAAAACGCTATTGCTTGCTTGCATTGTGCACCTCCTTCCTCCCATTCAGGCGATGTAAAATCTGTAAGCATTGGTAAATAGATTCTCATGTCTATATCATACCTATAAATACAATAACATCAATTCAATTTATCTCATGTGCGCCTTATTTACCTATCTAGAGACAAGCTGAAAAGAAGTGAAGACCAGATAAGGTCGGTTAGTGGTAAAAGGAGAGTTTATTCGCACAACCTGAAGAGTCAAATTCCCAGCTCCTCGCCAGAGCAGCAACATCCCTGGCAGGAAGCTTTTGCATTCAAAATCAATGCAACGTTCCACATGTATATCATGAAATAGGTGGAAATCTCACGCATGAGGCTCACTGGGCCATAAAAGTGTACAATGCAAAACAAATAAGTACTTTAAAATATTATAAATCCAAATCTCAGCTCATGACAATAAGTAACAGTCATACAGCATCAGTTGTCAGAAAAGCTACCACAGTGCTCAGACAACAGACAGATGAACAAAAACCTTGCAGAAAAGCCCTTAGGAGTGGCCTTGTTAGTGGTCTGCTATGTCACCTGGGTTATCTGAGTTAAATATCAAATATATAAAAACAATCAACGTAGAGATAAAAAGCACAACAATAAATATACAAAAATCCATTAAATACCCACTTAAAATTCATAAAACATCACATATAAACAGAAGACCGCTTAATGGCGTGTTCAATATATATGGCAGCAGAAAAGGAGATCTTGGGACAGGCCTATCTCGTTATTTGAGAAGCTAAAATTAGGACCAATTTTCTATAGATGCACAAACATCTTCTGGAGGCATGTGAGAAAAAAGTCTCTCAGGCACGTGAGAAAAAAAGTCTCTCATACTGAATAAAACATGGGCTTCCAACACCAGCAGCAGTCTGCAGTTTCAGTTTCACTGCAGAGTTCTGGTGAACAACTAGAACGTTAACATTCTATATTCATGACAAATGTGAGACACACTTACAATCCATGTTGCTAGAATCAGAGCGGCAGAATTGAAAACATTTCCTTCAGAAGTAACAGCAGTAAATGAACAAAATGAGGGCTTCATTTTTGTGTAGAAATTATGGTTAGTGCTCTAGAAAACATGTTCTGTAAATTCTCAAACATCTTCCTCATCCATGTCAGAAATGAAGACTGGCATGCTGAGTAAAACATGTATTTGCAATGCCTGCGCCTGTTTGTCAGTTGATTCCTCAGTACACTACTGTAGCTTCATGACAGAGTCAAAAAGAACAACTAGAGTGTTAACATTCTCTATTCAAGATAAAAATGAGGCACTCAAGAAAATCGTTTTGTTGGAATAGGAACTGTATAATTTAAAGCCTTTGCTGTGGGACATGCTGAAGTACATTAACATTGAGGTGTAAATACAGTTATGAAACTAGGTGTTTAATATAATTGTGAGGGTGCAAATGAGATTTTAGTCTTTTGAGACAAATTTTATATATATATATATATATATATATTCACTGAAAAAACCATAGGTTATAGACCATATATAGTTAGGAATTAGCATTTAAAAAACCTTATTTTACTCACACAAAACCATTGAAATTCCATATATAGTTAGTTGCACTAACTATATATCGCGCACCCGCAATCCACTGCTGATGATGTCACATATTACATCATTCATGACATGGACAGTGACATCACTGATGACATCACTGATGACATCTCAAATGACATCACTGATGACATCACTGATGACATCTCATTTGACATCAATGACCACATCACTGATGATATCATTCATGTGACAATGCAATGCATCTCCTCACATTTTAATATAACCTCTGTTTCACCCAGTGTTAAATACAGAGTATAATTTTTGAAACCATTGACACACCAATACTAGTTACTACATACGCACTCACTGATTCCTACGTCTACACACACATTCACTCATTCACCCATACAATCATTCATACATACAATCACTCATCTTTACAACACTATCATATGCACTCATACACCTATACAGACACTCACACTCTGCCACTCATCCATGGAGTTACTCACACACCTAGTCAGTCCTGTAAAGAATCAATCACACTTCCATTTTCTTGTCTATACAGTTAAACATAGAGCACCTTACATTTTCAAACATATACTAACACATACTTACTTTCTTATACAATCATTGATACAAGTACACATTGATCTGCAGATAGTCACACACCTCCCAGCCAGCCACACACACACTCAGTCTCCCATACAAATACTTGGACAATCAATCAATAACCCATATAGTTAATCATATAGCTACTGATCAACACATGCAGCAGTTTACAGAACAACAGACATAATGATGCACAAATTAAGACAGTTTAGTCACTAACCCATGCACTCAGTGAGACACATTTAATCACTCACTCATACATTCAGTCATGCACCTACTAAATCCTTCGTCCAGACACTTATACATCTACTCATTCTTCAATATGTAAAACATATTTAACTTTACAGAAACAAACAGTCACTGGATGATGTCATCAGTGATGTCATCAGTGATGTCATTTGAGATGTCATCAGTGATATCATCAGTGATGTCACTGACCATGTCATGAATGATGTAATATGTGACATCATCAGCAGTGGATTGCGGGTGCGCGATATATAGTTAGTGCAACTAACTATATATGGAATTTCAATGGTTTTGTGTGAGTAAAATAAGGTTTTTTAAATGCTAATTCCTAACTATATATGGTCTATAACCTATGGTTTTTTCAGTGAATTTTCAAGGTTTTGTAAATGCTAATTCCTAACTATATATGGTCTATAACCTATGGTTTTTTCAGTGAATTTCAATGGTTTTTTAATAGCAAATATCATAAGCTGTCGAATGTCAAGTACGTGGTAAGTGAAAACATTTTCATGTTTATGCACACTGATCTGCTTTGAATGGTGCCCCCCCCCTCATTTCTATTAGGAGTACTCTCTCTTTGCACATAGTGAAGGGTAGTTAACGCAGGCCTTTGCCCCCGTTGTAATACGTCGTGCCTGCTTCTCTCTCAATTTGATTGATTGTTATCCAAGTATTTACTGTTTTAGAATTGGTTCTCTTTGGTTCATTCTCTATTTACAAACAAACACAGAGTCGCAATACCCTGTTTAGTCTTCGCAGATAACGAAAAATCGTGTAAAAAAAAAAGAAAAGGAATCGAGCAAAATCAGTAGGCCACTAATGGGATCTCTTTTTGACCTCGCTAAAATAGAAACATTAGGAACAACCCCTCATGACAAATACAAAACTAGTGAGATGAACTGAACTCCACACAATGATGGCTGCAAAACAGCTTGGCTCCGCCACCCACCCCGCCCAAAATAACGATAAAGAGCGGCTGCCATGATTGGTTGCGGAATGGCCACAACGGAGCTACGAAATGGTGCTGCTCTCATGCTAACCCCAGCTTCAGTCTGAATATCCAGAAACACTGTAGACTACCAATTCGATCAGTTCCGGTAGCGCCCCAATGTAACCCGGTAGAGAAGAACTAGCCCTCCCCTCTTTGACTGATGGTTCTTGTTGCCTGTCCCTTCTGTTGTCATTTAACAGAACTGTTAGAAGCGGCTGTCTCTAGTTGGCAGAGGTATACACTTCTGACAAATAGGGACACACCTTTTTCTAGTCAGGGCAAGGAGATCACACACTTAGATAACCCCTGCTCACCCCCTTGGTAGCTTGGCAAAGCAGACAGGCTTATCTCAGAGGCAGTGCGTTAAGCATTTATGACCACATACAGTAATAAAGTGAATACACTACAAATGGACACGACACAGTAGTATTATAAAAATAAGTATTTTTATATAAGGCTTAGCACAAGACCAAATAACGACAAAAATATACCACAATCTTAATAAATACTCTTGGAAGGAAAAATAATAGTTCAAGCACGGTTTCTTCTTAGCACAAAGTCTTTAGTATCAAAAGCAACTCTTCTTCTCTAAAACACAGTTCTTGGCAACAATGTAACCCACACGGGAGTCACACGACGTCGAGGCAAAGTTAATCCAAAGGTTCGGCGTCGACCGCGAGGAGCGCTACGTCGAGCCCGGAGTCGCACAGACCCCAACAACACAGTACCTTGGAAAAGTGAAGCACTCGAGGATCAGCGGCGTCGAGATGTCCGGCGTCGCGTCTTCGGCGTCGATCGGGCCTCGGAGTCGGGGCGATCTGCAGCGGCGTCGACCGAAGTCAGGCGGGAGCAGCGCTCACGGGAGGAAGCAGGATACGGCGTCGTCGATGTCGATGTTGCAAGGGTGAGCAGCGCTCACGGCGTCGAGAGGGCTCGAAGTCGATGCGATCAGCGGCGGTGCAGACACGAGGTCACTTGGAGCTGGAGCCGAACTCACTGCTCACTGGCGTTGCTGCTGGCGTCGATCGGGCCCGGCGGCCGGCGTCGAGGAAGCGGGACACTGGAGACGTTACTCACAATGTCGAGCTGGATTCGGCGGCGTCCGTCGGCGTCGAGATTGCTGGGTTCTTTCAGAGGTGCTGGATTCACAAACTCCAGCAAATAGCACTTTAAGCAGATGAAGTCCTTTAGCCCTGTGACTTCAACAGGAGACTGGCACTCTTCCAGCCCTTGGAGATTTTCTCAGCAAAGAGTGAGAGTACACATACAGTTCCTCTCTCCTGGTTCCTTGGCAAAAATAAAGAAGCAATGCAGGATTCCCCCAACGAACAGCACTCTGGCAGAAGGGGTAGGCAGTCCTTAGATCAGCAGGCTTCTTGTCCTTGGTTCAGGTTTCCTTGTCAGAAGTGATCTGAATTCTGGGTTCAGGGGTCCTTCTCTTATACCCCTTTTTGGCTTTGATCCCTTTGTCCATGCAGGGGAATTTCCCCCCATCTGGGTTTGTTGTGGGTGTTGCCAGGCCGAAGCACCTGGCCTATTCACTGGGCAGGGCAGAGTCCTCAGCCGCTCAGCAGGAGCGGAGCCAGCATTGTCACTGGCAGGGGCAGGGCCATCAGCTGCCCGGCAGGAGGCGGGCCAGGAAAGTCCCAGGCAAGCACAGAGTCATCAGTCGCCTGGCAGGGGGGCGGAGCCAACATTGTATCAGGCAGGGCAGGCTATCAAGAGCTACTCTCCCCTACTCTCAATGCAAATGCCCCACTCATCCCACACTGACTCATTCAGACTCTCTGGAGCCACCCAGCTCCTGTCACACGCACACCAGAACCAGCAGAGACCGGTAGACAGTTAGACAAGAAAATAGCTACTTTCTAAAAGTGCTATTTTCAAACACAGAGTCCAAAAACCATCCACACAAACGGATGCGTTATTAAACCCTGAGTTCAGGGATACCAAACTCGACATTGCACCATGCTCTCCGAGCCCGCTAGGATTATAGCATTAATAATCCTGGCAGCCCATTCTAACTGATGGAGAGCAGGTTACCTTACAATAGTGAAAAACGACTATGGCTGTAATTCACTATTAGGACATGCCAACCTTGTCAGGCTTGTCCTACCTTATGCTTACAATGCACCCTGCCCGTGGGCCTACCATAGGGGTGACTAACATGAAGTTAAGGGAAGGTTTAGGGACTGGCAAGTAGGTGTACTTGCGCAGTCCTCGTGACAGTCAGACTGCACGTGGTCTAGCAATGGTAGACCTTCAGGCATACTTTTACTAGGCCGCTCTTGTGGGTGGCACAACATGTGCTGCAAGCCCACTAGCAGCATTTGGATTTACAAGCCCTGGCACTCCTGGTGCACTCTACTAGGGACTGACAGTAAACCAAATAAGCCAAACATGGAAGTCAATCAATACAGCAATTTCACATAGGGAGCACTTGCACTGTGGCACTGATCAGCAGTGGCACAGTGCCCAAAGCATATACCAGCAAAAAAACATCGTAAACAGAGGAGGCAAACAGAAAAAATGGAGGAGAGACTCATGCCAATGATGCCAGGTCTAACACGTGTCCCCTCCAGCTGAAATGTGGGGAGAACTACCCTTACCCTAGGGAGTCCTCATCACTAAGGCGGAAAAATCTGGACAGACCATCAGCATTGGCGTGATCTGTGCCAGGGCGGTGTTCCACCGTGAAGTCCATCCCCTGTAGGGAAATGGACCACCTCAACAGCTTTGGATTCTCACCCCTCATCTGCATCAACCATCTGAGGGGCCTGTGGTCGGTCTGAACCCGGAAGTGAGTCCCAAACAGGTAGGGTCTCAGCTTCTTCAGCGCCCAGACCACAGCAAATGCTTCTCTTTCTATCGCACTCCACCTCTGTTCCCTGGGAAGTAACCTCCTGCTGATGAAGGCTACAGGTAAGTCTCGGCCCTCTTCATTCACCTGAGCTAGAACAGCCCCCACGCCATGCTCTGAAGCGTCCGTCTGGACAACAAATTCTTTAGAAAAGTCGGGTGCCTGGAGTATGGGTGCTGTGCACATTGCAGTTTTCAGGGTGTCAAAGGCCGTCTGACAGGCGTCAGTCCAGTTCACAAGTCGTGGCTGCTTCCTGGAAGTCAGCGAAGTCAAGGGGTGCACAATGTTACCATAATCCTTGACAAACCTCCTGTAGTAACCCGTGAGACCCAAGAAGGCTCTCACCTGAGTCTGGGTTTTGGGCGGTGCCCATGCCAGGATGGTATCAATCTTGGGTTGCAGGGGGGCCACCTTGCCGCTCCCTACTTGGTGCCCCAAGTACACCACTGAACCCTGCCCAATCTGGCACTTACTGGCTTTGATTGTGAGGCCTGCTCTGCGCAGGGCCAACAACACTTCCTGGAGGTGGCACAAGTGTTCCTCCCAGCTGGCGCTGAACACTGTGATGTCGTCCAGGTAGGCGGCACTGAAATCCTCCAGTCCAGCCAAGACCTGGTTGACCAACCTCTGGAAGGTGGCAGGGGCATTCTTCATCCCAAAGGGCATAACCCGGAACTGGTAGTGCCCATCTGGTGTGGAGAATGCTGACCTCTCTTTTGCCCCGTCAGTCAAGGCGATCTGCCAGTACCCAGACGTTAGATCAAACGTACTAAGGTACCGGGCAGCCCCTAACCGATCGATGAGCTCATCAGCTCTGGGGATGGGGTGCGCGTCAGTCTTGGTGACTGAATTGAGTCCTCGGTAATCCACACAGAACCGAAGTTCTGGTGAAGCACCAGGCGCTGCAGCTTTTGGGACCAAGACCACGGGGCTGGCCCAAGGACTGCTAGAGGACTCAACCACCCCTAGGGCAAACATCTTGGAGACCTCCTCCTTGATGTATGCTCTGACCTTGTCAGTCACTCTGTAAGCCTTGTGCTTCACAGGAGTGCTGTCCCCGGTGTCTACATCATGGACACACCACTGAGTGACACCAGGGATCAAGGAGAACAGATCAGGGAATTGTCCCAACAATTGGCGACAATCCTGCTGCTGTTCAGGGGTCAGTGTGTCAGAGAGGACAACACCATCCACTGACCCATCTTGCTCTTTTGCATACAGGAGGTCAGGAAGAGGCTCACTCTCCTCCTCCATTCCAGCATCTGTAGCTAGGAGCATGCCCACTTCGGACCTTTCTAAGTGGGGCTTCAAACGGTTGACATGCAGGACCCGCAAGGGGTTCCTGGGAGACTTTAAGTCCACCATGTAGGTAACATCGCTCTTTTTCTCCACAACCTCAAATGGTCCAGTCCACCTGGCCTTGAGCGCACAAGGTTCCACAGGGGACATGACCCAAACTTTCTGTCCAGGCTGAAGCTCTACCAGAGTGGCCTTCTGGTCGTACCACCGCTTCATCTCCTCCTGGCTGGCCTCCAGATTTGCCTGAGCAAGATCTCTGAAGCGCCTAGTCTGGTTCCTAAAGGCCAGCATGTAACTGTATACATCCTGGGGAGGTTTCCTGGGAGATTGCTCCCAGCCTTCTTTGACCAGACTCAAAGGTCCTCTTACCGGGTGACCATACAAAAGCTCAAAGGGGCTGAACCCTAGAGACTTCTGTGGCACCTTGTGGAAAAGTAAATTTTGCCATGTTCTGTGTCCCTACGTGTCATCCATAATATGTTATGTGTGCATGATTAAATATGCATATGCATTCCCCATGTCTGATTAATGACGCAATTACAGTTGTGTCCACCTCTAGTATGCCAGTTTCCAGTCCTCGTGAATACTACGAATATCAGGCCTATGTAAAGCTACGTTGCCACGTTTCTCAGTGTGCACGTTATTCTATTATAAAGTCCCCGTTTCTAGGCCTCAAAAGGGCCTGGACACCAGATTCAGCTCCTGTCTCCTGAAGCCTCGCTGAGGAGGGATACAGCCCCCACCTGTATCCTCGACCCTTCACTTACTTCCTGCCTCGCAGTGCCCGGCCCAGCCTGGCTCAGTCTCTGAGTCTGCCAAGAATATGTTATGATTCCAGTTATCAGTTCAGTCCTCCTTCTCTGCATTCCTAAGCTACTGAACTGCATCAATAGTTTCCGTCATTGTCTAGCCTTCACGTCTCCACGTTAGAGAAATACTGCATTTAATGGTCATTTCATATTCTTCATATTCTTCATCACGCACTACATGTAGAATAATGCATGGTCCAGTCTTAGAATCAAGTTAGCCTTTCCTCTCTTGACTTATAGTTTATATCAACATGTTCTCTAAACATCAGATACTAGATACTGTTTAGGTACATGTCGCCCTGACTCTCCAGACTTCAGTCTCTGCTCCTAGCACAGAGTTCATAGCCCCAGCTTCTCCTAGTGATACGTCATTGCCAGTTTGCGCGCACCATTAGGTTAGAGGTCCCGGCTCCTCAGGTAGCCCCCTCCATGGTTTCCGCCCCATTCATGACATATTCTGTTACGTTTGCATCACATGTCTATGTATACGCCCAGTTACACCTACTTTTGTCCTTATCTTTCGCGACTGCTACGCGTCACGCCTTCTGCTCCACCCACTGCTACGCCTACTGCAATGTAATGCTATGTGTTTGCGTTATGTATATATGCTCATGTATTGTTATTGAAAGTCAGCGCGCTCATCCCAGATCCAGCCCCAGCAGCTGCTGGGCCCTGTCACCCTGTCATCCTATTCCTATGCAGGTTGTCCTGTTCCTGTCCTTATGCTGTATTAAACCTGCAAAACTCCTACTACCTCGAATCTTGACTCTTATTTATTGAGCTATCTGTTATGATATATGTCTAGTCAAAAATAGGGTATTATTTATTTATTTACCACATAATGGCGCCCGAACAGGGACTTGCCCTTTCCCCACGCGTCGGTGAAGCCACGCCGACCCCCTGACCCTCTGCAGTCGTGACGGAACTCTTCTGCGCAGTGGCAGATATTTCTGCTCAAGTATCCCTCAGGCCCACGGAGGAGACGGAGGAGGCGGTCCAGCATCCAGACGAGACGGTGGAGGAACGCGGCGAGTCCCGACCAGAGCCCAAGCCAAGAGTCCAAGGTCCGAGGTATCCGGAGGTCCACCCGTAACTGAAGTCCGAAGTCCGAAGTTCGTCGTCGTAGCAGTACAGTCCAGTCTGAGGCCTTCCGTTCTTGCTGCCCGGTGAGTACCGTTACTGGGGTGGTATCTAGACAGGGTCAATTTAATTGACTCTGGTCTGTGGGTTGGTGGTACACAGTCCCACAAACGAAGTGTCCACTTCGGTGGATGCGGGTCCTGACGTGTCTCTTTATGAGACCGGTAAGTTTCGTACTGTTTCAGCAGTGCATCTAGTTTCTGTTCTAGTCAGTTCTGTTCTCGAGAAAATTTATGTGTCTGTTCTCGGTATTTCCAGGGAGTATTCTGTTCGAACTGTTATTTTAAATGTTTTTTCATGTATTTTAATGTCGTGGTATGAATGGGGAATAAGTATCGTGTTCATTGTGTATTGTATTGTGTCCAGATTACAGTTCAGTCATGCCCATATTTTCCAAGTTACGTCAGTTAAAAACTAGAAAGGGTCTGCTGGAAGCAGCAGTTCCCGTCCCGCCCAGGGACAGTCCAGGTCACTTTATGTATCAGAAGCATGGCATAAGCGCCATATTGTATCTAGATTTATGGGTAGAGTATACCAAACAGTTAGAAGAAAAGTATAGATGGCCCGTATCGGGTACATGGGATGCTGAGTGCATCATGCGAGTAGAAGAGGCATTATGGAAAAAGAAAGCCAGACAGTCACAGAAAGATGCCATCGAGTTATGGCGCAAAGAAGCTCATAAAAGAACTGAAAAAGAAATCAGAAAGTCAGAATTAAGTAGAGAATCCTTAGAGCGAGCCCAAGAAAAAGAATTAATCGAGATAGGTGAACAAGTCAAAGCCGAACAGTCAGACAGACAGAGGCATGCCCTTATTAAGGGTATGTACCCTCTTCTTGCCAAGGGCTTGCCAAAAGCGACCCCAGAGGCATCCAGTAATTTCCCGCCACCACTAGTTCCGACCAAGCCGCGTCACAAACCGACCGCAGCTGATATTTTTATTTCGTCCTATCTGGACGACACAGTCCCTGAATATGCAGATCCTGTTCGCGCTCCGCCAGTCCCTGTAAATCAGGCACATCCTGCTCCTCCAGACACCGGGGCACCCCATGCAGTACCTGCTACGGTACCCCCGGTCCAGCCAGCATTTCAATTTCCCGCTCCGCCACGAAGAATATCAGTCGACGATTCTAGTCTAGGGGCCGCAGGAGGAGGTCCTCCTCAAACCCCGCCGCCACGCAAGCGTTTATCAGCACTCGAATTACATGCTCAAGCATCACAGCGTACTCCCAAGAGTAATAAGTCTGTTGCAGAAATCAGGCAAGCCCTTGGCGAATGTGCCTATGACCCAGTCCCAGGCGAGAATAATATGGTTTTATATTCAGTACGCGTAAGGAGGGTGACCGAGTATCTAGTCACCCTACCCAATATGAAAGAAGATCTAGACAGAATATATCGTTTCATCCGTACAGGGGATGATCCAGAAAGTATTAGTGATGCCATGTCTCAAAGGAAAGCTGAGATCCAGCGTATGATATTAAAGTTTTTAATTAACTGTCTAATAAGAGAACAAGATTACCCGTCTAAAGATCAGGCTGAAATGAAAACCCTGACAAAGTGGAGTGATAATATAGCCGAGGGTAAGCACAATACCATTAGTGCCATGGAGAGTATGTACAAGAAAATCCGTAGAGAAATAATAAAGATACACGAACAACGTAAAGCAGCACAAGTAAGCGAGAAAGAAAGTAACTCTGATCCTGAAGAGGAAGACGACGAGAATACCGCCAGAATAGCGTATGTAGGAAAATCTAGATTTCCAGATCGCCATTTACGCCTAGAACACAAGTCAATTTTCCATCATTCAGTACCAGAACAAGGTTCCCTAGAACAAGTATTCCAAGCTACCGATCACATTCTGAAATCACGAATCGGTTACAGTGAGTTAAGTACCATGCATGAACAAGAACTAGCCCGATCAGCAGTCCGATGGATTACTGATTCTACCACTTTTCCAGACGAAATAGTGGCACAAATGTTTCTGAAATTGCCCCCAGCCGAACAGCGACTGGTGGGTATGTATATGATCCAGCACCTCATTACTCTGTATGAGGGTCAGCACTCTGATCCAGGTCCGTTACACGATGTCCTGAACGAGTTACTCCAGTATAGATGGAAAGGTCTAGGTACCGACTTAATTAGTGTCATTCTAGAACAGCGCCACAAATATAGAACGTTTCTGAACCCGCATTTTGTTCATGTCTCACCCCCAGAAAGTAAACCATTTTACATGGAAAGACAGAACCCGTTACGAGAAGTGCATCCAGTTAAGACAGAGGACGGTGAAATGCAACGAGTGTTTGTTTACACCCCAATTACAAAGATGGAACTCCTCGAAATGAAGAAATTAATTCCCTGTCATGACAAAGATCCAGCAGGGTTCCATAGAGAATTAAAAGACATGCTCCGTATGGGAGAATACACTTACCCAGATATCATTAAAATGTTAAAGGTCCTGTTGCCCGCAGGGGTGTATGAAAAGCTAAAGGAAAAAGAATGGGAGGTGGGAGAGAAAAAGATAGATTGGACAGTTCTAGAAGCTGAAGACAAGGCACGAGTACCAGGTACTGGTCTAGGAGAGAAATGTAAAGAATTACCAGAATTATTGATTCAAGTTTTACCCAGATTATTGACAACTAGAAAAGAAGACTGGGATGCAATCTCAGCCTGTAAACAGAAACAAGAGGAAGATATTAGTGATTTTTATTCTAGGTTTGAAAAATGCTTTAGCATCAATAGTGGCCTCAAGACAAGTAGCGAGTCATACCCTCACCTTTTTGTTACTAAATTAGTCGAGAATTCAAGTCCACAAGTTAAAAATCGAGTTTTGAAAGTCGAAAGTACCTGGCAAGCTAATACCCCGTCCCAGATGCTCCAGATGCTCCAGTACCACCAGAATAGAATCAGGGAAGAGCAAGAACACGAAGGGAAAACGTATGAAAGACACGAAAATGAAAGTATTAGTTGCACAATCCGTTCCTCAAGACAGTCAGAAGAGGGGTCCGAATCAAGCCAGTCATCCTGCAGCTCCCGTTAAAGGGAACTGCAATTATTGTAAACAGCCAGGTCATTTTATAAATGAGTGTGCAGTTCTGAAACACAACATAGCTACTGGTAAGACAAAAGAAAGACCACGTCCGCCTAGACAAGAGCAAGTTTCACAGACTCCTCAGCCACAGAATGCACAACAGACAGTTATCGTACCGCAGCCTATTGCTGCAACACAGCATGTCACACAGCAGATGTACCAGTATGCACAGTCTGAGTATCCAGAGTACCAGCAGTATTCATGAAACAGCCTAGAGAGGGAGGTAGGCTTGCCTCTCATCGAGATACCTGTAGATCAAGAAGGTCCCTATGTTCACAGTCAAGTATTAGGGAAAGACAGAAAGTTTTTGATTGATACAGGGGCAAGTAGGACCACAATTAGTCATGCCGAAGTTCCAGGGGCTCCGCTCTCAGGCTCAAGAAATGTTTCCCTTGGATTTTCAGGAAAACCTATCGTAAATGAGATTTCAAAGCCAGTTACTCTAGAAGTAGGTCCATTGTCCCGTACTACTGATCTGTTACTTACTAAGTCATGTCCAGAAAACCTATTGGGCATTAAAACACTGAAAGAGTTAGGTGCAGTTATATGCTGTTCCCCAGAGGGAATACGATTGTTCCTACGTGACTTTAAGGGTCACTATGTATTACGAGATTTTGATTCAAGACTGTCTAATGTTCCGCAGCATTTATGGGCGCAAGGTCCAACTGATGTAGGTTACATGCAAATCACACCCTATCGTGTGACTCTCAAGCCAGGTGTAGTGTTACCACGAATCAGACAGTACAGATTGCCACCCGAGGCTGTAGCAGCCTTATCCAAAATTATTGACGAGCTCATCGCTCAAGGAGTAGTTGTAGAAACTGACTCCAATGTATGTAATTCTCCGATCATTCCAGTCATGAAACGTACTGATCCAAATGCACCCCCGTATATCGATTAGTGATTGATCTACGAGAGCTTAATAAATGTATTATTCCTCAGTACCCAGTTGTCCCAGACATCTCTTCCCTATTATTGGCCATTGATTCCGAAGCCACGTTCTTCACTGTTATAGACCTCAAGAACGCATTTTTTAGTGTTCCTATTCATCCAGACAGCCAGTTTCTTTTCGGATTTTGTTTAAATGGTAGGAGCTATATGTTCACACGCGCTCCTCAAGGTTTCACAGAAAGTCCTAGTATTTACAGTCAAGCACTTAAGAGACAATTAGACAACATTCACATGCCAACTGACACTGCCCTGCTCCAGTATGTCGATGATCTACTGATCACAGCCCGTTCCGAACGTGACTGCGAGCGAGCATCACTTACAGTCCTGTATTTCCTAGCCGAGATGGGGCACAAGGTGTCCCCTTCTAAGCTTCAATTCTGTGTCCAGCAAGTGGTATACTTAGGACACTTACTGTCCAAGAGGGGTAGGCAGTTGACACCAGACCGTATCCAGTTAATAGCGAGTCTTCCTCAGCCCAAGACCCAGAAGGAGGTACGTGCTTTTATCGGCCTTACTTCTTATTGTAGACAATGGATTCCTCAGTATGCATTTCTAGCCAAGCCACTGATACAGTTAACGACACAGGAGGCAGCCGCATCGACTGTTCTCCCTTGGACATCTGAACATACACTGAGTTTCAACGAGTTAAAGAAAGCTTTATGCCAAGCTCCAGTTCTAGCCACACCGAACTACAGTAAGCCTTTTACACTTTTCGTTACTGAACGTGAAGGTACAGCATTATCTGTTCTCACACAAGATCAAGCAGGACAATACAAGCCCTGTGCTTATTTTTCGAGCACATTAGATCCTGTAGCCCAGGCTTTGCCTGCGTGCCTCAAGTCAGTTGCAGCCACAGCCCTAGCTATCAGACAAAGTGATTCCATAGTCTTAGGACATACCTTGACAGTACAAGTTCCACATTCTGTGGAAGTTCTTTTAAACCGAACACAAACTCAGCACTTGACAATTGCACGTTTAACAGGTTATGAATTGACACTGTTCCAGCCACACATAGAAATCAGACGCTGCAACATTTTAAATCCTGCTACACTGTTACCATCAGTTACTTCGAATCCTGACCCACATGACTGTGTGGAAGTAGTTAACATTACGACAAAGCCAAGACAAGATCTGACAGATACTCCGTTACCAGACCCCGACCTGACACTTTATGTGGATGGTTCATGTATGAGAACTAGTACAGGAGAACTAGTAGCCGCGTATGCAGTGACTACTGACACTAAAGTTATTGAGACACACCGTATTGATACTCTGTCCGCTCAAGCAGCAGAGCTAGTTGCTCTGACACAAGCCTGCATACACGCCAAGAACCTGAAAGTTAATGTTTACACAGATTCACGCTACGCATTTGGAGTTGTACACGACTTCGGAGTGCTCTGGCAGGAGAGAGGTTTCATGACTTCTCATGGAACCAAGATTCAGCATGGTCTCCTTATTCAAGCTCTGTTAGATGCAATACATTTACCGACATCTATTGCTATCATGAAATGCAAAGCACATACGAAAGTTACTGACATCATTTCCCAGGGTAACGATCTAGCAGATCGCACAGCCAAGCTTACAGCCCAGACTCCAGACATTCCAGTTAACATGACACATACTCCAGATCCGACTACATGTATGACAGTTAAGGACCCTACTCAAGATGTCATAGATATCCAGTTACATGCTACTCCCGATGAAATCAAGAAATGGTCCGAACAAGGAGGGGTCCAGACAGATCAAGGATGGGTAACGAAGGGTAGAACCACATGGTTTCTCCCCGACTCTATGGTTCAAGTCATTATCAACACCGCACATAGTCCAGCACATTTAGGAGAAAAAGCTATGTTAGATAGTATCCAGAACATTTGGTTTAACAAGCATTTACGAGCTGCAGCTAAGCAGAAAGTCCGTACCTGTATGATATGTTGTCAGTTTAATCCAGGTAAAAGTGTCCCGGTGGAACAAGGTGGTTTCCAGCCCCCTGACCACCCTTTTGAAGTCCTCCAGATGGATTATATTCAGATGGAGCGATGTCGAGGTTTCAAGTATGTCCTTGTAGTGTATGCGCTTTGTCCAGGTGGACAGAAGCATATCCAGTCCCAGATTACACAGCCGCGACCACTGCCAAGCAGTTGGTTCGTGAATTCTTCCCCCGTTATGGACTCCCTAGAGTCATATATTCTGACAACGGCCAGCCATTCTCCTCAGAACTCATGAAGCACGTTTCCCTTTTGTTAGGGTACCAGTGGAAGTTTCATTGTGTACGCCATCCTGAAGCAGCCGGTCTCGTTGAGAGACATAATCAAACCCTGAAAATCCGCATCGCCAAAGTCTGTCAAGAAAAAGGTGTGGACTGGCTAGTAGCTCTGCCAGTCGCTTTATTTTATATGCGCATGGTCGCACATTCCAGATCAGGTCTGTCCCCGTATGAGGTCGTATTCGGCCACCCCCCTAATATGTGGGGTACTCCTAGACCCCGAAGTATTACCGATGTTTCAAGTAATATGCTGACAGATTACCTAGCTTCCTTGATGTCTGCCCTCAACTCATGTCGTTCACAGGTTGCCGCCGCATTTCCAGACAATACCGAGGTGGCACCGCATGAAATCGTCCCAGGATCCATGGTGATGGTCCGCAACTTTGACAGATCAAGTCCGCTGGAGCCTCGTTGGAAAGAGCCCCGACAGGTCCTCCTCACCACCCGTACAGCCGTGAAGTTGGAAGGACGCAAAGGCTGGGTGCACCTTTCTCATATTAAACTTTTTAATGGACTGAAACCCGTCTTGAAAAACATTTCCCAGGATTTGAAGGATTGCCAAAATATTGTTCTCAAGGACTGTCCCGCAAATGACATTGATTCAAAACCCCCCCTGTTAGAGAAAACTCCGCAGCAGGAGTATAAACAGAAACTACGGTCTAGTAAAATAAGTCAGCCAGTTTGATTGTCTAAGTCCTCCCCTAGGTGAAACGGTTAGACTGTTTCTGACATGTATAAAATAGACCCCCATAGTGAGAGAGTTAGTCAAAACTCAATCCGATGTATCGTTTTTCTATGTTTCATATTGTTTTCCAGCCTTATGATTTCCTGCACCAGTTATGCATTTTACCTATGTTTCCCAGTTTCACATGTAAATAAGTCTGCTAATGCTACAGTAGAGCACACGTTTAGTGATCTGCCCCCTCATGAACTGTCCTACCGCCTCGCTATGCGTAATAACTCATTTATCCGCATGTTACATTACTCACACCAGACCAGCAATGCCACTAATTGTTGGGTGTGTGGTCGACTCCCCCCTTTCCAGACCCCGAAGGGAGTTCTGCCACTTTTTCCTTATCCATTCTCACATAATGGTTCGTGTGGAGCATGGTCCACGTTGACGTCATCCTCAACAGATATGTCTTTTCTTAACAGTACATGTTTCCCAGACAAGCAAGGTCTCCCTCACCGAACAGGTTTAGATCTAGAAAATGAAGTGTATAATTTAGGTAATTATTCGTCGAATTTCATGGTCTTGAATGTTCAGTCTGATACTACTCCAGACTTACCTGCTATTTCAGTACTACCAGTCAAAGGCGAATTATGTGTCCGAAATAATGGTTCCGTACATGTAGGACATAGTGATTGTACTACTGTTGTCAATTATAGTGACAGTGGGAAATCTATTTTCAAAGCTTCACGTCATTCATATTTTATTTGTGGTCAGACCGCATATATTCGTCTGCCCCTCGATTGGGAGGGAACCTGTTACATTGCCTTCCTACTGCCACCAGTTTTCCTAGCCCCACCTGATTATCATAGAAATACACATCTAGTACACATTAGACATAGAAGGGAGTCCCCAATTGTCGATTATACTGAAACTGCTCTAGAACAATATACCGATTTCAATAAAGGTTTCTTCTTCTTTATAGGACCTATCCAGAATAGTAAACTAATCCGTAGGTTAACCAGAACCCTTGAAGCTGTAATAAATGAGACTGCCTCTGCTCTAGGTAACTTAACTGAAGAGCAATCTGCTATGAGGTTTGTCGTTTTGCAAAATCGTCTCGTCCTTGACGTCATACTGGCCGATAGGGGCGGGGCCTGTAGAGTCATCGGATCTAGTTGCTGCATTTTCATTCCAGATAACGCGCCGTCTGTTTATTCAGCTATAACCAGACTCCATAAAATTGCCCATCTGATACACCAAGATCCAGGCACCTGGACATGGTCCGGTTGGTTCTGGAATATAATTTCCGCATGGGGATGGAAAATATTGTCCTTTCTAGGTATTGCAGTAGCGATCATATTCAGCTGCTGCCTCTGTATACAATGTGGCCCTGCGATTTGCGGCATTTGTGCTACCTCTTGTATTCCTAGTCCCAAGCCCAGTTCTAAATCCCGTTCCAGGATAATTCGAGACGAGCAAATGATACTGTATGAAATGATAGATGGTATCATGAATATTGATGTTTCCTGATGGAAACGTAGTGACAAGGAGGGAATGTGGAAAAGTAAATTTTGCCATGTTCTGTGTCCCTACGTGTCATCCATAATATGTTATGTGTGCATGATTAAATATGCATATGCATTCCCCATGTCTGATTAATGACGCAATTACAGTTGTGTCCACCTCTAGTATGCCAGTTTCCAGTCCTCGTGAATACTACGAATATCAGGCCTATGTAAAGCTACGTTGCCACGTTTCTCAGTGTGCACGTTATTCTATTATAAAGTCCCCGTTTCTAGGCCTCAAAAGGGCCTGGACACCAGATTCAGCTCCTGTCTCCTGAAGCCTCGCTGAGGAGGGATACAGCCCCCACCTGTATCCTCGACCCTTCACTTACTTCCTGCCTCGCAGTGCCCGGCCCAGCCTGGCTCAGTCTCTGAGTCTGCCAAGAATATGTTATGATTCCAGTTATCAGTTCAGTCCTCCTTCTCTGCATTCCTAAGCTACTGAACTGCATCAATAGTTTCCGTCATTGTCTAGCCTTCACGTCTCCACGTTAGAGAAATACTGCATTTAATGGTCATTTCATATTCTTCATATTCTTCATCACGCACTACATGTAGAATAATGCATGGTCCAGTCTTAGAATCAAGTTAGCCTTTCCTCTCTTGACTTATAGTTTATATCAACATGTTCTCTAAACATCAGATACTAGATACTGTTTAGGTACATGTCGCCCTGACTCTCCAGACTTCAGTCTCTGCTCCTAGCACAGAGTTCATAGCCCCAGCTTCTCCTAGTGATACGTCATTGCCAGTTTGCGCGCACCATTAGGTTAGAGGTCCCGGCTCCTCAGGTAGCCCCCTCCATGGTTTCCGCCCCATTCATGACATATTCTGTTACGTTTGCAACACATGTCTATGTATACGCCCAGTTACACCTACTTTTGTCCTTATCTTTCGCGACTGCTACGCGTCACGCCTTCTGCTCCACCCACTGCTACGCCTACTGCAATGTAATGCTATGTGTTTGCGTTATGTATATATGCTCATGTATTGTTATTGAAAGTCAGCGCGCTCATCCCAGATCCAGCCCCAGCAGCTGCTGGGCCCTGTCACCCTGTCATCCTATTCCTATGCAGGTTGTCCTGTTCCTGTCCTTATGCTGTATTAAACCTGCAAAACTCCTACTACCTCGAATCTTGACTCTTATTTATTGAGCTATCTGTTATGATATATGTCTAGTCAAAAATAGGGTATTATTTATTTATTTACCACAACCTCACGGTAAGCAAACAACAGGCATGGCAAGAGGACGTCCCATTTACGCCTCATTGGTTCTTCCAGACCCATAATCATGCCTTTAAGGGTACGGTTGAATCTTTCAACCAACCCATTACCTTGAGGGTGGTAAGGAGTGGTGAACTTATAAGTTACCCCACACTCCTTCCACAGAGACTTCATATAGTTGGAAATGAAGTTGGTGCCCCGGTCTGACACCACCTCTCTGGGGAACCCCATTCGGGAGAAAACACCCATCAGTGCCCGTCCCACCACGGGGGCAGTCACCGTTCTGAGAGGGATGGCCTCCGGGTACCGTGTGGCATGGTCCACCAAGACCAGGATGAACCTGTTGCCCAGGGCTGTCTTGGGGTCCAGTGGCCCAACAATGTCAATCCCCACCCGGTCAAAGGGGGTACTGACCACGGGAAAAGGTTGGAGGGGAGCCTTCTGCTTCCGCCCGCTTTTCCCACTTGCCTGGCAAGTTTGACAGGTCTTGCACTGGATGTCTACATCCCTTCGCATCTGAGGCCAATAGAAATGGGTGACAAGCCTGTCATAGGTCTTGTCCTGCCCCAGATGTCCAGCTAAAGGAACGTCATGAGCCAAACCCAGTAGGAAGGCTCTGAAGCGCTGGGGTACCACCAGCACACGGGCTGACCCAGGCTCAGCAGCCTTAGGCTCGCTATACAGGAGGTCGTTCTCCCAGTAAACAAAATGTGACCCTGACTGATCACCTGAGGTTTGGGCTGAGGCCTGCTGCCTCATACCCACAAGAGAAGGGCACACTTTCTGTTCTGCACAGAATTCTTCCCTGGAGGGACCACCATCCTGCTGCCAATGGGTCAGCTCGGGCAGGTCTCCCAGTTCAGCCACTTGTTCACCTGTGGGTTCCAGGGCATACCCCTCAAGGTCTGCCTCCTCCTGGACCACGGGAACTACGGGGGACGGTTTCCCGCGCCCCCTGCCTCTTCTCTTCACAGCTGGGTCCTGGGCCATATTTTCAGGCTCCAGAACCCCATCAACACCCTTACTTGCTGTCATGGATCGAGTGGTTGCACACACCCACGCTGGCACACCCAACATTTTCAAATGTGTCTCCCTCTCCACCTTAGCCCAAGAGGAGTCTTCTAAATCATTGCCAAGGAGACAATCAACAGGCATGGCGGGCCTTACAGCAACTTGAAGAGTACCTGAAACTCCCCCCCATTCAAAGGAAACTTGAGCTACCTCACACTCTCTCTGGGAGTTGTCAGCAGCTATCACAGGGTAGAATGCGTGGGGAACAACCTGCTCTCTGGACACCAAGTGACACTTGACAGCTGTCACACTCGCTCCGGTGTCTCTGAGAGCTTCCACTCTATGGCCATTAATGGTCACCCACTGCCTATATTTTTTAGTGTTACTAGGCAGAGGGGGTGGCGGGACCAATTCCATGTCTCCTAGGGAGACCAGGGACATCTCTGCGGGACCCTCCCCACCATGGGCAACCATCTCCTCCCCTCCCAGAGCTACACTAGCCAACTGACGGTGGGCGGCACGGGGTGGTGCACCGGGTGGTGCACTAGAGTTCTTCAAGGGACACTGAGGATCATAAAAACGGTGTCCCACCTGCTTACAAGCGAAGCAAGCCATGGGGCCCCTACGACCAGGTTTACCTGTCGGGGCCTCTGATTTCTTATCTGGGGGAGGCTGGGAACCCTTCCCTTGGTTCCCTTGGGGATTACTTTGGGGCCCTTTCTGGGACTCCTTCTGTTTACCCTTGTCCCCCCCACTCTTCTGCTGGGGACCCTGCCCACCTTTGGCTGAGTCTCCCACTGGACCCTTGTGGACCCTGGTACTGACCCAGCGGTCCGCCTCTTCAGCAAGTTTTCTAGGGTTAGATATCTTGCTATCAATAAGGTGCTGGCGCAGCTCTGGAAAACAGTTATTAGACAAGTGCTCCCAAGCAAACAAATCATAAAGAGCATCATAACTTTCCACTTTGCTGCCCTTTACCCAACCATCCATGGCTCTGCAAAAATATGACACATACTCCACCCACGTGGTACCAGGCAACTTCTTACATTCTCTAAAGGCCTGTCTGTACTTTTCTGGGGTTAGGCCATACCTTAACATTAAAGCATCTTTCATATGAGCATAAGACGTCCTATTCTCAACAGGCATGTCTAACAGGGTATCTCTTCCCTCATTCACAAAGCGACCCCACACCCCGCTCCCCAATCTTTCTCAGGGACCCGGTGGGCCAACAATGCTAACTCATATGCTTTAAACCATTGACCAATATCCTCATTCTTCTGAAAATCTTTGATCACATCTTTGGGAAAATAAAACCTACTTTCTGCAGGCACAGATGGGACGCTGCCACCAGAGGGATTCAATTCTAACTTTTTAGCTTGGAGCTCCAACTCCCTCAACTTGGTATCACGCTCAAAAGCTAACTTCTCTCTTTCAAACTCTAATCTTTTGATCTCCAAATCAGCTTCTCTCCTGCCTCTTGCATTCTCTATCTCCAACTGCCCATTTATCTTAAGTTTTGCCATTTCCATGTTGTAGGCTCGCTCCTTCGCCCTTTCTTCTCTTTCTTCAGGGGAAAGACCTTTGGAGGAAACACTGCTGCCAGGAGGGGATACAGGCCCAGTCACGGGCACTTCCTCCTCCCCTTCCTCTGTCGGTACCACCACCGGATCAGAGGGGTCTCTGGCCGCTAACCAGGCCTGCAATGCTTTAAAATAATCTCCTTTCTTGGAGAGGCCTGGAGTAGGGACTTTCAATTGCTTGCAAAAGTGTTTCAGCTCCTGTAACTTGTAATCCTTTATCTTGCTTCTATCAAACTCCTCCACAACAGCAACAGGGGCAGTGACTCCGGCGTCACTCATGGTCAAAACTGGCAGTTTCAAAAATCAAGCTTCAGGAAATTGGAGAACAAAAATAGAATCCTACCAAAACAGATTGTGGCTGCGCTATGGTCTGCTTTCACTATGTAGCGCACACTAATCACTGCACATGGGTCATAAATGCAAAGTTCAAAATCCCACCGCTGACCCACCAATGTTAGAAGCGGCTGTCTCTAGTTGGCAGAGGTATACACTTCTGACAAATAGGGACACACCTTTTTCTAGTCAGGGCAAGGAGATCACACACTTAGATAACCCCTGCTCACCCCCTTGGTAGCTTGGCAAAGCAGACAGGCTTATCTCAGAGGCAGTGCGTTAAGCATTTATGACCACATACAGTAATAAAGTGAATACACTACAAATGGACACGACACAGTAGTATTATAAAAATAAGTATTTTTATATAAGGCTTAGCACAAGACCAAATAACGACAAAAATATACCACAATCTTAATAAATACTCTTGGAAGGAAAAATAATAGTTCAAGCACGGTTTCTTCTTAGCACAAAGTCTTTAGTATCAAAAGCAACTCTTCTTCTCTAAAACACAGTTCTTGGCAACAATGTAACCCACATGGGAGTCACACGACGTCGAGGCAAAGTTAATCCAAAGGTTCGGCGTCGACCGCGAGGAGCGCTACGTCGAGCCCGGAGTCGCACAGACCCCAACAACACAGTACCTTGGAAAAGTGAAGCACTCGAGGATCAGCGGCGTCGAGATGTCCGGCGTCGCGTCTTCGGCGTCGATCGGGCCTCGGAGTCGGGGCGATCTGCAGCGGCGTCGACCGAAGTCAGGCGGGAGCAGCGCTCACGGGAGGAAGCAGGATACGGCGTCGTCGATGTCGATGTTGCAAGGGTGAGCAGCGCTCACGGCGTCGAGAGGGCTCGAAGTCGATGCGATCAGCGGCGGTGCAGACACGAGGTCACTTGGAGCTGGAGCCGAACTCACTGCTCACTGGCGTTGCTGCTGGCGTCGATCGGGCCCGGCGGCCGGCGTCGAGGAAGCGGGACACTGGAGCCGTTACTCACAATGTCGAGCTGGATTCGGCGGCGTCCGTCGGCGTCGAGATTGCTGGGTTCTTTCAGAGGTGCTGGATTCACAAACTCCAGCAAATAGCACTTTAAGCAGATGAAGTCCTTTAGCCCTGTGACTTCAACAGGAGACTGGCACTCTTCCAGCCCTTGGAGATTTTCTCAGCAAAGAGTGAGAGTACACACACAGTTCCTCTCTCCTGGTTCCTTGGCAAAAATAAAGAAGCAATGCAGGATTCCCCCAACGAACAGCACTCTGGCAGAAGGGGTAGGCAGTCCTTAGATCAGCAGGCTTCTTGTCCTTGGTTCAGGTTTCCTTGTCAGAAGTGATCTGAATTCTGGGTTCAGGGGTCCTTCTCTTATACCCCTTTTTGGCTTTGATCCCTTTGTCCATGCAGGGGAATTTCCCCCCATCTGGGTTTGTTGTGGGTGTTGCCAGGCCGAAGCACCTGGCCTATTCACTGGGCAGGGCAGAGTCCTCAGCCGCTCAGCAGGAGCGGAGCCAGCATTGTCACTGGCAGGGGCAGGGCCATCAGCTGCCCGGCAGGAGGCGGGCCAGGAAAGTCCCAGGCAAGCACAGAGTCATCAGTCGCCTGGCAGGGGGGCGGAGCCAACATTGTATCAGTCAGGGCAGGCTATCAAGAGCTACTCTCCCCTACTCTCAATGCAAATGCCCCACTCATCCCACACTGACTCATTCAGACTCTCTGGAGCCACCCAGCTCCTGTCACACGCACACCAGAACCAGCAGAGACCGGTAGACAGTTAGACAAGAAAATAGCTACTTTCTAAAAGTGCTATTTTCAAACACAGAGTCCAAAAACCATCCACACAAACGGATGCGTTATTAAACCCTGAGTTCAGGGATACCAAACTCGACATTGCACCATGCTCTCCGAGCCCGCTAGGATTATAGCATTAATAATCCTGGCAGCCCATTCTAACTGATGGAGAGCAGGTTACCTTACAATAGTGAAAAACGACTATGGCTGTAATTCACTATTAGGACATGCCAACCTTGTCAGGCTTGTCCTACCTTATGCTTACAATGCACCCTGCCCGTGGGCCTACCATAGGGGTGACTAACATGAAGTTAAGGGAAGGTTTAGGGACTGGCAAGTAGGTGTACTTGCGCAGTCCTCGTGACAGTCAGACTGCACGTGGTCTAGCAATGGTAGACCTTCAGGCATACTTTTACTAGGCCGCTCTTGTGGGTGGCACAACATGTGCTGCAAGCCCACTAGCAGCATTTGGATTTACAAGCCCTGGCACTCCTGGTGCACTCTACTAGGGACTGACAGTAAACCAAATAAGCCAAACATGGAAGTCAATCAATACAGCAATTTCACATAGGGAGCACTTGCACTGTGGCACTGATCAGCAGTGGCACAGTGCCCAAAGCATATACCAGCAAAAAAACATCGTAAACAGAGGAGGCAAACAGAAAAAATGGAGGAGAGACTCATGCCAATGATGCCAGGTCTAACAAGAACTATTTAGCCTGCTGAAAGGGGTTGTGTTCCAACCGCTGGTTGGTGGAGACATTTTGACTATATTCTGGACCTGCGTTGTCACGTAATGCGTCATATGACGTGCCGCGTTAGCGCATCCGGAAGTCATCCGGGGCGCGCAGCGCGTAACGTAAGCATAACAAGTCATGTGACTTGTTAATAAAACTTTTCATTGGTTCATTTTACTTTTCTTATTCTAATGATGAAAGGCTTGGTCATATGACCTAAAAATTACGCTTTTTATTACTTCCGAACATTATTTTTTCTTAAATATATGTTATAATGTTCCAGGCTAATGTACTTTCCCGGAAAATTTACAACTGTCCTGCAAGTAAAATATATTCTTTTTTCGAGAAAAAGAGCGTTTCTTCGTCCCATGATGGAGCCGTTGAGCAAAAGAGGGTCGACCTGCTGTCTTAGTCGCCGATACGCCTGAATATGAGATTCTTATCGATCACTTTATGTTGCAGGAGTAGAAAACACAACAGCCCTTGACCATTTATCTTTACTGCGTTCCTTCGAATTATACCTTTCACCCTTCATGTAATTGGTCTGCTTTATTTCACTTGCCTTTTACTGATTCTAAAACAGTGACTATTATTAAAAACTTTACCAATGTATATACTACTACCATGTTTTCTTTTAAAAACCTTTATTGTGAAAATTTCATTATACAAATACGAGCCTATAACCACGTGGGCCGGCCACGGAGCAAACTGTAATCGTATATGATGAGTAGACATTTACACTGTAGAGGAACGTAACGGGCGGGCCATTAGGTTGCAAGAACTAAGGTGTCTAACAGTTACGGAATCGGTGGACGTACATTTTATAATTAAAATACGACAGGGCCAGTTACAATAAAATTATCTAGATATACATTTGCGGGCAAGTACCATGCGTGACGTTAATTCGAACTTTCAATAGTACAGTAATCAATAACACATCAGAACTTAATATCAATAGGGATGTCGAAATACTCAATCAATTCTCGTCCCCGCCCGCCATGTGCTTCAAAACTGCATACGTATCTCGTGATTTCAAGGTTCTGCAACCAGTACACAACAAGGAGTTACGAGTCCCATTTATTCCGGCGCCATTTTGGGCGAGGACGGGCAGGTCCAGGATATAGTCAAAATGTCTCTACCAACCATCGACTATGATGATGTTCATATGCTGTATTTATTAGCGTAACACTCATCTGTCCACATGAAATTAATTTGCCACAATCTAAACATGTCATTTTAATCTTTCCAAAGTTCTTCTAAATATTTGGGACCGTTTCCCTTGCCTCTGATGCTGTCAGTGCCACTTCTTTGATGAATGTACTAGCAGGTCAAGGGTTCTCCTCCAAATCTCTCTTTTATGCAGCACTATAATTAATTGGTGCCACCTCTCCATATGACGATGCATGGTATAGTTACCATAACTATATTTTTTTTCGGTTCCTCTGGAGAGTTCATCGTGGCAGATGAAGCGTGTAACGTACCGGGCATTTACCTTTTTTTGCATGTACAGGAAAGGAAAAAAAAAATCGAGCGTCCGAGTTCTAAGGTGTCCCAGGGCCATTTTAGTGGACCAGGCCCAAATCCAAAGAACAGGCCGCCATTTTGAGAGTCCTGTTGCAGCCGCCTGTCGCTGTAGCATCAAGAGCAGCCGAAACTCAGCTGAATGGCAACTGAAACGGTAAAGGGGCGCCCCACTACAGCAGACGAGCCTCCACCTAGGAAGGCCCGTTCACGCCGCCTCCCCCTCCCCCCCCCCTTCGGGCACCCCACGCCGTTATTCGGAGCAGTATTGTAGGATGGCCACACCAGTGCGGCAACTTGCTAGACATCACCTCGGTGGTAACCGAATCTCAACGCCTTGTGGTGTCTTCTATTCAGAAAACATTGTTATGCTGCCTTCGACCTATTCGCCGCAAGTGCGCACACAACTCAACTGCATAGCTTGCTAGACACCACCTCGGTGCCATCCGGATCTTGGAATCTCAGCGCCTTTTGGTGTCTTCTCTTCAGAAAATATTGTTGCGCTGCCTTTGGCCCCATTCGCACATCGGTCCGCTACTGACGCCATCTCACAGGCTAATGGGGCGCCCCACGCCGACTTTCAGCATTGTAGGATGACCACACCAGTACAGCAACTTGCTAGACATCACCTCGGTGCCATCCGGATCTCGGTGCCCCACTGCAGATGAAGTGCCTCTCAACTATGAAACCACCACGGTGACATCCGGATCTTGGCGCGTTGTGCTGCCTTCGGCCTATTCGCACATCGGTCCGCTACTGACGCCATCTCACAGGCTAATGGGGCGCCCCACGCCGACTTTCAGCATTGTAGGATGACCACACCAGTACAGCAACTTGCTAGACATCACCTCGGTGCCATCCGGATCTTGGCATCTCAACGCCTAGTGATATCTTCCATACAGAAAATATTGTTGCGCTGCCTTTGACCCCATTCGCACATCGGTCCGCAACTTAGACATCACCTCGGTGCCATCCGGATCTTGGCATCTCAGCGCCTTGTGGTGTCAGTCAGAAAATATTGTTGCGCTGCCATTGGCCCCATTCGCACATCAGTCCGCTACTGACACCATCTCACAGGCCAACAGGGCGCCCCACGCCGACTTTTACCATTGTAGGATGGCCACACCAGTGCCACAACTTGCTAGACACCACCTCGGTGCCATCCGGATCTTGGCATCTCAGCGCCTTGTGGTGTCTTCTATTCCGAAAATATTGTTGCGCTGCCTTTGGCCCCATTCGCACATCGGTCCGCTACTGCCGCCATCTCACAGGCCAACGGGGCGCCCCACGCCGACTTTCAACATTGTAGGATGGCCACACCAGTGCGGCAACTTACTAGACACCACCTCGGTGCCATCCGGATCTTGGCGCGTTGTGCTGCCTTCGGCCTATTCGCACATCGGTCCGCTACTGACGCAAACTCACAGGCCAACGAGGCGCCCCACGCCGACTTTCAGCATTGTAGGATGGCCACACCAGTGCTGCAACTTGCTGGACACCACCTCGGTGCCATCCGGATCTTGGCGCGTTGTATTGCCTTCGGCCTATTCGCACATCGGTCCGCTACTGACGCCGCCTCACGTGCCAACGTATTTTCTCCGCATTTTATACCCTATGCCGCATAACAGGTCATGTGACTTGTTTATAAAACTTTTCATTGGTTCATTTTACTTTTGGTTTCCTAATGATGGAAGGCTTGATCATATGACCTAAAAACAACACTTTTCATTGGATGAAAACTTTTTTTTTTCCCAAACGATGAAAGCCTCACCTTGTTTCGGGATGTTTCAGACTGAAGCTGGCTTCAGCATGAGAGCACCACCATCTCGTAGCTCCGTCGTGGTCATTCCGCGAGCAATCATGGCAACCGCTCCCCACCAGAAGCCTACAGGAGTCGGGGGCCCCCAAAACTTTTGATAAATCCTCAAGGCGGAGGGGACGCTTTCGAGAATGGGGTCCAAGACCTAGCAGACAAGCGTCCGATTTCCAAGGTGTCCCAGGGCCATTTCAGTGGACCAGGCCCAAAAAGGAAACAGCCTGCCGCCATTTTGAGAGTCCTGTGACAGCCGCCTATCGCTGCACCGCAAGAGTGGGCGCAACTCAGCTGAATTGCGGCTTTTGACACAGTGGACCAAAAACGGACGGAATGGCAACTGAAACGGTAAAGGGGCGCCCCACTACAACAGATGACACTCCACCTGGAGAGGCCCGTTCACGCCGCCTCCCCCGGGGCGCCCCACGCCGTTATTCGGAGCAGCATTGTAGGATACCAAAACCAGTGCGGCAACTTACTGGACATCACCTTGGTGCCATCGTTCTGCTGCCTTGGAACTATTCGCACAACAGTTTGCTACTGATGACCCACCCCCCGCGACGCCCCACGCCAGAAATCTGGACGTTGTGCTGCGTTGGGACTATTCGCACAGCCGACCGCTACTTCGTTGTTTTTCCCTAAAAATGCTTATATGTTATTACTGTTTTTGTTTTCTTGTATATATTTATAAGTTATTAAAGTTTTATAATCTTACTACTTTGTTGGAGTGCTATATATTTTTAATGTGACACATAATTGTAAAAACTTTGATGTACAAAGAGTCATCCCTGGAATCTTCCGCTTCAGGCTCGGTCCCCTCCCCAATCACAATACAGGATGGTTTTCAGATAATAGGAACGCGTCTGCTGTGACGGATCTCATCGAGTGTGGGCCTTGATCTACTATAACTCCTTTGAAGAGGGGTGATTCTTTACAGCTGGGGCCATAAACTACATCTGCAGGGCTAGCTGATAGCCTAGGACCGGCCTGGACAATCGGACACAGAGGAAAAGGAGTGTCAGAGGGTGCGGTAGTGAATAGGGCGAAAGGGAGGTGTCGGGCGGGCACAGGGTGTGATTCTCAGGGAAGAGCAGCGCAGATGGGGGGTGGTTTATTACCCATGCATAAGACAGAGAGCGGGGGTGACCACTGTCTGGGGGAGATGCTTGCGAGGGTGGGGAGTCATGCTAAGGATCGACAGCGTGCACAGAGTGGGTCTGGTCAAGGCATCTAAAATGACTGCCGTGCACGACAAAAGTGTGGCATTTGAAAAAAGGCAAGATCGCGCAGACAATGTTTTTCAACACTTCCTGATTTCCTTCGAATCGAACGTTAACAGACGTTGGGGCATATTACCAAAGTTAAGCGATATTTATCCCTAACGATGCTTAGCAACGATTTTTTTACCGCTAAGCATCGTCAGAAATTATCGCAGATAAACCTTGCTATTATCAAGGTTTATCGCAAATACGATAAAAAACGACCGCAATGCATTAATATCGCTGAAAACTCAGCGATATTCATGCATTACCGAGCTAATGCTCTTAGCCATGTTATCCACCTCCCATTGGATAACATGCCTTAGAACTGCTCAGGGCAGGTGCTAGCTTTTGGAGATATTCGCGCTTATCGCGAATATTTCCAAAAGTTGATAATAGGAGATAGCGATGTTAGCGACTGTTTCCAGTCGCTAACATCTTGGCATGCCCACTTTGCATGTCATTAGTGATAAATATCACTCACATGCAAAGTGGGGCCCAAGATGGTCGCTATCTGCTACTAGCCGTCGCTAACTGGTGTTAGCAACAGCTAGGTAATACAGATATAATTTTATCTCCGCGAAGCGGAGCGCTGTTACAGATATATATCTTTTTTTGAACGTTAATTTCTCAAAATCCACTGGAGCACATATATTGAGACCTAGCAAAGGCACATCGGACTACCAGTCCCTACAATTTTGCCAAGTTTCGTGCAAATCCATTCAGCCGTTCGATTATTATTATTTTTTTTTTTTTGCCTCGCGGGGCCCTTTTAAAACCTCCACATCAAACCTAAGAGGTCAAGGAGGATCTACTATGCCCCCTTATGGTCATTTGCCCCTTCGCTTTGGCCTCCTCTTGTCTCTCGATCCTACTGAGAGACAAGATGGCGGCCGCTACGGACTGTTTGGAATGTTTACAGACTCCGGAGAACCAATCAGCTTCGCAAACCTCCGTTACGCGAAGCGGAGCGCTGTTACAGATATATATCTTTTTTTGAACGTTAATTTCTCAAAATCCACTGGAGCACATATATTGAGACCTAGCAAAGGCACATCGGGCTACCAGTCCCTAATATTTTACCAAGTTTCGTGCAAATCCATTCAGCCGTTCGATTATTATTATTATTTTTTTTTTTTGCCCCGCGGGGCCCTTTTAAAACCTCCACATCAAACCTAGGGGGTCAGCGAGGTTCTACTATGCCCCCTTATGGTCATTTGCCCCTTCGCTTTGGCCTCCTCTTGTCTCTCGATCCTACCGAGAGACAAGATGGCGGCCGCTACGGACTGTTTGGAATGTTTACAGACGCCGGAGAACCAATCAGCTTCGCTTCACAAAGCTCCGTTGCGCGAAAAGTACGCGAACTGGAGCGCTGCCCGGTCCGCTGTTACAGATATATATCTTTTTTTGAACGTTAATTTCTCAAAATCCACTGAAGCACATATATTGAGACCTACAAAAGGCACATCGGGCTACCAGTCCCTACAATTTTGCCAAGTTTCGTGCAAATCCATTCAGCCGTTCGGGCTAAAAGTGAGGCCAACCGCCCTATGGAAAACTCAATGTTAAAAACACGTTTTGGGACCCCCCTTTTTTCTCGGCCCCCCCTTGACGAACCCCCCCCAAATTTTCAAGGGCTGCTCAGAAACAAAATGTGCCATTTTCCTGAAAATTTCAGCCAATTCCGTCCTCAAACGCCAAAGTTATTAGACATAGAATTTTCAAAAATCCCATAGGGAAAAAATCCTAACTATATATACCTACTGGCGACCGCCAGTAGGTAATATATATATATATATATATATATTTTTTTTTTTTTACTGAAAAGTATTTATTTTGGATTTGTAAAACAGTAAAATAATACAAGAATATAGCAACAGGTAAGCAATGTTTTTGTCTCATAATAAAATAGAAAATACAGATAAAAAAGATCCTCTGTCCAGGTGTACTATGACCATTTGGAGAAGATAGAGAACAAAAATTAGAATATCAACACAAAACGAGTGGTTTGCAGTGGACTTTGCTTACCAGAGGAGATTGAAAGGGGAAGAGAGACAGGAAAATAAAATGAAAGAGGGGCTAGAAGGAAGCACCGCATTACAACTAGG
The DNA here is from genome assembly GCF_964261635.1 of Lissotriton helveticus. NCBI lineage: Eukaryota > Metazoa > Chordata > Amphibia > Caudata > Salamandridae > Lissotriton > Lissotriton helveticus. The sequence continues at coordinate 2,034,768,186 of NC_136059.1, read as the reverse complement.
AGTAACGGGCACATTATATTTTGCAAGGAACCACAAATATTTAAAGAGCAAGGTCCCTACCTAAGTGTAGCATTCTGTTTCTACATCTGTTTACTCAGGCTATGGACCTTCTCTGTTGCTCAATGACTTCCTAGTTTTAGATTAGTAATGTTTTGGTAGACATCAAAGGTTTGTTTAATATTTCAATAAATGCATGTGAGAAAATAACTTTTTACTTGTGCAGGAAGCGATTTCCACACACATCTCAAATTTACAATGTATTATATTGTGCTCCTAGGGGCAGTGGGACCCTCCAAAGAAGTTGCTACTTGGACACTTTGAGCCTGATTTAGAACTTGGCGGACAGGTTACTCTGTCACAACGATCATGGATATTCCCTCCGCCAGAATATAAATCCGATACAATGAAATTGGATTTATATTTCAGGGGATGAGATATGCAACATGATGGAGTAACCCATCCACTTAGTTCTAAATCAGATCCTTCATTTTTTTTTCTTTTCTCCTATTGCCAGTAGCAGCATCACCGTGCATGATTGTGCATTGGCTTCAAAATATTTTTATTGTGATTAAAATATAAAAAGAAAAAAAGGTAAAACACTTTTAAATATGTGTACATTCTGTACGGTAATATTACACTTTATAAATGACTGTTTTCAATGTTAATTAATACATATTTTAAAATATTTAACTGTAAATCAGACTGAACAATGAGGCTGCTATTTCAAATAACAGCAAAAACTGGCATGGACTTCACAATTTTCAGACTCGGAATAAGTTATATATCTAACAGTAACAAATGGAAGGTAATGTGCTTGGGCTTGTTTATTTCACTAACTAGCATCAACAGTGGTATGGCATCATTCCATGTAAATATTCAGCCTTTGGACAAGCAAATGAATGATTCTAAAGCTGCCTTCTCCAGCAGCACGGATCTCAGTGCAGCCACATTCAGTAAGCTAGATGAACATTGTAGTTCTCCGACATTTTCACAGTTATGTTATGGGAATAAAGTGGAGTGATATGTTTGGGTTAGTAATGTAATGAGGTTGTATCATGTACTACCTTTGAACATCCTGTGTAGATACTGACTGGCTTAGAGCGAATCAAAATCAGCACTTTAGTGACTATACAGCGGTCTCATTTACAATACATAAAAAAGATGTTATAACAGAAGACTGTCCTGTTGAATATTACTTTCTAACACTCCCTTTCTTTACTTAAAGAATAAACACTAAAACATGAAATATCGTATATAATTTTCTTAGATAAGTCCAGCTTTGTAATAAAGATTTCCAATTATTACAGTTTAAATTACTTTTTATGGAAGGCACAAAGCATTGTGACTAAAAATATTACAAAAGGCTACAGGTAAAACGGAATGATGAATGGATTGTCGCCACATTTTCGTTATGCTAATTAGGAAGAATTACTTTACAATCAGTGGGAGTTCATGGTAATAGAAAATGAACTTCATCTCGACGTGTGAAAAAGTAGCACATTAATTTTATTACTGACTGCTGCAGCTTTTATATTCTCACTTCCTAAATCTTGTGCCAATGGCTTTGTGCCACACAACTGAAGTGTAGCATCCTGTTAATGAACAAGTAGAAGGGACGGAGTGATGATGGATGGCAGGCTGGCTGAGAGGCAGACTAGGAACAGCATGGCTGCTTCCACACTAAGCACTTTTAGTGCCTATGGCTTGCCTGCCCTCATTACAATGACACCTGCAGAACGGAAAGGTGCTGCTATGGTTCATATGAATGCACTCTCTATGGACTAAGACACAGACAAAAAGCGCATAGACATTAGACCAGCAATACTTTATAATTAAAATCTGTGTTTGCTGTTTTCCTAATAAATAGCAAGTGGCCAAAGCGCCAGCTGAATTACCCAGCAGTACTATTAGCTAAAATACGGGGAATATCTGTGTTGATTAATTCCACATGCCATTCTCCTGCTGGACATATAAATTTTCTAGTGAAAAACATTTAACTTTCAAGACATTTATTTTATGGAAGAAGGTTATACCAGCTATTCTCAGGGCACTCAATATCTTTGTTACTAGAAAATGGATGTATACATATATTGGACCTCATTTATGAGGCCTTGCATCAGTTTTGCGCTTCCGATGCGTCACTTTTTGTGACGCATCGGCGGCGTAAAACATGCCTCCTGATGCGCACTATTTACAAAGTGACGCATCTAAGCAGATGCGTCACTTTGTAAACCCATGCGCTACATTATACCTGCGTCAGGTATAATGTATGCAGAGGGGGCATTCACCCGCAAAAAGTCTCGTAATAGTGACGCAGTGAAATCTATGAGATATCACTGCGTCACTTTTAGGACACTGTTGCGTCAAAATCTTGCGCCAGCCTCACAGCAGGCGTAAGACTGACGCAAGGCCTTTCACATGGGGCTTTCCCCGTGTGAAAGGAAGCATTGCTGGAGTTGCGTCACTTTTGTGACACACTCCAGCAATGCGTGACTTTTGCGCTTACAGATACGTCAGAAATACTGACGTATCTGTAACTCCTTGCACCATGATGCGTCATACTGTAAATATGATGCATCATTTGTCTCGCAAGGAGGGCGCAGTGAAAAGTGACGCATCGCTGTTTTCACGCAGCGATGCGTCACTTTTCATAAATGAGGCCCATACTCTTTGCTGGTCTTGTTGGAGGGCATTGTGATGGATTCTATAAATTTGCATTAGGATGTTGGTGTATCTTTAAATACAAGTGTTTCTTTGAATCTTAGCACATGCCACCATTACCATTGCTCCATACTAAAAAGGTGGCATGTGGAATCGTCAAAGCAGCAGTTGTACTTTGCTGTTGCTCTGGCCGGTCGTTTACTCTCGACCTCTCTTTTAAACTAATAAAGAGATTGAACTTACCAGCTAAGTTTCCACTTCCTTTCACTGGTGACACTGAATCTGGACCCTGGACCGGCTAGAAGCATTCGAGTTCCCAAAAGGAGATTGCCACAACCTGTTTGTGTTCTTTCTGGTCACTGCTTATGGCTTTTGCCACGATCTGTTCGTGTTCTCCCTGTTTGCTGCTGATGGTGTTTCTTCTGCACCATGATGTTTCCCAGCAGCTTTTCTACTTCCTCGTTGTTTGGCTGATAGGGGCGAATTACTGTGCAAAATTCCAAAGTTTGAAGAGCCTTCTGTTTCCTTAGGAGATCTTTGCTGCAATTCATAGGAGATCTCTGTGACGGCCCACGTTTCACTGGGCCAGAACTCTGCATTCACCGGTAGGATTTCCTGTTTCCTCGGCTTTTTGGACTTTATCCCTGCTCCGTATTATGTTCCCGGTGTGTATGTGTATGGGTCTTTTCTGTACATGGAGAGAAGGTGGGTGAATTTCTGGTCAGACTGTGTGTATTCTGTTTTTGTCCACAACAGGCATTGTGGAGGTGGACTGACACAGTGTGTGTGTTTGTGCTTGACATGTCATACTTGTTTTATATGTAATTTCTGTGAATGCATTTTCTTTTGTTGTGTGCATGTGTGTAAGTTATATTTGTGTGAAATGTCTTCCAAAATGGTTTGCCAGCTTATATCAGTGAAGCGTTTCTGGTTCTTCTTATGCTAAAGATTTGTGTGAGGGTACTTTGCATGTTATCTAAGCAGTGTACTGATTGTTTTTTAAACATTAGCTGTTATATATTCATCATTACCTTCAGCAAGAGTGTCAGTTCGCTTCACATAAAAAGAAAGGCAAGCATTTGCAATGCAACAGATCGCGCATTTGCGAGAGTTTGAGCTATTAACATTGTAAATGACAATGCCTTTTATTTATGTGTTGGCTTTCAAAACAGATAAATAAAAGGCCTTATCATTTACAATGCCGACAGCTAAAACTCTCGCAAATGCGAGACCTATTGCATTGCAAATGCTTGTGTGCATAATAACAGGCTAGTCCTCACTTCAAGGTGCAGTTTGAGAAACAAAATACGTTTGTACCATTGCTTTTGGATCATTTCAACAGATCTGGTTATGACGGAAAGTGAAAATTATTAGAAGGATGCAAGGTGGTTTTGCACATTAAATCATTTTGATAGGAACATCCAGAAGTGGAATACACGCTTGATGTCGATGGATCGGTCTCTAGTTGCCACAACAATACTTTTATTTCCTATTTTTGTAAACAAGGCTAAATACAAGCTTAAAGAATGTGGACATATTCAAGAATATTATACACATAAAATAGTAAGGTCACTCTCCTAGAAGAGTTGAACATCACAAACGTATTTTGAGTAAGTAGGCCAGTTCCTTCATTTGTATGGTATATTGCCTCGCATCAATGTATGAAAACACAGGCCAACTGTCACCTTGGGAATTACAAGTGCTTTGTGGCTGACCTGAAAAAATGATGCTGACCTTTAGCCAAAATTGTCTTTTACTTGTCCCAAAAATAGGTGTAGATAATGAATACATACATACAGCTTTGTAATGGAAGGTTTTTGCAGGTGCCTTCAAGGTCAACGATTGCAGCAGCAGAGCAGAGCTCACGTCTGAAGGCTAATAAATCATGCCAGATGCAATGCAGTAAGACTGCAGGCAGTAGCACGACTGACCAGCAGCTTGCCACAGGACAGAACCCATACTAAAACGAGACATCGAATTACCTGCTATAAATGAAAGAAAATTCCACAGACAAAATACAACTTTAAAATTGGCACATACATAACATCAAGATGCGCAATTCTTAACAGATTTTGTTAATCAGAATGTTCTACATTTTTAAAAGCTTAATACAGTTCTCTTGGCTAGATACCAGACAGCACTACAACTTTTTATGTAGCAAATTTAGCAAAAACCCCAAGATACTTCATTAACCTAGGATTCCAGTTTGAACAGTTTGCAGGCTATCATTAAACCATCATTGCCTCGATTGGTTCAGAACTTTGGGGCCTCTTTCATGGTAGATGCAATGAAAAGGTGTTAATATAATTGGTGGTTACATTCTATTACAATTGCAATTATCCTTCTTTACAATAATAATTCTACTACTTCTACTACTACTAATTAAAATAATTACGATTGATATGCATTTACTTTTCCATTAGATTAACACTTTCAACTTCATATGCATTGTTATTTTGTTTTATCACTTTATTGTTGTAAAGACTAGAACCAGGTCGATAAAATAAATGTTACATAGGGCCAGATGTAGGTAATCTCAATTTACCTATTCTTAAATACCGAATTTTATCGATTCGGTATTTAAGAATAGGTAAATGGGATGTAGATAATTTTTCGGTAAAAATTACAGAATCGGTAAGATTCGGTAATTAAGAATCGGTATTTCCCAATTCTGTATTTACCGAATAGGTAAATACCGATTCAGTAATTCCCATTCATTCCAATGAATGGGAATTAACAATTCGGTAAATACCGATTCGGTAAATACCGAATCGGTAAATACCGAATCGGGAACCCTTTCAAGGGTGGCAGGGTCTCACACTGACACCCTGTTGCACCCCTGAATAGTGCATGGGTGCACATGTGGCACACATACATGCCCTAAGGGCATGTATGTCAGCCACATGGCACTGAATAAAAAGCAAAAAATTGCTTTTTAAAAGGAATTCGTCATTTACCACCAACTAATAGTTGGTGGTAAATAACAAATGATTAAATGTAAGAAGTGCTCACTTGAGTGCTCCCTACATTTCAGGATTCAGTAATTTACCGAATCGGTATTTTAAGAATTTGGTAATTTACCGATTTCTTAAATTACTGATTCGGTAAATTACCGAATCCTGAAATGTGGCCTCCTACATCTAAAAAGCCTAATACCGGTCGGTAACGGCCGAAATTTGGTCTGAAAATGAGCACTAGGTTTTCATTCACTCTCTTTAAAGTCAAATCAGACAAGCTACATCGGCATTAGCTGGCCCACTGATGAAGTACGAACAGAGCTGGCAAGGACCACGATGTGGGTGTGAATAGCCATAGACAAAGAAATTAAAAGACAAATCCATATTTGCAACATAAGGGCATGCAAAATATTGTCTGAAATTAGTAAAATATTATGTGTAGTGTAAGTATTCAAACTTACACAGTCTAACTGTTTACCTGTTTGGATATATGCTCATATATATGCTCATATCCTCATTAACACTCCATTCAAATAAGGGATCTATCACTTGAGCCCTGCTACTTACAATCAAAAAGTATGCTCATTGATCAAAGGTTAAAGTGATTATTATAGTTAGATAAGGTAATAAGATCTTATTTCATGTTAAAAAAAAGAGTTGAAATTCAGTCAAAAAACACAAAGGTGGTGTTATGGTTAGGAATGGTCCTAGATTTTAGCTTACATTAAAAAAAAAAGAACTGGAAAGCCACTGAAAAAACAAAGGTTAAAATTATGTTATAGTGAAGCTTTTCAATAAAATAAAAACTAGCATTTTAAAACAAAAAAGGAAAAACATTCATCAGTTATAGTTTACTGAGCTAACTATTACATTGACATTATTGATAAACCATTGCAGAATTTCAGATATGAAAGTAATTAGTAAACAGTGCAGAATCATGTGACGCATAATCGACATTCAGATATACAAGCCCACTTAGGTGAACCTAATCCCTCCTACCCACAGCCTTCACCCTGTTGTGAAATAATGGTAATTGCGGTTGTGGGGAGCACTCCGTTTCTTAAGGGTTATTACCAGTATTGCTATGCTTTTCCAATGGTGCTATGATTAATCAGGGAAGTCACTCCTGAGTGCTTAAATAACAAGTAATGGTGAGTTGTAGCTCACCTAATCATGCACTGTTCAATTAGTGCTCCGCACTTTAAATAAATTCAACTGTTTCACCACTTGGTACTTTGTTTACTCATGTATCTTAACATTTATTCAATTTTTTTCTTTCAGTACTGTTCATCAGTTTTTTAGATAGTCGTTATTGCATTCATCATAACAATTATCATATATATACACATAAATCAATAATACATTTGGAATTATACAAGTAATTTGTTAGACTTCATTTTTCAAATTTCAATCATATGACGGTTGGCCCAATGCATTTCGGCACGCAGGCGGTGCCTTCATCAGGGGCATTCTAAAAGGAATGAGAAAATGTAGTGTATAAGTATCCAGTGAAAGGTAGGATCATGGGGGTGTTTGTAAATAGAACGGTGACATACCTGAAGTTCACTATAGATGTTCTTATGTGTAGGATAAGTCAATTCTACAAAGAAAAAATCAATTCTTTGATGAAATATTTGATTAGTGGCTGTTGGATCATAAACGAATAGTATTCAAGGTACCTATATAGTTGGAACAACATACCTGCTTGTCTTGTTCGTTTTTACTGTAATGACAAGCATATGCAATTGTCAGAATAATATAATGCAAAGCACTTCAAGATTACAATGTGCTTAAGTAGAGTGGGATACCCTACCTTATCTTCGTCGTGATGCTTAATCTAAAAGTTTAGAAAATAAAGACGTAGTGTCATTACCGTGTCTAGTTGTAATTGTTGCCCAAATTAAAAAGGAATACTCGTGGCAAATCGTACCTCTTAGGTTGAATAGTTCCGCCCGTCATGTATAGTCGCAGCTACCCTGAGGGAACTCGTTCTCAAAACTAAAGCGGTAAACTCCATTAAGTTGTGGCGTTTCACGTGATGTTGCTCAACTATCAGCATTTAAAACGGACTCTCTGAGCGATGCGCAGGAGAAGGTTAATCAATGTGGACGCCATCTTGGAAAAGGGTGGTTTAGCATTATGCTATTCATGTAAAATATACGGCGTCAAAAATAAACATAAATATTGAATATTGGTTAATTCGCGGTATATAATCATCTGAGTGACTATGTTACCATAGTATCGGAAGAATTTGAATTAAAAGAACCGTGAAGGTTAATGGCCTTGCCGAAAGTGAACAATCCATAAAATGGATTATAAAGAAGATCGTATATGACACTATTATGTTTATGGGTTATTAAATTAAATATAGAGATTAGCATTTTCTAACAGTTCGATATGCAATGGGTATATGTGATATGTTGCTATTTAACATAAGTGTAAGCATGGTGTAATTCAATAAATAACAGAGTGAAACTAAATTCTAAACTCAAAAATGCTCGCTTAAGCATCATAAACATATGTATGCAATCATCTGAGTTATGACCAAAATTATGACGTTGTTCTAATCACCAAACCATATGTCTGTTTAAGTGTTTAACAGCAACAAAATAAATCATGAGATCAACATTATTCATCTTTAGAATGCCAGTGTTAGCCAAAACTACATGTACTATCTATACTGGACAATGCACATCTCTAGTTAGTTATGTTAATAGATTCGTGAATTTAACGTGCTGATTTCTAATTGCACTGAATACAGTTTGTTCATTACACGGGGTATTGACCTAAAGGTAACATGCTAGATCATATTTATCATTAAGACCTGCTGGGACCAAGGTCCCCAGAAACTTTATCCAGAAAAGTTCTCTTTGCAGTAATCTCTGGTGATTGTCCACGCCTTGTTTGACTTGTACTTGTTCAAGGATAAGAAAACTTAATTGTGAGATAGTATGTCTGTGTTCCTTCCAATGTAACACCAATGGTGACGTTAAATTCTCATTGCGGATGCGACTCTTGTGTTCTGTTATACAAACCTTAGCTTGGCGCTCCGTTTTACCTATATACAGTTTTCCGCATGGACATTTTATCGCATACACAACGTTCTTGGTGTTACAGTCGCTCGAATGTTTTAGGTGTATGGGTTTCCCAGAAGTTGGATGTGTACATGTATTCCCTGTAATCACGTTATTGCAATTTGTACAGTTAAGGCATCTAGTGGTGCCTTTGTAGGTAGTTGTCACGGTGTGATGTGGTTTCATTTTGAGTTTCTCTCTTAAATTTGGTCCTCGTGTATATGCATGTAAGGGAAGCTCCTTAAAGATGCCATTGAAGTCTGGTTCTAGTGCCAAAAGTTCCCATCTCTTATTGACAATCTTTTTAATCTTAGACAAGAGAGTTGTGTATTTTGTCACAAATACCATCCGGTTCTGTGTGGGTTTCATCTTTTGTGTCAATAAATCCATTCTTCTCATTTGTTGAACCCTGTTTAGTTGTGAGGTTAGTACATCAGGTGGATATCCTCTGTCTCTGTATTTTTGAACTTGTTTGTCAAGTGTGTTCAAGCATACCTCTTGGTTGGAGCATATGCGTTTGATCCGGATAAACTGAGATACTGGCAGATTCCTGATCAAATTTTTAGGATGGAAACTGGTATATTCCAGTGCACTATTCCGATCAGTCGGTTTAGTGTATAATGCTGTCTCAAATCCATCAGCTGTTTTCGTGATTCTGACATCCAGATAATCTATGGTATCTTTACTGATTTTGTATGTAAATTGGATTCTCGCATCGATGTGATTCAATCCATTAATTAGTGCTTCCAAAGTTTCCTGGGTGTCGTTCCAAATTAAGAAAATGTCGTCGATGTATCGACTGTACATTTTTACATGTGTCCATTCTCTCTGTGACATAAGATTATCTGCTTCAAATTGAGCCATGAAGGTATTTGCGTATGCAGGTGCCCCTGCAAATCCCATAGCCGTGCCACTTAATTGTGCGAAAAACTCCTCTTGCCATATAAAATGGCTATTGTGCAGGCAAAATTTCAGTAACTGTAGCAAAAAGATTTTTTTGGTGGTAGGTAGCTGTTCCATTTTCAGCAATGCCCATTCACATGCTTCGAGTCCTGCTTGGTGAGGTATGGACGTATAAAGTGCCACCACATCTATGGTGCACATAATCCAATGGTCTTGGTACCCTTCTTCTATCCACTTCAATTTGTTTAGGAAATCTGTTGTGTCACGTATATATGACCCCCACTGTTGGACGAATTGCTGTAAGTGATAGTCAATATATTTGCCGAGGGGATCAAAAATTGACCCGCACCCCGATACAATCGGTCTGAACGGTGGGTTGATGAGATGTTTGTGAATCTTTGGGATCATATAGAATGATGGTCGTCTAGGTTTCTTTTGAGTTAAGAATGCAGATGTTTGTTGGTCAATCCATTCATTCTCTACTGCCGTACTCAGGATTGTGTGGAGCATTTGTTGTAACATTGTTGTAGGATCCGTTGGTAATTTAAAGTAAATGTTCACATCATTTACATGCTCATTAACTTTGTGTACGTAAAAGGTTGTGTCCATTAAGACCAGGGCGCCGCCCTTGTCTGCCGGTTGGATGGTAATGTTTGCATTGGTTGCCAGGTTATTGATGGTATTGAGTTCGGATCTAGTCAAGTTCTTGTGATGAGAACTTTTGTAGTTTAAGGCTTTTAGATCTCTCTTAACCATCACCTCAAAAGTATCCAACATCTTGTGCGATACAGGGGCTTGGAACACGCTTTTTGGTTTGAATTTCTTCTCAGTTGTATCCAGGCTTTGGTCTGTAGGTTCTGCCACATTTTCAAAATAATGTCTAAGTTTCAATGATCTCATAAATCTAAAAAATGCTCCTTCAGTTTCAATTTTATTAGTTACCATTGTTGGTACAAATGTAAGGCCTTTGTTTAGAGTTCTTGTTTGTTGTTTAGTGAGAGTCATTGATGAAATGTTAATGATTAGGTCAGTGTTCGACCGCTCCTCAGTTCCTTTCCGACCAGTTCCTCGCCTGGTTTTCCTCTTGATGCTGAAAGTTCTGTCTGAGGTGTGGGTGGTTGTGCTGGGGTTTGAGCCTGTGATAAAAAATCAGTCTCTCTACTAGTAGTTGCTTGGCTTCCGCTCTCTGGAGATGATATGGTACCATCTTGAGTTGTTTTAACTGGCCCTCTGCGTATTGATATTTCCTTGTCCGTGATAAGACTTTCCTCTGAAGAACGAGCAGATGGAGATGTTTTCTTGGGGATAAATTGACGTCGGGCATAGATGTCCGCCCATGTGTACACTTCGTTTAATTTATAGTCTATAGTGTCGCGTTTATATTTCCGCAATTTACCCTCCTGTAGTTCTTTTTCATATTTGTCCAATTTAATGTTGATGTTATCCAAGCTAATTTTCCAAGTATCTGCTTCCATTCTAGCCTCCAATTCTGATTTGAGTGTATAGATTTCCTCTTCCAATTCACGAATTGTTTTAGCAAGTTCCTCTATTATCAATAGGATAAGGTCTAGTGAACATTTGTTGAGTATGCTGAACCATTTATCCATAAACTTCGAGTTCAAATTAAATCGAAACAGCATGGGTTTGATTGATAAACGTACGCCTCTGGGTATCCGTTTAGCTCGATGGTATTGTATGAGCGTAGAGGCATGCATTCTTTGGTTAAGTTGGCGTCGGGTGATGTACTCCAATTGTTTCAATTGCTGGCTTATGGAACCCCCATGAGCGTCCATATTTCTCACTTCTTTAATTAAAGAATAAATTTGATCCGCCTGATCATTAGTGTAAGCCATCGTGTTAGCTCTATTGTCCGTCATCCCACTTATTGTTTCAAATTGCATATTTATTTTGATGATGGGTGCCTCCTCACTAGATGACTCGTTGTAAAATAATGGTAATTGCGGTTGTGGGGAGCACTCTGTTTCTTAAGGGTTATTACCAGTATTGCTATGCTTTTCCAATGGTGCTATGATTAATCAGGGAAGTCACTCCTGAGTGCTTAAATAACAAGTAATGGTGAGTTGTAGCTCACCTAATCATGCACTGTTCAATTAGTGCTCCGCACTTTAAATAAATTCAACTGTTTCACCACTTGGTACTTTGTTTACTCATGTATCTTAACATTTATTCAATTTTTTTCTCCCAGTACTGTTCATCAGTTTTTTAGATAGTCGTTATTGCATTCATCATAACAATTATCATATATATACACATAAATCAATAATACATTTGGAATTATACAAGTAATTTGTTAGACTTCATTTTTCAAATTTCAATCATATGACGGTTGGCCCAATGCATTTCGGCACGCAGGCGGTGCCTTCATCAGGGGCATTCTAAAAGGAATGAGAAAATGTAGTGTATAAGTATCCAGTGTAGGTAGGATCATGGGGGTGTTTGTAAATAGAACGGTGACATACCTGAAGTTCACTATAGATGTTCTTATGTGTAGGATAAGTCAATTCTACAAAGAAAAAATCAATTCTTTGATGAAATATTTGATTAGTGGCTGTTGGATCATAAACGAATAGTATTCAAGGTACCTATATAGTTGGAACAACATACCTGCTTGTCTTGTTCGTTTTTACTGTAATGACAAGCATATGCAATTGTCAGAATAATATAATGCAAAGCACTTCAAGATTACAATGTGCTTAAGTAGAGTGGGATACCCTACCTTATCTTCGTCGTGATGCTTAATCTAAAAGTTTAGAAAATAAAGACGTAGTGTCATTACCGTGTCTAGTTGTAATTGTTGCCCAAATTAAAAAGGAATACTCGTGGCAAATCGTACCTCTTAGGTTGAATAGTTCCGCCCGTCATGTATAGTCGCAGCTACCCTGAGGGAACTCGTTCTCAAAACTAAAGCGGTAAACTCCATTAAGTTGTGGCGTTTCACGTGATGTTGCTCAACTATCAGCATTGAAAACGGACTCTCTGAGCGATGCGCAGGAGAAGGTTAATCAATGTGGACGCCATCTTGGAAAAGGGTGGTTTAGCATTATGCTATTCATGTAAAATATACGGCGTCAAAAATAAACATAAATATTGAATATTGGTTAATTCGCGGTATATAATCATCTGAGTGACTATGTTACCATAGTATCGGAAGAATTTAAATTAAAAGAACCGTGAATGTTAATGGCCTTGCCGAAAGTGAACAATCCATAAAATGGATTATAAAGAAGATCGTATATGACACTATTATGTTTATGGGTTATTAAATTAAATATAGAGATTAGCATTTTCTAACAATTAAACGAAGTGTACACATGGGCGGACATCTATGCCCGACGTCAATTTATCCCCAAGAAAACATCTCCATCTGCTCGTTCTTCAGAGGAAAGTCTTGTCACGGACAAGGAAATATCAATACGCAGAGGGCCAGTTAAAACAACTCAAGATGGTACCATATCATCTCCAGAGAGCGGAAGCCAAGCAACTACTAGTAGAGAGACTGATTTTTTATCACAGGCTCAAACCCCAGCACAACCACCCACACCTCAGACAGAACTTTCAGCATCAAGAGGAAAACCAGGCGAGGAACTGGTCGGAAAGGAACTGAGGAGCGGTCGAACACTGACCTAATCATTAACATTTCATCAATGACTCTCACTAAACAACAAACAAGAACTCTAAACAAAGGCCTTACATTTGTACCGACAATGGTAACTAATGAAATTGAAACTGAAGGAGCATTTTTTAGATTTATGAGATCATTGAAACTTAGACATTATTTTGAAAATGTGGCAGAACCTACAGACCAAAGCCTGGATACAACTGAGAAGAAATTCAAACCAAAAAGCGTGTTCCAAGCCCCTGTATCGCACAAGATGTTGGATACTTTTGAGGTGATGGTTAAGAGAGATCTAAAAGCCTTAAACTACAAAAGTTCTCATCACAAGAACTTGACTAGATCCGAACTCAATACCATCAATAACCTGGCAACCAATGCGAACATTACCATCCAACCGGCAGACAAGGGCGGCGCCCTGGTCTTAATGGACACAACCTTTTACGTACACAAAGTTAATGAGCATGTAAATGATGTGAACATTTACTTTAAATTACCAACGGATCCTACAACAATGTTACAACAAATGCTCCACACAATCCTGAGTACGGCAGTAGAGAATGAATGGATTGACCAACAAACATCTGCATTCTTAACTCAAAAGAACCCTAGACGACCATCATTATATATGATCCCAAAGATTCACAAACATCTCATCAACCCACCGTTCAGACCGATTGTATCGGGGTGCGGGTCAATTTTTGATCCCCTCGGCAAATATATTGACTATCACTTACAGCAATTCGTCCAACAGTGGGGGTCATATATACGTGACACAACAGATTTCCTAAACAATTTGAAGTGGATAGAAGAAGGGTACCAAGACCATTGGATTATGTGCACCATAGATGTGGTGGCACTTTATACGTCCATACCTCACCAAGCAGGACTCGAAGCATGTGAATGGGCATTGTTGAAAATGGAACAGCTACCTACCACCAAAAAAATCTTTTTGCTACAGTTACTGAAATTTTGCCTGCACAATAGCCATTTTATATGGCAAGAGGAGTTTTTCGCACAATTAAGTGGCACGGCTATGGGATTTGCAGGGGCACCTGCATACGCAAATACCTTCATGGCTCAATTTGAAGCAGATAATCTTATGTCACAGAGAGAATGGACACATGTAAAAATGTACAGTCGATACATCGACGACATTTTCTTAATTTGGAACGACACCCAGGAAACTTTGGAAGCACTAATTAATGGATTGAATCACATCGATGCGAGAATCCAATTTACATACAAAATCAGTAAAGATACCATAGATTATCTGGATGTCAGAATCACGAAAACAGCTGATGGATTTGAGACAGCATTATACACTAAACCGACTGATCGGAATAGTGCACTGGAATATACCAGTTTCCATCCTAAAAATTTGATCAGGAATCTGCCAGTATCTCAGTTTATCCGGATCAAACGCATATGCTCCAACCAAGAGGTATGCTTGAACACACTTGACAAACAAGTTCAAAAATACAGAGACAGAGGATATCCACCTGATGTACTAACCTCACAACTAAACAGGGTTTAACAAATGAGAAGAATGGATTTATTGACACAAAAGATGAAACCCACACAGAACCGGATGGTATTTGTGACAAAATACACAACTCTCTCGTCTAAGATTAAAAAGATTGTCAATAAGAGATGGGAACTTTTGGCACTAGAACCAGACTTCAATGGCATCTTTAAGAAGCTTCCCTTACATGCATATACACGAGGACCAAATTTAAGAGAGAAACTCAAAATGAAACCACATCACACCGTGACAACTACCTACAAAGGCACCACTAGATGCCTTAACTGTACAAATTGCAATAACGTGATTACAGGGAATACGTGTACACATCCAACTTCTGGGAAACCCATACACCTGAAACATTCGAGTGACTGTAACACCAAGAACGTTGTGTATGCGATAAAATGTCCATGCGGAAAACTGTATATAGGTAAAACGGAGCGCCAAGCTAAGGTTTGTATAACAGAACACAAGAGTCGCATCCGCAATGAGAATTTAACGTCACCATTGGTGTTACATTGGAAGGAACACAGACATACTATCTCACAATTAAGGTTTCTTATCCTTGAACAAGTACAAGTCAAACAAGGCGTGGACAATCACCAGAGATTACTGCAAAGAGAACTTTTCTGGATAAAGTTTCTGGGGACCTTGGTCCCAGCAGGTCTTAATGATATATATGATCTAGCATGTTACCTTTAGGTCAATACCCCGTGTAATGAACAAACTGTATTCAGTGCAATTAGAAATCAGCACGTTAAATTCACGAATCTATTAACATAACTAACTAGAGATGTGCATTGTCCAGTATAGATAGTACATGTAGTTTTGGCTAACACTGGCATTCTAAAGATGAATAACGTTGATCTCATGATTTATTTTGTTGCTGTTAAACACTTAAACAGACATATGGTTTGGTGATTAGAACAACGTCATAATTTTGGTCATAACTCAGATGATTGCATACATATGTTTATGATGCTTAAGCGAGCATTTTTGAGTTTAGAATTTAGTTTCACTCTGTTATTTATTGAATTACACCATGCTTACACTTATGTTAAATAGCAACATATCACATATACCCATTGCATATCGAACTGTTAGAAAATGCTAATCTCTATATTTAATTTAATAACCCATAAACATAATAGTGTCATATACGATCTTCTTTATAATCCATTTTATGGATTGTTCACTTTCGGCAAGGCCATTAACCTTCACGGTTCTTTTAATTCAAATTCTTCCGATACTATGGTAACATAGTCACTCAGATGATTATATACCGCGAATTAACCAATATTCAATATTTATGTTTATTTTTGACGCCGTATATTTTACATGAATAGCATAATGCTAAACCACCCTTTTCCAAGATGGCGTCCACATTGATTAACCTTCTCCTGCGCATCGCTCAGAGAGTCCGTTTTCAATGCTGATAGTTGAGCAACATCACGTGAAACGCCACAACTTAATGGAGTTTACCGCTTTAGTTTTGAGAACGAGTTCCCTCAGGGTAGCTGCGACTATACATGACGGGCGGAACTATTCAACCTAAGAGGTACGATTTGCCACGAGTATTCCTTTTTAATTTGGGCAACAATTACAACTAGACACGGTAATGACACTACGTCTTTATTTTCTAAACTTTTAGATTAAGCATCACGACGAAGATAAGGTAGGGTATCCCACTCTACTTAAGCACATTGTAATCTTGAAGTGCTTTGCATTATATTATTCTGACAATTGCATATGCTTGTCATTACAATAAAAACGAACAAGACAAGCAGGTATGTTGTTCCAACTATATAGGTACCTTGAATACTATTCGTTTATGATCCAACAGCCACTAATCAAATATTTCATCAAAGAATTGATTTTTTCTTTGTAGAATTGACTTATCCTACACATAAGAACATCTATAGTGAACTTCAGGTATGTCACCGTTCTATTTACAAACACCCCCATGATCCTACCTACACTGGATACTTATACACTACATTTTCTCATTCCTTTTAGAATGCCCCTGATGAAGGCACCGCCTGCGTGCCGAAATGCATTGGGCCAACCGTCATATGATTGAAATTTGAAAAATGAAGTCTAACAAATTATTTGTATAATTCCAAATGTATTATTGATTTATGTGTATATATATGATAATTGTTATGATGAATGCAATAACGACTATCTAAAAAACTGATGAACAGTACTGAAAGAAAAAAATTGAATAAATGTTAAGATACATGAGTAAACAAAGTACCAAGTGGTGAAACAGTTGAATTTATTTAAAGTGCGGATTACTAATTGAACAGTGCATGATTAGGTGAGCTACAACTCACCATTACTTGTTATTCACCCTGTTGTGAACATTTTGTGGATAGCTAACCTCATATGGGCAATTAACCAGACACGGGTGGGCAAGTAACTGGTGCACACGGTCCTCACCCTATAAACAACACTTCATGGCGGACCGACTCCCACCCAGCCATTTATGGTGCCAAGCTCCTAATATGCATAGCCTTTGCCATGTACCAAACCCTTTGTAGATAGCCGACCTTTTTGGGGCAATGAATCAGACATGTATAGGAAACAACCTACTGCAAACAATCTTTGCCCTGTGCAGTACTCTTAATGGAGTGCTCTTAATGGAGAACCCATTGTCTCTGGACACTTAAAACCCCTTAAGAGGTGAAGGTCTTACTATGTGCAGCCTTCACTATGTACCAAACACTTTGCAGATAGTAGACAGTCTTCTTTCCTAGACACAGTTTCTCATGCAGTGCCTACTCACATGAGACACTCAAGGCCCACTCAAGACACAGGTTGGTTCTCAATAACTCCTCTCTTAAAATTGGTGTTGTGCTCCAATACTTCAAATCCATGCACATTCATTCTCACCTCATTGACCTATCAATGGCTTGAGACTATGGGGCCCATTATCATGTCGGGTAGATCGCCACCGCCTGCATGACGGTGGCTATCTGCCCAACATTTTTGCCCACCCGCATGCCAATTCCCCCCACATATTACTATGGCGGGGGGGACCCCAGCAGACAGAAAGACCGTCTGCCAATTTTCCACCGGTAGGCAATCCGCCCGATTGCCTACCTGACGGAAAAGCAGTTACTATGGTGGTGTGTCTGGTCGACACCGCCATCCATATTATGATGCATTCAGGGTGTTGCAGGCGATTCTCGCCATTGGGGGCCCGCAGTGGGCCCCCAGGTATTATGGGGGATGGGGGTTGCACAGTTCCATGCACAACATGGCAGCGACTGCACGGGGCCTGCAAACATTGTGCATGGAACTGCACGACATGCCTTCTTGGCATTGGGGCGGATTGCAGGAATGCGCCCGCCAGTGTGGCGGGCGCATCCTAATGTCACCAACAGGACCCCTGTACTAATGGCGGGCGGTCCCATTCTAAGACAGGATGGCCTATGTGTCATTTGACATTTAATCAAAAAGTTAATCAGTAATTAGATTCTTGGCATGTTTAAATTAGCTTTTAAAGTTGGTTGTAATAGAGAATATGCAACTTTATTGGGTACTGATGATACCCTCTCCAGCTTTGATGAAGGTCACCCGCTCTTCCCATCCTACTGGATCTAAAAATGAAATTCAATGTCTTAAACCACCAGTTCTCTTAAACACTATAAAAATACAACTTGGGCATGGATGAAACCAATGTGAAATGGTTTAAACCATATCACCCAGACCATAACAACATAATAAATATAGTTTATACTATTTCCAATGCATACCATATTCAACAAAGGTTCTCTTAGGATGCAAATATTGTGTTGTTGGATGTGTAGTAAGAGATCACTAGGAACACCAAAACATTTATTGACTTTTTGAGTAGGTCGGACCTGCTTGGATCGCAATTTTTATTTCAGATTTCATGGTCAAACTGTATGAGACTTTATTGCCAGAGAAGAGTTTTCTGTGTTATGCTTTCTTTTCTTCTTTCATTATTAGAACCTCAGGACACTGGTGGAACTTATCTTCCCCAAAAGACCTAGATGGTAAGGATTAATACAAAATTAGAATAAATGTCCACAGAGAAAATACTTTATATTTCACTGTCCTGTTCCCCCCTTATTCATAAGGTTAGAGAGCGTCTTTGTTCCTCTTGCATTTGGTCTGCTTGGGTGAATGGGCATGGGTCTTCCAGAAGGAAATCTTAGAATTCCCAAAGTTCGCCATGATCTTTTTTGCCTTCCTGCCCCTTATCTTAGTAGTGTACTTCAGCTTAACATATCAGTGAAAATTACCTGAAATTTTTGAATTAAAGATCATTTCCTTCTTTACCTTTGTATGGGTAAACATTAGGCCCCTCAACATCTATAGTGTTCGGGGTATCCATCCTCCAAAATCTGCTTACATCCCTTTTCTCTGACAGCCCCTGACTCTGTGTCAAAATATAGTCTTTCCTACCCTTTACCCTGTTCTTCTCTTTCCACCCTTCTCTATGTCCCATGATAGGACTCTCCAGTTAGTTAGTATGGTGGAACGACATCAAGGGGACTCCCACCTGGTGAGCCTTATCCCCTCCATGGGCTGTAGTGGTTGCAGCACTCGGAGACGCAGGTCTGACTGGCTGCCTCCCCTTCTCCACTATTGCGTCTCTTATTAGCTTGCTCTGGCGGTGTCCTTTCCACTTTATGGATCCTCTTCACATCTCTGCATTCTGTTGGGCTCATTTCTGGTTCCAGACAAAGGGCTCTATGTCTTGTGGCATCCTCAACCTCTTGTGACAATGCTTTCATCTTGCATACTGTTTCTCTCCCCATTGGCTGTCAGGTTCTGGTTTGAAGATAGCGCACATGCATTAGGTTGGGCTATTTTTGTTCTTTCATCATGCAAGCTCCACCTCCAGTTCTATGCCTGTTAACCTGTCTTTTGTATCCCTCTTCCTTTTCCTAGGTGCGGGCGTAACAAAGTCTGAAGGGGTCCCACCCACATGTGCCCATCCTTTACAGTCGTTAGGTCAAAGCACAGATAACTTATACGTCTTTTTTAAATCGATTTTCTCTCAGTCCATCTCAGATATCAAATCATCTCTGCAGTACATTCATAATGTATTGGACCACAATACGAAATTACTTAAAGATTGAATTCTTCTTCAAACCCTAAAATGAGACCCAGCAATGAAACAATACAGATTTCAAAACATTAGAAATTCTGGTATTATCCCAAGCTTAAAAAAAAAACTAAACCTCCAAAAGGATTCCAAACTATTGTTAATTCTCCAAGATTTCAAGTACCGTCAAAGGGTTAAAAATATTCAACAACTTTTCTTAGCTCATAATCTCAAAAATAGCAGTTAATGCCATGGTAATATTTCAAGACTGTAGTTCAGACCTCCTCATCGGCTTACTAAACAACCAATTCACGGTAGTAAGTGGCTTCCGCTCAAGCTCTATGCACCATGAAAACATGCCTCACTTGCAAGCCTTAAGACTAAACATATACCCTGATATCTTTCTAAAATGTTATATGTAGATGGAGATTTGCAGACCCTGTCATTCAAAGGTAAAAGATCTCTCTCCTATCCTACTTTTATTAAGAAGACCACATTACACAGAATCCTCTGGGAAATGCACCCATTATCTGGAAGGCTCTCCCTCCTCATATTAGGATTTTTTCTTCTGTTGAATCTTTTATTTGTTCTAAAGGAACTCTCTTCTTGAGAAACACTTTCATCTGACTGTAGTAGTAGTAGTAGTAGTCTTTATTCGGTTTTATAACAAAACCCATGAAGCACATATATGCACATTCAACCTTTCAAATTAGTTCAAACCAGCATTATGCATCTAAATATTTTAAAAGATTAATGTTTACAGAGTTAACATTTGGACAATTTGAGATTCAGGAATTGACAAAGTGGAGGAATCTCGTCACCCTGGAAGATTTCCACACCTAAGATATCCATTAAGACAATCTGATATAAAATATGTATAAAATATCACGGATTACAATACATTATGAAACTAAAGTGCAGTATATGCCTTGGTTCCCTGGGATAATTATAATGATTTTAAGGAAAGAAAGGTTGAACCATTGATCGCTGGTTTAAAAGATTAAAGTCTTAGAAGTGCTCATAGTTATTCAAACCATGCTACCAATTACAAAAGCAGAACTACTACTTGAAATGTATATTGAATGTCGCTCAACAAGCGGATTCGTTCAGTACCATAAGATGGCACATTGTTAAATCTAAGTCGCTATGCATACAACAAATATTTGTACAGGGCAAAAATGAATCCACTAGTAGTAACACTTCTGAGAATTCTAATTGTAGCCCTCATTTGTCTTGCTGACAAAATGTTGCAGATTGTGAATAATCAGGTTCTCTGTGGGTAGAATATCTGGGGCAAAAAATAAAAACTGCCCTTCAGTTTTGGGATGTGAGAGCCTGGCTCAGTATATGATGTATACTTATGTAAGTGGACACCTTGCACTGATCCAGGAAACCCTTCTGGTGATTCTACTGGTCTTAGACAACCTTAGAAAGCTCTCTGAGTGGTAGCTGCGGACAGCAGATTTCAGGTTTAGTCTAGAAGGAATGTAAAGCAGTGTGTTTTACCAAAACATTATCTTATAGGTATGGGTTTTGTGAAAAAGAACCACACAGTGTATTTATAAAAATATGTATTCATTATAAGACCCTCACTAACACATACAGATATATCCTAGCTGGAGATATACACAATACACACAATACACACAATACTTTGCAATAGAAACAGGTAAAGAGCACAGAATAGGCAGTGGTCACCAGGGGAAACAAAACCATATACTAAAATAGTGGTATGAGAACCACGACTCAAGTGAAGACACTAGTCAGAGGACGTAGAATTGCCGAGGATCCAAGGAACCACCAAGGTGAGTATCTAGAAGCCCCAATGAGGTTGTGTGCAGTGTGGAAACAGACCGCGTTCCGCGCGCAAATCAATGTGTAAGTCATGGTTGTCATTTTAAAGAAGAAGGACCCTTCCCAGTGGACCCTGAAGAAACCCTGTGGACGACAAGAGGTTGGAGAGCCACCCCACCCGTGGATACCTTAGGAACCAGGATACCTGCAGCAGAGAAGCTGGGTGCATAGGTGCGAAGTGGTGTCGAAAAACGTCATCAAACTCGATGGTAGACTTCAGAAAGATGCAGCTGCTGAAGAAGGTGAAAGTGTCTCGCAAATCACAAAGGTGGATTCAAGATGTGAAGAAACTGCAAGCACAGGGAACGCAGTTTATGCCACTCAGGAGTGACCAGGACCTTAAAACTGAATCTGTATAATGCTATGAAAGACCAGGAGCCATATACCCATGTAGGATGTCGAGAGTTGAGGGGTCGGTGTCCGCCGGGAGCACCAACAAGCCTTGGCAACTGCAACCAATGAAGGAGTAGAAAAAGGTACAATCTCGGGACCAGCCAGGTCCAGGGGACTCACCACAAGCAGAGGAGTTAGGGCAGGCTCGAGCAATCAGGGGAGCCCAAAGAATTCAAAATGTGACCCTCAAAAGGACAAACAAGCTGGAGGCACTGGAGTCTCAAGAGGACCTCAAGCAGCTGCCAAAGAAGCAGGACCATGGTACAAGCAATGCGGTGTGGTTCAATATTCTGGTAACTGGAGATGGTTGAGGTTGGGGCTACTTGGAGCCACAAGAGATTAGTGGAAGTAAGCCAACTAGAATTCGTAACTGCAAATCAACATGGTGAAGAGCGGTTCGGTTCCAGCAGCTCTGATGAGGGATACTGGCCTCAAACTTGGTGAGAGGGCAGGGCAGGCTTCGAGGATTGTGAAGGACCACCACCTGTTTCGCTGAGCTTTTCAGAGTCCGTAGGAACGCAGGATCAGCCGACTAGTCAACTTAGTTGCGGCGCCTGCAGATGCAGGGAAGTGACTCCTTCACTTTAAGGTAGATTCCGTCAGGTGTCTTGGATGTCCACAGGCCCTGGAGGGGTTCCTCTATGGAGCATAGGCACGGATGTTGCAGCAGACAAGCAGGGCAGAGAGATCAGAATTCTTCCTGGTTGCAGCCTTGATGCCCAGAGCAAAGTCCAGAGTGTCCAGATGGTCAATGTTGAAGTGGTGCGAAATCAAAGTAGACTAGGACACTTGTAACAACGTTATGCCAAGTAGTATAGAAAACCCTCATAAACGTTATGTTTGTTCGTAGAAATGCGGTGTATTATGTTCTCCACCCCACATAAACATTTGTGGCATGTATCATCGGGTGATCTATAGTGTCTTATGCCAGCTTCAAGCCTGAGGACTACTCTGGAACAACGTGGCAGTATCCAGAGATGAGGTATAAATATCATTACACTGAAGGTTTAATTTTTAGAAAACAAACCTCACCTAAATTTATTTTTATTCTGAAAAGGTGCGATTTGTTATTAAAAACACCAATTGGGTATACTCTTTGATCACGTAACTCGATCTCAGTATATCACTTAGAACATACAAACAGTCAACATGTTTCAGCCCCCTATGGCCCAGCCGGGTCTGTGGGGCTTTCGTCAGGACAGAACAATTTAAAATATACTCACACCTTTTGTGTAGTATTAAAGTAGTGGTATTTCTTAGCCACCACTTTGTTAGTTTGAGGTTTAAATTACCTGCAAAGAATCACAGATTAGTACTCAAAAAGTGATATACCTCAGCATTATATATTCAATCAATATCAATTTTTTTTGCATCGGAAACACAGTTGAATCCCGTTTTTTGTATTCTCCGTGCACTTCCTTAATAGAAATAGACAACGGACTAAGAAATTAACCTACAGACTACATAGTAGCGGGTAGACATTCACTCGTTTGGCTGATAGGATGTCTATTGAATACCCAGTGACCTCCAAAAGTGTGATTTTTCACTTTTTACTTAATTCTATTTTATCTCCTTTAAAATTAAATAGTCGTGAAGATAGAAAAAGAAAAAGAAATAGAAAGAGAAATAAAAATAGAAAACAGACTTTAGAAAGGAGATACTAGGAGTTAGGCTATTGTCTCATTGGATAATGATATTGGATGTTTCTCAGTTTCTAAACAACTTTTACTGTTATTGTTCTATTATAGGATAGTGTTATGGGTACTGATATATTCTCCAATTCTCAAGGCTACACATTGTAATTATTTACATAGCAATTACCTGAGAGTTACAGACTTCTGGGTTAGAACTTCAAGCAAACTGGTGCCAAGGGACAACATCGTTCAGCCCGGTAATGTGGGTTTTCAAACGGTCGACCCACCTCTGTTCTCGTTCGTATAGAACCCGCTCAGCATTACCAGTTTTGTCCGTCAGCATTTCTAGAACAGTCCATTTTAGTTCTTCTGCCGTATGGCCTGTTTCCACAAAGTGAGTACAAAGTTTAGTATTGTTCTTCTTTAGTCGTATGTTACTTTTGTGTTCTCCAATCCTTACTTTTATTTTTCTGCAAGTCATTCCTATGTATCTGCTTCCACATGGACATGTGATCATATAGATCACATGTGATGAATTGCAATTTGTATGCTGCCTCTGGGTCCATAGTAATGTCTCAGTTAATTGCAAAGTCCTAGTCATAGTGGTGGAGTTACATACTCGACAGGTCCCACAAGGATAATGTCCTCTGATGGTCGTCATGTTTATGTTTCTTTCTATCCTGCTCGGTTGTTGTTTCTTCGGACGTGTATGGACTAATAAATCCTTCAGATTTCGTGTCCTCCGGTTTGCAAATCTTGGCTTGGGCCATTCCAGATTACCTGAGTTTAATATGCGCCAATTCTTGTTAACTATTTTCTGGACCATGTAGGTAGCTGGGTAATATGTAGTTACACAAGTTACTAAATTTGGGACAGGTACTTTTTGGTTGGTTTCAAGTAGGGATAGCCTTGGTTGGTTTTTGGCTCTTTTTTGACATTTCGCATACTTCTTGGGGAACCGACTAGACACATAATCCTCCTCCCTAATTTTGATTGTTTCTCAATGTTGAAGTGGTGTCTGAATTCTATCATGTCCCATGAAAAACCTAGGGACCTACCCACAAGTAACCCTTAAGTACCCTAAGGAAAGGGTTGGGACGATACAGGGTTCCGTCCCAAAGGAGGGGCAGGACAAGTGGGAGGATACTCCCCTCTCCTTTGTCCAGTTTTGCCCCAGTGCTGGGAGCCAATGGCTCCCTGAACTGGTTTGAGCTGAACTATGCATGGAGGGCACCTCCATGGACAGAGGGCAAGTACTCCCATGTTGTGCTGTCCGGGTCTAGAAGACTGGTACCGGGAGAATTGAGGGCCTAACGTAGTGCCTTTACAGTACTTGGTATCATACCTCCAACACCATTTACAATGTGGTTTTATGATTCCAACATGTTTGATGCCAAACTACATGTTATATGGCTGTCTCACTTACAACCCGGGAGAACGGACTCCGTAGGCTGTAGGGGTGTTCCGATCATGCAGGGGCACCCTCACACTTGGGGTGACTTATAGGTTTTAAGTGCAGTGACCTAAGATATAGGGAAACCTATATTTTTCGCAAGTGGTGCTAGCACCAGCTTACATAGGCTGCAACGGCAGGCCTGCCTTTATAGTTTAAAGGTCCCCCATAGGTGGCATAATACATGCTTCAGCTTATGGGGGACCTCTTGGGTGCCTATGCCCTGGGTACCTTAGTACAAACTACTAGGGACTGATAAGCATACCCCCGTATCCAATTTTGGATGTACCTAAGAACTTACCATGACAATTTAGGGGAGAAAGCAGAGAGACTGTGGTCCTGGTCAGCAGGATCCCAGTCAGACTAGTCATAAACAGCATTACATAAAGCAAAATGTGGGGGTAACCATAGAAGCAGATCCTACTTTCCTAAAAGGGCTAACAGGGCAAGATGCACAAATAGAGGAAGCATTTTGACCATTCCCTCTACAGTGAAACCCATTAATTGGCAAAATGCTGTATTTGAATTACAAAGATAAGGATTGATCCATTAACTTCTCCCTGTGCAAGTTATCTTTAAAGTCGAGAAACCTTACTGTTCGATCTTCCACAATACCATGGTTCAACTAAAGGCTGTGAATGTTAACCAATAACTCATTTTTTAAGGGGCACCAGGGTACAATTCTGTTTGCAAAAAAGGATTGGAGCAGAGTTCACAAATACAGAATATGCATATTTATTTCTTGACATATTTGAGCCATGGTATGCTCCCTTTATTGTTGAGTTGTCAGCACTTTGAGCAATGATTGTCTCACTGGGATCAGGGAGTTGTTATGCTTGACTCTGATGCAATAAGCTAAGGGTCTAAATGGTGCTTTGTGGGCTATATTTTTAAGACCAAGTTCCAAGTGTATTGGGGTCAGGGGTGCATTTTAGTGTAGTCGCAAAATGGATCTCATAAAGATATTTTCTGTTTTTGCAATCGCCCCTATATTCTGAGGTCCCCAGACCTTGGCATCATATAATGCAGCACCTACTGCCTTTTGCCAGATAGATATCAATGACTGGAGCGGCTGGCCTATAAGTGCATACTTTCAACCCTTTGACTTACGCAGAGCTAACATGCGGGTGTGTAAGCTGGCTCTTGGAAATTTGTGGGGTCCATGATAGTATGTCTGTAAGCCTTACCTCCAAATAATCAAATTATTTAACTTGTTCCAGAAAAGTGTTACCCAGTTTTACCTTGCCTCTAAATTACTTGTGTGGGTTAAATGCCATAAATGTGGTCTTATTTGACATTAACCTCTAGAACGAGTTCATCATAAGCTGCCAAGAATCTATTCAGTAAGTTTTGGAGCCCCGTTAGAGTTCTAGATACAAATAATGTGTCATTACCAAACATCAGAGACTCGACTATCAGCAATCGTAGGAGGGTCCACATTGCAATCATGCAATGACTCAATGAACAAGTTAATGTATAGGGTGAACAGAGTTGCTGCCAAAACACACCCTTGTCTCACGCCTCTGTTCACCCTCCATATGACTGTATAATCTCATGCTTTATGTAAATAGCATGAGAGCAAAAACAATGGACATGCTTGTGTCCATTGTTAGTGCTTTCATACTATTCACCTCCTATTTTTCAATCACTTTATCTTCAGTCACCTAATTTATACCTTACTCATTTTCTTCTTCACCTGTTTCTATATTTAAGTGTTCAATCTCTTGCCTCTTTCTCCATTGTAATCTCGCATGCACCTTCCTCCAATTTTTTAAGTTGTCACTATGCCATTTTGTTCTGAATGTGCCACAGCCAATAGTAAATTGACTCACTCTCTCAAGATGCAATCTACTGTGCTCACAAGTTAATTGTCAAACATTGTCCCACAACAGTCAATATTACATATATTCATCTTACAGTTTTATAGATTCCTTGTTCCCTTGTATATTATGTACATATAGAGCCCGATTACGATGGCGGAAGGCCCGCCACCGACAGCTTGTCGATGGCGGTCTCTCCGCCATCAGACTATGGTTATCCGCCCGTGGGCAAAAACATGGCGGCCAGAAAGTCCGACCACCACGGTTCCATCATTTACCGACCACTTGTTGAAACAGCCGCTTTGCAGAGCATGGCGGCGGTGCCTGAGAGGCACCGCAGTCGGGATTATGTTATCCCTTTTCTGCCAGTTGTTTTGTGGCACTCAACTCACCACGAAACAGCAGGCGGAAACAGATTTGGGGGCCAATAGGGGGCTACTCTTTATCCCTGGGCCTGGGGTTAGAGCACTGGGGGACACCTATGGTGCCCCCTACATTCCCCTGCACCATTTGGCAGGCACCACAAGATGCCTGCTGCGTAGTGCAGGCAAATGTCAAAGGTTCATTTTTCGCATTTCGGCGGGTGCTGCAGCGAGCATGTGATGTAAAAACAAAATAGACATTATATGGTGGGAGCAAAGGTGGGCTGCTAAACTCAACGTATATGTGCAATTGCAATTCCTCTCTCCCACTTTCACCTTCCATCTTCCCTGAACACAGAAACCAGCTGTTATGTTCACTACTGGTTCTGGCATCGCTTTAACCTTAGTAATAAAATGTGTTTGGAATGATCTGAAATATTCAGTAGCATTGAACCCTTGGAAATCTAATATTTCATTTCGAAGCCATGTTCCATTCTTTACCCGCTCATATACATTCATGCAAGCTGTTGGGGACAATGTACCAGGGGTCCCTTGTAGGAGTAAACCGTTGATGGAAACATATATATTCTGTTACGCGTCAGCAGATGTCATAATTATGGCGGAGAATTGAAAGTGATAATGCACCATGGTAAACAGTTCAATCCACCCCTCGCAACGTCTGAGATAGGATAATGGCATTGACAATAAAACATCACTCTTATGCCCAACTGAGGGGAGTAATCTACAGATCCAAGAATTTGTAGCATTGGAAGTATCAAGGGCCTGATGTAACATTTGTAAAAATACATTGTCTGCGTACGTTTTTCGATGTACTCCTTTGTGAGGGGCCAAAGTAACAAATATGTGTTTAGTGGGACGGGTGTTGTACCAATCAAAGAAC
The DNA here is from genome assembly GCF_964261635.1 of Lissotriton helveticus. Classification (NCBI taxonomy): domain Eukaryota; kingdom Metazoa; phylum Chordata; class Amphibia; order Caudata; family Salamandridae; genus Lissotriton; species Lissotriton helveticus. The sequence continues at coordinate 2,034,739,932 of NC_136059.1, read as the reverse complement.
ATGCAGGATACTTTTCCTCCAAAATCCAAGATATCCCGAACACAAAATTAATGCAATACCGGATACATTGTGTAACCGGAGAAAAGGGATGCAATTGGACTAATAGCAAAAGACAATAGTTCCCATTGTGTGCTAGAGCCTAACTGGCAGACTCCTATTGTTCATCAACGTTGGTGCTTTTGAGCACCAGCAGTGGAGCTGTTCGATCCTAGCTCTTGAAGAAATCCCACGTTGTCCAGGATACCATACCTCACACCAGGGAAGCACGCTCAATCGATCCTGTCCAGTGTCCGAACAATGCACCAATTTCACATCTCCCTAATCTACTGTTGGTACCTTAGGTAAGGCACGCCCTGACTTGTGCAGTCCATCCCTACTAATCTGACTTTCCCTTTGGTGCAGTGTTCTTCAGTCGAGGGCTCAAATTATACCTAGCTACTCCAGGTACAGATGGGTCAGGAAAAAGGGGTTCAGACACAGAGGGGCGAGTTGAAGAGGGCTCTTAAATGGCTTTAATGTGCTGCATTTAGCACCTCATCATTCTCAGCCTCTGTTTGGGTCCACGTGAGCTTGGCATCTGAAAAAGGGACGAAACGTGGAATTTATTCCCACTCTGATTCCCCAAAGCCTGTCATTGACCCACTGTTAGTAGGGCAAGGGAAGAGGTACTCTGCGGTAATGCAGGCAGTGTCTCCAATTCTTTCGGCTGGTGACCTTCATGGCAGTGTGTGTGGCAAGGAGCACCTGGACCGGACCCTTCCACATCGGCTCCAGGCTCTTCTTTCTCTGGAAATTTTGGACTAACACATAGTCCCCAGGCCGAATGTCGTGGCCTGGTCTCTCGGGTACTGGTGGGAGGCAGTCTTGGGTCTGTTGGCGAATAGAACACAGACTTTTAGTTAACTCATACAAATAGTCCACTAGTAGAGGAAATTCAATTTCTGGGAACCAATGATGTTGCAGGATGCCTCAAACATTCGCCAGGCGCCCAAACACGACCTCGTATGGTGACAGTCCTATTCTAGAATTGGCTGTCATTCTTGTGTGCAAAAGGGCTAAAGGTAAAGCATCTGGCCACTGCAACCTTGTGCTCTCCTGAATCTTTGCAAATTTTAGTTTGAGAGTACCATTGTACTTCTCAACCAAACCTGCGGACCGAGGGTGATTTGCAGCATGATATTTTTTCCTCATATGTAGTCCCTCACATATTAACTGGATAACTTTTGCATTGAAGTGACTTCGGTTATCACTCCAAATCAAAGTGGGAAAGCTGAAACGAGGAAAGAACTCCTTCAGGAGTAGTTATGCAGCGCAATTGGTGAATCATCTTTGGGGGGTAGCCTCAACCCATTTACTGAATGCACAGACAACCACTAACACATACTTCAGATTGTTGACTCGGTCCATTTCTATATAATCGTGCTGGAGGACCTCAAAAGGGAAGGTATTGGGGAGAGGGGTTGGCCTAACGGCTAAGGCGCTCGACCTCGGACCTGGGGATCTGGGTTCGAGTCTCGGTAACGACGCCAAAAACCCCCTGTGATTCTGGGCAAATCACTTAATCTCCCCGTGCCTAAAATTTTTTTTTTTAAATGAAAGTGTGTCCTCATGTAACGTAACTGGTGCTATGTAAAGCGCTCTGATAACTGATTCGGTTCGGTTCTAGTTCGCGCTATATAAAACTCGAAAAAAAAAAATGAAAAAAAAAAAGGTGGGAGATGTAAAATTACCTGGTGGGGTAGTGACACCCTTTCCTGGATTGTGCATCATACAAACCATACAATATTTAACCAAATGAGCAGCTGTCTTCTGGAAGTTTTCATTTTGCCATACCGGGTCTAACAAGTTGAAAATACCTTTAGCCCTAATATGAGCTGGCCCGTGCGCCATGTTGACTACGCAAAGAACATATGCATCTGGTAACATCCATCTGTGTTTCACTGACTTATCAGTCCAATACCCATCCTCATCCAAATGTGCTGTGGTTTCCTACCATATTGCTAATTCCTCAATAATTGCCTCACCCTGTACCTCCTTGACATTTTCTAGCGCATCCTCAAACATGGTGGCCTCGGGCACCCACCTACCTTGATCAGGCTGTCTCCTTAGCTGTCTGGTCTACAAAGGCGTTCCCCTTACCTACATCAAAAATAATTTTCTTGTGTGCGTTACACTTCACTATCGCTAATTTCTTGGGGAGTGTCAAAGCTGACAAGAGCCTACTATGTATAAGGGGGCCGTGCTGGATCCTCATCCTATGAGAAGTGAGAAACCCTCTCTCTGCCCAGAGCCGTCCAAAATTATGGGCAACTCTGAAGGCGTACTGACTGTCAATATAGATGTTGACAGTCAGTCCCTCACTCAACTCACAGGCTTGAATAAGGGCAACAAGCTCTGCAGCTTGGGCCGACTGATAGGGAGCTTGTGACGTCTCAACTATCGTGTGCCATGTCGTGATTGCATATGCAGCTGTTGTAGTGCCATCTGGTAACTTGAAATAAGAGTCCTCGACATATAGTTCCCCTTTGGGGTCAGCTAAGGGAAAATCAGTCAGGTCTACTGTCCTTTCATCTCTTCCTCTGTCCGAAAGATATAATCATGTATGTCAATTTCCTCACTTTCGGAAGAGAGTGGTAGCAAAGTAGCTGGGCTCAGAGTGGCACATCTTTTGATTTTGATGTGGTGAAAAGAGAGTCAGCTCATAACCAGTCAGACATGCACTGGTGAGGTGCTGCATCTTAGTCTTATTCAAAAGGGTATTAACAGCATGGGGCACCATGACTGTGAGGTCAGTCTCAAGTACAAGCCCTGCCGATTGTCTTATCAAGACAGTCACATTTGCGACTGCTCTTAGACAGCTCGGGAGGGCTAGTGCGACAGGGTCAAGAAGCGCATAAAAATAAGCACACAGCCGTTGCTGACCTCCAAAGGCCTGTGTTAAAACAGAAAGCGCACATCCAGCCGACTCGTGTATGTACAGCACAAACGGCTTCTCATAGTCAGGCGTACCAAGCACAGGTGCAGAGCAAAGTGTGGCTTTTAATTTCTCAAAAGACTGTGGACATTCAGGAGTCCAAGGTAAGGGTACATGTACATCTTTAGTTGTTAAGGCTAGCAAAGGCTTTGTTAGTAACAAATAGTTAGGAATCAAGTGTCGACTATAGGAAGTAATGCAAATAAAAGCATGTACATCCTTTTGAGTTTGAGGGATTGGCATTTTAAAAATGGTACTAATGCTCTCAGGAGTCAATCTCCTGGCCTCCTTTGACTGTAGGCAACCTAAATAGGTGACCTCCTGTTGACAATATTGAAATTTAGAAAGGCACACTTTATGTCCGTGGTGTGCCAGATGCAGCAACAATTTAACCGTACTGTCTTTGCAACCTTGTTCAGTGTCAGAAGCAATGAGAAGGTCATCTACATATTAAAGCAACACATTCACTGAGGGAAGCGTGAGGGAATCTAATTGGGCTTTTAAAGCTTGGCTATATATACTAGGATTCTCAGTATAGCCCTAAGGAGCGCAACAGAATCTAAAGCCTCTGTCAGCTAGTGTAAAACAGAAGAAGTACCTGTTTCCTGGATCTATCAGGATACTAAAGAATGCATTTTTTAGATCAATGACAGAGAAGAATTTAGCAGTAGAAGGAATCACTGTCAAAAGGGCAGTATTGTCAGGGACCACTGGGAACTGAAGAACTACTATTTTATTAATTTCGCTCAGGTCAATCACAAAATGATAAACATCTGGATGATCACCAGAGGGGCCCTCTTAAGAATGGGGCTATTACACACATTCGCAATCGTCTCTTTGACAACCCCTGACTGAATTAAATCTTGTATAATTTTCAACAAGACTCGCTCCCCTGCTTGCAGTATTTTATACTGAGGGATGTCTTTAACTTTTATAGAAACTGGGGTTATCTGCAAAAGTCCAACGTCTGTGCCATCCGTTGCCCAGAATGTGGGCGGCACATCCTCAAATTCAGCATGGAAGGGTGCATCTTTGGACAGACACTGCTTAGAGATGACTACATTCGGGCCCATTGTCATGTAAACACCCTCCAGGGAACAATAAATGGTAGCATGCAATTTTTAAAAATAAATCTAAGCCGATCAGATTTTCTTCACAATTAGATGTTAACAAAAATGACAAATCCACAGTAAAAGGACCTATAGTGTAAGAGGTTTGGAAATGGGGCTTACCACCGGTACACCAGAAAATCCTACAGAAATGTTATTATGGCTAGACAGAGCTGGCTCGGGGACCAGTGAATGGGAAATAGAGCTATTCATAGCACCTATATCCACCAAAAATTCCTTTGCTGAGCCATGCAAATCTGCAGTAACATAAGGACCACGCTAATCTACAGGTATCTGAACTTGTCCCTCACCCTGTCCCTGGCTGTCCTAGCTGTGAGACATCCCTGTCACCTTGTCCATTTGTAATTATCATTGGGATAATACTGTCCACCCCTAGTGTTGTCGAAGTAGTTACTACCCAGACGATCTTGTGAGGCTGCAGCATTGTGAGCTCTGTCTTGTCCACTTTCTCCACGACCCTGTCCATGAGAACCTTGTCCTCTAGGGGCCACAACTTTCTGTAGCAACACCAGACACTCAGTACGTCAATGTCCCTCCTCTTTACAATGCGCACACTGATTCGGCCCTACAGGCGTAGCACTCCGGCTGGTCTGCGGAAAGCTCCCAGTCTGAACCACCTTATCCTCTACCATTCCTTCTAGATGCCTGCTGCCCCAACACCTTTTCTTCAATTCCTTATGCTTTTTCGCCACCTTCTCCTTCTCCTTGTTCCCCCAGTGCTCATAATACTGTGCCATTCTCAATATTACAGAATGAAAGGAAGTAGTCCAGGTATTATCCGAAGCGTGTAACCTAGTCACAATCTCATGTAGCAAGTTTGTAACAAATCTGTTGATAAACAATTTGACGCAAGTTCAAATCGAGTGAAAGAATCAGACACATTCTCATCATTCTTCTGATGAAATGCTGTTAACTTGTCCCAATCTAACCTTCTCGATGGAATGAGAGAGTGCATATATGTGATAATTCGACCAGGTAAACCTAGTATCTCTACCTTAGGCTTCTCACAAGGCTTCCTTTCTTGGTCCCATGCTTTAATCTGATCCCATGTACCACCAAATTCCACAACGTGATCCAGTGTATGTACTTGCCTCCAAATATCAACGGGCACCAGTAAACCAAAGAACATTTCAATACCCACAAGCGCCATCACTGTCGATGAAGCAGCCTCAGTCAATTCTTAATAATATGCAGTAGGATTTTTTCTAGGGTCAGGTAGCTGAGTCTTAAGGGAAAAAACCTCACCTATTTTCATGGAGTATAAACCCATTTTTCTTGTAACCGGGCTGCCACCCGTAGCCTAGTAACATTATCATGCTGATCCCGCAGCTCAGGTATTTCAGGGTGATATATGAGATGCACTTCCCTCATCGGAAACTGGAATACTGTCTTCGGGCTCTTTTCAAGCAGCCTATCTCGATAAGTGACCAGTGTTGTGACATTACTAAAAACCTCACCAGGTGCCATACCAGAAGCATATACATGAACCCTAATATCATAAATAATTTGGGGTGCTACATCATTAAAACACTGTTCCCATAGTCCAATTAATGTTGCCGATATGTGCTTAAGAGCATGCTGCTGCACAAAAGGCTCATAATCTTTCATTACGCTCCACACATCTTCCACACTGTAAATGGGGTTACAAGGCAACTGGGCTGCTTGATTAGCCACCACCTTTCAGCTCCCCCCACATCAGATCCTATCAACGTCCGCCCTAACCGGTCTTTGAATTTTGTCCAGTCCCTATCCTCAGGGCCGCGTACTGGTCTCAAGATTCTGCAAAATCGGGGTATAGGGTAAAACAGTGGGAGTGATAACTGAGGTACCGGTCAATAACGTCGCTGCTGGCTAGGTTGTGGGTGTAGGAGTTGGTGAAAGGGTTGCTGAAGCAAAAGGTATTGCCACAGTGGTAACAGTTGTAGTTGCCACAGAGGGCGATGACAAAGACCGGACAGAAGGTGCAGTGGCCAAGGCAGACAGAGCAACAGTAGCAAAGACAGAGTATAGAAGAATCGGTCAGCTGGAACTGCAGGAGAAGAACGGGATACACCCTCTGCGGGCATAAGGAGGCCGGGGTCGAGCATCCAATAATTCCTCTACAAAAGTATCATTTTCTTCTCGGGCAACATAAGACTTTTCACATTGTTATCTAAGCTTCCAACGGGCTCACTCTATTCCCTTTTCTATTCCCTCTCTATCATGCGCTATGGCTTTCTGAGTCAATGTCTGCATTCTCCCCTTCGAGGCCTCTTTCTCAGCTTTCATTCGTCTCTGTTTAGTTTACTTTTGCCACGTTCTGAACGAATCAAATGTTGACTGCCTACTCCTTTAGGCAAACAATTTATCCTGTAGAAAATTAATTTTCTGTTCATCAAAAGTGCCCATCAACAGCCACTGCAACTCGGCATTGTCCCTCGTATATTTGTGCCATAACAAACTAAACGTAATAGGGCCAAGGCCATGTTTTACATACATGTCAAAATTTGGGGTGCCTTCCAGAGGCACTGGCTGACTTTATTGCGATCGAGCTTCAGCAGAACAACAACGACAGCCCCTACAAAACACTTTGCTAAGCCACAGCATTTTTCAAAAGAAAACAAGTTCACTATTTATGCCGAGCCTATATTTGCAAATATCTTTACACAAAATTGGTCCTCAGACCTCATCAAATACAAGTCAAAGTGGTACCATGTTCATAAAGAACTCAAAAAAATTCCTCAGACCATGCCAAATACAAATCAAAATGGTGCCATATCCACAAAGAACCAAAAGCAAACTCACCTGATGCACAAAGGTGAAACAAACTTATTCTCCACTGCTGACTCTTCGGATCAAACGGTCAGATCCAATGATTTCATTGTCAGGACGCCAGTCGGGATGACCACTGGATGAGGTACCGTCTGGTCAGACAGACGGGGCAGCTGCGAGTACAGGACTCTCTGGTGCAGGGATCCCTGGTCCGCCCATCCAACCCGACATGGCCCCGACCTCCTCACCTAATATGGGTCACCAGATGGAGTACCTGTTCGGGTGCCAACAGAAGGAAATTACCCGATTAGGGTCACCCGGGTCACTCACAACAACCTCTCAGCCTTCCTCACATATGAAGAGTAGGTCACACAGTAGAGAATACAAACCAAAGATATTTATTGAAAGTACACTCAAGTAGAGTAGATTCTGACCAGCCTCCTTAGATTGCTGCTGAGAGACTGACTTCTACCAACAGGACAACTTATAATGTAAATTTTCAGGATCACATAAGACACGCCCAGATTGGAAATTTCCAGTTAGTAGCTGGTGAACAATAGAGATACAGAAGGATGAGTTGCAATCCCAGGACCAGGTATATGTTATCTCAGAGCCAAGGTTACTCGGCCTATACTTGCCGCTCTAAGGGTGGGAGCAGGCCTCTCTAACAAGAAAGGTATGCAATGGCAAAAACAGTCTATTCTTTAGCACAGCAAAACTCTACCATGGAAAAATAATACAGCAACTGCTTTCGCTAAGGCAGACAAAGGAGTGAGACAGAAATTAGTTTCGGTCATGGCTCAAAATGGCGGCTCAACTTGAAATGGTGTCGCGAATGCTAACAATACACTAGTAGAATGAACGCATAACATTTACATTTCAACACCTTATAGGTGGGCGGTCCCCATCCCGGGCTGATGGCGGACGGACAGAAGCCAGTCTGCCATCGTAATCAGACCCATAATTCCTAAACTACCTACACTAAATTGAATGCCTTCCTACTCAATATATGATTGATTTTGTTTTCTCAACTTTCAGTATACCGCGCTTCTTATGTCTGGGTGGTTCAATCTTTGTCCTCTTTACTCTTACCTATAACTGTAGGAGTCTCATGCTATATACAATTCATTCTCTGTATCACAAAGCTATGTTTAGCTTCTCTTATGAGAGAAAATGGCAAGTCTTAAATCTCCCAATTTGTCATTCCCTCACACATTTATATTTTCTTGTGCCCCTCCCTTTTCCAATCTATCCCCTATTGTGTAAATCATCCACCATCTATTAATTGTATTTATATGCCTGTCTATCTGAAAAAGTAAATAGCCTTGAGAAAGTAATGAGACACATGTTTGACTGATGACACAATCAATATATGATTAACTGTCTATATTATATATGAATTGTACCACAATGTAAATGCCAAATTGGTAGAGTGCTATTTAAGACACTAATTAAATAAATACACAAAAATATTCAAAATAAATAAATACATACATACATACATATTAATACCCCTTAGCATATCACTGGACTTGGATTAGTAAAAACCATTGTCTCTTTCCACATAACCTTAACTTTTCTCTTAGGTGCTTCATCCTATAACTAAGGCAGTATGTAAACTAAGATATGGCAAAACAAATTAAAAATAATAAACCACCACAAAAATATGTGTCACTTATTTTGATTCATGGAAACTGCAAAGTACACTTTTGAGTTCAAGGTAATTTAAAAACAACTTCTCTGCCAGAAAAAATCCATATAAACTTGGACAAAACCTTTCACCACCCTTCTTGCCTTGAACAAAGGATACACTTCTTGCTATTTGAACTTAAGTGAAAAACCATGAGCTTTAATTGTATTTCAGTATGGATAAAGTGTTAACACAAAGATCCATAGAAAAAGGGATTGCTGAAAGAAGCAATTATTCAGTGAGAGGTCTGACATTTGTGACCAAGATGCTCACACCCTACCACGAGGTGGTCATTGGGGTAAGCCTGGTTATGCTAGTGTGACATATCCAGCATGTCAATGTGTCAAATCCAAAATGAAATTCTTCATAGGAAGTGGCACCAGTGTCACAAAACAAATCATCTCACACCACATAATGTAACACACCATTTGAATCCTTACCAAACACACCAGACCATAACACCCACCTTTACACCAGGCTCATTACCCTCCTGTCACATACGACAATATAAGTGTAGTAACCTAGAGCATCACATCACATTATACTCCACCTGACAATATAATGCATACAGTAGTGTACTGCACAACACAATAGTCCACCTGATGCTGCATCACACCATCCTTTACTACAGTCAGCCTGACCACAGCACATCATGTTCCTTACACATCAGAAGACCAAGAAAGTTTTCCATATACTACCTTACAGATCAAATCTTCTTCATATAACACCATGCTACAACCCCATCATATCTAACCACGCCACATAATACAACACAAAAATCAAACCTAGCAGCATCATGCCCTAGAACAGCATGCTAAATCCCAAATTCCACCATTGTACAGAAGTACAACATTTGCTTCAAATGTTTGATCATGATTCATTTATTTTTCTATGTGACTTTGATGCTTTGATAATGTACAATCTTTCCTAAGTGTGGTGGTAACTTTTCTAACTTCAAGATCATAAGAAAGTCATCCTTTTTTCCCTAATCACCCCCATATTTTTGACTGATACTGGTGGCTACGGACACTAAAAGTGCCCTGGGCTCTTCTAACCTGGCCTATGGCCAGTGCTCCTTCCTTGAAAGATATATGGTCATTGGTATAAGTCTAATTGGCCAAGACAGCTTACCTGTAAGTCCCTATTATATGGCAGGACATTTCGGTTTAGAGACCCCAGTAGACTTGATGCACATAGGTGTGAACTACTATGGTTTCTGGCTTCATTCTAAAGTCAGGTCTGCCTTGCAGGCTGCTTCTAAAATAAAACTGTGTCCAAATAGAACTTTGGAATTAAAAGTAATTCCAAATTCCAAAGCTATCTTTTTGTTGCATATAAGTCACCCCTAAGGCATGCCCTGGATGCCCCAAGGGTAGGGTGCATTGTTATAAAAGTGCAATTTAATAAACTGTAATGTTCAATTGGGGCAACATAATTCAAAGTATCAAAAAATAATTACAATAAATCAAAAAAATGGCCAACGTTGGATTTATTATAACTATTACAGCAAAGTAGTTTTAGAACTAACTATCCTGAGGTTACCTTAACAGCCTCTAGCAGTCTCTTCTGAGTCACCAGCCTATGACAGCCTGAATCAAGCTGTTCCCTGAGTAGGTGAGACGACACCTGTGACTGAAACAACAAAGTCATTTGGTGGAAGTAGATTTGCTTCCTCGAGTAGCCAGGGAGAGGAAGGTAGCTGGAGAAATGAGCTGGACTTAAAAGGCAGGAGAACCGATGTCACAACAAGCCCCAACACAGCCCCCACTTCCTTGATCTCCAGCCAGATGGAAGCCCCCCTAATTAGATTAGGCTAGAAGCGAAGTGCAGTGAATGGTTAGCCACACCTGTGAGTTGGGTTACCAAGTCACATACTCCACAAGAGTGTTTGAAGAACAGTGCAATCTGGATCAAAACATTGCCATTCTCTGCAGGTAGTGGTCATAGCAGGGGGAGGCAACGTTGTCCCTATTGTTTGGAGTGTCTCTCCTTCTGGCCAGCCCATATTGAGAATAAATATGAGAGATCTGCAGGAGCCCCTCAGATCCCTGCCTAAAATATTTGGAGATGAAGATCTGCCCTGATGGACTCTTGGACAGCACCACAGAAGGCTTGCACTCAAAATGTCCACAGCTGCTACACTTTCAAGACTCCATAACAGGAGGACTGTGCCTGATTCAAGGAAAGGAGTAGAGCCCCTGAGCAGCAGCAGGTAGAAATGTGTTAGAAGAAGCCACCTGCAACATCCAAAGAGAGGACTACTCCAGCTGACCAGGTGCAGTGTGGGAGATTGAGCCTCAGACCCCAAGAGGCAATCCAAACCTTCTGAACCCTTGGCTGGTGCGGCTGGACATTTTTTTACACAAAGGAAACTAGGACTTTCTGAAAATGAGTGAACTTTTTGGAAATGTTTGGTAAAAAGCACCAGCAGAAGAATGGCTCAGCGTTGAGAGTCAAGCCGCCATCATCAATTCGACAAGCATTCTGACCACACTGGTTTGTTCCTCTGAATGCTCCAGAGCTCCTTGCCATAGAAGCCAAGGACAAAGACTTCCAGAGGCTCACTAATGCATAACGCTGCATCATGCCTTTGACATTGAAGGCACCTCTAGATCTGCCTTGCTTTTCCTTCAGAACAATTGAGCAATACTTCAAAACATCAGGATACAATGTGAACATTCTTTAAAATAAGACCCTGACCAAAACAAAGTGTAGACACTCATATGGAGAGAAGAATATTTATTTCAGCAACTTCCCAAATATCAAGTAGCAATCATACGTATGCAAAATAAATGCATATAGTAAATGTATATACACAAGAATAAATGCATAGAAAGACAAACTGTATGAACACAAGAATGAGTAATTAGAACATGGAATAATTCACTGGCTGTTTGTCTTGTATCATCCTGCCTGCACAAATGGAGAACCTGATGACAGTCTTGGCAGGAGCCATCAACTGGAAAAGGTTTCTAGGCAATGAGTCCACCCCATAGAAGAGTTCCTGTGAAAAAAACAAGAAGTCTCCATCGTTATACTCTACTAACACTGACTGAGGATTCTAGAAGCTCCTCCTCACTTCATCTGCACTATAGGTGCTGGTTGCACTCTCTGCGTTGAGGTCACTCACCAGAGCTGGCCAGGCTCCGATGAGCGTTTGATTGGTTCAGATGCTCCGTCCATCACCACCCCCTTTTGTACCGCTTTGGCCGCCATAAGTGTGGCAGGGTATGCTCAGACGTGAGTCCCTTGCTCACTTTGCCACTGGATTCAAGCAAGCTGGGCTGAAGACGGCTGTAATGCCAGAAACCGGTCCTCGGAATCTTGTTTCCGGACCAGGGAAGGCATGGCTTGGCAGTTCAGGCTGGACTGTTACCATGAGGCACAGGATCAGACTGATTTGATTATAGTCATGTCTGAACTGGGGTGGCAGAGTGGGCTAAAGAACGGTGATGGATCAAACCCAGATCTTTTGACTGGGTGTGAGTGTTTGATTGGTTCAGATGCTCCATCCATCACCACCCCCTTTTGTACCGCTTTGGCCGCCATAAGTGTGGCAGGGTATGCTCAGACGTGAGTCCCTTGCTCACTTTGCCACTGGATTCAAGCAAGCCGGGCTGAGGACGGCTGTAATGCCAGAAACCGGTCCTCGGAATCTTATTTCCGGTCCAGGGAAGGCATGGCTTGGCAGTTCGGGCTGGACTGTTCCCATGAGGCACAGGGTCAGACTGATTTGCATATAGTCATGTCTGAACTGGGGTGGCAGAATGGGCTAAAGAACGGTGATGGATCAAACCCAGATCTTTTGACTGGGTGTGAGTGTTTGATTGGTTCAGCTGCTCCGTCCATCACCACCCCCTTTTGTACCGCTTTGGCCGCCATAAGTGTGGCAGGGTATGCTCAGACGTGAGTCCCTTGCTCACTTTGCCACTGATTCAAGCAAGCCGGGCTGAAGACGGCTGTAATGCCAGAAACCGGTCCTCGGAATCTTGTTTCCGGTCCAGGGAAGGCATGGCTTGGCAGTTCGGGCTGGACTGTTCCCATGAGGCACAGGGTCAGACTGATTTGCATATAGTCATGTCTGAACTGGGGTGGCAGAGTGGGCTAAAGAACGGTGATGGATCAAACCCAGATCTTTTGACTGGGTGTGAGTGTTTGATTGGTTCAGATGCTCCGTCCATCACCACCCCCTTTTGTACCCGATGAGCGCTTAGGCAGAGTTCTTCACTTTCTCATCCTTGGGTTATGCAGCCCCAGCTGTCTGTTCTCATCTCTCCCGCTTGGTGAAGTGAAAAACATAAATATTTCTGTGTGTGCGCAAGTAACCCAGGCCTGCCTGCTGTCGCAGAGGAAAGGCAACATCATACAGACACAAGATGAGACCATTAATTGAAGCAACATGGAGTCAATGGTCACCACATGATCTCCCAATTTACATAAATGCATGTAGCATTACAGGATCTGAGGGCTGAGAGTGCTCGTCGGCGAGAGAAAACGCTCCCAAAAAGTGACTAACGTCGAGGTAAAATCTTGACCAGGACCTACCGCTCAACCTATCTAACTAGTGCTCCATTGCGGTCCACCTCAAACTCCTATCTTCTCCTGGTCCAAAATGCCAAAAGGCCGTGAATGGGGCTTTAAGCTTTTTGGTGCTAGAATGCAAAGTTATTTATTTTAACTTTAAAAATTCATATGTCCTGGCTCCCTAGATTGGAATTCTGTTGTTTTGTTGTCCTTTTAAAAAAATAAATATTCTGTTTTTATAAACTGGTGTTAGAATTTTATTGTGTTGAGCCATTTATTTATTACTGTTTTGTAAACAAAAATGTTTTACACACCTGTCTCCTAAGTTAAGCCTAACTGCTTGTCTGCCAAGCAGCCAAGGGTTGAGCAAGGATTAAAGGAATATCATGAAACACTTTTTGCATAGTGATTATGGTAGGAATTGAATGTTCAGGGATTTGTGAGGTCACAATTCGATAGAAGACTAGAAAACTCAGAGAGTGAAGAACACACTCAACCTAAAAATGCAGGGGCATGATATGTAAAAAGAGGACAACATTCTCAGTAATACCATCCAAGTAAAACAAATCCACAGAATGAAGTGCTGGCACTTAACAGCCAAACAGTTATATTTCTCACAATTAACAACAGGCCACAATGATACATTGATACAGCTGACAGGGGCTAGGTGGAAGTCCTCAAGGTCTGGGGCCCCTATGTCTAGCAAAGAAGAGGACACTTTTCCCTCTATTCTTAATGGGTTTCGATAGTTGGAAAGTCTCATTCTATGTGCATCAATCCGCAAAGGATATCCATGAGCATGTTATCTAATGGTTTCCCATGGTAGCATATCAAATGAAGAATCAAAGTTGAGAAAATCTCTGTATGCGTTTGAGATCACCACACCACTACACTTAAGAATAAACCCCAGTGTGCTATATAAAACGATTTTTAGTAATTAGGTAATAACCTGTACAGTTGTTTCCTCTATTTTGAGGAATTTTGATATATTGTGAAAGGCATTTAAGGGAAGCAGCCAATGTTTCCAACTGAGCCTGTCCTGTGGAATCGCCTAATATAAAATTCAAAAAAGCCTTAAGACTGGTATCTTAAGGTAAACATGTATTTGCTCGCAAAACAGTGGCATAACTTGGTTTTACAGAATCATCCTCCCAAGAGCCTCCTCAGCTATATTTTGATACTTCTGCATCAACTGTGAGCCATTTGATATAGACAAGCCACAAACTGGGCAAACCTTTGGCTTACACGTCCCACACATTCCATCAATTATAATAGATACGGTTTGTGCTGCCTTTTAACAGAATCTTTTCTTGGTAAGCTGCTTAACATAGGTCATCCTGTAACAGTGACATTTTAAGAATTGTGGGGGCTGAGGTCCAAACATTTTGGGGCTCCCTGTTCATAAAAGCTTTGAATTTATGATTCAATTTCAGCTCTTTCAAAATGTATATCCATCTAATGTTCGGGGATAGTGACATATTTTCAATATTATAATTCAGCAGCAGCTCATTATTAGTATTGCTAATAATCTCAGTGATCCCCTCCCACCATTTCTGATATGTGGAGTACTGTTTTGATCGAAAATTAAACAGTTTTTATGTGTGTTGCATGGTGTTGAAAAACAAAAATGTATCTGTCAACTGTCTGCTATCGAGTCAAATACAGTACCCACATTAAAAATGAATGAAAGGAAAACAGCATTTAAAACAGTCTGTTAAAAATTATTCAAGGTCATCAGGGCAAGAACAGAGCTGGCTCTTTTACTCTTGAGGTGCACCATGAGTTCACCATGAGTTTGTTTAAAGAAGACTTTAAGGATAGGAAGTTTGAAGCCAAGGTTTTATGACTCGAAATGTGACTCTCATATTAGTCATTGAGACTTTGGATTACTATTTGTTGAAGAAGGACCCTATCAGCTTCGTCCTAGGTCGAAACATAATTTCAATAAGGAAGCCTGGGCTTAAGCATTGGTATATGTGGGCTAAGTCAGCACAGTTTTTCACAGAGAAATGTGTGTTTTATATTTAGACAATTTCAAAACAATGGTAATTGCATAAAATATCGAGTTGCAGCTATTGTTATTCCTAAATTTTGTGTCAGGAATAATGTTAAAACAAAAGTATGATTTCACACAAAATCATTGTCAAGAACATTGGGGCCTATTACTATGGTGCCATCGCAGCGAGGATGGGACCGACCGACAAGGAGTGGTTGGTCCCACCGGCTGAATTAGAATGGGACCGCCAGGACTGCAGTCAGAATAGTGCTCAATAACACTGCGATTGTGCTGGAAAAGTGCTGCGAACAAGCTGCAGCGTTATTGAGCACTCTATGCACATTCATACTATGTGGTGCCTGGTACACAGTGCATGACTGTGTTCGAGGGCAATACAAGTGCCACCGGGTGACATTCCAGTGGCCCACAGGGGACGGGGGGCCCTGCTTGGGGTCCCCAAATCCCCTTTCGAGCAATGTTTCCATTGCGGTGGGAATGCCATGAAAAGTCTGTCTGAAAGGAACTTTGTAATCCTTACTGCAGTACCTGTAAAGGCACTGTCTTCTTTGTAGGGATTATGGTCCAACCGCCGCTTTGATGGGCTCTTGAGCTTGTCGGAGGCGGCAGTCTATCCCTCTTACTGCTGCGGTCTGACCTTTTGCATTGTATGCTGAGGCTGGACCACTATTCTGGATTTCAGTGGGATCGCTACCGAAGGCCCATGATTTTTTAGAAGTAATATAGTTCTAGGTACTATTGTTTGATTTACCTAAGTATAGTTGTAAACATTATCAGTTTTAAATTACTTTAATATATGTAAGTTAATATTTTGATAGTATTTGTGTAATTGATATTACTTTTTAAAATAAAGTTTAAAATTGAAAAGAGTTTATTTTGTTTAACCTTAAACTAATGATATAAAATGTAGTAGTGTGTTGTTGGATTTAATTGATTTAATGCACTTGTTGCTTAATTTTGTTTTGTAGACTAAAATAATTAATGTAGTGACTACTAATTAGGTAAATCTGTATTTGATTAATAGTTAAGTTATGTATTTAAAAGTCATTTACTTGTGTATAATTAATTTGTTAAATGTATGGTAATTATTTCATTTTCCGTAGAAGGTTCACAGGCTTGCAGGGGACTAGAGTGGGGAGGTAAGTAAAATTATAATAAAATGTTTACATTAATTATACTTACATTTTAATTGTTAATTAATTTTGTGATCACTTAATATTCATGTGGATTTATTATTTTACAATTGTTGGGTCACTCAATATTTGTATTTTAATCTTATAGTATATTTATATGTTCACCTGCTTGCTAGTAATTGCTATTTTAGTAGTGGTTGTTTGTTTTGTAGAGCAATATGGTGAGAGGTTATTAAGGAAAACAAATGAATTAGTTGATAATATTTAGTTGATTAATTGATAATTATGTATGTATTTATTAATGTCAGGTAGAAGTAAATTAATTTTTAAAATATTGTAATTGATTTAGAAATAAGTGTTTTAAATAGAGAAGTAAGTTATATTTTAGTTATTTCAATGATGTAAAATGTGTTTAGAATTAGTTCTTATTTTTTTTAAATTATGATATATACAATGTTTTTCATTATGTAAAATATGATGCTTTTTATAGATAACAGGTATTTATATATTTGGTAGAATAACTTTAGGATGTGGAATGTTATTTCAAGTTAATTAAAAATCTATATTTTCCCTGTTGTTGCTTAGTGATGGAGTGGGGATAACAAATCTAACCACATCACAGTCAAACACAAATTCTACTGTTACTTAGACTGGACTGGGCATAATGATCATAGCCCCTCTGTAGTCCAACACTTGCCCTAAGGTTGCTCAGACTGGATTATGAATAGTATAACTGACTACTCTGGAGTCCAACATGTTTCAGTTTGTTCAAAAGATAATATATATATATATAGAGAGATTTATATATAGATTCATATATATATTCACTGAAAAAACCATAGGTTATAGACCATATATAGTTAGGGATTAGCATTTAAAAAACCTTATTTTACTCACACAAAACCATTGAAATTCCATATATAGTTAGTTGTACTAACTATATATCACGCACCCGCAATCCACTGCTGATGATGTCACATATTACATCATTCATGACATGGTCAGTGACATCACTGATGACATCACTGATGACATCTCAAATGACATCACTGATGACATCACTGATGACATCATCCAGTGACTGTGTGTTTCTGTAAAGTTTAAATATGTTTTACATATTGAAGAATGAGTAGATGTAGAAGTGTCTGGATGAAGGATTTAGTAGGTGCGTGACTGACTGTATGAGTGAGTGATTAAATGTGTCTCACTGAGTGCATGGGTTAGTGACTAAACTGTCTTAATTTGTGCATCATTATGTCTTTTGTTCTGTAAACTGCTGCATGTGTTGATCAGTAGCTATATGAGTAACTATATAGGTTATTGATTGGTTGCCCAAGCATTTGTATGGGAGACTGAGTGTGTGTGTGAGTGGCTGGGAAGTGTATGACTCTGTGCA
The DNA here is from genome assembly GCF_964261635.1 of Lissotriton helveticus. Taxonomy (NCBI): domain Eukaryota; kingdom Metazoa; phylum Chordata; class Amphibia; order Caudata; family Salamandridae; genus Lissotriton; species Lissotriton helveticus. The sequence continues at coordinate 2,034,722,320 of NC_136059.1, read as the reverse complement.
TAGATGTATGGGTTCAAAAGTGCATGTTGGAAACAGCTGTATGGGCGGTTGACTGTGTGCATGACTGTATTGGTGAGTGAATAGATATCTCAGTGCTACATGTCAAATTAAGTACATATGTAAAATACAGTACATGTGAGAGTTGACATATATAAATAACTGTGCATAAGAGCCAGTGAATGTGTGAGTGGCTGTATGGATCATTGTGAACTTGTATCCAGGATCGTATAAGTGAGTAAATATGTTTTAGTATTTGTTTGAATAAGTAAGTAAGGTGTGTTTAACTGTATAGTTAAGGAAATGGAGGTGTGATTGATTGTTTGCATGACTGTCTAGGTGTGTGTGTAACTTCATGGATGAGTGACAATTGTGAGTCTGTGTTTACACTGAGTGTATCTAAGGTTATATTAGAGTCTGAAGAGGTTCATCGTATTATCACAACAGTGATGTCATCAGTAATGTCATTTGAGATGTCATCAGTGATGTCATCAGTGATGTCATTTGAGATGTCATCAGTGATGTCATCAGTGATGTCATTTGAGATGTCATCAGTGATGTCATCAGTGATGTCACTGACCATGTCATGAATGATGTAATATGTGACATCATCAGCAGTGGATTGCGGGTGCGTGATATATAGTTAGTACAACTAACTATATATGGAATTTCAATGGTTTTGTGTGAGTAAAATAAGGTTTTTTAAATGCTAATCCCTAACTATATATGGTCTATAACCTATGGTTTTTTCAGTGAATTTTTAAGGTTTTGTAAATGCTAATTCCTAACTATATATGGTCTATAACCTATGGTTTTTTCAGTGAATTTCATTGGTTTTTTAATAGCTAATATCAAAACCTTTACAATGTATTATTCTTTAAAAAGAAAAATATTTTTTACATGTTTTTTATACAATTTTTTTTGTATTTTTTTTGTTTCGCTCCCAGTACGCGTACCGGTTAGCTTCCCGTTAGCTCAATCCGGAGGCGCGACCCGGTACACGAACTGGTAAACGTTCCTTTAGCGCACCTCTCGCGTTACAAAACAACATCGCGACGCTTCGCGTCAGCATGACGTTTCGCGTTCTCGCGTAATACGTCATATTACGTGCTACGTTCGCGTACCCGGAAGCGCAGCGGTACGCGAACCGGAAGCGATCCGCGGCGCGGCGCCGACCGCGTAATGTAAACATAGCAGGTCATGTGACTCGGTAATAACACTTTTCATTGGTTCATTTCACTTTTGGTTTCCTAATGATGTAATACAAGGTCATGTGATCTAAAATGGACACTTTTCATTGGTTTAGAACTTTTGTTTTTCCCAAATGATGAAAACCCCTCCTTCTTTCATCACTCTGACTTTCATCTTGGTGAGAGAAAGACCCTTTATTGAGACTTTGTGATGGCTTCATTAGTAGCTTCAGCTGGTGCTAGCCCACCACCTCCACCAAATCCAAGAAAGAGAGGACCACCTGCAGAAGTAATTCTGCAAGAAGAGGAAGAACAGGAAGAGGAGGAAGAGGAGGAAGAGCATGAGTTTTTGCCAGAGGAGCCCAGGAGGTACAATCGACAGGAGAATTATATCTGGCAATTCTACAGAATTCCTGAGGGGCAAAAGAAAGTGAATGCTCGTTACGTGTTTTGCCGCATATGCGGTGACAGATTGTCAAGGGGCACTGATAAAAAATATAGTTATGGCAATCATACTATGCATCGGCATATGAGTAGGTGGCACCCAAATAATTATAGTGCTGCCCAGCTACGTGACCAACAACAAAATCCCCTCCAAATGGCAAGAAGATCGGTGGTTCCAGAGGTGTCGGGACCAGAGGCGAGGGAGGTGATTGCAAACATCCAAATGTTGTTTGGGCACGTAAAACAAGTGTGCGTGGAATGTGGCGCTTTCATCTGCTACAGAGAAAGTAGCATCACTTTGATTTTGCGAGCAATTCAAAATCATATTAATGTTTGCACAAGACGCACCAAAAAATAAATTCTTTTTTTTTTTTTTGCTCCTGTTGAGCCCTTTATAATGGATCGTTTTTGTTTCCCCCCCCCCAAAAAAAACAAAACAAATTTTAAAAACGTTCAGAAAATACAAAAAAAGTAAAAAAATGTTCAAAAAATACTAAAAAAAATATAAAACAACAAAAACATTAAAAAAAAAGTTCTTTTCAGAACTAACTCCCCATTATAAAAAAATTGGTAGAATATTTGGAACTCTGCCAACCTGTATTTCTCTTAGTTCGCTCCCGGAGCGCTACCCGGTACGCGTACCGGAAGCTAACCAAAAAAATATTTTTTAAAAAAGAACAGTAACTATAAGGGAAGGAAATACACAGTTATGTTAAAAGAAAGACAGCTCTAGGGAGTAAACTAAGGATACTGTTACCTACAATCCACTGTTGATGATGTCACATATTACATCATTCATGACATGGTCAGTAACATCAACAGCAGTGGATTGTAGGTAACAGTATCGTTAGTTTACTCCCTATAGCTGTCTTTCTTTTAACATAACTGTCTATTTCCTTCCCTTATAGTTACTGTTCTTTTTTAAAAAACATTTTTTTGATCAGTCATAAACAGTGACATTAATAGAAACAGAGAGAGTGAACAAGAGTGAAGAACTATGGTCCTCCTCAGCCACCCTCAGAAAACCAAGGGGGTCAAGATACATCTACCGTGCCCCCTTCTACCTATTCTGAACATTATTTGCCCTCCATCTTGTATCTTGATTCGAATGAAACACAAAATGGTGGACTGCCATAACGCTGCTGGTTTGCGAACCGGGCAACTTCCCAGGAAGCGGTCCCAAAAAAAAAAAATTGGGAAAGTAATTCACAGACACTAAGAGTAATAGAGATGGAGTGAGTGAACAAGACTGAGGAACTATGAGAACAGAGGGACTGAGAAAAAGAGTGGAAGGAGTTGAGTAAATAGGTAATAGAGAAAGGAATGAGGAAAGTAGCAAAGGCAGGAAACTGAGGATTAAAGAAGTGAAGCAGTGGATCTAATAGTAGGTGAATGTGATAGAAATGTAACGAAAAGAGTACAACTATTTACCTTGTAATTGCCGTTAAATTAATCACATTTTATTTCTATACTTTCAATCTGTGAAAGAGAGAACCAACATTTGAAAAAAATTAAAATATGTATTTAAAAATTACAAAAGACAAGGGAAAATATTGAAGGACTAATAGTTTTTCAACAACTTTGACACTGACAGAAGCTTCTGCTTCTCCAGGTCCTCTACACAATGCTAAAGATATACATTTTAAACTAACAGTATCTTGATGCAGATGAAGTGAGGCCTATCTTAAAACATGGTGCATCTTTTGCATTGCTCTTGTTTCAGAAAAGTGTCGCTTCAGTATGCCAATAACATGTCTCCTATCCAGAGATTTGTTTGAGGTGAGGCCTACTCAGAGTTCAAGATGAGATTTACACTTGTTGAAGTGTACAGAGGAGATAATATCTGTGAAAGTCTACTAATGAAGTGAGTCATGTCCACTGCACTCTTCAACAAAGTAGAAACCTCCTATGTTTCCCTGGACAGACCTAAACTTGATCTGCACAATGTGATTCGTAATGATAGGAAACTCAGGTGATGTAATTGAAATATGTGCAATTTATTTTGCTCATTTCACAATCACATCACTTCTGTTTCCTTTGCTTAGGTATCTCATTCTGCAGATGTAGTCCAGCATATGAAAGAATACGTAGAAGTGCAGCACTGCATACAATAAATTTAACACTTACAGAAAACTCACCTTCTCCATGCCTCCTACACAGTTCTACATATACATCATAAATGCAAACAGTACAGAATTAATTATACATGTTAAATGGTTTATTTTTGCTGTTCTCAGAATGTATCAAAATTCACTAAAAACAGTGACTTGAAGGTATTCATCATGTAACAGCGGGGAAAAAAAAACACAATCAAAATGATTGTGTTTAAAAAACCCATACAACATCAGAAAATAAAATTCAGAACTCCTTAAAGTTAACTTACTTTCCATGACGTCCAAGGATGTCCTATGAACAGCTTACACTCTTTTGTGCTGTTATTACTTTCAGCCCGCCACTTTCTGAAAGAAAACCTCCATCGTTTTTAAAAACACGTTACATGCAATAAATGACTTCTTGCTCTCTACCACTATTTTCCACAAGGCCAAATCTAGTCAGAGATATTTATAACTCTTGGATTTCTTGTAAGCCAATCCCATCATTTGGCATTTCCGCAACTTTCAGAATTAAAATGTTGAAGATCATTTTCACAATCCTGGAATAGTAATATCTTCCCCTTCTTGGTCAGTCATGTTCTACATTTCCTATGACACTGATACTGCTTAATATGAAGCAGACTTACACTACCTCTATGAGTACTACAATTATTTAATTCTCTACATCACTTTTAATCACAAAGCAATGTAAAACAGTAGACAGCATTGCAGACTTACATTCCCTCTACTCCATGTTTTGATTGGCTGCTTCAATTAGCTTATGAAAAGAAACAGTTTTTCTGAACTCATTTAAAGTGCACATACATCTCCATGATGTCCAATCCTTTGATTAGAAGTTATGTCTCTGAACTACACTTATCCTCAAGGCCAAATTGTGTAGGAGCCATTAGAACTTCTTGAAATTCCACAGATCATATCCCGAGATTATTTTCCTAAAATTTTGGTTTTAAAAACACCAGGTAAGAGTTTTTAAGGTCATACGGCAATTTTTTTTTGAAAATTAAAACAGAATCATTGCAGAATGACCAGCCATTTCTAGACTTTAAATAAGCTGTGTAATGTCCTGATGATATTGAAGGGCCGTCATGATATATAATTGCTGTAGTTACAAAAGTCCTTCCTGATATTGACAACTGCGAAGCTACAAAATTTTTTATTAAAGTTGTCAATTTTGTTCCATCAGGCCTACATCGTTGGAACATTAAAATGACGTACTGGCCATATGTTCGTATAAATAATGTGGACATCATTTCAGATTTACATTGGCTACACTCCATGCTGTGATTAGCAGCTTTTACTAGCTTATTAAAGGAGACTGATTTACTGTCTGGCAAAGTTAAATATATAAATCTTTCTGAGTCTACACTAGTAGTACTTGATACCATACAGTTCTCGCAGTCATGCTGCCATTGATAAGAAAGCCCAAACAGCTGATCTACATCTACACCTTCAGCATGTAATACATCAAGCATATACATTAAAAACTCCTGACAATCTTGCTGAATATTTTGAGAGAATTGTGTTTGCCCTGAACATCTGTCTAACAGATTTCGAATTTCAGACACACTTTCTATTTTTGTTCTATCTGTGCTACATTTCTCTAACACAGAATTCAACAAACTGCAAAATCTTTGATCAGAATTGACCACAATCTCTTCTTTTACATTTTTTAGAGAAAACAAAACATTAATTACTACATTAGCATAGCAGTTGACACCAGAACTGTTTTCAAACTGAAAACCAACAACATCTTCAACAGAATCCTCTTTGTTTCTGCTTGTAATTTTAGGTTCATTCACTTTTTGTCTTTTTGCTACAACCTCCCCAGTATTGTTCTCATTTCTTCGTTTCCGGCCTACCAGACGTTTCTCAAACAAAGGAAACTGAGGCAAATGTGGCGCATACTCTCTTCTTAACCTATTGTATTCCTTAACACAATCTAGATCTGCACAAATGTTTCTGACATCACACTCAATCAAGTACAATCCCGATAAAGTTCTAACTCGTGACAATGCCACATATGCCATACCCTCCTTGAACACAGAACTGCCAATATTCACCAATGCAGTGTCTACACTTAAACCTTGCGATTTATGAATTGTCACCGCATATGCCAAGCAAACAGGGAACTGCTTACGGCGAACATATAAGTCTTTTACAAGCAAAAATCTAGCAGAACAACGAGCAATTAGCTGTACTTCCTCAATGCCATCAAATTTAATTTTTAAAAATTCAATTCCATCTCTATTTCTGTATTTCACAAAATCAACAACATTACCCATTGATCCATTTACCAGACCTCTTTCAACATGTAAATTCCTTCTTAAAATTATACGGCAGTTCAAGCACACATTCAGAGTCTTTTCAAAACCTGCAGTTTTAGATATAGTCTTCTCTAATGAATCCAATTTTGATTTCAGATTCTCAGACAAAATAATTGTTGATCCCATATGCTCTACTCTATCAATAGCTTCCACTTTCACAATCTCTTGCTTTTCTAAATGCAACATTTTGTTGTTAAATTTGGCACATTCTGCAAGAGTTGGCATCAAACATATTCCAGATTTCTTATCAGTAATTTTCTGAAAAATATTCTCAGGCACAACATCTTGTTCTGGATATAAATTTGACAGTAATCGTGCATGTAAAGCTTCTTTCCCATGCTCGGTCACTTTTCCAATTCTAACATCTTGTAGAATAGTCTTGTAAACTTCATCCTTTGCCTGACGCATATTTTCATGCAGTTCAGCATAATTGAAGTTTAACCATATATTGACGTTGCCAATGCTGCCTAGGCACTTCCTGGTATCTTCATGCGTGAGCATTTTGAACACAGGTTGCCCTTTCACTGGTGTCAGCTGCAGAAGATCTCCGAAAACAATGATGTGTTTGCCACCAAATAACACATCATACTCTGTTTTGAGAACTTCTTGCATCCTCAAATGCACAAAGGCAAGCATGACATTGGAAACCATGCTTACTTCGTCAATGATAAGAAGTTTCATTTTCCTCAAGATTCTTGAAACTTCAAAACAAGCATCTCCAGATAGCTTGTGATATTCTAATTTGTTGTCATGCTCCACTGGCAGCATCAGTAAACGATGTAAAGTAATCCCTTTAATATTATGTGCTGCCAGTCCAGTTGGAGCAGTGACAACACAAGACAGCGATGACTCTGTCCTTTCCTGCAAATAGCATGAAATTGCTTTAATGAGGAAACTTTTTCCAGTTCCCGCTTCTCCACTCACGTACAGTCGGACAGGCTTCAACGACGTACATGAGCACTCTTTCTTATCATGACTTAATCCATGATCAATTTGCATGGTAACTTCGTCATATATTTTCCTCTGCTCAACGTTGAGTTGCCTTTCCAACTCTTCTAAGTTAACCGCATCCTCTTGAGCATGTGCCATGGCTCTTTCCACCTCATTCATAGCAGTGGCAGCTTCATTTTCAATAAGAGGTCCTCCTAGTGGATCCTGACTCAATGAAGCAGAACTCTGACTGTCCTGAGAACTGTCTCTGGCAATCTCGGCTGCAATCGTTGCTTCCTGCTCAATTTCCGCATTCAACATTTCTACATATTTGGGAAAAGCAGGACATTCTATGGTCTCCTTGGCGGCATTGAAAGAGTCTTCATAACAGAGGAAATCTCCAAGCAGTTCCTCTTCTGCACGCCAAGGCTTGAAAAGTTGCAAAAGTGCTAAATAGAAAAACTCCTTTTTTTCAGGAGATTCGCCACTCAATTTTCGATGGTTTATCAAGTGGCATTTTCTTTGCTTGACCAGACATCCCTCACTTCCTATTACAGCATACACTCCTTTCTCAGTATCTTCTTTGATGTTCCTCTTGAACATGTAATTTTGCAGAACCTCATACAGACAAACATTCTCTAGGTGACTGCTTCGATTTGGATAATATGTATCCAACATGTTTGTCTTCAAAATGTCGGTACTGTTTGGCTCCTTTTCCGCCAAATACTCAATTTCCCGCACAGGTTTGAGAACTCGATTACGCGTTGCAGCAAGACCAAGACTCGCCCAAACGATACTCCTGGACTTGGCATAGAGACTTGCTGAAGACAACCGGTCAGAACATTCGTACGCTCCGATTTCTCGATGCGACAACATCTTCAGACTGAAACTGTACAACTTCTTGCTGAGGCTCTTTTCATGGGAAATGTCCTCCCACATATCCTTCAATTCTGTCTTCTCTTTTTTGGTGATGTAAGACGTCACATACCGAGCCACAGCCATACAGTTATCAGCCACAAACTGTATATCCATGTTAGCATTCCACATGGACAAAATCACCGGGTTGTAGTCGTTGATGTACTTGGACTCTTCGTTCCTCTTCAAATTGTAAGTGTTTTTAGGTGATTTCTTCATCACATTATGTCGCAGCGAAGACATCAAACTGTTTACTCTTCCTTTAGAAATCACCGGTCGTGGAAAGCCGAAACGACATTTGGTGTAGAACTTGTCTTTCTTTCGGAATTTACGACGGCAGTACTTTCCACATCGATGGCTTTGGAAACGCAGAACTTTTTCTCTTAGGCTTTTCTTCTCCTTTGCGTTTGGAACAGCACACGTAGAATACTGTTGGATGAAACTCATCACTGAGTCTTCTGGATCCGTTCCAAATTTAGGTGCATCCTTGATCCACAGCAACATATGTATATGAGGAGCACCTCTTGCTTGGTACTCCTTTCTCCAGAAGAAATCCAACACCTCTCCAAGAGGTGGATTCTTCTTATTCATGATGAAAGACATCATAGCTTCAAATCTATGATTGAAGTACCTACATACATTGACTGGATCCAAAGAGCACAGTTCTCCGGGTGTCTTGAATTCGATGTTTTCTACGTTAGCATTTGCCTCTCGTAGAAATTCAAGTAAGTCTTCCCAGCCATACTCGGCACAGCTCAGAGTGAGGAACCATGTGGGAGTACCTAAGTTCCTCAGCATACATTTTAAATCACCATGACGACGGTACCAGTACTCATTAGTACCACGCTGACACGCCATGAGATTAATCAGGTGAGAATCCAAAATACTATCTTGGACATTCACTTTATCCATAAAATCACTTGCCGAGATGTTTTGCATGTGTATACCACTTTTCAAGATGTGGTTCACTGCATATGACAGTCCAGACAGATCGCTTTCAAACAGGAGATGAAACAAATAAGGAATGCATTGTCGAAACCTAGCATCTCCTGCATACAATCGCAAAGTCCGGTATTCAGAAGCAGGAATTTGATGAGGTCGCTCATCATATCTTCCTCCCTGACCTGTTGGAAAAAGCTGTGGGAAACACCGAGCTTCCAAACTTTCCTCCCAAACACTAATGGGACTCCCTTTGGCTTGTTTCATTTGAAACAACTCAATAGCATTCCCCATGACTTCCTTTGAATGCAAAGGATGAACACTATAATGTTCATATATTTCCTCACTAGTAGAGGGTTCTACTTTCTCAATTTGACCAGCACACAAATCGCTATCCTCTTCCTCACTTACTTCCTCTTCTGCAACATATACATTCTTATAGTATTTATTATTTTTTTTCAAATACAATGTTGCCTTTTTAACTTTCCTAACATCTACTAAATCTTGCCATATTTTCTTATTCTTTGTCGGAACCCCATTAACTAAGATAACCAGAGGTTCCTCTTCCACTTTTTCTACTCCAATTGTGTTAATGTTTTTCTTCAAATCTAGAGGCAAATAAACAACTCTTCCCTTTAATCCTCTCTGTAAATCTGATGGAGGCAATTTCCCTGTCTTTGGCTCCATTCTTACAATAGCCTGAAAGGGATGGATACTTTGAATCAAAATAGATTCATAAGTATTTAAATCCTTCAATTCAGAAGGAATCTCAACCAATTCCAGATTATTATGAACTGCTCTAGCAGGCATCTGGTTTTGTTTTAATTTGTTACAACAATAAGTACACACACGTTGATCCAATCCCAAATCAAAACAATTTTCTACCATCAAGTATGTTGCAAAATCCTTCCATTCACTATTATTTTCCCTTTCACTTTTTGCATATAAATCCACTAACTTAGTCTGATTCTTATAATAAGTGCGTCGACAACACACACAAGTGAAATTAGGCCTCTCACTTGATTTCATGTCAAACGTCGCAATTTCCCTCTGGAAATTATCTGTACTGGAAACATGTACAGTATCTTCCAAATGACCCTCTATTTCTTGCTCAATTTCAACATTCTCCTCTTTACTTCCAAAGTAACAAAACTCAATTTCTTCACATATATTCCTCACATCTATTTCAGAACCATGCAAAAGAGCAGCGCATAATTGTTTCAGCATAATTGCTGGACTCTTAGCATAATACAACAGTCTAACTAACTTCCTCACTTTGTTATGATGCACTGCTAGCATCCTGAAATGATGAAAAACACTCTGGCATACTCTCCTGGAAAGACAAGCCAGTGAATGACCATGCAAACCTGTCACTTCTCTCACTCTGCAAGGATCTAATTCTTGCAACAACCTCATTTTCTGCTTCAAACTTTTCTTGTTAAATGACCGTACAAAATCACAAAGCAAATTGATGGAATCCTGTCGCACACTGCAAATACTACTACACTTCCAGGTGTACACAGGACCCTTAGCACGTCTTCCTAAAACCTCATTACCTAACAACTCTTCTGCCTCTGTTGTCACAAGTTTTTCTTTTTCAACTGGACAACCATCTTTCACTTCATAAGCACGACCACTGATGTCAACTGCATGCACCAAATCATTATCCTGGAAATAACTCTCTTCATTAAAAAATGCCTCACAGCTTGAACTATGTATCCATTCTCCAGAAAAAACTTCACAAAAATTACTACGATTAACTATTCTCTTCCATCTACTATTTCTTTTGAAATCAAAAATTGCCTTGTTTAGCTTCCTAATTCTATTGATTATCAAAATAAATAACTTACGTTTAATTTCAAAAGCCTGATCAATAACTTTCTCAACTTTTTTTTTTCTCCTATAAAAAACTAATTTCTGTTGACCTTTCTTAATATTTTTTAACAAATTGCCAATTATCCTGTTACGGAACATTCGTTTACGAATCTCCGTAAACTGTTGTTTCCTTCTACTATCATGCACAGATTTATCTCTTGCTCTAGCAGTAACATTTTCATTTGTCCTTTTCTTTCCATTTGATTTACTTGTGTTGTTATGGATTGAAACATTTTCTGTACTAATATTTTTTTTATTAGAAATATTTCTTATGAAATATTTAGAGCTCTTACCCGGTGCTTTCTTCATCGCTTGAGAAATCTTTTTGTTAGAGGACTGCTGCATTTTTTTTTTCTCCTGCTGTCTTTGACATTTTGCAGCCTTCATCTCTCTTATTTTTGTAGGCATAGTTGAATCTGAGGAAAAATATAATAAAAATGTTATTAAACATTATTATCAAACAGTAAATCAGTAATAGTGATCAAAAACATAACACACTACTTGACATTTTAAATAGAAGACTTTTTTAGTCCTTGCAAATTTACAATACAGAAATAGCAGAAAAGAAATGAGATTTATATTTATGTTACCTATGCTATTTTATATGTGAATCTGATCTAATTTTATGAGCATATTTTAATATTTTATTGAAGACACTACACATAACCTGTTTTTGAAGGTGTCTTTATTTTTAAATTAAACGGTTTACCTTTTTACTTTTTATTGATTATAAATTTTAAAAATAAATGTTTATAATTCCAAAGGCTCAAGCAGGTCAGCTTCCCATCCTATATCATATAATTCGGACAAATCTGCATCCTCATCACGCTCTTCTTCATCCTCAGGATTTAAATCATCCAATGGATCAACATCCACTGATGTTTCAATTACAAGTTCAATGATGAGGTCAAAATCAACTGATTGCAGATTGTCGCTCATGTTGAGGTTGTCTTTATCTTTAAAGAAAGACAACAACAATGAGATGTTGCAGAGTAAGAGACAAATCTCACAGATTATAATAGTAAAATTATTTAACAAGAGTAACATTTTGCAGCTATTATTTAGCCATGTCCAGCGATGCTGAGCAGGTGAAGCCTATGTCTAATTTTTCACTGAACAGGACTCATCTGTTCTTAACCTTGGATAAGCCTCAACGACTCTGTGTCCCCTGCACATACTCAAATGTTAAAGTGCAGATTTATATTAAATGGCACATCCCCAGGCATGCACCAGTTAATGTGCACCACTGCTTTACCACCCATGGTGTGCCGCATTTACAATCAGATAGGAGAAAGCTGCTTCAAAACCCTGCGCCTGCTTGAAGCTGGCATAGGTCTTGACGCAGCATTGTATAGATGGGGCACCCCTGATCCTTGCTGGAGCTGCATCGCACTTACGATACAACTCCAGCAATGCGCCACCTTTACAGCACAGATGCGTCACGCATCTGTGCCTTTTTTGCCCCATGCTGCGCCGCATTGTAAATGCAGCACACCATGGGTGGCGGAACAGTGGCGCAGGATGACTGTCACATCCCTGGGGATGCGCCACTCATCATAAATCTATCCCTAAGCTTCTTATCTTGTTACAGATGAACTGCCATATGTATCATCAAAATATTTTACATATTATAAATAGCAAATTTTAAGGAATAAATAGCGATTCTTTACTATTCCTAATTTGCAATGAGCAAATTGCTAATTGCAAATTACCCATTCATTTCCATAGGCTAGGAGGCTCATAGGAATTAATGTTGCAAGTTGTGATTAGCAATTAGCTCATCACAAAATAGGATTTTTTTCAAGCGTGCAGGGGTATCTCAAGAACACCCTGCTGCACCCCTGAAAAAGAAATTTGGGAGCACATGGCACACCTACATGCCCTAATGGCATGTATGGGCGTCATATGGGACCTTTTTTTTTTTTTTTTTAAAAATGCTTTTTGAAAAGAATTCGCAAATTACCACAAACTACAAGTTGGTGGTAGTTTCCAAATCCTTAATATCATTTTTTACATATTTTTTTTTGATACATTGCATTTAAGGAATCACAAATTTTGAATTATTGACATTTTAAGTAATTTCCACATGTGCACTGTTTTCTAAATATAATTTGAAAATCGTTTTTGGGGAAAAGTAATGGTTTGCAAATTTATGACAAGGACATAATGGTGTATGCTTCTCTATAAGGCATTTCAGTATCTCTAATGTCATTTTTCCCATATTACATTATAAGACCTTTCCCCATGAAGCACATTCCTTGTAAATATGCTCCCACCAGTGCATTGCAAATTTAGATTTTGACTGTTTCAGACACATAGCCATGTTGAAAGTGACCCAAAAAAATTGCAAACGTTTTAAAAAAAAACATTCATGTGTCTTAATGACATTTTAAGTCATTTCCCCATGGACAATGTTTTCTAAGTGGCACAAAAGAGGTATACACCTATCATAAATCTGTCCCTAGAATTATAAATGATTAAATCAGGATGACAATAAGATGTGGCCTATCCAGAGGTTTGTTTAAGGTGAGGCCTACTCAGGATTGCAGATTAAAGTTATGCTTGATGAAGAATACAGAGGAGATAATTTATTGTAAAGGCCTACCAATGAAGTAAGTGATTTCTACTTCATTGCACCAGTCATCATAAATGTATCCATAAGCTTCTTATCTTGTTAGACATCAACCGCCATATGTATCATATAACTATTTTGCATTTCCAAAAAAGCGAATTTTAAGGAATAAATAGCGATTCTTTACCATTCCAAATTTGTTTGAGAAAATTGCTAATTGCAAATTACCCATTCATTTCCATGGGCTAGGAGGCTCATATAAATGAAGGTGCAATTTGCGATTAACAATTTGCTCATCACAAATTAGGAATTTATTCCAAAAGTGCAGGGGTGTCTCAAGAACACCCTGCTGCAACCCTGAAAAAGAAATTTGGGGGCATATGGCGAACATAAATTTTAACAACATTCCTTTACCTCAAAAACGATTTTCAAATCATAACTTCAAAACACTACACATGGGAAAATTACTTAAATTGTCCTTAAGACACATAAAAGCGTATTTTGATTGGCTTTCCTGCATGGTAGGGTCACTTTTAACATGGCTATGTAACATAAACATTCAAAATCAAAATTTTCAATGTACAGGTGGGAGCATATTTACAAGCAATTTGCGCCACAAAGAAAGGTCTGACATTAAAATGGGAAAAATAACATCAGGGACAGTCAATTGCCTTATAAAGAACCATACACCATTATGTCCTTCTCATGAATTTAAAAACAATTCCTTTTTCCCAAAAACGATTTTCAGATCATAATTTCAAAAAACTGCACATGAGAAAATGACTTAAAATGTCATTGAAACACATGAAAGCGTTTTTTTATTGGCTTTCCTGCATGGTTGGTTCACTTTTATCATGGCTATGTAACACAAACATTGATAATTAAAATTTTCATGCACATGTAAGAGCATATTTACAAGCAATTTGCGCCACAGAGAAAGGTCTTACACTAAAATGAGAAAAATAACATCAAGGACAGTCAATTGCCTTATAAATAACCATACACCATTATATCCTTGTCATGAATTTAAAAACAATTCCTTTTCCACAAAAACGATTTTCAAATCATAATTTCTAAACACTGCACATCAGAAAATGACTTAAAATGTCATTAAAACACATGAAATCATTTTTTGATTGGCTTTCCAGCATGGTTGCGTCACTTTTAACATGGCTATATAACAAAAACATTCAAAATCAAAATTTTCCATGCACATGTGAGAGCATATTTACTAGCAAATTGCGCCACATAAATCATAATTTTCTCCTTAAAACACACTATTCTCTATCTAAAGTAAAGAAATATTTTCTCACCTTAGCAAATACTTTGAGTTTGAAAACAGTCTAAGAAACACACCAATTTGTCTTCAGCAGAGCAAAAGGTATGCACTCCAGAGTCTGCAGCTATCAAAAGCACAGAAATGGTGTAATTCTTCACACATATTTCTCATGTCACCCAATCAAAACTCTTCCCTCACTTTTTTTCAAATGAAAACCCTTCCCCCTCTGCCCTTTCTGCCTATTTTCCATAGCAACCACCTCTTGGAGAAACTCTGGTGTTTGCAAATTCACACAACAATGTTGCAATTGAACTCTGAACTCTCAGTGCACCTGCATATCCAGTGCTTTCTTTCATTTAATTTTATGAGAGCGGTTCCGCTGCTGTTCGTTGGATGGCAGAGCGGATTGAACAGGCGAGTGGCTGATTGTGGAAAGGTGCTGGGGGCTCACCGATGGATTTATTTGGACATTTGCCGCAAGTTGCCAGCAGCCCACTTGGGTAGTATTGACATTATAGACTCCCAGTCCCAGAATGCACTGCGTTGTTACTCACCTGAGTTGCATTGCCAGCAGTTAATAAATAAAGGGTGAACACTGGAAGCCTAGCATGGTGGTTTTTCTTTGGGCAGCAGCACAACCTCAGATGAAGGGCGTTGGCCCGAAACGCGTCAGGTCGCTGCAGACGCCGGTTTGCCTGACACCTCTCCTGACCCTACATACGCCGACTGGGAGTGCGCCTCGCCTTGGGGGCAAACTGTGAACCTTAATATATATATATATATATATATATATATATTACCTACTGGCGGTCGCCAGTAGGTATATATAGTTAGGATTTTTTCCCTATGGGATTTTTGAAAATTCTATGTCTAATAACTTTGGCGTTTGTGGACGGAATTGGCTGAAATTTTCAGGAAAATGGAACATTTTGTTTCTGAGCAGCCCCTGGAAATTTGGGGGGGTTCGTCCAGGGGGGGCCGAGAAAAAAGGGGGGTCCCAAAACGTGTTTTTAACATTGAGTTTTCCATAGGGCGGTTGGCCTCACTTTTAGCCCGAACGGCTGAATGGATTTCCACGAAACTTGGCAAAATTGTAGGGACTGGTAGCCCGATGTGCCTTTGCTAGGTCTCAATATATGTGCTTCAGTGGATTTTGAGAAATTAACGTTCAAAAAAAGATATATATCTGTAACAGCGGACCGGGCAGCGCTCCGGTTCGCGGACTTTACGCGTAACGGAACTTCGCGTAGCGAAGCTGATTGGCTCTCCGGTGTCTGTCAACATTCTAAACAGTCCGGAGCGGCCGCCATCTTGTCTCTCGGTAGGATTGAGAGACAAGAGGAGGCCAAAACAAAGGGGGAAATGACCATAAGGGGGCATAGTAGATCCTCCCTGACCCCCTAGGTTTAATGTGGAGGCTTTAAAAGGGCCCCGCGGAGCAAAAAAAGAAAACATTTTTTTTTTGTTTTTTTGCGTGGGTAGCGCCCGGTTCGCGAACCGGGAAGCGTTCTGGGCAGCGTACTATAAGGAAAAAAGAATGATAGACTTTTCAAATACTGTATGTTAATTGATTGTTGGTTTTGTTGATTATTTTTAAAAATGTTTATTTTTTAAGCAATTATTTATTATTGTAATTGTGTTTCAAAATTTAATAACATTTCTAACATTTCACTAGTTTATGAATTACATATAAAAATGATTAAAGACTCAAATAATTTTTTAATATTACATATAATTTTATTTTTCGGATTGTTTTTCAAAATTTAATAGAATGTCTAACATTTGACTGTCAGATATGTCCTCTTGTTGAGTGAACATAACTTCCCACATTTGACCGTCATCATAATGAAGTAAATGATCCACAGATTCTACACATTGAACTAATTCATGGTCCCGTGATTCATCCATGAAATCTGAGTCATCATTATCCTCAATATCTTTTTCTGTGTTGTTCTCCAGAACAATTTCGAAGGAAATATTCTGCTCACCTTCCATTTTATTGCTGTAATTTGCATAAAAAATAATTATATCAGTAGAGATAGGGCACTGTTGGGTTTAAGTTCAGACAGGTACTTGTGAGTTTATAACAGAGAAGTAATCTATGGGCACTGTATGGTTTCAGGCGTGAAGTAGTACTATTAAAAAGTGCCTGTGAAGAAGCCTAAGTAAATTCATAATTATACCACAGAAACCTAAATCAATCCATAATTATAATAAAGAAGCCTTTCTCAATGTCTAACTCTTACAGAGGGATAGTATATAACTATCTGAAAATGTTTTCAAATTTATAAAATAATATCTCACCTTCTAAAAACAAGTTTAAGTTGTGAGTGAAAATGATCTTGTAATGTAGTTCAGGAAGTAGTAGTCAAAATGGCTGTGTTTCTCTCTCTTCCTTTATATATATTCAGGTACATAACCAATCAAATGTCAGGTAAAAAAAGTAGAAAATGAAAGTAACATTGTAATTGGTTGTCAATTCCAACACTTCAGATGTGTTTTGTGAAGTAATTTACCTCAGGGTATTTAGAGAGGTGTACAGGCTAAATGGTTAAATGGAATTTCAATCAAATTTGTGAAAATGGTAGGGATTGGTATGTAGTATGAGCTAATCTATATTTGGTGAAAGTGTCTCCAGTCGCTTTTCTGTAAACTACTTTCCCACCTTTTTTGATGGTGCGCTTCCCAGGGAGCGACCCGGTACGCGAACTGGCGAGCGCCCCGGTACGCGAACCTTAAGCGTTACGGGAGTCCACCATTTTGTGTTTTGGTCGAATTAAGATACAAGATGGAGGGCAAATAATGTTCAGAATGGGTAGAAGGGGGCACAGTAGACTTATCTTGACCCCCTAGGTTTTCTGAGGGTGGCTGAGGAGGCCCATATGTGCGAATTTTTTATTTTTTTTTAAATTTAGCGAGGTTAGCTCCCGGTTCGCGTACCGGGTAGCGTCCCAGGGAGCGTACTTTGTTGAAAATTAGTGAAAAAAGTTAGAGTAAAATAATAATTGTGAGTGATCAGATGTAGGGTAGCTCTGAGAAGAGCTTTTGGGTTTATGGTACATTTAGGTACTTATAAGTAGGTACCAATGCACAGTCTTAAATTCAGAATGAAAATTCTGTTGCCCTCATCTGAGAAGTGAACTCCATCTCCTCTGTAGATATCTTGCATGTAGTAACGCAAGTTATTGTTGTACAGGGAGCCCATTCCATGGTCTCTCATGTAAGCTGAAACAGATTTGTTTACATGCTTCCTCGACTTCTCAATTTGTGGACAAAATTGGTTTGACCACCTCCATTTCTGTCTTTGGCATATATTTGAATATACCAAGGCAGTCTGAGGAAAAAGTGCCATTAATTGCTCAAAGGTGTCCTTTAAAAGCATTTCCAGACCTACCCCAGTCAAAGTGCCCAAATCATTACCTCCACAGTGCACAATTAACAGGTCAGGTTTTGGCAAATGCATAAAGGTTTTCACCAATGGTATCAATTGGTGACATTTTAATCCTCTGTGGCCAAACCACTTAATTTCCACATCTTGTAAATTGAGGTTAAGTAAATTCCTGTTCTCAGCATACCTCTGAGCCCAATAGATGTAACTATGTCCAACAATCCAGACAGAAAACATGGTGAGAGAAGGTTCTCCTGCAGTCAGATGAAGTGTGGCAATGAAATGGCAGTTGAAAAAATAAGAGTTTAAAATGAAAAAAACTGTGGAGTTTCTGTGTTAATGAAGCAGTAACAGTGATTGGTGGATTTTGATTGCTGAAAACAGAAAGTTAGGGTGCATGGATGAGTTCTTTGAAAGATGTATTTTGAGTGGTCAAGAAAAAATCATTAAATGAAAGAATGCACTGGATATGAGGTGCACTGAGAGTTCAAAGTTCAATTGCAACATTGTTGTGTGAACTTGCAAACACCAGAGGCCTTCAAGGAGGTGGTTGCTATGCAAAAAAGGCAGAAAGGGCAGAGGGGGGAAGGGTTTTGATTTGAAAAAAAGTGAGGGAAGAGTTTTGTTTGGGTGACATGAGAGATATGTGTGAAGAATTACAGCATTTCTGTGCTTTTGATAGCTGCAGACTCTGGAGTGCATACCTTTTGCTCTGCTGAAGACAAATTGGTGTGTTTCTGAGACTGTTTTGAAACTCAAAGTATTTGCTAAGGTGAGAAAAGATTTCTTTAATTTAGATAGAGAATAGTGTGCTTTAAGGAGAAAATTATGAAGAAAGTTGTGTTTTTCAAATGTTGCTTTGTCTCAAGTGTTTTACAAATAGATTTTGTTTCTTTGAGAAATTGTAATTGGAGAAAATGTGAAGTATTAGTACTGACGGGGTTTTTTGTGCATAGGAGCTGTGGAGTGTTTTCAAATTATGACTTGAAAATCGTTTTTGAGGAAAAGGAATGGTTATAATATTTATGACAAGGACATAATGGTGTATGCTTCTTTATAAGGCAATTGAGTGTCTCTGATGTTATTTTTCCCATTTTAATGTAAGACCTTTCCCTGTGGAGCAAATTGCTTGTAAATATGCTCCCACCTGTGCATGGCAAATTTAGATTTTGAATGTTTGCGTTACATAGCCATGTTAAAAGTGACACAAACATGCTGCAAAGGCAAACAAAAAACGCTTTTATGTGTCTTAAGGACATTTTAAGTCATTTCCCCATGTGCAGTGTTTTCAAATTATGATTTGAAAATCGTTTTTGGGGAAAAGGAATGGTTTTAATATTTATGACAAGGACATAATGGTGTATGCTTCTTTATAAGGCAATTGAGTGTCTCTGATGTTATTTTTCCCATTTTAATGTAAGACCTTTCCCTGTGGAGCAAATTCCTTGTAAATATGCTCCCACCTGTGCATGGCAAATTTAGATTTTGAATGTTTGTGTTACATAGTCATGTTAAAAGTGACCCAACCATGCTGGAAAGGCAATCAAAAAACGCTTTCATGTGTCTTAAGGACATTTTAAGTCATTTCCCCATGTGCAGTGTTTTCAAATTATGATTTGAAAATCGTTTTTGGGGAAAAGGAATGGTTTTTAAATTTATGACAAGGACATAATGGTGTATGCTTCTTTATAAGGCATTTCAGTGTCTCTGATGTCATTTTTCCCATATTACATTAAAAGACCTTTCCCCGTGGAGCACATTCCTTGTAAATATGGTCCCACCTGTGCATGGTAAATTTAGATTTTGACTGTTTGAGTTACATAGCCATGTTAAAAGTGACCCAAAAAAGTTGCAAAGGCTTTAAAAAAACACTTTCATGTGTCTTAAGGACATTTTAAGTCATTTCCCCGTGGGCAGTGTTTTCAAATTATGACTTGAAAATCGTTTTTGAGGTAAAGGAATGTTGTTAAAATTTATGTGCGCCATATGCCCCCAAATTTCTTTTTCAGGGGTGCAGCAGGGTGTTCTTGAGACACCCCTGCACCTTTGGAAAAATTCCTAATTTGCGATGAGCTAATTGCTAATCGCAAATTGCACCTTCATTCCTATGGGCCTCCTGGCCCATGGAAATGAATGGGTAATTTGCAATTAGCAATTTGCTCATCGCAAATTCGGAATGGTAAAGAATCGCTATTTATTCCTTAAAATTCGCTATTTAGGAAATGCAAAATAGTATGATGATACATATGGCGGTTCATCTCTAACAAGATAAGAAGCTTAGGGATACATTTATGATGACTGGCGCAATGAAGTGGACATCACTTACTTCATTGGTAGGCCTTTACATGTATTATCTCCTCTGTATTCTTCATCAAGCGTAACTTTGATCTGCAATCCTGAGTAGGCCTCACCTTAAACAAACCTCTGGATAGGCCACACCTTATTGTCATCCTGAATTAATCATTTAAAATGCTAGGGACAGATTTATGATAGGTGTATGCCTCTTTTGCGCCACTGTGCGTCACTTTTCTGATGCAGCGGCGGTGCAAAAGATTTAATATGAGACGACAAAATTACAAATTGATGCATTTAGGCAGATGTGTCATGGTGTAAAAAACCGTGCCACATGAAACCGATGCAGCAGTGATGCAAAAGATGCACCATGTTGCAAGACAGGCCTCACTTGGGGCCATATGTATCAAGCTAATTAGCATTCGCAAAGGCCGAAATTCTGCGAATTTCGGCCTTTGCGAATGCTAATTAGACAAATGGTATGTATCAAACAAGTTTGATGCAAAATAAGGAATTGCAAAATTTGCTAACCATTATTTTGCGATTGCACTGAAGGATTTGCAAATTTTGCGATTCCTTAAATGCAATGTATCAAACAAAAAATATGCAAAAAATGCCATTAAGGATTTGCAAATTACCACCAACTTCTAGTTGGTGGTAATTTGCGAATTCTTTTCAAAAAGCTTTTTTTCCAAAAAACAAAAGGTGCCATATGACGCCCATACATGCCCTTAGGGCATGTATGTGTGCCATATGCCCCCAAATTTCTTTTTCAGGGGTGCAGCAGGGTGTTCTTGAGACACCCCTGCACCCTTGGAAAAATTCCTAATTTGTGATGAGCTAATTGCTAATCGCAAATTGCACCTTCATTCCTATGGGCCTCCTGGCCCATGGAAATGAATGGATAATTTGCAATTAGCAATTTGCTCATCGCAAATTAGGAATGGTAAAGAATCGCTATTTATTCCTTAAAATTCGCTATTTAGGAAATGCAAAATAGTTTGATGATACATATGGCGGTTCATCTCTAACAAGATAAGAAGCTTAGGGATACATTTATGATGACTGGCGCAATGAAGTGGACATCACTTACTTCATTGGTAGACCTTTACATGTATTATCTCCTCTGTATTCTTCATCAAGTGTAACTTTCATCTGCAATCCTGAGTAGGCCTCACCTTAAACAAACCTCTGGATAGGCCACACCTTATCGTCATCCTGAATTAGTCATTTAAAATGCTAGGGACAGATTTATGATAGGTGTATGCCTCTTTTGCGCCACTGTGGTCACTTTTCTGATGCAGCGGCGGTGCAAAAGATTTGCTATGAGGCGACAAAATTACAAATTGATGCATTTAGGCAGATGTGTCATGGTGTAAAAAAAACGTGCCACATGAAACCGATGCAGCAGTGATGCAAAAGATGCACCATGTTGCAAGACAGGCCTCACTTGGGGCCATATGTATCAAGCTAATTAGCATTCGCAAAGGCCGAAATTCTGCGAATTTTGGCCTTTGCGAATGCTAATTAGACAAATGGTATGTATCAAACAAGTTTGATGCAAAATAAGGAATAGCAAAATGTGCTATTCCTTATTTTGCGATTGCACTTAAGGATTTGCAAATTTTGCGATTCCTTAAATGCAATGTATCAAACAAAAAATATGCAAAAAATGCCATTAAGGATTTGCAAATTACCACCAACTTCTAGTTGGTGGTAATTTGCGAATTCTTTTCAAAAAAACAAAAGGTGCCATATGATGCCCATACATGCCCTTAGGGCATGTATGTGCGCCATATGCCCCCAAATTTCTTTTTCAGGGGTGCAGCAGGGTGTTCTTGAGACACCCCTGCACCTTTGGAAAAATTCCTAATTTGCGATGAGCTAACTGCTAATCGCAAATTGCACCTTCATTCCTATGGGCCTCCTGGCCCATGGAAATAAATGAGTAATTTGCAATTAGCAATTTGCTCATCGCAAATTAGGAATGGTAAAGAATAGCTATTTATTCCTTAAAATTCGCTATTTAGGAAATGCAAAATATTTTGATGATACATATGGCAGTTTATCTCTAACAAGATAAGAAGCTTAGGGATAGATTTATGATGACTGGCGCATCACCAGTGATGTGCCAGTCATCCTGTGGCGCTGTTCCGCCACCCATGGTGTGCTGCATTTACAATGCGGCGCAGCATGGGGCAAAAATGGCACAGATGCGTGACGCATCTGTGCCGTTAAGGTGGCGCATTGCTGGAGTTGTATCGCAAGTGCGATGCAGCTCCAGCAACGCTCAGGGGTGCCCCATCTCCACAATGTTGCGTCAAGACCTATGCCTGCTTCAAGCAGGCGCAGGGTTTTGACGCAGCTTTCTCCTATCTGATTGTAAATGCGGCACACCATGGGTGGCAGAACAGCGGTGCACGTTAACTGGTGCATGCCTGGGGATGTGCCAGTTAACATAAATCTGCCCCTTTACATTTAAGTATGTGCAGGGGACACAGAGTCGATGAGGCTTATCCAAGGTTAAGAAGAGATGAGTCCTATTCAGTGAAAAATTAGACATAGGCTTCACCTGCTCAGCATCGCTGGACATGGCTAAATAATAGCTGCAAAATGTTACTCTTGTTAAACAATTTTACTATTATAATCTCTGAGATTTGTCTCTTACTCTGCAACATCTCATTGTTGTTATCTTTCTTTAAAGATAAAGACAACATCAACATGAGCGACAATCAGCAATCAGTTGATTTCGACCTCATCATTGAACTCGTAATTGAAACATCAGTGGATGTTGATCCCTTGGATGATTTAAATCCTGAGGATGAAGAAGAACGTGATGAGGATGCAGATTTGTCAGAATTATATGACATAGGATGGGAAGCTGACGTGCTTGAGCCTATGGAACTATAAACATTTATTTTAAAAATTTATAATAAATAAAAAGTAAAAATGTAAACCGTTTAATTTAAAAATAAAGACACCTTCAAAAACAGGTTATGTGTAGTGTATTCAATAAAATATTAAAATATGCTCATAAAATTAGATCAGATTCACATATAAAATAGCACAGGTAAAATGAATATAAATTCCATTTCTTTTCTGCTATTTCTGTATTCTAAATTTGCCAAGGACTAAAAAATCTTCTATGTAAAAATGTCAAGTAGTGTTTTAAGTTTTTGATTACTGTTATTGATTTACTGTTGGGTAATAGTGGTTAATAACATTTTTTAATATATTTTGCCACAGATTCAACTGCAGATCATTTCAAGATTTCACCATGCCAACCAAAGAAAGACTGAGAAAGGCTGCAAAACGTCAAAGACAGCAGGTCAATGAAAAAAAGCAGCAGTCCTCTAACAAAAAGATTTGTCAAGTCACCAAGAAAGCACCGGGTAAGAGTACAAAAACATTCATAAGAAATATCTGTAGTAAAAAAAATATTACTACAGAAAATGTTTCAGTCCAGAAAAAGAGAAGCAATTCAAACGGAAAGGAAAGGCCAATGAAAAATGTTACTGCTAGAGCAAGAGATAACTCTGTGCATGATAGTAGAAGGAAACAACAGTTTAGGGACATTCGTAAACGAATGTTCCGCAACAGGATAATTGGCAATTTGTTAAAAAATATTAAGAAAGGTCAACAGAAAGTGGTTTTTTATAAGAGAAAAAAAAAAGTTGAGAAAGTTATTGATCAGGCATTTGAAATTAAACGTAAGTTGTTTATTTTGATAATCAATAGAATTAGGAAGCTAAACAAGGCAATTTATGATTTCAAAAGAAATAGTAGATGGAAGAGAATAGTTAATCGTAGTAATTTTTGTGAAGTTTTTTCTGGAGAATGGATGCATAGTTCAAGCTGTGAGGCATTTTTTAATGAGGAGAGTTATTTCCAGGATAATGATTTGGTGCATGCAGTTGACACCAGTGGTCGAGCTTATGAAGTGAAAGATGGTTGTCCAGTTGAAAAAGAAAAACTTGTGACAACAGAGGCTGAAGAGGTGTTAGGTAATGAGGTTTTAGGAAGACATCCTAAGGGTCCTGTGTACACCTGGAAGTGTAGTAGTATTTGCAGTGTGCGACAGGATTCCATCAATTTGCTTTGTGATTTTGTACGGTCATTTAATAAGAAAAGTTTGAAGCAGAAAATGAAGTTGTTGCAAGAATTAGATCCTTGCAGAGTGAGAGAAGTGACAGGTTTGCATGGTCATTCACTGGCTTGTCTTTCCAGGAGAGTATGCCAGAGTGTTTTTCATCATTTCAGGATGCTAGCAGTGCATCATAATAAAGTGAGGAAATTAGTTAGAATGTTGTATTATGCTAAGAGTCCAGCAATTATGCGTAAACAATTATGCGCTGCTCTTTTGCATGGTTCTGAAATAGATGTGAAGAATATATGTGAAGAAATTGAGTTTTGTTACTTTGGAAGTAAAGAGGAGAATGTTGAAATTGACCAAGAAGAAGCGGGTAATGTGGAAGATAGTGTACAGGATTCCAGTACAGATAATTTCCAGAGGGAAATTGCGACGTTTCAGGTCAAATCAAGTGAGAGGCCAAATTTCACTTGTGTGTGTTGTCGACGCACTTATTATAAGAATCAGACTAAGTTAGTGGATTTATATGCAAAAAGTGAAAGGGAAAATAATAGTGAATGGAAGGATTTCGCAACATACTTGATGGTAGAAAATTGTTTTGATTTGGGATTGGATCAACGTGTGTGTACTTATTGTTGTAATAAATTAAATCAAAACCAGATGCCTGCTAGAGCAGTTCATAATAATCTGGAATTGGTTGAGATTCCTTCTGAATTGAAGGATTTAAATACTTATGAATCTATTTTGATTCAAAGTATCCATCCCTTTCAGGCTATTGTAAGAATGGAGCCAAAGACAGGGAAATTGCCTCCATCAGATTTACAGAGAGGATTAAAGGGAAGAGTTGTTTATTTGCCTCTAGATTTGAAGAAAAACATTAACACAATTGGAGTAGAAAAAGTGGAAGAGGAACCTCTGGTTATCTTAGTTAATGGGCTTCCGACAAAGAATAAGAAAATATGGCAAGATTTAGTGGATGTTAGGAAAGTTAAAAAGGCAACATTGTATTTGAAAAAAAATAATAAATACTATAAGAATGTATATGTTGCAGAAGAGGAAGTAAGTGAGGAAGAGGATAGTGATTTGTGTGCTGGTCAAATTGAGAAAGTAGAACCCTCTACTAGTGAAGAAATATATGAACATTATAGTGTTCATCCTTTGCATTCCATGGAAGTCATGGGGAATGCTATTGAGTTGTTTCAAATGAAACAAGCCAAAGGGAGTCCCATTAGTGTTTGGGAGGAAAGTTTGGAAGCTCGGTGTTTCCCACAGCTTTTTCCAACAGGTCAGGGAGGAAGATATGATGAGCGACCTCATCAAATGCCTGCTTCTGAATACCGGACTTTGCGATTGTATGCAGGAGATGCTAGGTTTCGACAATGCATTCCTTATTTGTTTCATCTCCTGTTTGAAAGCGATCTGTCTGGACTGTCATATGCAGTGAACCACATCTTGAAAAGTGGTATACACATGCAAAACATCTCGGCAAGTGACTTTATGAATAAAGTCAATGTCCAAGACAGTATTTTGGATTCTCACCTGATTAATCTCATGGCGTGTCAGCGTGGTACTAATGAGTACTGGTACCGTCTTCATGGTGATTTAAAATGTATGCTGAGGAACTTAGGAACTCCCACATGGTTCCTCACTCTGAGCTGTGCCGAGTATGGCTGGGAAGACTTACTTGAATTTCTACGAGAGGCAAATGCTAACGTAGAAAACATCGAATTCAAGACACCCGGAGAACTGTGCTCTTTGGATCCAGTCAATGTATGTAGGTACTTCAATCATAGATTTGAAGCTATGATGTCTTTCATCATGAATAAGAAGAATCCACCTCTTGGAGAGGTGTTGGATTTCTTCTGGAGAAAGGAGTACCAAGCAAGAGGTGCTCCTCATATACATATGTTGCTGTGGATCAAGGATGCACCTAAATTTGGAACGGATCCAGAAGACTCAGTGATGAGTTTCATCCAACAGTATTCTACGTGTGCTGTTCCAAACGCAAAGGAGAAGAAAAGCCTAAGAGAAAAAGTTCTACGTTTCCAAAGCCATCGATGTGGAAAGTACTGTCGTCGTAAATTCCGAAACAAGGACATGTTCTACACCAAATGTCGTTTCGGCTTTCCACGACCGGTGATTTCTAAAGGAAGAGTGAACAGTTTGATGTCTTCGCTGCGACATAATGTGATGAAGAAATCACCTAAAAACACATACAATTTGAAGAGGAACGAAGAGTCTAAATACATCAACGACTACAACCCGGTGATTTTGTCCATGTGGAATGCTAACATGGATATACAGTTTGTGGCTGATAACTGTATGGCTGTGGCTCGGTATGTGACATCTTACATCACCAAAAAAGAGAAGACAGAATTGAAGGATATGTGGGAGGACATTTCCCATGAAAAGAGCCTCAGCAAGAAGTTGTACAGTTTCAGTCTGAAGATGTTGTCGCATCGAGAAATCGGAGCTTACGAATGTTCTGACCGGTTGTCTTCAGCAAGTCTCTATGCCAAGTCCAGGAGTATCGTTTGGTCGAGTCTTGGTCTTGCTGCAACGCATAATCGAGTTCTCAAACCTGTGCAGGAAATTGAGTATTTGGCGGAAAAGGAGCCAAACAGTACCGACATTTTGAAGACAAACATGTTGGATACATATTATCCAAATCGAAGCAGTCACCTCGAGAATGTTTGTCTGTATGAGGTTCTTCAAAATTACATATTCAAGAGGAACATCAAAGAAGATACTGAGAAAGGAGTGTATGCTGTAATAGGAAGTGAGGGATGTCTGGTCAAGCAAAGATAATGCCACTTGATAAACCATCGAAAATTGAGTGGCGAATCTCCTGAAAAAAAGGAGTTTTTCTATTTAGCACTTTTGCAACTTTTCAAGCCTTGGCGTGCAGAAGAGGAACTGCTTGGAGATTTCCTCTGTTACGAAGACTCTTTCAATGCCGCCAAGGAGACCATAGAATGTCCTGCTTTTCCCAAATATGTAGAAATGTTGAATGTGGAAATCGAGCAGGAAGCAACGATTGCAGCCGAGATTGCCAGAGACAGTTCTCAGGACAGTCAGAGTTCTGCTTCATTGAGTCAGGATCCACTAGGAGGACCTGTTATCGAAAATGAAGCTGCCACTGCTATGAATGAAGTGGAAAGAGCCATGGCACATGCTCAGGAGGATGCGGTTAACTTAGAAGAGTTGGAAAGACAACTCAACGTTGAGCAGAGGAAAATATATGACGAAGTTACCATGCAAATTGATCATGGATTAAGTCATGACAAGAAAGAGTGCTCGTGTACGTCGTTGAAGCCTGTCCGACTGTACGTGAGTGGAGAAGCGGGAACTGGAAAAAGTTTCCTTATTAAAGCAATTTCATGTTATTTGCAGGAAAGGACAGAGTCATCGCTGTCTTGTGTTGTCACCGCTCCAACTGGACTGGCAGCACATAACATTAAAGGGATTACTTTACATCGTTTACTGATGCTGCCAGTGGAGCATGACAACAAATTACAATATCACAAGCTATCTGGAGATGCTTGTTGTGAAGTTTCAAGAGTCTTGTGGAAAATGAAACTTCTTATCATTGACGAAGTAAGCATGGTTTCCAATGTCATGCTTGCTTTTGTGCATTTGAGAATGCAAGAAGTTCTCAAAACAGAGTATGATGTGTTATTTGGTGGCAAACACATCATTGTTTTCGGAGATCTTCTGCAGCTGACACCAGTGAAAGGGCAACCTGTGTTCAAAATGCTCACGCATGAAGATTCCAGGAAGTGCCTAGGGAGCATTGGCAACGTCAATATTTGGTTAAACTTCAATTATGCTGAACTGCATGAAAATATGCGTCAGGCGAAGGATGAAGTTTACAAGACTATTCTACAAGATGTTAGAATTGGAAAAGTGACCGAGCATGGGAAAGAAGCTTTACATG
The DNA here is from genome assembly GCF_964261635.1 of Lissotriton helveticus. Taxonomy (NCBI): domain Eukaryota; kingdom Metazoa; phylum Chordata; class Amphibia; order Caudata; family Salamandridae; genus Lissotriton; species Lissotriton helveticus. The sequence goes on along the minus strand of NC_136059.1, from coordinate 2,034,694,034 downwards.
CACGATTACTGTCAAATTTATATCCAGAACAAGATGTTGTGCCTGAGAATATTTTTCAGAAAATTACTGAGAACAAATCTGGAATATGTTTGATGCCAACTCTTGCAGAATGTGCCAAATTCAACAACAAAATGTTGCATTTAGAAAAGCAAGAGATTGTGAAACTGGAAGCTATTGACAGAGTAGAGCATATGGGATCAACAATTATTTTGTCTGAGAATTTGAAAACAAAATTGGATTCATTAGAGAAGAGTATATCTAAAACTGCAGGTTTTGAAAAGACTCTGAATGTGTGCTTGAACTGCCGTATAATTTTAAGAAGGAATTTACATGTTGAAAGAGGTCTGGTAAATGGATCAATGGGTAATGTTGTTGATTTTGTAAAATACAGAAATAGAGATGGAATTGAATTTTTAAAAATTAAATTTGATGGCATTGAGGAAGTACAGCTAATTGGTCGTTGTTCTGCTAGATTTTTGCTTGTAAAAGACTTATATGTTCGCCGTAAGCAGTTTCCTGTTTGCTTGGCATATGCGGTGACAATCCATAAATCGCAAGGTTTAAGTGTAGACAGTGCATTGGTGAATATTGGCAGTTCTGTGTTCAAGGAGGGTATGGCATATGTGGCATTGTCACGAGTTAGAAATTTATCGGGATTGTACTTGATTGAGTGTGATGTCACAAACATTTGTGCGGATCTAGATTGTGTTAAGGAATACAATAGGTTAAGAAGAGAGTATGCGCCACATTTGCCTCAATATCCTTTGTTTGAGAAACGTGTGGTAGGCCGGAAACGAAGAAATGTGACCAATACTGGGGAGGTTGTAGCAAAAAGACGAAAAGTCGATGAACCTGAAATTATAAGCAGAAACAAAAAGGATTCTGTTGAAGATGTTGTTGGTTTTCAATTTGAAAACAGTTCTGGTGTCAACTGCTATGCTAATGTAGTGGTTAATGTTTTGTTTTCTCTAGAAAATATAAAAGAAGAGATTGTGGTCAATTCTGATCAAAGATTTTGCAGTTTGTTAAATTCTGTCTTAGAAAAATGTAGCACTGATAGAACAAACATAGAAAGTGTGTCTGAAATTCGAAATCTGTTAGACAGATGTTCAGGCCAAACACAATTCTCTCAAAATATTCAGCAAGATTGTCAGGAGTTTTTAATGTATATGCTTGATGTATTGCATGCTGAAGGTGTAGATGTAGATCAGCTGTTTGGGCTTTCTTATCAATGGCAGCATGACTGCGAGAACTGTAGGGTATCAAGTACTACTAGTGTAGACTCAGAAAGATTTATATATTTAACTTTGCCAGACAGTAAATCAGTCTCCTTTAATAAGCTAGTAAAAGCAGCTGATCACAACATGGAGTGTAGCCAATGTAAATCTGAAACGATGTCCACATTATTTATACGAACATATGGCCAGTATGTCATTTTAATGTTCCAACGATGTAGGCCTGATGGAACAAAATTGACAACTTTAATTAAAAATTTTGTGGCTTCACAGTTGTCAATATCAGGAAGGACTTTTGTAACTGCAGCAATTATATATCATGATGGTCCTTCAATAACATCAGGACATTACACAGCTTATTTAAAGTCTAGAAATGGCTGGTCATTCTGCAATGATTCTGTTTTAATTTTCAAAAAAAAATTGCCGTATGACCTTAAAAACTCTTACCTGGTGTTTTTAAAACCAAAATTTTAGGGAAAGAATCTCGGGATGTGCTCTGAGGAATTTCAAGAAGTTCTAATGGCTCCTCCACGATTTGGCCTTGAGGATAAGTGTAGTTCAGAGACATAACTTCTAACTATAAGACTGGACGTCATGGAGAAATAAGTGCACTTTGAATGAGTTCAGAAAAACTGTTTCTTTTTATAAGCTAATTGAAGCAGCCAATCAAAACATAGAGTAGAGGGAATGTAAGTCTGCAATGCTGTCTACTGTTTTACATTGCTTTGTGATTAAAAGTGATGTAGAGAGTTAAATAATTGTAGTAGTCATAGAGGTAGTGTAAGTCTGCTTCATAGTAACCAGTATCAGTGTCATAGGAAATGTAGAACATGACTGAGCAAGAAGGGGAAGATATTACTAGTCCAGGATTGTGAAAATGATCTTCAACATTTTAATTGTGAAAGTTGCGGAAATACAACATGACGGGATTGGCTTACAAGAATTCCAAGAGTTATAAATGGCTCTGACACGATTTGGCCTTGTGGAAACGTGTGGTAGAGAGCGAGAAGTCATTTATTGTATGTAACATGTTTTTCAAAACGATGGAGGTTTTCTTTCAGAAAGTGGCGGTCTGAAAGTATTAACAGCACAACAGAGTGTAAGCTGTTCATAGGACATCCTTCGACGTCATGGAAAGTAAGTTAACTTTAAGGAGTTCTGAATTCTGATTTGTTATGTTGTATGGGTTTTTTAAACACAATCATTTTGATTGTGTTTTTTTTTCCCCGCTGTTATATGATGAATACCTTCAAGTCACTGTTTTTAGTGAAATTTGATACATTCTGAGAACAGCAAAAATAAACCATTTAACATGTATAATTAATTCTGTACTGTTTGCATTTATGATGTACATGTAGAACTGTGTAGGAGGCATGGAGAAGGTGAGGCTTCTGTAAGTGTCAAAGTTGTTGCATACAGTGCTCATATTCTACGTAGTCTTTCATATGATAGACTATATTTTCACAATGAGATACCTAAGCAAAGGAAACACAGGTGATATGATTGTGGAATGAGCAAAATAAATTGCACGTTTTTCAATTATATTACCTGTGTTTCCTAACATTACACATCACATTGTGTAGGTGAGGTTTAGGCCTGTTCCAGGAGACAGAGGAGGTCTGACATTTGTTCAAGAGTGCAGTGGACATGACTCACTTCGTTGGTAGGCCTCCACATGTATTATCTCCTCTGTATTCTTCAACAAACCTAAATTCCATCTGCAACCCTGAGTAGGACTTACCTGAAACAAATCTGTGCATAGGTTACACCTTATTGGCATCTTGAAACAATCATTTAAAATGTTAGGGTCAGATTTATGGTGGCCGTGCGCCTCTTTTGCTGCATTGTGGGTCACTTTTGTGTAAAAGATGCACCATGTTGCAAGATAGATTTCAGTTCATCTCCAGCAAGATACCATCAGTTTAAAATGTATATAATTAGCACTGTGTAGGGGGCATGCAGAAGCTGAAGCTTTTGTAAGTGTCAAAGTTGTTGCATGCAGTGGTGCACTTCTGGGTACTGTTTAATATGCTGCACTACATCTGCACTATGAGATACCTTAGCCTAGGCAACACAGGTGATGTGATTGTGAAATGAGGAAAAGAAACTCCACATTTTTCAATTACATCACCTGTGTTTCCTAAGTTTACGAATGACATTGTGCAGATGAAGTTTAGGTCTGTCCACGGACAGAGAAGAGGTCTGGCCTTTGTTCAAGAGTGAAGTGGACATGACTTACTTCATTGGTAGGCCTTCACATGTATTATCTCTTCTGTATTCTTCAACAACTCGAAATTTCATTTGGAACCCTGAGTAGGCCTCACCTCAAACAAACCTCTGGATAGGACACATCTTATTGGCATCCTGAAACAAACATTTAAAATGTTAGTGTCTTGCGACACTTTTGTGAAACAACAGCAGTGCAAAAGATGCACCATTTTTTAAGATAGGCCTCACTTCATCTGCATCAAGATACTGTTAGTTTAAAATGTATATCTTTAGGACTGTGTACGGGGCCTGGAGAAGCAGAAGCTTCTGTAAGTGTCAAAGTTGTTGAAAAACTGTTTGTCCTTCAATCTTTTCCCTTGTCTTTTCTAATTTTTAAATACATGTTTTAATATTTTTCAAATGTTTGTTCTCTCTTTCACAGATTGAAAGTATAAAAACAAAAAGTGAGTAAGTTAATGACAATTATAAGGTAAATGTTTTGTACTCTTTTCGTTACATTTCTATCACATTCACCTACTAGTAGTTTGACAGCTTCATTTCTTTAACCCTCAGTTTCCTGCCTTTGCTACTTCCCTCATTCCTTTCTCTATTACCTACTTACTCTACTCCTTCCACTCCTTTTCTCAGTCCCTCTCTTCTCATAGTTCCTCACTCTTGTTCACTCACTCCGTCTCTATTACTCTTAGTGTCTTTGACTGATCACTCTTTCACTACTTGTTCATTATGCTTCTTCTGTGTAGTTGAAGCACACTAAGGGGCATATTATCAACACAGCCAATAAAATTATTGCTGTTTTTATTGGCAGAAAAGTGTTGCAAAAGTTGTTTTAGCGGCAGTTTTCCACCGCAAAAGCGGCTTTAGCGACACATTTCTGCCGATAAAAGCTGCAAAACTTTTATTGCCTATGTTGATGATATGGCTCTATGTTATTTACATTTCTTTGCTGTTTCAATTAATCTTTTTCTGTTATTTTTTCTTTTTTGTTTTCTGTTTTTTCTCTCTGTTATTCCACATGTTTTACTCTGAGTTTGAACATTCACTCACATTGTCCAAGAAACTCTTCTTTGTTATTGTTCTACTCTCTTTTTATTTTGTTTTTCACAATTATACCCTCTTAAATCTTTTCTTCGGTAAATAGATCTATTAAACAGTATCTCTGGTTTACTCCCTATAGCTGTCTTTCTTTTAACATCACTCTCTGTTTACTTTCCTTATACTTACTCTTCTTTTTTTTTTTTTTTTTGGTTCTCTCCCGGTTCGCGAACCGGGAAGCGAACTGGGAAGCGAACTAAAAGAAATAGAGCTTGCCAGAGTGCTAAACATTCTAGCAATTTTTTTTGAAAGGGGAGGTAGTTCTGAAAAGAACTTTTTTTTAATGTTTTTGTTGTTTTATATATATATATATTTTTTTACATTTTTAGTTTTTTTTGTATTTTTTGAACAATTTTATATTTTTCTTGGTTTTTTTGGGGGGGAAACAACAAAAAACAGGCATTGAAAAGGACTCAACAGGAGCAAAAAAAAAAATATTTTTTGGGGCGTTTAGGGCAATTATGATTTTCATAAGCTACATTTATTAATGTTATGCTCATGTTTCCACAGGAAATCAATGCTCCACAATACAAACAGGTGAACTTGAAGTGTGCAAAGTTCTCTTGAATGTTTGGCACGGTTTCCCGTGCCTCTGCTCCTGACAACGATATTTGAGAAGTTGACCTGGCCACAGGAGTTGTTGTTGGGTTCTCCTGCTGGTCACGTATCTCTGCCCGGCTGTAATTCAATGGATGCCACCTGTTCATGTGCCGATGCATGGTATAGTTCCCATAGCTATACTTTTTATCAGTCCCTCTTGATAACTTTTCTTTGCAAATGAGGCAGGTGACATACCTCGCATTTACTTTCTTCTGCCCTGGAGGGAGTGAAAAAAACTGCCAAATGAAACTGGCTTTCCTATGGGAAACCCGGGGCACCTCTTCCAAGAACTGTGGTCCTTCTCTCTCCTCTTCCTCTAGTTCTTCCTCTTCCTCCTCTGTGTTGGTGATGACCTGGGGAGGTGGTCCTCTCTTCCCATGAGGAGGTGGAGGTGGTGGTGGGGGTGCACCAGCTGAAGCAACTACTGAAGCCATTGCTCAAGTATGAAATAAGGTCTTCCTCTCACAAAGATGAAAGTCAGAGTGAGGAAAGAAGGAGGGGTTTTCATCATTTGGGAAAAACAATATTTCTAAACCAATGAAAAGTGTTATTTTTAGGTCACCTGACCTAGCCTTACATCATTATGAAACCAAAAGTGAAATGAACCAATGAAAAGTTTTATTAACAAGTCACATGACCTGTTACGCTTATGTTACGCGCTGCGGAACGCGCCCCGGATCGCTTCCGGGTCGCTGCGCTTCGCGCCTCGGTTCGCGCTCCGGAGCACTTCCGGGTGCGCTAACGCGGCGCGTCATAAGACGCATTACGCGACAACGTGATATGTCGCGCTTCCGCGACGCGTCACGATGTTCATTTCTAACGATGCAGTTCCGCAAACGGAACGTTTACCGGTTCGCGGACTGGGTCGCGGCATCAAGGTGAGCTAACGGGAAGCTTCCCGGTTCGCGAACCGGGAGCGAAGAAAAAAAAATATTTAAAAAAAAATTATTAATAAACATATAAAATATATTTTTGGATTTAAAGAAGAATACATTTTACAGCTACAGATATTAGCTTTTAAAAAACCAATGAAATTCACTGAAAAAACCATAGGTTATAGACCATATATAGTTAGGAATTTACATTTACAAAACCTTGAAAATTCAATGAAAAAACCATAGGTTATAGACCATATATAGTTAGGAATTAGCATTTAAAAAACCTTATTTTACTCACACAAAACCATTGAAATTCCATATATAGTTAGTTGTACTAACTATATATCGCGCACCCGCAATCCACTGCTGATCATGTCACATATTACATCATTCATGACATGGTCAGTGACATCACTGATGACATCACTGATGACATCTCAAATGACATCACTGATGACATCACTGATGACATCTCAAATGACATCACTGATGACATCACTGATGACATCTCAAATTACATCACTGATAACATCTCAAATGACATCACTGATGACATCTCATTTGACATTACTGATCACATCACTGATGACATTATTCATGTGATAATACAATTAACCTCTTCAGACTCTAATATAATTAGGCTTTCCTGTTTTCAGTTTCTATTTTTGGTAAATTCTGGTGGGGTTTTTTCAGCGTTTTCAATATCTTAAAAAACAGTTGTTATCAGTGGTTACACATTTTCGCGCCACTAAAAACAACAGAAAAAGTGTTTTTCCGGTGTTTATGGAACGTTTTGCTTTTATTATTGCTTGCTTTCTGCACTGAAAGAACATGGTATATAGACAGTGTACTTATAGTGTATATGAGGTCCAAATAGATTTTTGCAACTTAATTTTATTGTAGTACACCATACAATACTTCTTCAGTGAGTCTTTGGGTCATGTGCGCTCGCTCTTTCCTTCCCATGTAAACTTCTGTGAAAAGGCCCTCTCAGCATTCTTAGTCCATTGGGCTGAGAACCATCAGCTAAGGGACACGAAATGATAAATATTTGCCTTTTAGTTCCTATGCATTAGAAACCAGTGCACCAGAATGGACTAAAAAGTCAATAGCATCCCTCATTAACTCTTAAGATTGTAAAGATGCTTTCAGCATACCATCTAACAAGTGGCAAGGATTTACAACAGGGAATCAGTTCAGCTCGGGTATCAATTTTGACAGGTCATCACACGACTTTTTTATATACGTAGCTGAATCACTGCAAATACAAACAATATCACTCCAATCATTGTTGAACTTGGAAAGAACCTTTTTTGCAGAGCATTGCAAGTGACACTGCGTTCCATGTTTTACAAAAGTCTGGTGTCATGTTTTCACCACTATCCCAGATGCTTGGTGATATATATACTTGTCACTATACCTTGCATTGAATGTTAGAATGGGGGTTGGGAGCACAATGCCTCAAAGTCCCAGCACAGTTCGCCCCTTTGCATCCTGGTAAATGCAGTACACAGTTCAAACTTACTTCAAAATTAGCTGGAGTTTATCACCAAAGTTGGTGCAGACATTGCTGTATATCTCTAGACACGTGTTTCTGGGTTGAGCCCGTCTTCAGTAGAGAGCAGCAGTAATAGAGAGCAAAGAAAAATCATCTGGGGTTGCTGGAAATGCTGCCAAGTTTCTCTCAGGTCACAGTACCACTCACAGGCAGACAGTTGCATCTCCAAAGCTCGTCAGCTTACTGGCTCAAGGGAGCCCTTTGAACAGAATGGGGGTTGGGAGCACACTGCCTCACAGTCCCAGCACAGTTCGCCCCTTAGCATCCTGGTAAATGCAGTACACAGTTCAAACTTACTTCAAAATTAGCTGGAGTTTTTCACCAAAGTTGGTGCAGACATTGCTGTATATCTCTAGACACGTGTTTCTGGGTTGAGCCCATCTTCAGTAGAGAGCAGCAGTAATAGAGAGTAAAGAAAAATCATCTGGGGTTGCTGGAAATGCTGCCAAGTTTCTCTCAGGTCACAGTACCACTCACAGGCACACAGGTGCATCTCCAAAGCTCGTCAGCTTGCTGGCTCAAGGAAGCCTTTTGAACAGAATGGGGGTTGGGAGCACACTGCCTCACATGCATTGAATGTGTAAAGCCTGAGGTGTTGGAAATTCACCTACTATCAATACTGTCCCACTAGAAACTATAGTCTAAGGGTTTTTACCCATTCTCTGTGGGTAAATGTGATGACACATATTAGGAAAGATGTTTATGAAACCAGCCATTTTACCTATCGGTGAAAGAATCAAATGCAGCCAAAATATCAAATATGAGTTTGATATTTCCTGATTCTGTATAGTTTATAAAATAATTAAACTAGACCTAAAACATGAAACTGAACCCTGCATCTTTAGACCAAAGGCCACAATACTGAAAAAGTAAAAGGAAGAAGAAACAATATTTTAGTGGCATCCCTAAAGAACAAAACTCAAGCAGAATAATGTTAGCCAGTCTTTCTTACTGTTACTTGTATAAAAAAGTTACATTGTATTGACCCCTTCAGGAAGAAAAAAATGAATTTCACTCTCTTTTTCCTTTCTTTGAATGGCATTTAGTTTGTGGTTGTCCAGGTGTTTTTTCAGTGTTTATATGTTTTCACCGGTGAGGGCTATTTTTCTTTCAGTGGGGTTTTATCAGTTATTATAGGTTTAAACCTAAAACCCCACAGCCTAAATATAACCTTAGATACACTCAGTGTAAACAGACACTCACAGACTGTCACTCATCCATGGAGTTACTCACACACCTAGTCAGTCATGCAAAAATCAATCATACCTCCATTTTCTCAACTATACAGTTATACACACCTTACTTATTCAAACATAAACTAAAACATATTTACTCTCTTATACAATCCCTGATACAAGTTCACAATGATCCATACAGGCACTCACACATTCACTGGCTCTTATGCACAGTTATTTATATATGTCAACTCTCACATGTACTGTGTTTTACATATGTACTTACTTTGACATGTAACACTGAGATATCCATTCACTCACCAATACACTCATGCACACAGTCAACCGCCCATACAGCTGTTTCCACATGCACTTTTGAACCCATACATCTAGTGAATCAACTGCTCACACATCTATGCACAGAGTCATACACCTCCCAGCCACCCACACACACACTCAGTCGCCCATACAAATACTTGGGCAACCAATCAATAACCCATATAGTTACTCATATAGCTACTGATCAACACATGCAGCAGTTTACAGAACAACAGACATAATGATGCACAAATTAAGACAGTTTAGTCACTAACCCATGCACTCAGTGAGACACATTTAATCACTCACTCATACAGTCAGTCATGCACCTACTAAATCCTTCACCCAGACACTTATACATCCACTCAAGACATATTTTAACTTTACAGAAAAATACAGTCACTGGATGTTGTCATCAGTGATGTCATCAGTGATGTCATTTGAGATGTCATCAGTGATGTCATCAGTGATGTCATTTGAGATGTCATCAGTGATGTCATCAGTGATGTCACTGACCATGTCATGAATGATGTAATATGTGACATGATCAGCAGTGGATTGCGGGTGCGCGATATATAGTTAGTACAACTAACTATATATGGAATTTCAATGGTTTTGTGTGAGTAAAATAAGGTTTTTTAAATGCTAATTCCTAACTATATATGGTCTATAACCTATGGTTTTTTCATTGAATTTTCAAGGTTTTGTAAATGCAAATTCCTAACTATATATGGTCTATAACCTATGGTTTTTTCAGTGAATATATATATACATATATATATATATATATATATATATATATATATATATATATATATTCCAAGGCAATCTTTCTTCAATAAGACAGATTAGAGTCAGCACGTCGGGGCTTTCTTACAACACCATTTATTAAGAATTCGGGCAGACGCGTTTCGGAGTGATCCTTTTTCAATGCCCATATAGTATTCATTTGTGCCTCTGTCCTTCTCAGTCCCACAGTAGTCCTTTTATGCTTTCACTAAAGTAGTGTTGGTGTCCGGCAAAACGTTGAACGGAGTCACACGCCTCCTCACGGGGACTGCATCTCCCAGCATGCCATGCACTCGTCATGCTGGTCGGTGACTCTCTTTCTCGGCAATGTTCATTTTCTATTCATGAATCCGATCTGTAACGCTTGCCAGGTGGGGGCTGTAACACTCGTTCTGGGCTTCGGTGTTGATATCCCACAGCCCTGCCCCGCAGTTCCATCGGCAGTGGGAGTGGAGATGCTGGTAAAGTAACGACATCCCTTCATTACAGTATGAACCGCCATTGGCAGCAGCTCCACACTGTCTCCGTTGTGCGAAGGCGGTCGGGAAGTCTCCGTACAAACCAACGACTTCCCTAACACTTAAGGGAGTGCTTTCCTCGCGTGCCGGCGGGCGCACGCTATTTATTCCAAGGCAATCTTTCTTCAATAAGACAGATTAGAGGCAGCACGTCGGGGCTTTTTTACAACACCATTTATTAAGAATTCGGGCAGACGCGTTTCGGAGTAATCCTTTCTCAATGCCCATATAGTATTCATTTGTGCCTCTGTCGTTCTCAGTCCCACAGTCGTCCTTTTATGCTTTCACTAAAGTAGTGTTGGTGTCCGGCAAAACGTTGAACGGAGTCACACGCCTCCTCACGGGGACTGCATCTCCCAGCATGCCATGCACTCGTCATGCTGGTCGGTGACTCTGTTTCTCGGCAATGTTCATTTTCTATTCATGAATCCGATCTGTAACGCTTGCCAGGTGGGGGCTGTAACACTCGTTCTGGGCTTCGGTGTTGATATCCCACAGTCCCTGCCCCGCAGTTCCATCGGCAGTGGGAGTGGAGATGCTGGTAAAGTAACGACATCCCTTCATTACAGTATGAACCGCCATTGGCAGCAGCTCCACACTGTCTCCGTTGTGCGAAGGCTGTCGGGAAGTCTCCGTACAAACCAACGACTTCCCTAACACTTAAGGGAGTGCTTTCCTCGCGTGCCGGCGGGCGCACGCTATTTATTCCAAGGCAATCTTTCTTCAATAAGACAGATTAGAGGCAGCACGTCGGGGCTTTTTTACAACACCATTTATTAAGAATTCGGGCAGACGCGTTTCCGAGTGATCCTTTTTCAATGCCCATATAGTATTCATTTGTGCCTCTGTCGTTCTCAGTCCCACAGTCGTCCTTTTATGCTTTCACTAAAGTAGTGTTGGTGTCCGGCAAAACGTTGAACGGAGTCACACGCCTCCTCACGGGGACTGCATCTCCCAGCATGCCATGCACTCGTCATGCTGGTCGGTGACTCTGTTTCTCGGCAATGTTCATTTTCTATTCATGAATCCGATCTGTAACGCTTGCCAGGTGGGGGCTGTAACACTCGTTCTGGGCTTCGGTGTTGATATCCCACAGTCCCTGCCCCGCAGTTGCATCGGCAGTGGGAGTGGAGATGCTGGTAAAGTAACGACATCCCTTCATTACAGTATGAACCGCCATTGGCAGCAGCTCCACACTGTCTCCGTTGTGCAAAGGCGGTCGGGAAGTCTCCGTACAAACCAACGACTTCCCTAACACTTAAGGGAGTGCTTTCCTCGCGTGCCGGCGGGCGCACGCTATTTATTCCAAGGCAATCTTTCTTCAATAAGACAGATTAGAGGCAGCACGTCGGGGCTTTTTTACAACACCATTTATTAAGAATTCGGGCAGACGCGTTTCCGAGTGATCCTTTTTCAATGCCCATATAGTATTCATTTGTGCCTCTGTCGTTCTCAGTCCCACAGTCGTCCTTTTATGCTTTCACTAAAGTAGTGTTGGTGTCCGGCAAAACGTTGAACGGAGTCACACGCCTCCTCACGGGGACTGCATCTCCCAGCATGCCATGCACTCGTCATGCTGGTCGGTGACTCTGTTTCTCGGCAATGTTCATTTTCTATTCATGAATCCGATCTGTAACGCTTGCCAGGTGGGGGCTGTAACACTCGTTCTGGGCTTCGGTGTTGATATCCCACAGTCCCTGCCCCGCAGTTCCATCGGCAGTGGGAGTGGAGATGCTGGTAAAGTAACGACATCCCTTCATTACAGTATGAACCGACATTGGCAGCAGCTCCACACTGTCTCCGTTGTGGGAAGGCGGTCGGGAAGTCTCCGTACAAACCAACGACTTCCCTAACACTTAAGGGAGTGCTTTCCTCGCGTGCCGGCGGGCGCACCCTATTTACTCCAAGGCAATCTTTCTTCAATAAGACAGATTAGAGGCAGCACGTCGGGGCTTTTTTACAACAAAATGTATTAAGAATTCGGGCAGACGCGTTTCGGAGTAATCCTTTTTCAATGCCCATATAGTATTCATTTGTGCCTCTGTCGTTCTCAGTCCCACATATATATATATATATATATTACCTACTGGCGGTCGCCAGTAGGTATATATAGTTAGGATTTTTTCTCTATGGGATTTTTGAAAATTCTATGTCTAATAACTTTGCCGTTTGTGGACGGAATTGGCTGAAATTTTCAGGAAAATGGCACATTTTGTTTCTGAGCAGCCCTTGAAAATTTGGGGGGGGGTTCGTCAAGGGGGGGCCGAGAAGAAAGGGGGGTCCCAAAACGTGTTTTTAACATTGAGTTTTCCATAGGGCGGTTGGCCTCACTTTTAGCCTGAACGGCTGAATGGATTTGCACGAAACTTGGCAAAATTGTAGGGACTGGTAGCCCGATGTGCCTTTTGTAGGTCTCAATATATGTGCTCCAGTGGATTTTGAGAAATTAACGTTTAAAAAAAGATATATATCTGTAACAGCGGACCTGGCAGCGTCCCAGGACGCGTACTTTACGCGCAACGGAGCTTTGTGAAGCGAAGCTGATTGGTTCTCCGGCGTCTGTCAACATTCCAAAAAGTCCGTAGCGGCCGCCATCTTGTCTCTCGGTAGGATCGAGAGACAAGAGGAGGTCAAAACAAAGGGGGAAATAACTATAAGGGGGCATAGTAGATCCTCGCTGACCCCCTAGGTTTGATGTGGAGGTTTTAAAAGGGCCCCGCGGGGCAAAAAAAAAAAATAATAATAATAATCGAACGGCTGAATGGATTTGCACGAAACTTGGCAAAATATTAGGGACTGGTAGCCCGATGTGCCTTTGCTAGGTCTCAATATATGTGCTCCAGTGGATTTTGAGAAATTAACGTTCAAAAAAAGATATATATCTGTAACAGCGCTCCGCTTCGCGTAACGGAGGTTTGCGAAGCTGATTGGTCATTCTGTCACTGGGCTATAGTTGGGCTACATCTGGCTGATATTTGGGCTACATTTGTTTTTTTGTGTGTCTGGCGGCCATCTTTGGGCTACATTGGGCTACATTGGGCTTCATTGGGCTACATTGGGCTACATTTGGGCTCCAACATATATATAGGCCAATGTAGCCCAATATATATTTTTCAAAGTTAATTTTCGTAAAAACCACTGGAGCATATATCTTGAGACATAGCAAAGGCACATCGGGCTACCAGTCCCTACAATTTTGCCAAGTTTCGTCGAAATCTATTCAGCCGTTCGAGCTAAAAGTGAGTCCAACCGCCCTATGGAAATGAAGGAAATGAATGGGTAATTTGTAATTAGCAAATAGCTCATCGCAAACTAGGAATGGTAAAGAATCGCTATTTATTCCTTAAAGTTCGCTATTTAGGAAATGCAAAAAACTTTGATGATACATATGGCGGTTCATCTCTAACAAGATAAGAAGCATAGGGATACATTTATGATGACTGGCGCATCACCAGGGATGTGTTAGTCATTCTGTGCCGCTGTTCCGTCACCTATGGTGTGCTGCATTTACAATGCGGCGCATCATGGGGCAAAAACAGCACAGATGCGTGATGTATCTGTGCCGTAAAGGTGGCGCATTGCTGGAGTTGTATCGCAAGTGTGATGAAGCTCCAGCAAGGGTCGGGGGTGCCCCTGTCGCAGGGTTTCTGTTCTCACACAGAACTGTGGACAGAGGATTGGAACCTCGGCGAATTAGGGTGTCCCAAAACTCAAGTTAGTAATCAAAAACTCCTTAGCAAGCTAGGTACAGTGTCACATTGGATATAACAAACTCTCAATGTTTAGACAATCCAGAATATGAACTTATAGTACCTCAGGATACGTGGAACTCATGAACAGTCGGTCGTTATATATTTCTTAGAAACCAGAACATGGAGTTAAGAAGAACACATGTGTATTTGAAATGTTTATTTACTAATGCCGTCTTCTCAGGCGTAGTATCTTAGATAATAGAAGTACACATATTATCAGTAGCAAAATTACCAGCATAGTTACTAGTACATAAAAAGCGAATGGTGATAGTATGTTAACATGCTGTAAATGAATAAGAGTTAGCAACACTTATAAGCAGCCGCGGGCCGTGGAGGGAGTTACGGTGAGGCAGGGAGGCGGGGAGGGGGAGAAGCAGGGTGGAGAATACAAGTACACATATTATCAGTAGCAAAATTACCAGCATAGTTACTAGTACATAAAAAGCGAATGGTGACAGTATGTTAACATGCTGTAAATGAATAAGAGTTAGCAACACTTATAAGCAGCCGCGGGCCGTGGAGGGAGTTACGGTGGGGCAGGGAGGCGGGGAGGGGGAGGGGCAAGGTAGAGAGGGCTCCACCCTGCTTCTCCCCCTCCCCGCCTCCCTGCCTCACCGTAACTCCCTCCACGGCCCGCGGCTGCTTATATCTCACCCTCCCTAATACACATATTATATTATTTGCTAAGAAGGTCTCTTTGTGTTGGTTTAGGGCGTGCCCATACTTTAGTGTCTTAGATTTGAAGGAATCACATCAGCATACACCAGCTCTCTCTTCATGTGAACCGCATCAACTGTTGTGTATGTGTGTTCGGCAAAGCAATATAAAACTCGCCTCATGCCCAGAATTGGCAGAAGTTGCACTTATGTTATGAGTATGAAGTCGTGGAGATCAGACCTCATAACAATTCTGTATCGTGTTGTTCTTGAAACTTTAGCACTCGCTGTACAGATATAGTTTAACAAGCAAAGCAGATAGTAGAGCAATAACATATTATTCTCATGTAAACCACGATGAACTACTAGGTGGAAAGCTAAAGCAACAACTAAGTGTCGTGTGCAGAAGTTGCAAAAAAGGAAAAATGGCGTTTAAACCGGTAATGAGCCCATGCTAACTTAACACGGTGTAAAGATATCCAGGACCTAGATGACACCTCCCCATGATCCGGAAACGAACTGAATAAGATAATAGAAGTGCCATCTCATGAGAGCAGATTGCAAGTTTATATGTGGACGGTCCGCAAGGTAAAGCATTAAAAACTAGGAAAATTTAATGCTAAAGAAAAATAAAACAGCCAAGTACTTTATCGAGTCTTAAGCCAATAGGCAAGGTAAATAATAAAAACTTGACAAATAAGTCAATGAATTGTCAATGAAATGCTAGTACTCAGCATATCAAACATGAAAAAGGTCTATGACATAACTGTGTATGCAAAATAAGCTGCAACAGCCTCCAATAGGAAGTCACCGTCTTCATCCGAAAACAGTTCAGCCATCCAATTTAAAAGCGGAAAAGAACATACGTGCTCTCCCAGCACCGGATCCTCTATCACCATCAGAGGACAGCTCGGTGGGTTTTCAAGAAAGCTCTGTTCCAAGAAAGACTGTGCTGCCGCCAGTAAATTCCAGGGACCAAGTAGTCCATGCATCAATGCCACAGCCATAATCCTTTCGCCAGGACAAACCAACTCGTGAGTAATGATAGGAGTCATCAGCTGATTAAAGTCGACGTCAGGAGAAACCGGTCCGCAGAGACACAAATCAATGGCCCAATCGAAATCACAGGTCAGGCAGTGAAATACAGGCTGGACACAGGTGAAGTAGGAGAATCGAAAAGATAATCCATATGCCGTGCTTAATATCGCCAACGGCATTGTGCCATAATATTCTAGCATGCGATTGCGGAACAGTGTCAGCAGCTGCAGGGTGGGAGGTTGCATAGGAGGGACATCCATATTTAAAAATGTAAAAAAGCACAAGAGCGTCCGCTGGTAATGCAAGTAAAAATGCCAATCCACGAACCAGAGTGGAGAAAATAGAATGAAAGGAAGCAGGGATGACTCCAAAGATTTTCTCAAATGAAGTCACGAGACCACTGGTAACAACTTTAAAAAAGTGCGCCAGGGTCTTTGTGGAGGATGCGTTAAAGATAGTCGGAACCATCTTGCTGAAATTGAAAGGCAAATCTGAATTAAAAGTATTCCTTTTATCGTAACAGTAAGTGAACGGGTTATTTGCTGCAGAAATGTTCTATTTCCTCCCACACATGAACATAGGGAGTTTTCAATCTGGCCACAAATACCAACCTTGGGACAGATTTCAACGGCATGGCAAGAATAAGAGCTCTTTTGTCTCAGAGAGAGGTGGCCTTGAGTTCGGCCCGTGAAACTTTCGTGCTTCACATAGCGAACACCCGTACAGAGGTGCAGACCCTTTTCAATTAACTCAGAACAATCTTCATTATTGAGCATCAAATAACTACCATTTTCCAACAACTTGAACGTGGGGATGATAGCAGGAACTGGCGTGCCTTGCAACACGCAAGCCATATTTGGTCGGTGTTTGTTGCATGAATCGTGTAACTGTATGTGCCTACACATTAGTGAATGATCTGGCATCTCAGTGCATTCCTCTCCATTCAGATAAACTTCTTGATCATCTTTGAAACATCTGTATGTGTATGGAAGCGACCAGACCTCATGAAGAAAAGCACTACCTAAAGGTTCATAACGACCTATTGGTATATATTTCATACAATTTGAAAACTTATATAAAGCAAAAGGCAGCGTTATTAAACCGTGGATAAGGCACGTTGCCAAAAAACCCGCAATCCTCTGCTGATGATGTCACTGAGCATGTCATGAATGATGTAATATGTGACATCATCAGCAGTGGATTACGGGTAATAGTATCTCTAGTTTACTCCCCTATAGCTGTCTTTCTTTTAACATAAGTGTCTGTTTCCTTCCCTTATACTTACTGTTTTTGGTTCGCTTCTAGTTCGCGTACCGGCGAGCGAACTGGGAAGCGAACTAAGAGAAATAGAGGTTGGCACAGTTCCAAATATTGTACCAATTTTTTAATAACGGGGAGGTAGTTCTGAAAAGAACTTTTTTTTTATTGTTTTTGTTGTTTTATATTTTTTTTATTATTTTTCGGAACATTTTTTTACTTTTTTTGAATTTTTCTGAAGTTTTATATTTGTTTGGGTTTTTCTTGGAGGGGGCAATGAAAACGATTCATTGTAAAGGGCTCAACAGGAGCAACAAAACAAAAAAAGAAGTATTTATTATTTTGGGCGTTTCGTACAAACTTGCATATGATAGTCAATAGCTCTGTTGATCAGAGTGATGCTTTTTTCTCCGTAGGAAATGAATCCATCGCAAAATACGCAGGTGTGTTTTACTTCACCAAATTTCATTTGTATATTTGGCACCATCTCCCTGCCCTCTGGTCCCGTTACTTCCGGTACAACAGATCTTCTGGCCATAATAGGGAGATTATCTAGGTCGTTCCGAAACTGTGCAGCACTGTAGTTGTTAGGATGCCACCTAGTCATATGGCGATGCATTGTGTAGTTTCCGAAACTGTATTTTTTCTCGGTTCCTCTGGACAGTCTATCTTGACATATAAGGCAAGTTACGTATCTTGCATTTACTTTTTTCTGACCTTTGGGAATTTTAAAAAATTGCCAAATGAAGTTTTCTTTCCGGTGAGACGTCCTGGGCTGCTCAGGCAAAAACTGCCTCTCTTCGTGCTCGTCGTCCTGTTCCTCTTCTTCTTCTTCTTGTTGAATTATAACTTGAGCAGGTGGTCCACTCTTCCTTGGATGTGGTGGAGGTGGTGGGGAAGCACCAGCTGAAGCTACTAAAGAAGCCATTGCTCAGTGATCACAAAGGGTCTTTCTCTCACAATGATGAAAGTCAGAGTGAGGAAAGAAGGAGGGATTTTCATCATTTGGGAAAAACAAGAGTTCTCAACCAATCAAAAGTGTTCATTTTAGATTATATGACCTAGTCTTACATCATTAGGAAACCAAAAGTGAAATGAACCAATGAAAAGTGTTATTACCAAGTCACATGACTTGCTGTGTTTACGTTAAGCGCTTTGCAGGGCCTCCCGGTTTGCTTCCAGAAACCTGCGCTTTGCGACTCGCTTCGCGTACCAGTTCGCTAACGTAGCACGTCATATGACGTATCACGCGACAACGTGAAACGTCATGCGGACGGGAGGCGTCACGATGTTGTTTTGTAACGCGGCACTTGCGGTAAAGAAACGTTTACCGGCTCGCGGTCTATTTCGCGGCATCAAGGTCAGCTAACGGGAAGCTTCCCGATTCGCGAAGCGGGAACGAAGAAAAAAAAATATTTAAAAAAAAAATTATTCATAAACATATAAAATATATTTTTGGATTTAAAGAAGAATACATTTTACAGCTACAGATATTAGCTGTTAAAAAACCAATGAAATTCACAGAAAAAACCATAGGTTATAGACCATATATAGTTAGGAATTAGCATTTACAAAACCTTGAAAATTCACTGAAAAAACCATAGGTTATAGACCATATATAGTTAGGAATTAGCATTTAGAAAACCTTATTTTACTCACACAAAACCATTGAAATTCCATATATAGTTAGTTGCACTAACTATATATCGCGCACCCGCAATCCACTGCTGATGATGTCACATATTACATCATTCATGAAATGGTCAGTGACATCACTGATGACATCACTGATGACATCTCAAATGACATCACTGATGACATCACTGATGACATCTCATTTGACATCAATGACCACATCACTGATGATATCATTCATGTGACAATACAATGCATCTCCTCACATTTTAATATAACCTCTGTTTCACCCAGTGTTAAAAAGAGAGTATAATTTTTGAAACCATTGACACACCAATACTAGTTACTACATACGCACTCACTGATTGCTACGTCTACACACACCTTCACTCATTCACCCATACAATCATTCATACATACAATCACTCATCTTTACAACACTATCATATGCACTCATACACCTATACAGACACTCACAGTCTGCCACTCATCCATGGAGTTACTCACACACCTAGTCAGTCCTGTAAAGAATCAATGATACTTCCATTTTCTTGTCTATACAGTTAAACATAGAGCACCTTACATTTTCAAACATATACTAACACATACTTACCTTCTTATACAATCATTGATACAAGTACAGATTGATCTGCACAGAGTCACACACCTCCCAGCTAGCCACACACACACTCAGTCTCCCATACAAATACTTGGGCAATCAATCAATAACCCATATAGTTACTCATATAGCTACTGATCAACACATGCAGCAGTTTACAGAACAACAGACATAATGATGCACAAATTAAGACAGTTTAGTCACTAACCCATGCAGTCAGTGAGACACATTTAATCACTCACTCATACAGTCAGTCATGCACCTACTAAATCCTTCGTCCAGACACTTACACATCCACTCATTCTTCAATATGTAAGACATATTTAAACTTTATAGAAACAAAAAATCACTGGATGTTGTTATCAGTGATGTCACTTACCATGTCATGAATGATGTAATATGTGACATCATCAGCAGTGGATTGCGGGTGCGCGATATATAGTTAGTGCAACTAACTATATATGGAATTTCAATGGTTTTGTGTGAGTAAAATAAGGTTTTCTAAATGCTAATTCCTAACTATATATGGTCTATAATCTATGGTTTTTTCAGTGAATTTTCAAGGTTTTGTAAATGCTAATTCCTAACTATATATGGTCTATAACCTATGGTTTTTTCTGTGAATTACCTACTGGCGGTCGCCAGTAGGTATATATAGTTAGGATTTTTTCCCTATGGGATTTTTGAAAATTCTATGTCTAATAACTTTGGCGTTTGTGGACGGAATTGGCTGAAATTTTCTGGAAAATGGAACATTTTGTTTCTGAGGAGCCCCTGAAAATTTGGGGGGGGTTCGTCCAGGGGGGGCCGAGAAAAAAGGGGGGTCCCAAAACGTGTTTTTAACATTGAGTTTTCCATAGGGCGGTTAGCCTCACTTTTAGCCCGAACGGCTGAATGGATTTGCACGAAACTTGGCAAAATTGTAGGGACTGGTAGCCCGATGTGCCTTTTGTAGGTCTCAATATATGTGCTGCAGTGGATTTTGAGAAATTAACGTTCAAAAAAAGATATATATCTGTAAGCGCGCTCCGGGCAGCGCCCCGGTTCGCGTACTTGACGCGTAACGGAACTTCGCGAAGCGAAGCTGATTGGCTCTCCGGTGTCTGTCAACATTGTAAACAGTCCGGAGCGGCCGCCATCTTGTCTCTTGGTAGGATCGAGAGACAAGAGGAGGCCAAAACAAAGGGGGAAATAACTATAAGGGGGCATAGTAGATCCTCGCTGACCCCCTAGGTTTAATGTGGAGGTTTTAAAGGGGCCCCGCGGGGCAAAAAAAAAAAAATTATTTTTTTGTTTTCCTTCGTGGTTAGCGCCCGGTCCGCGAACCGGGAAGCGTTCTGGGGAGCGTACTACAATGAAAAATGAATGATAGTCTTTTCAAATGCTGTATGTTAATTGATTGTTGGATTTTTTGATTATTTTTTATTTCCTTTATCTTCCCAGGGAGCGACCCGGTACGCGAACCGTTGAGCGCCTCGGTTCGCGGACCTTAAGCGTTCCGGGAGTCCACCATTTTGTGTTTCGGTCGAATTAAGATATAAGATGGAGGGCAATTAATGTTCGGAATGGGTAGAAGGGGGCACGGTAGAGTTATCTTGACCCCCTAGGTTTTCTGAGGGTGGCTGAGGAGGTTTATATGTGCGAAAAAAAAACATTTTTTAAAAAAAAATTCGCGAGGTTAGCTCCCGGTACGCGTACCGGGTAGCGCCCCAGGGAGCGTACTTTGTTGAAAATTAGTGAAAAAAGTTAGAGTAAAATAATAATTGTGAGTGATTAGATGTAGGGTAGCTCTGAGAAGAGCTTTTGGGTTTATGGTACATTTAGGTACTTATAAGTAGGTACCAATGCACATTCTTAAATTCAGAGTGAAAACTCTGTTGCCCTCATCTGAGAAGTGAACTCCATCTCCTCTGTAGATATCTTGCATGTAGTAACGCAAGTTATTGTTGTACAGGGAGCCCATTCCATGGTCTCTCATGTAAGCTGAAACAGATTTGTTTACATGCTTCCTCGACTTCTCAATTTGTGGACAAAATTGGTTTGACCACCTCCATTTCTGTCTTTGGCATATATTTGAATATACCAAGGCAGTCTGAGGAAAAAGTGCCATTAATTGCTCAAAGGTGTCCTTTAAAAGCATTTCCAGACCTACACCAGTCAAAGTGCCCAAGTCATTACCTCCACAGTGCACAATTAACAGGTCAGGTTTTGGCAAATGCATAAAGGTTTTCACCAATGGTATCAATTGGTGACATTTTAATCCTCTGTGGCCAAACCACTTAATTTCCACATCTTGTAAATTGAGGTTAGGTAAATTCCTGCTTTCAACGTACCTTTGAGCCCAGTGAATATAACTACGACCAACAATCCAGACAGAAAACATGGTGAGAGAAGGTTCTCCTGCAGTCAGATGAAGTGTGGTAATGAAATGGCAGTTGAAAAAATGAGAGTGTAAAATGAAAAAAAAACTGTGGAGTTTCTGTGTTCATGAAGCAGTAACAGTGATTGGTGGATTTTGATTGATGAAAACAGAAAGTTAGGGTGCACAGATGTGTTCTTTGAAAGATGTATTTTGAGTGGTCAATAAAAAATCATTAAATGAAAGAATGCACTGGATATGCAGGTGCACTGAGAGTTCAGAGTTCAATTGCAACATTGTTGTGTGAACTTGCAAACACCAGAGTTTTTCCAAGAGGTGGTTGCTATGGAAAATAGGCAGAAAGGGCAGAGGGGGAAGGGTTTTCATTTGAAAAAAAGTGAGGGAAGAGTTTTGATTGGGTGACATGAGAAATATGTGTGAAGAATTACAGCATTTCTGTGCTTTTGATAGCTGCAGACTCTGGAGTGCATACCTTTTGCTCTGCTGAAGACAAATTGGTGTGTTTCTTAGACTGTTTTCAAACTCAAAGTATTTGCTAAGGTGAGAAAATATTTCTTTAATTTAGATAGAGAATAGTGTGCTTTAAGGAGAAAATTATGATTTATGTGGCGCAAATTGCTTGTAAATATGCTCTCACATGTGTATGGAAAATTTTGATTTTGAATGTTTGTGTTACATAGCCATGTTAAAAGTGACCCAACCATGCTGGAAAGCCAATCAAAAAATGCTTTCATGTGTTTTAATGACATTTTAAGTCATTTTCCCATGTGCAGTGTTTAGAAATTATGATTTGAAAATCGTTTTTGGGGAAAAGGAATTGTTTTTAAATTCATGACAAGGACATAATGGTGTATGGTTCTTTATAAGGCAATTGACTGTCCCTGATGTTATTTTTCTCATTTTAGTGTAAGACCTTTCTCTGTGGCGCAAATTGCTTGTAAATATGCTCTCACATGTGCATGGAAAATTTAGATTTTGAATGTTTGTGTTACATAGCCATGTTAAAAGTGACCCAACCATGCTGGAAAGGCAATCAAAAAACGCTTTCATGTGTTTTAATGACATTTTAAGTCATTTTCTCATGTGCAGTGTTTTGAAATTATGATTTGAAAATCGTTTTTGGGGAAAAGGAATTGTTTTTAAATTCATGACAAGGACATAATGGTGTATGGTTCTTTATAAGGCAATTGACTGTCCCTGATGTTATTTTTCCCATTTTAATGTAAGACCTTTCTCTGTGGCGCAAATTGCTTGTAAATATGCTCCCACCTGTGCATGGAAAATTTTGATTTTGAATGTTTGTGTTACATAGCCATGTTAAAAGTGACCCTACCATGCAGGAAAGCCAATCAAAAAACGCTTTTATGTGTCTTAAGGACAATTTAAGTAATTTTCCCATGTGTAGTGTTTTGAAGTTATGATTTGAAAATCGTTGTTGAGGTAAAGGAATGTTGTTAAAATTTATGTGCGCCATATGCCCCCAAATTTCTTTTTTAGGGTTGCAGCAGGGTGTTCTTGAGACACCCCTGCACCTTTGGAATAAATTCCTAATTTGTGATGAGCAAATTGTTAATCGCAAATTGCACCTTCATTTATATGAGCCTCCTAGCCCATGGAAATGAATGGGTAAAATAGCAATTAGCAATTTGCTCATTGCAAATTAGGAATGGTAAAGAATTGCTATTTATTCCTTAAAATTCGCTATTTAGGAAATGCAAAATAGTTTGATGATACATATGGCGGTTGATCTCTAACAAGATAAGAAGCTTATGGATTCATTTATGGTGACTGGCGCAATGAAGTAGACATCACTTACTTCATTGGTAGAGCTTTACATATATTATCTCCTCTGTATTCTTCATCAAGCGTAAATTTAATCTGCAATGCTGAGTAGGCCTCACTTTAAACAAACCTCTGGATAGGCTACATCTTATTGTTATCCTGTATTAATCATTTAAAATGCTAGGGACAGATTTATGATAGGTGTATACCTCTTTTGCGCCACTTAGAAAACATTGTCCATGGGGAAATGACTTAAAATGTCCTTAAGACACATGAATGTGTTATTTTAAAACGTTTGCAATTTTTTTGGGTCACTTTCAACATGGCTATGTGACTGAAACAGTCAAAATCTAAATTCGCAATGCACAGGTGGGAGCATATTTACAAGGAATGTGCTTCATGGGGAAAGGTCTTATAATGTAATATGGGAAAAATGACATCAGAGACACTGAAATGCCTTATAGAGAAGCATACACCATTATGTCCTTGTCATAAATTTGCAAACCATTACTTTTCCCCAAAAACGATTTTCAAATTATATTTTGAAAACACTGCACATGTGGAAATGACTTAAAATGTCAATAATTCAAAATTTGCGATTCCTTAAATGCAATGTATCAAAAAAAAATATGTAGAAAATGATATTAAGGATTTGGAAACTACCACCAACTTCTAGTTTGTGGTAATTTGCGAATTCTTTTCAAAAAGCATTTTTTTCAACAAAAAAAAAAAGGTCCCATATGACGCCCATACATGCCATTAGGGCATGTAGGTGTGCCATATGCTCCCAAATTTCTTTTTCAGGGGTGCAGCAGGGTGTTCTTGAGATACCCCTGCACGCTTGAAAAAAATCCTATTTTGTGATGAGCTAATTGCTAATCACAAATTGCAACCTTCATTCCTATGAGCCTCCTAGCCCATGGAAATGAATGGGTAATTTGCAATTAGCAATTTGCTCATTGCAAATTAGGAATAGTAAAGAATTGCTATTTATTCCTTAAAATTTGCTATTTAGGAAATGCAAAATAGTTTGATGGTACATATGGTGGTTCATCTGTAACAAGATAAGAAGCTTAGGGATACATTTATGATGACTGGCGCAATAAAGTGCACATTACTTACTTCATTGGTAGTCCTTTATATGTATTATCTCCTCTGTATTCTTCATCAAGCGTAACTTTAATCTGCAATCCTGAGTAGGCCTCACCTTAAACAAACCTCTGGATAGGACACACTTTATTGTCATCCTGGATTAATCATTTAAAATGCTAGGGACAGATTTATGATAGGTGTATGCCTTTTTTGTGCCACTGTGCGTCACTTTTATGATGCAGCGGTGGTGCAAAAGATTTGCTATGAGGCGACAACATTACAAATTGATGCATTTAGGCAGATATGTCATGGTGTAAAAAAAAACGTACCACATAAAACCCAAGCAGCAGTGATGCAAAAGATGCACCATGTCGCAAGACAGGCCTCACTTGGGGCCATATGTATCAAGCTAATTGGCATTTGCAAAGATCAAAATTCTATGAATTTCGGCCTTTGCGAATGTTAATTAGACAAATGGTATGTATCAAACAACTTTGATGCAAAATAAGGAGTAGCAAAATTTGCTATTCCTTATTTTGCGATTGCACTGAAGCATTTGCAAATTTTGTGACTACTTAAATGCAATGTATCAAACAAAAACTATGTAAAAAATGACATTAAGGATTTGGAAACTATTGTGGTAAATTGGTGGTAATTTGTGAATTCTTTTCAAAAAGCTTTTTTTCAAAAAAACAAAAGGTGCCATATGACGCCAACACATGCCCTTAGGGCATGTATGTGTGCCATATGCCCCCAAATTTGTTTTTCAGGGGTGCAGCAGGGTGTTCTTGAGACACCCCTGCACCCTTGGAAAAATTCCTAATTTGTGATGAGCAAATTGCTAATCGCAAATTAAACCTTCATTCATATGAGCCTCCTAGGCCATGGAAATGAATGGGTAACTTGCAATTAGCAATTTGCTCATCGCAAATTAGGAATGGTAAAGAATCGCTATTTATTCCTTAAAATTCGCTATTTAGAAAATGTAAAATATTTTGATGATACATATGGCAGTTCATCTGTAACAAGATAAGAAGCTTAGGGATAGATTTATGATGACTGGCGCATCACCAGGGATGTGACAGTCATCCTGCGCCACTGTTCCGCCACCCATGTTGTGCTGCATTTACAATGCGGCGCAGCATGGGGCAAAAACGGCACAGATGCGTGACGCATCTGTGCCGTAAAGGTGGCGCATTGCTGGAGTTGTATCGCAAGTGCTATGCAGCTCCAGCAAGGCTCAGGGGTGCCCCATCTCCACAATGCTGCGTCAAGACCTATGCCAGCTTCAAGCAGGCGCAGGGTTTTGACGCAGCTTCCTCCTATCTGATTGTAAATGCGGCACACCATGGGTGGTAAAGCAGTGGTGCACATTAACTGGTGCATGCCTGGGGATGTGCCATTTAATATAAATCTGCCCTTTAACATTTAAGTATGTGCAGGGGACACAGAGTCGGTGAGGCTTATCCAAGGTTAAGAAGAGATGAGTCCTGTTCAGTGAAAAATTAGACATAGGCTTCACCTGCTCAGCATTGCTGGACATGGCTAAATAATAGCTGCAAAATGTTAATCTTGTTAAACAATTTTACTATTATAATCTCTGAGATTTGTTTCTTACTCTGCAACATCTCATTGTTGTTATCTTTCTTTAAAGATAAAGACAACCTCAACATGAGCGACAATCTGCAATCAGTTGATTTTGACCTCATCATTGAACTTGTAATTGAAACATCAGTGGATGTTGATCCTTTGGATGATTTAAATCCTGAGGATGAAGAAGAGCGTGATGAGGATGCAGATTTGTCCGAATTATATGATATAGGATGGGAAGCTGACCTGCTTGAGCCTTTGGAATTATAAACATTTATTTTTAAAATTTATAATCAATAAAAAGTAAAAAGGTAAACCGTTTAATTTAAAAATAAAGACACCTTCAAAAACAGGTTATGTGTAGTGTCTTCAATAAAATATTAAAATATGCTCATAAAATTAGATCAGATTCACATATAAAATAGCATAGGTAACATAAATATAAATGTCATTTCTTTTCTGGTATTTCTGTATTGTAAAATTGCCAATGACTAAAAAATCTTCAAATTAAAATGTCAAGTAGTGTGTTATGTTTTTGATCACTATTACTGATTTACTGTTTGATAATAATGTTTATTAACATTTTTTATTATATTTTTCCTCAGATTCAACTGCAGATCATTTCAAGATTTCACCATGCCTACAATACAAAGACAGATAAAGGCTGCAAAACGTCAAAGACAGCAGGTGAAAAAAAAAACGCAGCAGTCCTCTAACAAAAAGATTTCTCAAGCCACGAAGAAAGCACCGGGTAAGAGCTCTAAATATTTCATAAGAAATATTTGTAATAAAAAAAATATTACTACAGAAAATGTTTCAGTCCATAACACGAGAAGGAAATCAAATGGAAAGAAAAGGACAATGAAAAATGTTACTGCTAGAGCAAGAGATAAATCTGTGCATGATAGTAGAAGGAAACAACAGTTTAGGGAGATTCGTAAACGAATGTTCCGCAACAGGATAATTGGCAATTTGTTAAAAAATATTAAGAAAGGTCAACAGAAACTAGTTTTTTATAAGAGAAAAAAAAAAGCTGAGAAAGTTATTGATCAGGCATTTGAAATTAAACGTAAGTTATTTATTTTGATAATCAATAGAATTAGGAAGCTAAACAAGGCAATTTTTGATTTCAAAAGAAATAGTAGATGGAAGAGAATAGTTAATCGTAGTAATTTTTGTGAAGTTTTTTCTGGAGAATGGATGCATAGTTCAAGCTGTGAGGCATTTTTTAATGAAGAGAGTTATTTCCAGGATAATGATTTGGTGCATGCAGTTGACACCAGTGGTCGTGCTTATGAAGTGAAAGATGGTTGTCCAGTTGAAAAAGAAAAACTTGTGACAACAGAGGCAGAAGAGTTGTTAGGTAATGAGGTTTTAGGAAGACGTGCTAAGGGTCCTGTGTACACCTGGAAGTGTAGTAGTATTTGCAGTGTGCGACAGGATTCCATCAATTTGCTTTGTGATTTTGTACGGTCATTTAACAAAAAAAGTTTGAAGCAGAAAATGATGTTGTTGCAAGAATTAGATCCTTGCAGAGTAAGAGAAGTGACAGGTTTGCATGGTCATTCACTGGCTTGTCTTTCCAGGAGAGTATGCCAGAGTGTTTTTCATCATTTCAGGATGCTAGCAGTGCATCATAACAAAGTGAGGAAATTAGTTAGAATGTTGTATTATGCTAAGAGTCCAGCAATTATGCTGAAACAATTATGCGCTGCTCTTTTGCATGGTTCTGAAATAGATGTGAAGAATATATGTGAAGAAATTGAGTTTTGTTACTTTGGAAGTAAAGAGGAGAATGTTGAAATTGAGCAAGAAGTAGAGGGTCATTTGGAAGATAGTGTACAGGTTTCCAGTACAGATAATTTCCAGAGGGAAATTGCGACGTTTGACGTGAAATCAAGTGAGAGGCCTAATTTCACTTGTGTGTGTTGTAGACGCACTTATTATAAGAATCAGACTAAGTTAGTGGATTTATATGCAAAAAGTGAAAGGGAAAATAATAGTGAATGGAAGGATTTTGCAACATACTTGATGGTAGAAAATTGTTTTGATTTGGGATTGGATCAACGTGTGTGTACTTATTGTTGTAACAAATTAAAACAAAACCAGATGCCTGCTAGAGCAGTTCATAATAATCTGGAATTGGTTGAGATTCCTTCTGAATTGAAGGACTTAAATACTTATGAATCTATTTTGATTCAAAGTATCCATCCCTTTCAGGCTATTGTAAGAATGGAGCCAAAGACAGGGAAATTGCCTCCATCAGATTTACAGAGAGGATTAAAGGGAAGAGTTGTTTATTTGCCTCTAGATTTGAAGAAAAACATTAACACAATTGGAGTAGAAAAAGTGGAAGAGGAACCTCTGGTTATCTTAGTTAATGGGGTTCCGACAAAGAATAAGAAAATATGGCAAGATTTAGTAGATGTTAGGAAAGTTAAAAAGGCAACATTGTATTTGAAAAAAAATAATAAATACTATAAGAATGTATATGTTGCAGAAGAGGAAGTAAGTGAGGAAGAGGATAGCGATTTGTGTGCTGGTCAAATTGAGAAAGTAGAACCCTCTACTAGTGAAGAAATATATGAACATTATAGTGTTCATCCTTTGCATTCCAAGGAAGTCGTGGGGAATGCTATTGAGTTGTTTCAAATGAAACAAGCCAAAGGGAGTCCCATTAGTGTTTGGGAGGAAAGTTTGGAAGCTCGGTGTTTCCCACAGCTTTTTCCAACAGGTCAGGGAGGAAGATATGATGAGCGACCTCATCAAATTCCTGCTTCTGAATACCGGACTTTGCGATTGTATGCAGGAGATGCTAGGTTTCGACAATGCATTCCTTATTTGTTTCATCTCCTGTTTGAAAGCGATCTGTCTGGACTGTCATATGCAGTGAACCACATCTTGAAAAGTGGTATACACATGCAAAACATCTCGGCAAGTGATTTTATGGATAAAGTGAATGTCCA
Organism: Lissotriton helveticus; assembly: GCF_964261635.1. Taxonomy (NCBI): domain Eukaryota; kingdom Metazoa; phylum Chordata; class Amphibia; order Caudata; family Salamandridae; genus Lissotriton; species Lissotriton helveticus. The sequence goes on along the minus strand of NC_136059.1, from coordinate 2,034,664,875 downwards.
AGATAGTATTTTGGATTCTCACCCGATTAATCTCATGGCGTGTCAGCGTGGTACTAATGAGTACTGATACCGTCGTCATGGTGATTTAAAATGTATGCTGAGGAACTTAGGTACTCCCACATGGTTCCTCACTCTGAGTTGTGCCGAGTATGGCTGGGAAGACTTACTTCAATTTCTACGAGAGGCAAATGCTAACGTAGATAACATCGAATTCAAGACACCCGGAGAACTGTGCTCTTTGGATCCAGTCAATGTATGTAGGTACTTCAATCATAGATTTGAAGCTATGATGTCTTTCATCATGAATAAGAAGAATCCACCTCTTGGAGAGGTGTTGGATTTCTTCTGGAGAAAGGAGTACCAAGCAAGAGGTGCTCCTCATATACATATGTTGCTGTGGATCAAGGATGCACCTAAATTTGGAACGGATCCAGAAGACTCAGTGATGAGTTTCATCCAACAGTATTCTACGTGTGCTGTTCCAAACGCAAAGGAGAAGAAAAGCCTAAGAGAAAAAGTTCTGCGTTTCCAAAGCCATCGATGTGGAAAGTACTGCCGTCGTAAATTCCGAAACAAAGACAAGTTCTACACCAAATGTCGTTTCGGCTTTCCACGACCGGTGATTTCTAAAGGAAGAGTAAACAGTTTGATGTCTTCGCTGCGACATAATGTGATGAAGAAATCACCTAAAAACACATACAATTTGAAGAGGAACGAAGAGTCCAAGTACATCAACGACTACAACCCGGTGATTTTGTCCATGTGGAATGCTAACATGGATATACAGTTTGTGGCTGATAACTGTATGGCTGTGGCTCGGTATGTGACGTCTTACATCACCAAAAAAGAGAAGACAGAATTGAAGGATATGTGGGAGGACATTTCCCATGAAAAGAGCCTCAGCAAGAAGTTGTACAGTTTCAGTCTGAAGATGTTGTCGCATCGAGAAATCGGAGCGTACGAATGTTCTGACCGGTTGTCTTCAGCAAGTCTCTATGCCAAGTCCAGGAGTATCGTTTGGGCGAGTCTTGGTCTTGCTGCAACGCGTAATCGAGTTCTCAAACCTGTGCGGGAAATTGAGTATTTGGCGGAAAAGGAGCCAAACAGTACCGACATTTTGAAGACAAACATGTTGGATACATATTATCCAAATCGAAGCAGTCACCTCGAGAATGTTTGTCTGTATGAGGTTCTGCAAAATTACATATTCAAGAGGAACATCAAAGAAGATACTGAGAAAGGAGTGTATGCTGTAATAGGAAGTGAGGGATGTCTGGTCAAGCAAAGAAAATGCCACTTGATAAACCATCGAAAATTGAGTGGCGAATCTCCTGAAAAAAAGGAGTTTTTCTATTTAGCACTTTTGCAACTTTTCAAGCCTTGGCGTGTAGAAGAGGAACTGCTTGGAGATTTCCTCTGTTACGAAGACTCTTTCAATGCCGCCAAGGAGACCATAGAATGTCCTGCTTTTCCCAAATATGTAGAAATGTTGAATGCGGAAATTGAGCAGGAAGCAACGATTGCAGCGAGATTGCCAGAGACAGTTCTCAGGACAGTCAGAGTTCTGCTTCATTGAGTCAGGATCCACTAGGAGGACCTCTTATTGAAAATGAAGCTGCCACTGCTATGAATGAAGTGGAAAGAGCCATGGCACATGCTCAAGAGGATGCGGTTAACTTAGAAGAGTTGGAAAGGCAACTCAACGTTGAGCAGAGGAAAATATATGACGAAGTTACCATGCATATTGATCATGGATTAAGTCATGATAAGAAAGAGTGCTCATGTACGTCGTTGAAGCCTGTCCGACTGTACGTGAGTGGAGAAGCGGGAACTGGAAAAAGTTTCCTCATTAAAGCAATTTCATGCTATTTGCAGGAAAGGACAGAGTCATCGCTGTCTTGTGTTGTCACTGCTCCAACTGGACTGGCAGCACATAATATTAAAGGGATTACTTTACATCGTTTACTGATGCTGCCAGTGGAGCATGACAACAAATTAGAATATCACAAGCTATCTGGAGATGCTTGTTTTGAAGTTTCAAGAATCTTGAGGAAAATGAAACTTCTTATCATTGATGAAGTAAGCATGGTTTCCAATGTCATGCTTGCCTTTGTGCATTTGAGGATGCAAGAAGTTCTCAAAACAGAGTATAATGTGTTATTTGGTGGCAAACACATCATTGTTTTCGGAGATCTTTTGCAGCTGACACCAGTGAAAGGGCAACCTGTGTTCAAAATGCTCACGCATGAAGATACCAGGAAGTGCCTAGGCAGCATTGGCAACGTCAATATATGGTTAAACTTCAATTATGCTGAACTGCATGAAAATATGCGTCAGGCGAAGGATGAAGTTTACAAGACTATTCTACAAGATGTTAGAATTGGAAAAGTGACCGAGCATGGGAAAGAAGCTTTACATGCACGATTACTGTCAAATTTATATCCAGAACAAGATGTTGTGCCTGAGAATATTTTTCAGAAAATTACTGAAAAGAAATCTGGAATATGTTTGATGCCAACTCTTGCAGAATGTGCCAAATTTAACAACAAAATGTTGCATTTAGAAAAGCAAGAGATTGTGAAACTGGAAGCTATTGATAGAGTAGAGCATATGGGATCAACAATTATTTTGTCTGAGAATCTGAAAACAAAATTGGATTCATTAGAGAAGAGTATATCTAAAACTGCAGGTTTTGAAAAGACTCTGAATGTGTGCTTGAACTGCCGTATAATTTTAAGAAGGAATTTACATGTTGAAAGAGGTCTGGTAAATGGATCAATGGGTAATGTTGTTGATTTTGTGAAATACAGAAATAGAGATGGAATTGAATTTTTAAAAATTAAATTTGATGGCATTGAGGAAGTACAGCTAATTGCTCGTTGTTCTGCTAGATTTTTGCTTGTAAAAGACTTATATGTTCGCCGTAAGCAGTTTCCGGTTTGCTTGGCATATGCGGTGACAATCCATAAATCGCAAGGTTTAAGTGTAGACAGTGCATTGGTGAATATTGGCAGTTCTGTGTTCAAGGAGGGTATGGCATATGTGGCATTGTCACGAGTTAGAACTTTATCGGGATTGTACTTGATTGAGTGTGATGTCACAAACATTTGTGCAGATCTAGATTGTGTTAAGGAATACAATAGGTTAAGAAGAGAGTATGCGCCACATTTGCCTCAGTTTCCTTTGTTTGAGAAACGTCTGGTAGGCCGGAAACGAAAAAATGAGAACAATACTGGGGAGGTTATAGCAAAAAGACAAAAAGTGAATGAACCTAAAATTACAAGCAGAAACAAAAAGGATTCTGTTGAAGATGTTGTTGGTTTTCAGTTTGAAAACAGTTCTGGTGTCAACTGCTATGCTAATGTAGTAATTAATGTTTTGTTTTCTCTAAAAAATGTAAAAGAAGAGATTATGGTCAATTCTGATCAAAGATTTTGCGGTTTGTTAAATTCTGTGTTAGAGAAATGTACCACTGATAGAAGAAACATAGAAAGTGTGTCTGAAATTCGAAATCTGTTAGACAGATGTTCAGGCCAGACACAATTCTCTCAAACTATTCAGCAAGATTGTCAGGAGTTTTTAATGTATATGCTTGATGTATTGCATGCTGAAGGTGTAGATGTGGATCAGCTGTTTGGGCTTTCTTATCAATGGCAGCATGACTGCGAGAACTGTATGATATCAAGTACTACTAGTGTAGACTCAGAAAGATTTATATATTTAACTTTGCCAGACAGTAAATCAGTCTCCTTTAATAAGCTAGTAAAAGCTGCTAATCACAACATGGAGTGTAGCCAATGTAAATCTGAAATGATGTCCACATTATTTATACGAACATATGGCCAGTACGTCATTTTAATGTTCCAACGATGTAGGCCTGATGGAACAAAATTGACAACTTTAATAAAAAAATTTGTAGCTTCGCAGTTGTCAATATCAGGAAGGACTTTTGTAACTACAGCAATTATATATCATGACGGCCCTTCAATATCATCAGGACATTACACAGTTTATTTAAAGTCTAGAAATGGCTGGTCATTCTGCAATGATTCTGTTTTAATTTTCAAAAAAAAATTGCCGTATGACCTTAAAAACTCTTACCTGGTGTTTTTAAAACCAAAATTTTAGGGAAATAATCTCGGGATGTGCTCTGTGGAATTTCAAGAAGTTCTAATGGCTCCTACACAATTTGGCCTTGAGGATAAGTGTAGTTCAGAGACATAACTTCTAATCATAGGACTGGACATGATGGAGATATATGTGCACTTTGAATGAGTTCAGAAAAACTGTTTCTTTTTATAAGCTAATTGAAGCAGCCAATCAAAACATGGAGTAGAGGGAATGTAAGTCTGCAATGCTGTCTACTGTTTTACATTGCTTTGTGATTAAAAGTGATGTAGAGAATTAAATAATTGTACTAGTCATAAAGGTAGTGTAAGTCTGCTTCATAGTAAGCAGTATCAGTGTCATAGGAAATGTAGAACATGACTGAGCAAGAAGGGGAAGATATTACTATTCCAGGATTGTGAAAATTATCTTCAACATTTTAATTCTGAAAGTTGCGGAAATGCCAAATGATGGGATTGGCTTACAAGAAATCCAAGAGTTATAAATGGCTCTGACTAGATTTGGCCTTGTGGAAAATAGTGGTAGAGCAAGAAGTCATTTATTGCATGTAACGTGTTTTTAAAAACGATGGAGGTTTTCTTTCAGAAAGTGGCGGGCTGAAAGTAATAACAGCACAAAAGAGTGTAAGCTGTTCATAGGACATCCTTGGACGTCATGGAAAGTAAGTTAACTTTAAGGAGTTCTGAATTTTGAATTCTGATGTTGTATGGGTTTTTTAAACACAATCATTTTGATTGTGTTTTTTTTTCCCCGCTGTTACATGATGAATACCTTCAAGTCACTGTTTTTAGTGAATTTTGATACATTCTGAGAACAGCAAAAATAAACCATTTAACATGTATAATTAATTCTGTACTGTTTGCATTTATGATGTATATGTAGAACTGTGTAGGACGCATGGAGAAGGTGAGGCTTCTGTAAGTGTCAAAGTTGTTGCATGCAGTGCTGCACTTCTACGTATTCTTTCATATGCTGGACTACATCTGCACAATGAGATACCTAAGCAAAGGAAGCACAAGTGATGTGATTATGAAATGAGCAAAATAAATTGCACATATTTGAATTACATCACCTGTGTTTCCTATCATTATGAATCACATTGTGCAGATCAAGTTTAGGTCTGTCCAGGGAAACATAGGAGGTTTCTACTTTGTTGAAGAGTGCAGTGGACATGACTCACTTCATTGGTAGACTTTCACAGATATTATCTCCTCTGTACACTTCAACAAGTGTAAATCTTATCTTGAACTCTGAGTAGGCCTCACCTCAAACAAATCTCTGGATAGGAGACATGTTATTGGCATCCTGAAGCGACACTTTTTTGAAACAAGAGCAATGCAAAAGATGCACCATGTTTTAAGATAGGCCTCACTTCATCTGCATCAAGATACTGTTAGTTTAAAATGTATATCTTTAGGACTGTGTAGGGGGCCTGGAGAAGCAGAAGCTTCTGTCAGTGTCAAAGTTGTTGAAAAACTATTTGTCCTTCAATCTTTTCCCTTGTCTTTTGTAATTTTTAAATACATGTTTTAATATTTTTCAAATGTTGGTTCTCTCTTTCACAGATTGAAAGTATAAAAATAAAAAGTGATTAATTTAACGGCAATTATAAGGTAAATAGTTGTACTCTTTTCGTTACATTTCTATCACATTCACCTACTATTAGATCCACTGCTTCACTTCTTTAACCCTCAGTTTCCTGCGTTTGCTACTTTCCTCATTCCTTTCTCTATTACCTACTTACTCAATCCTTCCACTCTTTTTCTCAGTCCCTCTGTTCTCATAGTTCCTCAGACTTGTTCACTCACTTCGTCTCTATTACTCTTAGTGTCTGTGAATTACTTTCCCACCTTTTTTTTTGGACCGCTTCCCGGGAAGTGGCCCGGTTCGTAAACCAGCAGCGTTACGGGAGTCCACCATTTTGTGTTTCGGTCGAATCAAGATACAAGATGGAGGGCAAATAATGTTCAGAATGGGTAGAAGGGGGCACGGTAGATGTATCTTGACCCCCTTGGTTTTCTGAGGGTGGCTGAGGAGGACCATAGTTCTTCACTCTTGTTCATTCTCTCTGTTTCTATTAATGTCACTGTTTATGACTGATCAAAACATTTTTTTAAAAAAAAGAACAGTAACTATAAGGGAAGGAAATAGACAGTTATGTTAAAAGAAAGACAGCTATAGGGAGTAAACTAAGGATACTGTTACCCGCAATCCACTGCTGTTGATGTTACTGACCATGTCATGAATGATGTAATATGTGACATCATCAGCAGTGGATTGTAGGTAACAGTATCTCTTGTTTACTCCCTAGAGCTGTCTTTCTTTTTACATAACTGTCTGTTTGCTTACCTTATACTTACTGTTCTTTTTTAAAAAAAATATTTTTTTTGGTTAGCTTCCGGTACGCGTACCGGGTAGCGCTCCGGGGAGCGAACTAAGAGAAATAGAGGTTGGCAGAGTTCCAAATATTCTACCAATTTTTTTATAATGGGGAGGTAGTTCTGAAAAGAACTTTTTTTTTATGTTTTTGTTGTTTTATATTTTTTTTAGTATTTTTTGAACATTTTTTTACTTTTTTTGTATTTTCTGAACGTTTTTAAATTTTTTTTGGTTTTTTTGGGGGGGGGGAAACAAAAACGATCCATTGTAAAGGGCTCAACAGGAGCAACAAAAAAAAAAGAATTTATTCTTTGGGGCGTCTCGGACAAACATTAACATGATTTTGAATAGCTCTCATAATTAAAATGATGCTACTTTCCCTGTAGCAGATGAAATCGCCACAGTGCACGCACACTTGCTTTACGTGCCCAAACAACATTTGGATGTTTGGGATCATCTCCCTCGCCTCTGGTCCCGACACCTCTGGAACAACCGATCTTCTTGCCATTGGGAGTGGATTTTGTTGCTCATCACGTAGCTGGGCAGCACTATAATTATTTGGGTGCCACCTACTCATATGCCGATGCATAGTGTGATTGCCGTAACTGTATTTTTTGTCAGTTCCCCTTGACAATCTATCACCGCATATACGGCAAAACACGTAGCGTGCATTCACTTTTTTTTGCCCCTCAGGAATTCTATAGAATTGCCAGATGTAATTCTCCTTTCGATTGTACCTCCTGGGCTCCTCTGGCAAAAACCTTGGCTCTTCCTCCTCTTCCTCCTCTTCCTGTTCTTCCTCTTCTTGCAAAATTACTTCAGCAGGTGGTCCTCTCTTTCTTGGATTTGGTGGAGGTGGTGGGTTAGAACCAGCTGAAGCTACTACTGAAGCCATGTCAAAGTGTAAAAAAGGGTCTTTCTCTCACCAAGATGAAAGTCAGAGTGAGGAAAGAAGGAGGGATTTTCATCATTTGGGAAAAGCAAAAGTTGTAAACCAATGAAAAGTGTTCATTTTAGATCACATGACCTAGTATTACATCATTAGGAAACCAAAAGTGAAATGAACCAATGAAAAGTGTTATTATCGAGTCACATGACCTGCTGTGTTTACATTACGCGGTCGGCGCCGCGCCGCGGATCGCTTCCGGTTCGCGTACCGGTGCGCTTCCGGGTACGCTAACGTAGCACGTAATATGACGTATTACGCGAGAACGCGAAACGTCATGCTGACGCGACGCGTCACGATGTTGTTTTCTAACGCGAGAGGTGCGCAAACGGAACGTTTACCGGTTCGCGGACCGGGTCGCGCCTCCGGATTGAGCTAACGGGAAGCTAACCGGTTCGCGTACCGGGAGCGAAACAAAAAAAATAATAAAAAAAAATTGTATTAAAAACATGTAAAATATATTTTTCTATTTAAATAAGAATACATTGTAAAGGTTTTGATATTAGCTGTTAAAAAACCAATGAAATTCACTGAAAAAACCATAGGTTATAGACCATATATAGTTAGGAATTAGCATTTACAAAACCTTGAAAATTCACTGAAAAAACCATAGGTTATACACCATATATAGTTAGGAATTAGCATTTAAAAAACCTTATTTTACTCAAACAAAACCATTGAAATTCCATATATAGTTAGTTGTACTAACTATATATCGCGCACCCGCAATCCACTGCTGATCATGTCACATATTACATCATTCATGACATGGTCAGTGACATCACTGATGACATCACTGATGACATCTCAAATGACATCACTGATGACATCACTGATGACATCTCAAAAGACATCACTGATGACATCACTGATGACATCTCAAATGACATCACTGATGACATCACTGATGACATCTCAAATGACATCACTGATGACATCACTGATGACATCTCATTTGACATTACTGATCACATCACTGATGACATCATTCATGTGATAATACGATGAAGCTCTTCAGACTCTAATATAACCTTAGATACACTCAGTGTAAACAGACACGCACAGACTGTCACTCATCCATGGAGTTACTCACACACCTAGTCAGTCATGCAAAGAATCAATCACACCTCCATTTCCTCAACTATACAGTTATACACACCTTACTTATTCAAACATATACTAACACATATTTACTCTCTTATACAATCCCTGATACAAGTTCACAATGATCCATACAGCCACTCACACATTCACTGGCTCTTTTGCACAGTTATTTATATATGTCAACTCTCACATGTACTGTGTTTTACATATGTACTTACTTTGACATGTAGCACTGAGATATCCATTCACTCACCAATACGCTCATGCACACAGTCAACCGCCCATACAGCTGTTTCCACATGCACTTTTGAACCCATACATCTAGTGAATCAACTGCTCACACATCTATGCACAGATTCATACACCTCCCAGCCACCCACACACACACTCAGTCTCCCATACAAATACTTGGGCAACCAATCAATAACCCATACAGTTACTCATATAGCTACTAAACAACACATGCAGCAGTTTTCAGAACAACAGACATAATGATGCACAAATTAAGACAGTTTAGTCACTAACCCATGCACTCAGTGAGACACATTTAATCACTCATTCATACAGTCAGTCATGCACCTACTAAATCATTCATCCAGACACTTATACATCCACTCAATCTTCAATATGTAAGACATATTTTAACTTTACAGAAAAATACAGTCACTGGATGTTGTCATCAGTAATGTCATTTGAGATGTCATCAGTGATGTCATCAGTGATGTCATTTGAGATGTCATCAGTGATGTCATCAGTGATGTCACTGACCATGTCATGAATGATGTAATATGTGACATGATCAGCAGTGGATTGCGGGTGCGCGATATATAGTTAGTACAACTAACTATATATGGAATTTCAATGGTTTTGTTTGAGTAAAATAAGGTTTTTTAAATGCTAATTCCTAACTATATATGGTGTATAACCTATGGTTTTTTCAGTGAATTTTCAAGGTTTTGTAAATGCTAATTCCTAATTATATATGGTCTATAACCTATGGTTTTTTCAGTGAATATATATATATATATATATATATATATATATATATATATATATATATATATATATATATATATATATATATATATATATTACCTACTGGCGGTCGCCAGTAGGTAGTTATAGTTAGGACCAAGTTTCCATAGGAAGAGCATTTTCTGTTTTGCTTATAACTTTGGTGTTGTTTATGAATCTACATGAAATTCTCCAAACTAATTCCTTGTTCATAACAGCTCCTATGTTTAAAGTTTGGGGGTGATTCTTCAAGGGGGGCCAAGAAAAAGGGGGATTCCAAAATGTGTTTTCTCCATGCAATTTCCATAGGAAACTTTAGACAAGGCTACAGGTTGAACGGGTGAACGGAATTATCCCAAATTTAGCTGGGATAAGGGTCTTGGTCTAGAAAGCACGCTTTTGTTCATTTGGTGTAAATCCGTTCAGTTGTTTGGGAGAAATATTTAAATTTACAGATATCGATATTTGGGAATTCTGCCATCTGATTGGATGAAGCGTTACGAGCTCGAGCTTGCTGCTTATTGGTTGTGAGCGCTGTGAGCATTTGCAACTAGGAATCGTTGGCTGCCATTTTGTATTTTCGTTGAAATGGGTAAGGAGACAAAAGGGCTAAAAGATTAGGAGAGAGGTGGATAGGAGCACTGTAACCTCTGTGGGGGAGCCGTGAGCTCATTGCTATAAAGTGATGTGCTCTGGTCTTTGTAGCATACATGTACAAGTAGTGTTTGTAGGCCTTTATACAATACAGGGAGTGGGAAGCGAACTACTGACCGCTACCATGCGTTTATACTATACCGGAAGTAAAGTACTCATGCCTACCGGTGTGAAGACTCGGGGATCAAACCGAGATGATTGCTGTAAAGTGATGGGCTGTGGGAGCTATAGCATACTGGCCTCTGTAGTATAACTGTGTGAGTAGTGTTAGTATGAGCTAATACTTTACAGGGATTGGGAAGCGAACTACTCACCCCGACTGGTCTGAAGACTTGGGGATTAAACCGTGAGCCTAAATTGTGAGCTCATTGCTGTAAAGTGATGTGCTCTGGGCGCTGCCAGCATACCTGTGGATGTAGTGTTAGTTTGCATTTATACAATACAGGGAGTGGGAAGGTAACTACTCACCCCTATTGGTCTCAAGACTTGTGGATAAAACCATGAGCTTATTGCTGTAAAGTCATGTGCTCTGTGTAGTATTCTAATGTAAGTCATAGTAGACTGTTAGTATGTAATGCTAGCAGAATGTAAGTATGTAACGTTAGAATGTAGGGCTGTCATGAGGGGAACCTTTGGGGAGTTTGTACACGGTGCTGGAGAAGACGGTTGCCTTACTGTTTGCTCCTGTTGGTGGCTGTTTGAGCTGTCTTGTTTTCCTGCAATAAATCTACTTATAGGATCCACTGCTGTCTGCCTCTTCAGTACATAAAGTTGGCAACGAGTAGGAGAAGGTTAAAAGAAGGCAGCTCTCACCAATATTTCGAGTTTGCTTGCGTTGTGCTGAAGAGCCGTTTTCTTCCTGAAGCTGTTTCTACTCATCCCAGGGTCGTCGGCTTATTGAACTGTGTCATCTGAACTCTGTTAGGATTTATATTTTTTGATTTTGGGCTTCTTCTGCCTTTTCAGTACACTCTGGTTGCTGTACTGCATGTGTGCAAGTAGTGTTAGTATGCGTTTATACTAATTCTGTAGTTATGCAGTAACCAATGCATCATGGTCCTAGGGAGCGCCACCTCCCAGGCACAGCTCATACAATGTCCCAGGGTGTGCATCCGTGGGACATTTATGTTTGTTATTACAAGGCGGGTGCATGGCTTCCACCCTGTGAGAGCAAATCCTTATTTGCCTCATTGAAGCGAGAGGAGGAAAACTTTGTATCGCTTTAATAGAGCAGATCCGGATGCTAAAAATGGAGAAAAAAAAACGAAGCGGGGTCTCACTCGTTCATTTAAATGAGCCCCCTGGTAGGTAATATTCCGGGGCCAATCCAATTATTATATTGTCGGGTCTCTGCAGCACTAGGGACCTTAATCTCACATGTAAATTAGGCATGGGAGGGCATAGAGACGTTTCGCAGCCTAGGGGATCGCCACGTCCCCGGGTATTGTTTACTAATTATTCGGGGGACTTCGAGGCCAACTGAAGTCCAGGGATCGCCACCCTCCGGGGCTTTATTTAAAAATGCAGGGTGGGCCTCGCCAGTCCCTGAAGCCTCAGTGGTCCTAGGCAGTGCCTTATTGGTTCTGTAATCACACGGGCAGTCCTCATCGTGTTATAAAGTGATACACGCATAGAACCCTTGCAGTTGTAGACTTATGCAGGCTTCATTTATGTAATAGAAGGTTGGTTTATATTTGGTAGGTGCACCGCAAAATTACACATGTTTTCCCTCATAACCTTCTATAAACCGCCGATTTTCACAATAAACTACAGACAAGTGTTGTCAGAAAAAGAAGAACTATACACTCACTTAATTATTGGTAAAAAAATAACCTTTATTAAAACAACACAAATAAATGGACACGCAAGTTTATTAGAAGAAACAACAGTATAACATGAAATACGTGGGTGGGACTCCTCCGGAAGCAGCGTACAAAACCTGCAAGACAAAAAAGAAACATAAGTATGTGTGCCATGTCTAAGAGAAAAAGAAAGGTAGTGAGAATGTGAGGAAGATAGTGAGTATGGGACAGAGAGGGAGTGGGTGGAAGGGAGAAGGGGGGAGAGAGTCAAAATAACAGGGAGGAGGAGACAGAGCATCAGCCTACTGCAGCCAGCCCTCACTGTTTACCTCCTGTCACCCGTGTGTCTAGGACACTGGGGTCTGCGAGAAAGAGTGTGGTGCAGCAAGTTCTTAAAATGAAACAGATATGAATGAGACCAGAGATTGCATTATTATCTACTGCAACATCCCTTGCCTGCACCTGTGCACCCAGGCTGCTGCACCCCAGCCCCTTCCCTCGCACTGTGCTCAATTGCAGCTGCTGCGCACCGAGGCTTCACTGCTCACCTGCCACCACTGGTGAATCGAACCACATCCTGGTGCAAGCTCCGACTCCGGGGTGCCTCTCTAGGGTGGCACAGCAGTTCTCCGGTCAGGGACGGTGTCTTGATACCACGATGGAAGACGTCAGAATGCCATGTGCATCATCACGGGCTGAGCACCCGCTCCACCCATTTTGGCGTCTGAAAAGGGAGAAATAATATAATGGTGATAACGTCTGGCGGTAAATGTAGGTTTATTTCTAGCTTAATAGAGAACACCAGTTGAGTGCATCCGTCCTTCTTGAAGTACGATCTACCAACTGTTAGTGGTAATCGTGGGTCAAACAGGAGTTGGAGTGCACAAGAATACACAAGGTTAAATAATAATATCTTATGCCAATGTTCACATACAAAGGAACAGAGCGTATGCTAGAAGTATAATGTGCATGTGTAATGCAGTGGCGCAAGTCTGTGTGCATGTACACCTAGTAATGAGCTCACTACAGTGCCCCAAAAGCCAATGCCACGTGTCTGTAGGGCAGCGCTGCCAGCTGGCTCAGGCCTACAGTACGGTCCAGCAGGTCCCTAAATTGAGATAGAGATGTGACTGAATGAGGTCAGAGATCACATCATTACACACAACAACATCACTTGTTCGCACCTGCGTACCCAGGCTGATGCACCCCACCCCTCCTGCAGCCCGCGCTCAATTGCAGCCCCTGTGCACCCAGGCCCCACTGCTCACCTGCTGTCATTGTTGTGTGTCCAAAAACGACGGGCAGCAGTGTTCACAATTCAAGTGCAGTGTTGATTGCAGAATGGTGTACACCTCATTGATCCCTTTTTAAAACATGATGTCCAGTAGGGTTCACAATTCATGTCCTGTGTTGATTGCCAGGATGATGTACACCTCATGGATCCCTTTTTTTATTGCACATTGTGATATACGAGGTGGATGCAGCCATATCATCTGAGGCATTGTGGAAGAACTGGGACATGTGGCTTTGTCATTATCCTATTTTTACGTGCCCAAAGTGGGCTAGGCTTGCATACGCCAGGCTAGCGTAGGGTTGTGAATAATTGTTCCAGGGACCTGGGCGTTGTTCAGTTCCTGCCTGGCCAGGAAGTGTAGTTATGTGTATTTCTGTTGCAGTTTTGACATTGCACAATTCGCAATTTATAGTAATGTAGCATGTACCGTGAGGGTGGCAACTATCTCTAATGAGATGCTGTTCGAAAACATTGAATGGACAACTTCACATTCCGTTGTCAAGCTTGTGGATATGCGCAGACACGCATGTAAATGGTGTGCAGTGTTATTTAAAGTGTTGCTATCGCTAAGCGCACGCATGAGAATGTGCTCGGATGGAGGTGGGATCAGCAGGCTACGTCATACATATTGATAATGCTCATTACAGTCAAGCAATGCATGTCAAACGTGAATCTGAAAGTCTCACATATGACACACTACTATACTGGTAAAGCATGGCAACAGAGCATACAGCAACACAAATGTACACATTACTTTTACTGTTTGTCACATGTGATCTAGGATGTGCACTCTGCCCGTGGCTGATGATACCCCTTCGAGCCACTAATACCCAGGCCAAAAGGCAGCACAATAATGTGCACACACACACACCCGGGCCATCTTGTAACACACATTTGTTTTTTGATGTAACTCTTCAGATGCATGGCCATCACACGTGGAAGGATAATGTACAGACCATGAATATTGATCAAGATGATCGTTGCATGTTGTGTGTAGTATAAGATATGTGTACACATCAAAAGAACTTTTCAAAAATGCTCTCTAAGCAGAAGGGGTGTGTCTCATCAAACGCTGTAGAGAGAATGACTAAAATGGGTGGGGTCCTCCAACTGTTACAATGGGAAATGTTATGAAGTAATCAAATGCATTTTTTAAGGTCACATGGCAATCGCGCACCGAGCGCGCAAAGAGGCCGCACCAGGTGCAATTTTGAGGAAAAATATTTACTATGATATAAGATTATTACAGTTAGAAATATATAATTGTTTAAATGATTTTAGATTATCGCTTGCTCTCATATTCACTTTAAAGGTATTTAGATATAGTTTGGAGACATAAAAAAAATGAGGGAATGGCGTACCCGGCGCGACACCATATGTCTATGAAGTAGCACAGGGCCTGGCAGCATGCACATACGTACATGATGTAATGCATGGCTTGGTACTCCGTACCTGTCGGATACCAACGTAGCAGCTGGCGCAACCTCATATGTATATGATGTTACACGGGAAGTGGTGCCACAAATCCGTCTGATACGAAATGTGCATAATTTTAAGTATGGGCGAAATTTGCGAATTCGCGGTACGCAAATTCAAGCGAATACGTACTCACGGTCTGCAAAATTCTCTAATCTGTGCGAATTTGCATATTTTTTTTGCGTGTTCGCTGGTTTTTTTTTTCATCGCAGCTACCGCGAGGTTAACTATGCGGTTGTATAAGGGCGCGGTCATCTTGTTTTCAGTGTTCGCGTTGCGTATTTCCATTTCCAGGCGCTAGGTGCATGCTCGTGTTGGGCATTTCCTACGTGCGGGGCGCAATTACTTGATCGCGTCCGTTTTTGCGTGCTCTCTGGGAAAATATCACACAAACTTACCCACGTGGTCGCAATTGGCGCGGCCATCTTGTTTTTCATTCATTGCTATGGTTCCGGGCATGCTTTTTCTATCCTGCTTTCATCTCTGCAATCCTTTGTTTGTTTTAACTTTTTTTTTATCTTTTTGCCCTCTATTTTTCTACATCCATACTTTGTGTTTTTTTCAACTTTTTGTTACTTTAATAACTACTTTATTTGTTTAGCTCTCTCTTTTCTTTACCTTACTTTTTTTCCCAATTCTTTTCTTCTTTCACCCAGGACCATGGCAAGTCTAAGGGGAAGGGTCCCACACCCCGTAGCCGGCTCCCTTGCGGGCGCTTGAGGGGAGAGGAAGTAACTGCCCGGGAGATCTTTAGCGCGGTGGAGGTGGCCGCACTGGTTTTCTTCGTCCAGCACCACCTCCCCAAGACCGCCGTGGCAGGTGGCAGGCCCGGTACCGGGTACGGGCTCCCGGAGCGTCGCCAGCTATGGGGGAAGGTGTGCTGGGCCATGTATCGGCAGTCTGGGGTCCGGCGCACCTACAACCAGGCGACGCACTGGTGGTCTGACATCCTGGACCGGGAACACGACATGCTCAACCGGCTTGGCGTGGAGATCCTTGTGCTTGGTGAGTAGTAGTGGCTATTTAATCACTACTTTGTTTTCTCCTGCTCTGTGTTATTATGATATTGCAAATATTTTTTTTTTCCGAAGAGCAAGAATGCTGCAGATTACATTGCAGGTAAATTATGTTTCAAAAGCTTCTGTGATTGCAGATGCTCGCCTGCTCACTGGCGGTGCTACTATGCTTACTTGTTCTCAATTTTGTGCTCATTTGGCCTGGGTGATTATGTATGAGTGTACTTTACACTGTTTACAGAAGTGCATAATGCTAGACACTAGAGATTACATTGCAGGTAAATTATGTTTCAAAAGCTTCTGTGATTGCAGGTGCTCGCCTGCTAACTAGCGGTGCTACTATGCTTACTTCTTTTCAATTTTGTGCTCATTTGGCCTGGGTGATTATGTATGAGTGTACATTACAGAACTGCGTAATGCTACACACTAGAGACTCAAGTCCAGTCCTTCCTTTGTACTGCTGCCACTGAGAAGAGATAGTGGTGGTGGATTGATAGTTTGAGTATATTATGATTGGTGATTTAGTAGGAAACTTTAGTGGTCTGCAATCATGACGGACTGTGTCTGTCACTTCGCGTGCTGCGGAGTGCTGCCTGCCAGTCCTAGTAGAACCTTTTTGTAGTGGGTTTAGTGAGTTACATAACTTTCCAAGTAGACGGTCCGCGAATCCAGCAATACTAATATCCTAGTAGACCACATCAGATGGGTCAATACATTTATTATTGTCTATTTCCCCGAAATTATTTGTTATTGTTTTTTTAAATGTTTGATTTGGTTGACAACAATCATCCATGTTTGTGTCTTTCTTTCATGTTGTACATCAGCTTCCCCCAGGGGCAAGAGGACAGAGGAGGAGGTAGCGGCGCCGGCGGAGCAGGAACAACAACAGGAAGGCCAGGATAGGTCCGCTGAGGGCTACTCTGCTGGCCCCAGTAATTTTTCCTGTTAATATTATTAATTATAATTCCCTATCTTTTATAGCTCCTATTTATTCCAAACGTTCCTCATAATTCTATTTTTTCCTAAATCGTCTTTGACCTTCTTGTAGACTGTTTCTAAATTCTTATCCTTCCTCTACTATGACTCTCTGTGCTACTACTAGCTTATTATTAGTCTGTCTGTGTAGCTAGCTAAGCTTGCACAGTTGGCAAAAGGTGTACTTTTAAACAAAACTCCTATTCAGCAATAGCTCTAGGCACTGAGTGCAGTCGTCTGGGTTGTCCATAATGTCTATTGAAGTCTTCTAAATGCTTATGCTTTGACAATTCCCAACAATAAAATGTCAATGGCCACCAAGAATAAGATACTAGTTTACTTTTTGATGGGATAGGAGGACATGCTACTACCATTGCAGGGACTATTCTGCACATACAGAACTATGGGTGGGGAACACTCACTGGAGCTGGGGGACGAGGGGAGTCGCCAGGAGTCACTACATTGCAGGCATAGCGCCGCCGCCCCGGGACTGCAATTCCCGGCTGCCTCAGCGGCGGCGCAGCTTCCACACGCACTGCAAGCGCCAGGAGGCGCCCATATACAGCGCTCTGCTCGGCGGAGCAGGTGGGGAACACTCACCGGAGCTGGGGGACGAGGGGAGTCCTCTTCTGTTGCCGCCACCACCAGGAGTCACTACATTGCAGGCATAGCGCCGCCGCCCCGGGACTGCAATTCCCGGCTGCCTCGGCGGCGGCGCAGCTTCCACACGCACTGCAAGCGCCAGGAGGCGCCCATATACAGCGCTCTGCTCGGCGGAGCAGGTGGGGAACACTCACCGGAGCTGGGGGATGAGGGGAGTCCTCTTCTGTTGCCCCCACCGCCAGGAGTCACTACATTGAAGGTATAGCGCCGCCGCCCCGGAACTGCAATTCCCGGCTGCCTCAGCGGCGGCGCAGCTTCCACACGCACTGCAAGCGCCAGGAGGCGCCCATATACAGCGCTCTGATCAGCTTCGCGGGACGCAAACGGGACGCCGGGCGAAGCCCGGTCAAAGGGCGGGCCCTCTGTGGCCCTCAGAGGCCCGAGAAGGACGGGACGAGCCACCCCCCTTGGCTCCTGCTGAACAAGGTATAGTGAGACTCAGACCTATATCTCTGTATATACTGCAGAGACACCAGGACTTACATTGACTTTTTGCGGGACTCTGTTTGCTGCATCGTCGCCATGTTTCTTAAGGGGGCTCCCAAACCCAGTACTCTCCCAAGTGATTCTAGTAGGGGGAGGTTAGACTGCTATGTAGACACGGTAGACAGGGCATTATCACCCGTTATCCATGACTTGGAAGACTTAGAAACTCGTCTGCCCTCACATTGCGTAGCCTGTAAACATCCCGAGGCGCAGCTAGTCGACACAGCATCAAGTTTGTCCTGGTTGGAGGATTTGAACGCCCTATGTCACATTCGATATGTACCAGTTGAAACCAGAGCAGACCCACCCCAAGTCCTATCCAGCCCAATACTTCCCGTACATTTGCTGTCTAACTCTTTATTGAATGCAAATGATAACACTCTGGTTGCCCCACTCTTATCCCCGTTAGTAAAAGCAAATACTAAACAACTAGGGAACCCTAAAACACCCATGGCCACAAGAAAGCGCCCCGGGGATAACAGCGTGGGGAGGGAATCTAAACTGCTTAAGCCTTGCACAAGTTCCATACCGTCTGTCAGCACCCCTCCTACAGCTTCTCAAGTCCGCGACAACATTGAATCCTTTGCACCCCTCTATCAGGCAGCTCTTCTGGACCTCGTTGAACGCCTGGTCACCTCTCTTATATCCCCTTTGACTGCAAGAATCAACTCCCTAGGGGATAGGCTAAGGGATATAGAGACCTCATTTAGGGCACCGACTCAACCTAACAAGAACCAGGCAGGACTGAGCCAACCACAGCCCTTACCCGCTACCATGGTTTCCAAGTTAGCACCTCAAAAAAGTAGTATCCCTCTTAACAGACCCACGGTCCCACAGAACTGCCCCTGTATCTCCTCGTCATCCATCACCGAGCCCATTACCACCAAGAGCACCTTCGCTGATGTAGGGGTGCCAAATGTTCCCCCATTTTATGAGGAGAAAACTACTAACCTAGATTATACTAATCATATACATCTGCCCCCAATGGCCGCCCCCTTTGTCTGTGTTCTCACTGGTGTCTTACCAATTACAAAGGGAAAAATCGAGAGACCAGAGGATCTAAAACACAAGGTCATCTATTGGCTGTCTAGGAACCGACCGTTGCCAGTGAACATGGATGGTGCCATTCGAAGTGTTAGAAGGGTGGGATGGCTCGGCCCCCTTCCAAAAGATCTCCCAGGCGACCTGGTGTTAGTTAGATTCTGGAGCGATCGGGTGGTGCCTTATTTACAAACTTGGTTTTCACAATTAGGGGATGGCCCGATCTCTGTCTGGGGACTCCATGATTTTTACCCTAGGTCCCGCTACCCTCGGCCCTTAAAGACAAGACTAGAGAGAAAACACCATTTTCTGGAAAGATCTAATATAGAGATTAATTATCGTCCGGATCGGAGTGTGTATGTACAGAATGGCTTTAACAACACCATCCCAAATTATTTTTCATGAAGTGTCTTTTTAGAAAGTGGTATCCAGTGATTAGCATTTCGTTTGAATTGACTTAATAATGTCTTAACTTATCATCAATTATTGTAATGAAATGGTTCTCAATGATGTGTATATAATGAATGCTGCTTTTATGATTTTTATGTATGTTAATGAATAGTCAGCGATGTACCGTGTATTATGTAATTCATGTATTATGTTGGTTTTAATGTTTTATTGTGTTTTATTCTGTGTGGTCTTTTATGGTATATTTTGCCGAAATAAAGACTTATGAAACTGAAACTGCAGCCGTCTGGGTTGTCCATAATGTCTATTGAAGTCTTCTAAATGCTTATGCTTTGACAATTCCAAACAATAAAATGTCAATGGCCACCAAGAATAAGATACTAGTTTACTTTTTGATGGGATAGGAGGACATGCTACTATCATTGCAGGGACTATTCTGCACATCCAGAACTATGGACAAGAAATAGGGCATTGGTTATAAATTATATTAGGCGCAGTTAGACTTTCCACATACCTCAGTCATGACAGCAGTTGAACCCCCAATCTCATTACTGACTAGCTAGTGTGTCAGAGAGTCATTATTTAGCTCCCAAATGCAGCGATGATCCTCAATGATTATACAACCCAGAACATAAGACTATGGAGTCAGAGTCCCGACCTCTCAGAGTCACAGACTCCTGTTTGCAGATTGCAAACGCTTTCGCTCACTCACTCATGACCATAAACTACAGAGTCTATGTAAGTTTTAAAGCTTTATTAAAAGTAACACAACTAGCTCTGTTTGTACACTGTAAAAATTAAAATTGTGCATTATATAAACACATTTATTAAAATCAATGTCATGTATAAACGGTGAACGACTGAAAAGTGGCTGATTTCACACATTAATTGTGGGACAGCCCTCACATCGTTGGAACTTAAAGTTTTAGTGGGGATGAATCATTGACGACTCCGCTTAAGATATCATTATGATCTTGCTCTTGTTTGTTGAAGGGAAGCTTCTGTCTGTTATGAGAAAAATAGTGCGTGTTAAAAAGCAAGCATTCATCAGTTGTGTCAAAAAATGTAGCATCACATGTTATGGCTAAGCATAAATAAAAAAACACCCTTCCCTAATGAAAGGGACATTTTTAGTTTAGACTAGAGAGTCACCAGTTATTAAATTTGTTCATGTAGTACTAGTAAATTTTTTTTATTCCTAGACAAATTAGTGAGTGATGTATATGGCATATAAAAATATTAAATGTATTTTCTAGGCGTAACACCATCGGCACAGCCATCCACCAGTGCCGGGGCCAGCGCGGAGGTGGGCACTCCAGGGGCGGATGTGGTGCCACAGCCAGCAGGAACTGCTGTGGGGGTGCCACGGTAGTGGCGGGCAGTGGTAAGCTATTATATTCCTTACTTATTGAGATTGCAGAGTGGGCTCTCTGCAGGGGTGTATATGTTGTACAGTACAAGTACACTTTACTGTTCAGAAGACTTACAAATTTTTTGTCAACCAGGTAGCCATTAGCAATAGCCTTAGCGGCGGGAGTTGACCAGTAACCAATGGCCTCCTCTAAATTTGACTTCAACTCAGCTGTGAAAGTTTTATCGAGAAGCCAAGTCAGATCAGAGAAGAAATTGATGGATGGGATGAACGAAAAGGGAAAGAAGGGTGTAAGGAAGGACGAGCGAGTTAAAATTAATGACTGGCAAAGAATGATACGTGTTTTTGAATGCTGCCCGAGGTGGCTGGGAATCTGATGCATGGCCGATTGAAGGCTGAAGCAAGGATGGATGGAAGGAGAAAGAAAAGAGGACTGCCTGGGTGGGTGAAACAGAAACTGTATGTGTGCGCAATATATCCTTTGGATCAAATTCAGATGCAAGTCAAGCACGGATGCATGGCTGGCGGTTTACAAAATAAAATAAAAAGGTTGTTTTTTGGTGAGAAAAAAAGAAGGTTTGTCCAGTTGAGACATTATGAAGAGTGACTGACATTTACTTTGAATGGATGGATGCCGGGATGGTATCTTCCTCATAGAAAGCATAGGTGTACGTAGACAGAGTAGACGGTCACTAAATGAAGAGTGTTACTTTGAAAAGCATGTAACTCCGCACCTCCGTGCCAGAGTAGCAAAGCCGAGGAAAGAAGTTGTCATTTTTCCGAATACTACCATGAGTAGTAACAGTAGTTTGCAACCACAGCATATATCCGGCGATTACGGGGAGTCGGGGACCACTCATTACCTCTGTTAATAATTTTTTTACAACTCTGTCATTGACATTGATGTGTGGCCTATCGGTGTTCAGTCAATCAAAAACAAAGCACCTAAAGCCATCCCATATGTAAGCAAATATCCTGTGAAGGGATAGATGATCATATTATCTTCTTCATTTTTCTTTTGAAGTAGTCAGGGGCAGACCAGGGTGAAAGTTAAATTAATTGAGCAGTAGCCCTTGTAACAGAGTATGGCCAGTGCCACCCGTAATAGAAAAGTAAGAGCTTCACCACCTGCATGTACTGGAATGATGACAGTAACGCAAGTCTGTGTCATCATGGCTATTGTTTTTCTCGGGTGCAAGTTGACTGCGCTGGCATTATGCCGGCTTCCACAAGTTTTCGTATCCAATTTCGCTAAACAAGAGAGAAGAAGAAGACTGGTGTACTGTCTGAGTCTAATGTAGTGAGTCCATATAGTGCTAGTAGAATTCTTGAAACTCCCACTAATGTTAGAGCAGAGGCAGATGAAGTGGAAGGTTAGATAGATACATGCCACAAATATTATGTACTGTGCTTCCAAGTTGCTAGCGCTACTGTGACACAACTTTCTGCTGATTTATTTTGAGTTAATCTTAAAGAGCATTGGTTACAGTATGTTTTTCTTTTTTCATATAGATGCTCCTTCCAAACTAAGAAGGAAGGAGTTGGCTAGACGGGCCCGGCAATGGAAGCTGGAGGCAATTGTCACCGAATATCAGTGGCTGGTGGCCCAGGAGGAGGAGGACACGCATGCACAGTTGACAACATCCACGACAGCTGCATCCTCCTCCGCTGCCCCTGGGTCATACAGTCAGCGCAAGCCTTTAGTGGTACGGAGCCATGGTCCGGCAGCCACCCGCCGCCGCCACGCAGCAAAAAAATCAGCTGCCCCCCACAGTACCTGCAGGTGCAAGGCTCGTGCGCACCGCTTGATCCTCAGAATGTCCAACCTTTAGCAAGAGGTGTCGAGGCAGAAAGCCCTGCTCAAGGACCTCCGGAGAGAGCTGCGTGACCACCTGGCCACAGGACACCGCCGGCGGAAGTAGAGGAGAGACTGTCCATTAATGCAGTAGCTGTGAAATTACAGTTGCCACAAGATGTACCTGTTTATCCATCACTGCTACTCCCCCCCTCAAACCTATAACACTGGACGGGCATTTAGAATTCTAGGTATAAAGAATCCTTGATTCTAAGAATTATAATGGATGCTTGTTTTACTTGATTGTTCAGAAAGGTTATGGTCCTGAAGAGCAGTCTTGAGAAGCAGTCAGCAATGTTCATACCCCACACCTGGTTTATTCCTTCCACCATGCCCATCACCCAGAAAAATCACATTCTATAGGTCATTCCTTGAGGGCCAAGAGGATCAGCACCAGACTGAAGAGTACTATGAAGATCAAGTACTGGAGGGCAATGGTCTGGATGTCCGGGATACTAGGATAGGCAGGACAGGGACTAGGAAGACGAGGGGAGGGGGCAGTGCCAAGGGCACTCAGAAGACAACAGCAGGAGGAGTAGCTAAACTAAAAGGAGCATGGCCATCAGGACCGGAAACAGGGTCAAGAGGGTCATGAAGATTAGGACCTAGGGGACAAGGGCTCAGATAACCAAGTGGGGCAGAACAATCATTATGAGAAGTAGGACCAAGGTTGGGTGGATCAGCTGTAATTAGGTCAACCAGAATGTGGAAACCTATGTGGACTGTATAGTGGAGACCTGGAGCAGCAGGACCAAACAGATCAGGCTCAGGAGGATCAGAACCAGACAACCTTGATCAAGAGGACCTGGACCAATAGCTGCAGCACCAGTAGTGGTAAATGGACAAGGAACAGATCCAGGAGAACCAGGACAGCCCAAACCAGAAGGACAAAGACTAAGAGTGGCCGGACACAAGAAGCAAGATGGGCCAGAACCTATAACACCAGGTCTAGGAAGTTGAAGTTGATGGTGAGGAGAACCAGGACCAGGTTAACAGGACCAAGAGGGCTGGAAAAGAAAAGGGCTAGATGGCCCAAGACAGGGGAACGAAGAAGGGTCATGATACTCAAAAGGTAATGTTTATGGAATGAAGCATAATAGTACAAGATCGACCAGGACAACCAAGACCTAGGAGACCAAGACTAGGTAGGCAGGTGAGTGAAAACAGGGAGAACGAGGACAAGGAAAACACAAACTACAAGGAACAGGACAGATTGTCAGTGACAATGGACACAGAATCTTTAGAAGGACGCTAACTTCTTCTAGTGTTGCTTCTGTTGTTGCTTGCAACCTCACCCACCCTCACTCCTTCCATTGGTCTTGTGTTGTTGATTTTCCCACTCACCGCCCTCGGTTGTTGTCCGTATTGTTCTGTACCTTACCCACCCTCTCTCCTGTTGTTGTCATGTTGTTGCCAGTATTTGCTTTTCCCAACCCTCCCACCATGCGTTGTCCATCTGCTTGTTCTGAGCCTTTCCATTCCAGCATCTATTGACCGTGTTCCTCCCTGACTCACCCACCCACCCATGCTGCCTCAATAGGTGCTTATGTGTGATATTTCCATGGTTTAAACATACTTATGAGTGACATTCAAAGACGAAATATGTGACACTTTCTCATGAGTGAAACTAAGCACTGAATTGCAAGGAAAGTGAAATGATAGCCTTTTGAGCAATGAAAAGCTCTAAAACAATCTTCTACAGCTGCTAAGTACCTCAAATGGAAGGTTACTATCACAGCCATCCTACACTATAAAAACGTGAGAAACACCTGGACTGGCCACTACTTCCAAGGGCTGCTCTGACCCTTGCTGGACCATGGACACATTAGGGCATTACTGTCTCAGAAAAGTGTAGAATTGCCAGGCCATGGTGAAACTTACCTACATAAACACATCTTTTATCACAACTTAGAAATTAGATTTGAAATCTCCTTTTCTCATTGTTTTAGAGAACCACAATATGATATACAAACATGATCACCCAAAACAGCACAGTGACGGACAGATCACGTTCTCTTTATCTTAATGGTTGCCCTGCCTGCAACATAGCAACTCCCTCTGCTGGCCCTCTTTGGGCTGACCCTAATGTTATAGCTGCTCCTGTGTGTGGACACTGGCTACCTTTTGACACTCAACTAGTGCAGAAATGCTGCTAACTAGTCTGCTGTTGTGTTCTTGAGGAAAATTGAATTTTGCCCTGTCATGTGTCCCTACGTGTTCCCCATTATATGTTATATGTGCATGACCGACATGCATATGTTCCCCCTTGACCGAATAAAGACGCAATTATGGTTGTGTCCAACGTTAGTATGCCAGTTTCCAGTCCTCGTGAAAGCAACAAGTTTTAGGCCTATGTTGCCAACGTCTTTACATTGTGCACGTTAATTCATCGAGTTGTCCCCGTTTCTAGGCCTCATAGGGCCCGGACACCAGATTCAAGCTCCAGTCTCCTGAAACCACTCCGAGGAGCGATGCAGCCCCTCCCGTATCCCTGACCCTTCACTTACTTTCTGCCAAGCAACGCGGTGCCCGGCCTGGCTTGCCTGCCTGTCTGCCAAGAATATGTTATGCCTCTAGTTATCAGTTCAGCTCCCCGGCTTCACATTCCTAAGCTAACGAACTGCATAAACATCTTCATCTATAGTCTAGTCTTTCTGTCTCCATGCAAGAGAATTACTGAATTAGTATCCATAGAAGATTCATAGCACACGCAATACATAAAGAAATATATGCATGCACCAGCCTTAGTGTCAAGTAGCCTTTGCCCTGATGACTTTTAGATTCTATCAACATGTTCTCTAAACACCAGATATCAGATATGCTATAGGTACATGTCGTCCTGACATCCCAGACTTTAGTCTCCTCTTCTAGTGCAGAAGTCAGAGCCCCCAGCTCTCCCCAGTTACACGTCATGGCCCGTTTGCGCGCACCAGTAGGTTAAAGGTTCCAGCTGCCCAGGTAGCCCCCTCCATATACCCACCCATTTATGACACTTCTGTGACGTTTTCATCACATGTCTACGTGCACGCCCTGTGCACGCCTTCTTTGTACGCCCATATGTTCTTATCTTACGTTTGTCACTTGTTACGCCTACTGTATTCAATGCAATTGTAATGTTTTCCTATATATACTATGTAATGTTGATGAGACGTTGCAGCTACCATTCCATTCCATTGCATGCCACATCATGGTCTTTAGGCTCGAGCCCTCCGATTAAAGCCATTCTGACTCAGATATCACGGATCCTGCCTCTTATTTTATTGAGCTATCTGTTTTGGTTAATGTATAGAAAAATAGTACCGGTAATTAATTATTTATTTACCACATAAAATGGCGTCCGAACAGGGACGAGCCCCTTCCCCACGCGCCGGCGATGTAACGCAGGCCCCCTGACCCTTCTACAGCCGTGACGGAACCTCTACCGTGCACGTGCAGATATTTCTGCTTCAAGTCTCCCTCAGGCCCACGGAGGAGACGGTGACTGCGGTCCGGCATCCAGACGAGGCGGTGAGGAAGGCGGGTCGTTCTGACCAGAGCCCAAGCCGAGAGAGCAAGGTCCGAGGTATCCGGAGGCCCACCTGTAACCGAAGCCCGAAGCCCGAAGCGCATGCGTAGGGCGTAGCAGTAATCAGACGTCGTAGCAGTCCAGTCCAGTCCGAGGCCTTCAAGTTTGCTTCCCGGTGAGTACCGTTGCTGGGGGTATCTAGACGGGTGTTCATTAATTTGTGCCCGGTCCGACGGGTTTGGGTACACAGATCCGGTCCGACGTGTTCACCAGGTGGATACGGTATGACGTGTCTCTTTAGGAGACCGGTATGTTCTGTACTGTTTTAGCAGTGCATCCAGTAATTCTAGTAAGTCCGTTCTCGAGAAGTTCAAGTATTATGTTTTCAATGTATCAGGTAGTATTCTGTTCGAACTGTTATTAATGTGTTCTTGATGTCGTGGTATGAATGATTGTTTTGCTATTCATTACTGTGTTCATTGTGTATTGCGTTCAAGTCTAAGTTTGGTTCAAATATGCCGCTGTTTTCGAAATTACGTCAGATAAAAACCAGAAAAGGGTTACTCGAAGAATCAGTTCCTGTCCCTCCTAGGGACAGTGCTGGACATTTCATGTATCACAAGCATGGCTTAGATGCCATATTGTATCTAGATTTATGGGTTGATTATACCAAGCATCTTGAAGAGAAATATAGATGGCCTGTTTCAGGAACATGGGATGCCGAGTGCATCATGAGAGTAGAAGAAGCATTATGGAAAAAGAAAGCCAGACAGTCTCAGAAAGATGCCATAGAGTTATGGCGCAAAGAATCTCATAAAAGAACCGAGAAAGAATTCAGAAAAGCAGAATTAAGTAGGGAATCCTCAGAAAAAGCCCAAGAAAGGGAATTGCTAGAAGAAGGTGAACGAGTTAGAGCAGAACAATCAGACAGACAGAACGTACCCCGAAAGTGACTACGTACGAAGCACTCAGAAAGTATTTCAATGAGTGCGGATCTGATTGTAGATATGACCCAGTACCAGGCGAAGATAGTATGATAATATATTCCATACGTTTACGACGAGTTGCAAGCTTCTTGGTTACCATATCAAATATGAAAGAACACCTAGACAGAATATATCATTTCATCCGAACAGGGAAGAAACCAGAAAGTATTCACGAAGCTATGGTACACAGAAAAGTCGAGATTCAAGGCATGATTTTGCAATTTGTAATAAATTGTTTAATAAGAGAACAGGATCATCCTGATAAAAATCCAGAAGAGATGAGAGTCCTGACCAGATGGAGTGACAATATAGCAGAAGGAAACACAAGACACAAAATAGTATAGAAACCATGTACAGAAAGATTCGTAAAGAAATTATAAGTATACACCAAAAGGAGGAAGCAATGAGAGTAACCGAAAAAGAGAATGACTCTTCAGACGAAGAGGTAGACAACGAGAATCCCACTAGAATAGCGTATGTAGGTAGGACGAGACCTTCCGATAGATACACACGCCTAGACTACAAGAAAGTTTTTCCTCCTCCCGTACCAGAACAGTGTTCTCTTGAACAATTATTCCAGGCTACTGATAAAGTTCTGAAATTACGAATAGGTTACCATGAACTTAGTACCATGCATGAACAAGAACTAGCCCGATCAGCAGTTCGATGGACTAGTGATTCTACCACGTATTCAGACGAAGTAGTGGCTCAAATGTTTCTGAAGTTTCCGCCAGCCGAGCAGCGACTGGTGGGTATGTACATGATCCAGCACCTCATTACACTGTATGAGAGTCAGCATTCTGATCCAGGTCCCTTATATGATGTACTGAACGAGTTACTCCTGAACCGATGGAAAGGTCTAGGTACTGATTTAATTAACGTCATTCTAGAACAGCGCCACAAATACAGAACGTTCCTGACTCCGCATTTTGTTTCTGTCTCACCCCCTTTCTACATAGATAGACAGAATCCGTTGCGAGAAGTGCATCCTGTTAAGGGAACGGGGGGTGAGCTCGAACGAGTATTTGTTTACACCCCTATCACGAAAATAGAACTACTAGAAATGAAAAAGTTAGTGCCCTGTCACGATAAAGATCCAGCAGGGTTCCACCGTGAATTAAAAGACATGCTCCGTATGGGAGAATACACGTATCCCGATATCATCAAAATGTTAAAGGTCCTGCTGCCTGCGGGCATATATGAAAAACTTAAAGAAAAAGAATGGGAGGTGGGAGAGAAAAAGATAGATTGGACCGCGTTAGAGAACGAAGATAACACACGAGTTCCAGGTACTGGTCTTGGGGATAAAGCCAAAGAATTGCCCGAACTGTTAATACAAGTCTTGCCAAGATTACTAGCCATGGAAAAGGAAGACTGGGACGCCATCTCAGCCTGTAAACAGAAACAGGACGAAGACACTAGTGATTTTTATTCCAGATTTGAGAAATGTTTCATTATTAATAGCGGTCTGAAAACAAGTAGTGAGTCGTATCCACATCTTTTTGTTACTAAACTAGTTGAGAATTCTTTACCGCAAGTTAAAAATAGAGTATTGAAAGTCGAGAGTACATGGCAAGCTAATACCCCGTCTCAAATGCTCCAGATAATACAGTATCACCAGAACCGAATCAGGGAAGAGCAAGAACACGAAAGGAGACGTATGAAAGACACAAAAATGAAAGTACTAGTTGCACAGTCTGTTCAACCAGATAGTCAGAAGAAGGGTCCGAATCAGACTAGTCATTCTGCAGCTCCTGTTAAAGGGACATGCAATTACTGTAAACAGCCAGGTCATTATATAAACGAATGTGCAGTTCTGAAACATAACATAGCTACAGGTAAGACGAAAGAGAGACGGCGTCCTCCTAGACAAGAACATGTTCCGCAGAATTCCCAACCACCGCAGAACGCACAACAGACAGTTACAGTACCGCAGCCTATAGCCGCCACGCAACACGTTACACAACAGATGTACCAGTACGCACAGTCAGATTATCCAGAATATCAGCAGTATTCATGAAACAGCCTAGAGAGGGAGGTTGGCTTGCCTCTCATCGAGGTTCCTGTAGATCAAGAGGGTCCCTATGTACACAGTCAAGTATTAGGGAAAGACAGAAAGTTTCTGATTGATACAGGGGCAAGTAGGACTACCATCAGTCATGACGAGGTTCCAGGGGCTCCACTCTCAGGCTCAAGAAACGTTTCCCTGGGATTTTCAGGAAAGCCTATTGTTAATGAAATATCGAAACCAGTTTCCCTAGAAGTTGGTCCATTGTCCCGAACTACAGACTTGTTACTTACGAAATCATGTCCTGAAAATTTACTTGGTATTAAAACATTGAAGGAATTAGGAGCAGTTATATGCTGTTCTCCGGAAGGTGTGAGATTGTTTTTACGTGATTTTAAAGGTCATTATGTGTTACGTGATTTTGATCCAAGATTACTGAATGTACCGCAGCATTTATGGGCGCAAGGTCCAACTGATGTAGGTTGTATGCACATTACGCCATATCGTGTCACTCTGAAACAAGGTGTTGTATTGCCACGAATCCGACAGTACAAATTGCCACCTGAGGCTGTAGCAGCCTTATCGAAAATTATTGACGAGCTCATTGCTCAAGGAGTAGTTGTAGAAACTGACTCCAATGTATGTAATTCTCCTATCATTCCGATTCTTAAACGTACTGATCCAAATGCACCTCCAGTTTATCGATTAGTGATTGACCTTCGAGAACTTAATAAGTGTATCATACCCCAGTACCCAGTGGTTCCAGATATCTCCTCCCTATTGACTGCCATTGATTCCGAAGCTACGTTCTTTACTGTTATTGATCTCAAGAACGCATTCTTTAGTGTCCCCATTCATCCAGACAGCCAGTTTCTTTTCGGATTCTGTTTAAATGGAAGAAGCTATAAATTCACACGAGCACCTCAAGGTTTCACAGAAAGTCCTAGTATTTACAGTCAAGCACTTAAAAGACAACTAGACAGTATTCACATGCCAACTGACACTGCCCTGCTCCAGTATGTCGATGATTTATTGATCACAGCCCGAACAGAACGTGACTGCGAACGTGCGTCACTGACAGTCTTGTATTTCCTGGCAGACATGGGGCACAAGGTGTCCCCTTCCAAACTGCAATTCTGTGTCCAGCAAGTGGTATACCTTGGACACTTACTGTCCAAGAGGGGTAGACAGTTGACACCTGACCGTATCCAGTTAATAGCACATCTTCCACAGCCCAAGACACAGAAGGAGGTACGAGCTTTTATCGGCCTCACTTCTTACTGCAGACAATGGATTCCTCAATATGCATATCTAGCTAAACCGCTGATACAGTTAACGACACAGGAGGCAGCGACATCGACTGTCCTCCCTTGGACCCAGGAACATACACTTGTTTTTAATGAGTTAAAGAAAGCTTTATGTAATGCACCTGTATTAGCGACACCAAACTACAGTAAGCCTTTTACACTTTTTGTTACTGAACGTGATGGTACAGCATTATCTGTTCTCACGCAAGATCAAGCAGGACAACACAAGCCTTGTGCTTATTTTTCTAGCACATTAGATCCAGTAGCCCAGGCTCTGCCTGCGTGCCTCAAGTCAGTTGCAGCCACAGCTCTAGCTATCAGACAAAGTGATTCCATAGTGTTAGGACATTCCCTGACAGTACAAGTTCCACACTCCGTGGAAGTTCTTTTAAACCGAACACAGACTCAGCACTTGACAATTGCACGATTAACAGGTTATGAATTGTATTTTAAACTCTGTTACTATTGTCTTCACTTACTGTTGATTTTAAAAACTGTAATTGACCACGAAGCTCACCTGAGCAAAAGCGCCGTACTCACGCGCTCAGCCTGCCCTCCCAGACCCTCCAAAACACAGCGAGTCCCCGCTGTCAGAGGGGGAAAACGCCCACACCGCCAGCGCGGTCAAAGGCGAAGCCACGCCCACTGCGAGGCCACGCCCACTGGACTACTTAAACGCTCGTAACAGCGCAACACTCATTCCTGATTAATTTCCCTCTGAGGCGGAAAGCCGGAGGTTAGCACGCTGCACCTGAATTGTATTTTAAACTCTGTCACTATTGTCTTCACTTACTGTTGATTTTAAAAACTGTAATTGACCACGAAGCTCACCTGAGCAAAAGCGCCGTACTCACGCGCTCAGCCTGCCCTCCCAGACCCTCCAAAACACAGCGAGTCCCCGCTGTCAGAGGGAGAAAACGCCCACACCGCCAGCGCGGTCAAAGGCGAAGCCACGCCCACTGCGAGGCCACGCCCACCGGACTACTTAAACGCTCGCAACAGCGCAACACTCATTTCTGATTAATTTCCCTCTGAGGCGGAAAGCCGGAGGTTAGCACGCTGCACCTGAATTGTATTTTAAACTCTGTCACTATTGTCTTCACTTACTGTTGATTTTAAAAACTGTAATTGACCACGAAGCTCACCTGAGCAAAAGCGCCGTACTCACGCGCTCAGCCTGCCCTCCCAGACCCTCCAAAACACAGCGAGTCCCCGCTGTCAGAGGGGGAAAACGCCCACACCGCCAGCGCGGTCAAAGGCGAAGCCACGCCCACTGCGAGGCCACGCCCACCGGACTACTTAAACGCTCGTAACAGCGCAACACTCATTTCTGATTAATTTCCCTCTGAGGCGGAAAGCCGGAGGTTAGCACGCTGCACCTGAATTGTATTTTAAACTCTGTCACTATTGTCTTCACTTACTGTTTATTTTAAAAACTGTAATTGACCACGAAGCTCACCTGAGCAAAAGCGCCGTACTCACGCGCTCAGCCTGCCCTCCCAGACCCTCCAAAACACAGCGAGTCCCCGCTGTCAGAGGGGGAAAACGCCCACACCGCCAGCGCGGTCAAAGGCGAAGCCACGCCCACTGCGAGGCCACGCCCATAATACCTACTACAAATGTGTCGGCCATTCCAGCGCAGCGGACGAGCGCAGCGGGAGCGCCGTTTGCGCGCCGAAGGCGCGCCTGAGGCAATCCCGTCTGCGCCCGTCCGCGCACGACCGGGCCTAGGGCCAGACCCCCTGGCACCCAGAGCCTCCACCAAAACCACATATTCCCGTCGTGACCTTTTAAGCCTCAGACCTTCCATCGCCCCCTCATGCAGATATATCCATGATATGAATGGACCCTTTGTCAGCTGCACGAACTGCCAGCCAGCCCAGCTTAAACTCCCCACACGAGTGCTGAAGCCCGCAACCCTCAAACTTGCCTCGCTGAACTGTCGCTCCCTCCCTAAACATGCGACACCAATCCACCACTTAATAGAAGACTACGAGATTGACATTCTCTTCCTAACGGAAACGTGGCTCACCCCACACTCTGACTCGGACATAGTGTTAGCCACACCACCTGGATTCCTCATCCAGTCTCTCCCTCGACCACTAGGTAGAGGTGGAGGTATTGCCATCATCTACCGAGACTCTTTCATCTGCAATTCCAGCGACGCACAAATCTCAGACTCTGAAAGCCTTCAATTCTCAATCAAACTAGACCCTACGAATTCCCTTTCAGGGATTCTAGTCTACCGTCCCCCCGGCCACCCTGGTTCCTTTCCCAATGCCCTCTTAGACACTGTAGCTACACAGGCTCACTCCGTCACGAATTTTATTTTAGTGGGAGACTTGAACATCCACTTCGAAGACACTTCAGATTCTGGAGTAGTCGACCTGATCACTGAACTAGCGGCCTCGGACCTCCGTCTCCTTAACTCAGGAGCCACTCACATTAAAGGCCACCTGCTGGACCCAGTCTTCACCAGCTCCCCCGCGATGCAAGCAATAGACTCCATCCCCCTTCCCTGGACGGACCACTTCTTGGTCCTATTCCAACTTCCAGGTTCCCTTAGGAAACCTCAGAAATTGCCCACTTTCACCAGAGGCAGGACTTGGTCCAAACTTCCCATTGAAGAATGGGCCAATACCCTGATATCTACTGCCCCGATTCATGAAGATATCCCGGACAACGCCGATAGTAACTTCAGAAATTGGATCACGACCTCCCTTGACTCCGTGCTCCCACTCAGAATGCGCGAAGACAAAACCAACAACACGGGTTCTGCACCGTGGTTCACCCCAGAACTTCGCCAGCTCCGCAAAAACTGTAAAAGAGCCGAACGGCTTTGGAGAAAAGACTGGCATAATGCCAGCAAAGAGGCCTACCACTCCTCAGTCAAAATCTATAAAACTGCTATTAAGCTCTCCAAAGCCTCCCACTATGACACCCGGATAAAGGAAGCCTCAAATTCCTCTAGGGAATCCTACCTCATCGTGAAGGAGCTATTGAAAGTTCCCATCTCTCCCTTGTCCACCACCCCCCAGGTAGACAGAAGCAATGACCTAGCCACATATTTCAACAATAAAATCGCCCGTATCCTCACATCCCTCCCTCTTCCTAGCTCCCCCACCCGCAGAAATATTACTCAGCCCCCCGGTCAGACGGGAATACGTCCCCAACTTGAGACATTCAGGCCAGTAACGCCTAACGAGGTGGAAGCAACCCTGAATAAAATAAAAAGCGGATCTCCTTTAGACCCTGCACCCTTGAGATTTCTCAAAAACGTGGCCCCCGCTATCACCCCTACACTCACGGAGCTTATCAACTGCTCACTTGCACAAGGATCAGTCCCCGACAGCTGGAAAAGTGCAGTGGTGAAGGCACTCCTTAAAAAACCTCAGCTTGATCCAACTGATATGGCAAACTACCGACCCATATCCCTCCTCCCGGGGATTAGCAAGATTACCGAGAAACTGGTGAATAGTCAACTCTCCCGATTCCTCGAGACAAATAACATCCTACGGCAATCCCAAACCGGGTTCCGTCCGGGACACGGTACAGACACCGCCCTTCTTGCCGTCATCGAGGAAGCAAGGCGCATTCTAGACTCAGGAGGATCAGTGGCAGTGATCCTCCTGGATCTGAGTGCCGCCTTCGACACGGTCAACCACCGTGTCCTCCTCCATCGGTTGGCGACAGCAGGGCTCACCGGGATGGCACTCAGCTGGATAGAGTCCTTTCTCACCGGACGCACGTTCCAGGTCTGGGACGGTGAATACCACTCGTCCACACTTCCACTCACCAGCGGGGTTCCTCAGGGCTCCTCCCTGAGCCCCACGCTTTTCAACGTGTATATGGCCCCTTTGGAAGATGTGGTATCACCATTCGGGATAAAAATCGTGAGCTACGCTGACGACACTCAATTGGTCGTCTCCCTATCCCAACTAGACGACCACCCAGACAAATTACCAAACTGTCTCACCGAAATTCACGGGTGGATGTGCGAATCGTCATTGAAACTCAACGGTTCCAAAACCGAAGTGATGCTCATGGGCAAACAATGGGCGACCATCCCCCCGGCGATCTGGCCAGACGTGTTCGGGGAAATCCCCACCCCGAAACACGAAATCAAGACCCTCGGAGTCTGGCTAGAACCCGATCTCTCAATGAAGACCCAAGCGGCCAAAACGGCCGGGACCTGTCTTGGGCTTCTGCGGACTATCCGCAAAATCTTCCCCCTTCTACCGCCCGTGTCCAGGAAACTTCTAGTTCAGGGCCTCATAATGTCACGGTTAGACTATAGCAATATGGTCTACCTGGGTGCGCCGGAAGCTACCTTAGAGAGACTGCAAAGAGCCCAGAATGCAGCAGCTCGCCTAATCATGAGCGTACCTCCCAGAGTATCCGCCAAACCCGCTATTAAGGCTCTGCACTGGCTCCCAGTCCGCCAAAGGGTGAAATTTAAAGCCATGTGCACGGCCCATAAACTAATCAATGGCTCGGGACCTGCGATTCTCAGCGGCTTGGTCACCCCTTACATAGCACCGAGAGCTCTACGGTCTGAGAACGAGCACCTGGCCAATATCCCCAAATTCAAGAGGACACGTACCGGAGGCCGACGTTTCTCTGTAAAAGCGTCCACTGGTTGGAACTCCCTCCCACGCTCCCTCAGACTGGAGCCCAATTACCTGACGTTCAGGAAAAAACTTAAAACCCTCCTGTTTCCTAAATAAACCTTTCTCCCTTATCCCCCTCAGCAGGATTTAATCTCTATAGCGCGGGGATGCCCTCGGGTCACCAGGCGCTTTATAAGTTGCTAAAATAAATAAATAAATAAATAAAACTGACACTGTTTCAGCCACACATAGAAATCAGACGCTGCAACGTATTAAATCCTGCTACACTGTTACCCTCGATTACATCGAATCCTGCCACACATGACTGCGTGGAAGTTATTAACATCATGACCAAGCCAAGACAAGACCTGACTGACATTGCATTACTTGATCCCGACCTGACACTTTATGTGGATGGTTCATGTATGAGAACAAGTACGGGAGAACTAGTAGCCGCATATGCAGTGACTACTGAAACTGAAGTTATAGAAACACATCGTATTGACACCCTGTCTGCTCAAGCAGCAGAGCTAATCGCTCTGACCCAAGCCTGCATACGAGCCAAGAACCTGAAAGTAAACATATATACAGATTCACGTTATGCATTCGGAGTCGTTCACGACTTTGGAGTACTCTGGCAAGAAAGAGGTTTCATGACCTCTCATGGAGCCAAGATTCAGCATGGCCCCCTCATTCAAGCTCTGTTAGAAGCAATACATTTACCGAAAGCCATTGCCATTATGAAGTGCAAAGCACATACGAAGGCCACTGACACCATTTCCCAAGGTAACGATCTAGCAGATCGAACAGCCAAGCTTACAGCTCAGACTCCAGACATTCCAGCTGACAAGACAAAGACAGACGTTTCAGTCCTGACAACTTGCATGACAGTCAAGGATCCTACACAAGACGTACTAGACATACAGTCACATGCTACCCCAGACGAAATCAAGAGATGGTCTGAACAAGGAGGGGTCCAGACAGATCAGGGATGGTTGACGAAAGGAAAAGCCACATGGTTTCTCCCCGACTCTATGGTTCAAGTTATTATTAATACAGCCCATAGTCCAGCACACTTAGGAGAGAAAGCCATGTTAGACTGCATCCAGAACCTTTGGTTTAACAAGCATTTACGAGCAGCAGCGAAGCAAAAAGTACGTACCTGCATGATCTGTTGTCAGTTCAATCCAGGAAAAGGTGTTCCGGTGGAACAAGGTGGATTCCATCCTCCTGACCACCCTTTTGAAGTCCTCCCGATGGATTATATTCAGATGGATCGATGTCGAGGTTTCAAGTATGTCCTCGTAGTTGTATGCGCTTTGTCCAGATGGACAGAAGCATATCCAGTCCCAGATTACACTGCCGCGACCACTGCCAGGCAGTTGGTTCGTGAGTATTTCCCCCGCTATGGTTTGCCCAGGGTCGTGTATTCAGATAATGGCCAGCCATTCTCATCCGAACTCATGAAACAAGTATCTCTTCTGTTAGGGTACCAGTGGAAGTTCCATTGTGTACGACACCCCGAGGCAGCTGGCCTCGTCGAGAGACATAATCAGACTCTGAAAATCCGCATTGCAAAAGTTTGCGCAGAGAAAGGCGTAGATTGGTTGGTAGCTCTGCCAGTCGCCCTTTTTTATATGAGAATGGTCGCTCACTCCCGTTCAGGTCTCTCACCTTCCGAAGTTGTTTTTGGTCGTCCCCCGAACATGTGGGGTACACCAATGCCCCGTAAAATTACAGATGTTGACAGTAATATGCTGACAGATTACCTGGCTTCCTTGATGTCTGCACTACTCTCTTGTCGTTCACAGGTCGCTGCTGCCTTTCCAGACAACACGCAAGTGAAACCGCACGAGGTCGTTCCAGGTGATTTAGTGTTGATCCGGAATTTTGATCGTTCAAGTCCGCTGGAGCCCCGCTGGAAAGAGCCGAAACTCGTACTGATGACCACAAGGACCGCCGTCAAAGTGGAGGGCCGCAAGGGATGGCTCCACTCCAGTCACGTTAAACGTTTTCATGGACTCCGTCCAAAGACTTTTTTCAAGGACTGCCCAGACACTGACTCTAAACTCCCCCTGTTAGAGAAAACTCCGCAGCAAGAGTATAAATTAAAGCTCAGGTCTAGCAAGTCAGACAGTTTAATTGTTTAAGTCCCTCTCGGGTGAAGCGGTTAGACAGGTTCCTGACATGTATGAGATAGACCCCCATAGTGAGAGAGTTAGACGAAACTCTAAGAAAATACGTTACTGTAAACATTTGCGCAGCAGATGCGTTGTCACTTTATTGTTTATGTTATTTCTGAGTCTTAAGATTACATGCATAAGTTATGTTTTACATGTATATTTTCCTCCTATTGATTCGCATGTACATTTTTCCTCTAATGATACAGTAGAGCACACTTTTAGTGAACTACCCCCTCACGAGTTATCCTACCGACTTGCAATGCGCAACAATACTTTCATACGAATGTTACACTATTCACACCAGACTAGCAATGCCACTAATTGTTGGGTGTGTGGTCGACTCCCCCCTTTTCAGACACCGAAGGGAGTTCTGCCACTCTTTCCCTATCCATTTTCACACCATGGTTCGTGTGGAGCATGGTTTACGTTAACGTCATCCACAGACGATAAGTCCCTTTTGAATAGAACATGTTTCCCAGACAAGGAAGGTCTTTCCCATAGGACAGGGTTAGATCTAGAAAATGAAGTATATGATCTAGGTAATTTCTCCTCGGATTTCATGGTTTTGAATGTTCAGTCCGAGACTACTCCAGACTTGCCTTCTATTACAGTTCTACCAGTGAAAGGCAATTTACGTGTCAGAAAGAATGGTTCAGTACATCTAGGACACAGTGATTGTACTACTGTGGTCAGGTATAGTGACAGTGGGAAATCTAATTTCAAAGCCTCACGTCATTCATATTTTGTATGTGGTCAGACCGCATATGTACGTCTGCCCCTAGATTGGGATGGAACATGTTACATTGCCTTCCTACTGCCACCAGTTTTTCTAGCCCCATCCGATTATCACAGAAATACACATCTAGTACACGTCAGACATAGAAGGGAGATCGAGTCCCCAATTGTCGATCAAACTGAAACTGCATTAGAACAGTATACAGACTTCAATAAAGGTTTCTTTTTCTTCATAGGACCTATCCAGAATAGTAAGCTAATACCTAGGTTAACCAGAACCCTTGAAGCAGTAGTGAATGAGACTACTTCCGCTCTAGGTAACTTAACTGAAGAACAATCTGCTATGAGATTTGTTGTCCTTCAAAACCGCCTTGTTCTTGACGTCATACTGGCCGATAGGGGCGGAGCTTGTAGAGTCATCGGATCTAGTTGTTGCATTTTCATTCCTAATAACGCACCGTCTGTTTATTCAGCTATAACAAGACTTCATAAGATAGCCCATCAATTGCACCAGAATCCAGGCACCTGGGCATGGTCCGGTTGGCTCTGGAGTATAATATCTGCCTGGGGATGGAAAGTACTGTCATTTCTAGGAATAGGAGTAATGATCATATTCAGTTGTTGCCTATGTTTAGAATGTGGCCCTGCGATTTGCGGCTTGTGCGCTACCTCTTGTATTCCAAGTCCTAAGTCCCATTCCAAGCAGATTCGAGACGAACAAATGATGCTATATGAACAGATAGATGGTATCATGAATATTGATGTTTCCTGAGGGAAACGTAGTGAACAAGGAGGGAATGAGGAAAATTGAATTTTGCCCTGTCATGTGTCCCTACGTGTTCCCCATTATATGTTATATGTGCATGACCGACATGCATATGTTCCCCCTTGACCGAATAAAGACGCAATTATGGTTGTGTCCAACGTTAGTATGCCAGTTTCCAGTCCTCGTGAAAGCAACAAGTTTTAGGCCTATGTTGCCAACGTCTTTACATTGTGCACGTTAATTCATCGAGTTGTCCCCGTTTCTAGGCCTCATAGGGCCCGGACACCAGATTCAAGCTCCAGTCTCCTGAAACCACTCCGAGGAGCGATGCAGCCCCTCCCGTATCCCTGACCCTTCACTTACTTTCTGCCAAGCAACGCGGTGCCCGGCCTGGCCTGCCTGCCTGTCTGCCAAGAATATGTTATGCCTCTAGTTATCAGTTCAGCTCCCCGGCTTCACATTCCTAAGCTAACGAACTGCATAAACATCTTCATCTATAGTCTAGTCTTTCTGTCTCCATGCAAGAGAATTACTGAATTAGTATCCATAGAAGATTCATAGCACACGCAATACATAAAGAAATATATGCATGCACCAGCCTTAGTGTCAAGTAGCCTTTGCCCTGATGACTTTTAGATTCTATCAACATGTTCTCTAAACACCAGATATCAGATATGCTATAGGTACATGTCGTCCTGACATCCCAGACTTTAGTCTCCTCTTCTAGTGCAGAAGTCAGAGCCCCCAGCTCTCCCCAGTTACACGTCATGGCCCGTTTGCGCGCACCAGTAGGTTAAAGGTTCCAGCTGCCCATGTAGCCCCCTCCATATACCCACCCATTTATGACACTTCTGTGACGTTTTCATCACATGTCTACGTGCACGCCCTGTGCACGCCTTCTTTGTACGCCCATATGTTCTTATCTTACGTTTGTCACTTGTTACGCCTACTGTATTCAATGCAATTGTAATGTTTTCCTATATATACTATGTAATGTTGATGAGACGTTGCAGCTACCATTCCATTCCATTGCATGCCACATCATGGTCTTTAGGCTCGAGCCATCCGATTAAAGCCATTCTGACTCAGATATCACGGATCCTGCCTCTTATTTTATTGAGCTATCTGTTTTGGTTAATGTATAGAAAAATAGTACCGGTAATTAATTATTTATTTATTATTAGTGCTGCTGGTGACAGTGTGGAGTAAGAGTAGGTAGAGACCTTGTGCTCTTACTCATGGGTGTACGTGGGGAAAAAACTCCCTGTGCATTGAAAGTCTGCCACACTTTACAGCCGCTCAAGCTTTTTGAACCATTACAGCATGGCACATGTCATTGCCATGACTGGACACAAACAGTTTGCCATCCTGTGCATTCCCACATGGGGATGCCTAACAAGAGCAACACATGTGACATGAGTCACTTGTTGTTTTTCTCGTGTCAGCAGGTGGGCCCCATGGGCCTTGCCCACTGGCAGCGATGCCTTCCTGGGGGCTGGCAGGAGGATTTTGAAAAAAACATTCTGGTGCCAGTCTGTCAGTGTGCTGACACACTAGCACACAAGGTAGTACAAACAAAGCACTGCCAATGAGGCCGGGGGTCTGTAGCGCTGCATGGTCTGAGAGGTGCCAACAGCCCCACTCGCACTATGCCTGCAGGGGAGCACACAACATGCAGCAACACAAAAACATAATTTTGCCTATCAGTTGCTGGGTCACTGGACAATCATCATCCAGTCACTGACTTTGTGTAATTGAGTTAACTGTCACTGACAGTGTCGTGCAGGTGGCACAAGATTTCAAAACACAACAAGCAAGTTGTCGCCCCTTTGGATGCATCAAAATCAAATCAAATCCGGTGTTTGTTAAGCTGAACTACTCACCTGTAAGGGTCTCAAGGTGGAGCGGAAGGTCATTCCAGGCACTGGCCGCATGGAAGGAAAAGGAGCGGCCTCCTGATCTGGTCTTTCTGGTGCGGGGGACCACGGCGTAGGAGAGCTGGGCTGATCGTAGGGTCCTTTTGGGTACGTGTAATTTGAGTCGGCTTTTCAGTTATGCTGGTCTGGTGTTGTGGAGGGCCTTGTGAGCTTGGGTTTATTTTTATTTATTTATTACATTTATATGGCGCAGCAGCTACCCTGAGGGTTTCCCGGCGCCTTGGATCTGAATTCGGTTTAGTGAGATGGAAAATTGCAATAGGAGTGTGGAGTCTATTGATTAAATAGCCAGGTTTTGATACCCTTTCGAAATTGAGGGTAGCTTGATTCCAGACGTAATTCGAGCGGCAGTGAGTTCCACAGAACCGGGGCCAAATAGGCTGGTTAGCATCTTGAAGGTGACTCTACCTTCGATGGGGAGCCAGTGAAGTGTGCGCAGGTGCTGGGAGAAGTGGCAATGGCTTGGCAGGTTGAGGACCAGTCTTGTGGTGGCATTTTGGATGATCTGTAGCTTGCGGGTGAGGTATGTGTTTATTCCGGCATAGAGTGCGTTGCCATATTCGAGCCTGCTGGTGACCAGGGTGTGAGTGACGGTCTTTCTGTGTTCGAAGGGGATCCATTTGAAGATCTTACGTAGGAGGCGGAGGGTGTGGAGGCAGGAGGATGAGATGATGTTGATCTGGCGGTCCATTTTGAGCTCTGAGACCAGGATGATTACCAGGTTGCGTGCGTGGTCCGTCTCAGTCTGACCAAGGGGCAGTTCACTTCTGAGTAGTTTCAGGGTGATTACTACTCTCCTGAGAGGATGTAATTGTCAGAGTCTATTTGACAGACTTAGCCATGGCATGTCACATGACTGAGTCCCTGAGGCTTTATTGTGCACTGCAGCCAGAGCCTGAGGCTGTGCTATGCTGTGTGATGACAAATTGTGTTCATTATTGGTAGTGAAGAAACTCAACTATGAAGGCTCACTGTATAATGCAGAATAACTGGCAGCACAGTTTGCACAGCACTGCCAGCAGGTAGCCCGCTGCTCGCACATTGCAAATGTCTGTTCCAATTTGCAGTTCTTATGCCTAGCAGTGCCGCTGTGTTAGGAGGCGCTATAAGTGCATGACTGTGTGGTGATGAGGACTTTCACGCAAAACTGCATTGGTCTAACCACTGAAGCATGATACTTGGCAGAGCTGTACCTCCAGCCTTAAAAAAAACAAAAAAGTGCTTTAATTCCCGCACCCTCCATTGTTTATGTTGCTCCCGACACCCATTCCTTCCCTCCCTCATTGTATCCCCTGCCTTCCCTCCAACTCCACGAGCAATTAAACAAAAGGGTTACAACCGTATCATATCTCCTTTTTAGGTTAAGCCTAGAGTCAGTGTGCATGCGCTGCTCTGCGAGGCATGATGTATCTACAATGTGGACTTTAACCAAGCCAATTGATTGGCATTAATTTTTTTTTTATGCCTTTCGGAAATGCTGCCTTTTTATTAGTGCATTGCTTGTAATTGTCCCCCCTGTGGGTGCTTGGTTCACGCCCAGGCGATTTCACTAATTGTTCCTTCGGATTGGCTAGCACATGTTCATGGTTCCTTCTGGTTGGCCATTGCAATGCGCGCTTCCTTTGCTCTTTCCAACTTCATCAGCACAGCATGCAGTGCTTTATCCATTCATCTGTGTGGCACGTTGAGCTTAAACTTTAAGCATGGGCTCATTTGCACTTTAAACTGCATGCTTCAAACAGACGGACATCTTGACCGCTGCACGTTACTCTGTGTATTTGGCATGTTTCTGCTAAAGCGAGCGTTATTACAGTTTTGGTTTCCTTTCTTTTTCATAGATGGCGATTGCGAGTCATGTGGGGGAATCCACCCATGTGGCTCGATGTTTACAAATGAAAGACTGGTAAGGACAAAAGGCAAATAGAAATGTTACTCAAGACTTAGAATAAGCGTGCCCTGTGCCTCGGTTGCTTGTGAGTATATACTGTTCCTAGAGAAGTGATCCTGTACATTGTTTCAGAGCTGTAACTAATTACGCACATGTTCCCTTGTTTGTCCAAGCTATAGTGTGAAGTCGTTAGAAAATCTGCAAAAGCCCACCCCACCATGTAAGATGCATTATGTAGTTTACCTTAAAATGCTTTGCAGGCCTCCCTCCCCTTCAAAAAGTCTACAAGGGGAACACTCGGGACCATAGACAGCTAACCAGGGCTGGTGCATCGATTTTTGCCACCCTTGGCAAAGTGACATTTTGCGCGTGTTCACCCCCTGTACTCTGCTAATTTTACTATAATGCTGATGGTCTTCTGCTCCTCTAGACTTCTTGTCTTGTTTTTAAACTGACTCTGGAAGATGAGACCATTTTCACGTTGAGCCCCCACTCCATAGTGTGCCCAAGCAATGGCTGGGATCTGTCTGCAGTGATGGTGATGTGGCTCTTGGCTCAGTCTGTTGTCAGGTGGCGTCTCCCCCTTCCCACCTCTCCCTGGAATGTGCTTTCTGCTACTATTCTGACTCAACATCTGTTTTCTCCACCTTTGCCCGATGGTCATGTGAACAAAAAATAAATCTCTGTTTGACTTTGAAAATAGAAGAGGACAGGTGGTATCTAAAGCAAATTACCTGCTAGGAGCATTCTTTGGTCTTGCCATCAAATAAGAGCCTGGTTATTTTTACAGTGCTTGCAAGTGTTTCCCCTTTAGAGCACTGTAAATAACAAGTGGTCATCATTACCCAACTCACATAGCTGATTTTGGAACTATGAAATAGACTGTTGGCCCTGCCACTATCAAACCTGTGAATAGGCGGTTTATAATTATGATAAATAGTTTTATATGGTATTTAATGCCAGAGGTTTTCAGTTGTATGTGCTGTAATAACAAGTTACCCAATTTAATGCTGCTCATTTTATCTATGTTGGATGGATGCAAGGCTGAACTTGCCCTTCTGGAATTCAACCTGGCAGGTAGCACAGTAATATCATCAGGGAACACGTAACCTACTGAGCAGACCGGCTGACTAGGATTCATTGTGCAGAAAAAACTAAGGGGCATATGTATCACAAAAGACTTTTGTGATTCTCAAATTGCAATTTTTAGAGAATCGCAATTAGAGAATCGCAAAATGCAATGCATCTAGGATTCACTAAATATTTAGCGAATACTACATATTCCTTATTTGCAAATTGCAAATTGAGATTCACAAATAAGGAATACCTTCTCCTTCATTCCTAAGGAATAGGAGGCCCATAGGAAAAAATGGGAAGACATTCTCAATTTGCGATTACCAATTAGAGAATCGCAAATTGAGAACACAATTTTAAGGTTGCAAGGGTGCCAAATGTACACCCTGTTGTACCCATGAAGTATGTATGTGTGCACATGTGGCACACATACAGGCCCTAAAAGCATGTATGTCCGCCACATGGCACTTTGAAAAATGCGCAAAAGTGCATTTTTCAAAGAAATCGAAAATTACCACCAACTTGTAGTTGGTGGTAATTTGCGATTCCTTAAGGCCAAATCAGACTTTTTCTGTGCTTTCCACATTGCATTAAACAATCGCAATTTGTGATTCCTTCAATGCAATCGCAAAATAGAGTATCGCAAATTTTTCGATTCTCTAATCTGCAATGCCCTTTTGGGATGCTACATCCCAAAAGGCCTTTTCCTGTTCGGAAACGGGCCATTTGCGAACGGGAAAAGGGCCATTTCTCGGGAAGTACAATAATAATAAAATTGCCATTCTTCCAAG
This sequence comes from Lissotriton helveticus, assembly GCF_964261635.1. Classification (NCBI taxonomy): domain Eukaryota; kingdom Metazoa; phylum Chordata; class Amphibia; order Caudata; family Salamandridae; genus Lissotriton; species Lissotriton helveticus. The sequence continues at coordinate 2,034,620,472 of NC_136059.1, read as the reverse complement.
CCTTTGTGAAGAATGTGGGATTTATTGTTTTGGAAGATTATCTAAGTCACCAGTGGCGAATAACCAAACACACCAGCTGAAAATACATGAAGCAATCACATTGGTGTTGAGGCGGGCCAAGCATGGGTCGGCATCATTATAAAGGAAATAAGACTGCCCCAAGCGAGATACAACCACCATCTCACTTCTCTTAAGGTAAGCAAGGCAACAACAGCTGGAAAATGCAGCGAGGAAAAGGTCAGGAATAACAGGAACCCAACTCTGCACTGTCAGTAGCAATGATACGGGTGTCTTCCCTCTTTTATCTGGTATGAATGTTTATGCTTGTTTTTTTACCTCACTGATAAGTTTACAGTTTCACAAGCAACCCACCTGTTGCCTTCTGAGCAGTGAATTCAAAATCCTGTGAACCACATACACATCTCTGGGTGCATACTTTTGGTGCCCCAGAATCAGAATTCCCCTGACAAATGTGCCAGGCTAAGTTTAGATGAATATGGTTTGTGCCCCCCACAGATGTACATAGCCCTTGCACCATGTGCAACCATAACTACCCCCCACATTGTTCAAGCCCCCCTAAAATGCATCAACATAAATATCACTGGAAAATCACTCTGCATGTTTTCATTGAGATATTTGGACAAGTGTTGTATATAATAAGGTTTTGTAAATTTACGTGCAATGAAAGGCCACCTTTTTTTGTAATTATGTTTCATAATATTAAAACATGTGAACACAATCCACACAAATACACTACACACCATGCAACATAATTCCAATCTGCATAATTAGACTCAATGCTGCACACACCACAGAATTTAAATCTAACCATTTTCATTCCACACCAGATAATTCGGCAACAAACTACGGGGCAGATTTATGTTAACTGGCGCATCCCCAGGGATGCGCCAGTTAATGTGCGCCATAGTGCGCCACAGCTCCGCCACCCATGGTGCGTCGCATTTACAATGCGGCGCACCATGGGGCAAAAACGGCACAGATGCGTGACGCATCTGTGCCGTAAAGGCGGCGCATTGCTGGAGTTGCGTCGCAAGCGCGACGCAGCTCCAGCAAGGCTCGGGGGTGCCCTATCTGACCAATGCTGCATCAAGACCTACGCCTGCTTCAAGCAGGCGCAGGTTTTTGACGCAGCATTGGCCTGAAAGTGACTGAGTGAAATCTTATAGATTTTACTCAGCCACTTTTGCGAGGCGCGCCTGCCCCGGAACGCCCACCCTGCGCCGGAACGCCCACAAGAGGCGCAGGGCTTTACAACATGACGCATCTGCCTAGATGCGTCACGTTGTAAATCGTTTGTAGGGATGCGCCACGTTTACGTCGCCTTGCGTGACGCAACAGCGGCGTAAACGTGGCGCAAGGCCTTCATAAATCTGCCCCTACATATTTCAACTCAACAACACAAGTACAGAGCACACCACATACATCCAAACTCAACCATATAATTACCCATTACGCCACAAAATCCGAGAGCACACCACAAAATTAAAATCTCTATGACCCACAAGTACACTCCACATAATTCCAGTACACTCAACTCAATATCACATCATTACCATAACTGCACACCACTTCACATAATTCCACTTAACAAATCCACTCCACACCACACAATTCCACAACACACAATTCCACAACTAATAATTCCAATCCAACCCACATAATTCCACTCCACAGCACATACATCCGCACTACACCAATTCAAAACACGTGGGTAAAAGACATTGGGCCATATGTATCAACAACCTGATTTGCGATTCTTAAAAAGCGATTTTTTAGAAATCGCTATTTGAGATTCGCAAATAGGGATGTATGTACTAAATTGCAATTTTTTTTCAGACTTCTTAGTATTCCTTAATTGCGATTAGCAAATTGAGAATCGCAATTAAGGAATACTTTCCCATTCATTTCTATGGGCCAGGAGGCCCATTGGAATGAATGGGAAGTTATTCTCAATTTGCGATTCGTAATTTGAGAATTGCAAATTGAGAATAATTTCAAGGGTGCAGGGGTGTCCAAAGGACACCCTGTTGCACCCCTGAAATAAGCATGAGAGCACATGTGGCACACATACATGCCCTAAGGGCATGTATGTACTTCACATTGCACTTTGAAAATGCGAAAAAATGTGCATTTTTCAAGGAATTCGCAAATTACTACCAACTTAAAGTTGGTGGTAATTTGCGATTCCTTAGGTCCAATTTGAATTTTTTTATGCTTCTTACATTGCATTTAAGGAATCACAAAATTCTTTTACTCCAACTCTGTGTATGCATTGAATTTTCATTTATCTAAACTTTAATTCTTTGAACTACTTTCGATTTGCTTCCTGTCCCTTCTTCAGTGGCTCCAGTATTAGAGAAACGTCAGGTAATTCATAGAGTGAGCTCAGTTTGATATCCCATGAAATTGTGTGTCCCTTCACTCAGCCCGAGCAGAGATCAACTACTTCTGTCTGATCCTGCCCGGGCTGAGGTAATTCTCTGGAGAGAGCCAAAGAGCAGGGAATACACGATCCCAAGGGGATACCACAACATCTGGGGCCCGATGTAGGTAAATTATTTTTACCGCATCTTAAATACCGAATCATACCGAATCGGTATTTAAGAATCGGAAAACCATATGTAGCAAAAAAATCTGTAAAAAATACCGATACGGTAATATTCGGAAACCACACTCAGTAAATACCGATTCGGTAAATACCGATTCAGTAATCTCCGATTCGGTATCACCCGTTCAACCCGATGGGCCTTCAGTCCCATAGGAATTGTAGTGTAGTTCCTATATTCCCAATAGGCTCTGCGCATTGGAATAACATATTCAGCAGTGTAGACGTAGGACTGAGGTTATCTAGGCCTCTACTGACTATATTAGAGGTTTGCCAGCTAGCTCAGAGGTCACTAGAAACTTTCTCGAATAAACGAGGAGGAGTTTAACCTCCCTGGATAGACAAGAAGGGATTAGCTTCTGACAACCGTACAACATGACAACTTTGCTCTCCCTGAATAAGAGTATATCTCTAGAGTCGTGTGAAAATAAAAGACAGCTATTTCACTCAGTCAAATGTGCGTACTTAGTTTCACCAGAATGCAGAGAAATGAGAGACGGGCGTTTTCAATAAAAGGTGTTATTTATTGAGCAGTCTTCTTCCTCATACAAGAGAAATGAATTGCCATGATTGTAATGCTCATGGTAAAATAAAGTGCGTACAGTAAAAGGAGGATTATAAAATAATACTGTAAAAGCATTGATATGGTTTCTTAGCCATATGATACTTTAAAATAGATCAAATATATACATACATATATACATTGACTAATCGTACTCAACTGGAGCTTCTAAATACGCCTACCCCGGTGTACCTGACCTAAGCCTAATACGTGGGAAAGAGTAAGTGAGTAACAGTTTAAGTTAAGTTTGTTTTGCCAAGAATCTGACTCAAGAATTCTCTGTAAGGGTTTAGTCAGTTCCGTACCTGGGTAATAGAAAGCAGGAGGTCTGGTATCTCTCTCTCAGGACTCAATATCCCAGTAACCCGCAAGGGTAGGCTGGAAACGCTTGAGCTGGATTTCTCGGCAGGAGAAAAGACTGCGTCTTTCTCAGCGCATCAAAGAGGAGGGGCAGCGTCCGTGGGCTCTCGCATCAGCTGGGCTTTCGGAAGTAGATAGCTGCTCTGCTCCAGAATTACCACCGTGTGTTTGCTTAAGGCAACGTTGGTATATTTATACCTGAAAGGTGCCTGGGTTTGACGTAAGGTTAGACATAGGACGTCAATAAAGATGTCACTAAGAACTGGCCGTTCTTACAGTGCTTTACTGGAGTTCTAGGACAAAATCAAAACAATAGCAAGGGGGATTTCCCAGGTTGCTGGAGGCTTGGTTTTGTTTAGAGAACTCGGTGTGCTTACTAGGGGGCCGGAGAAGTAGCCCTGCTTAATGTGACAGCATGTGCTACGACTGAATTATGGATTTGGTTATTATGCCGTTGTATGGATATTATTGATTATAGCCGGACAAGGGCATAAAATAGGAATATCGATTCAGGTTTCCTAGATAACACACTACACCCACTCCACAAATTAATGTCCATCATTACTAAAACTTAAGCAATAGTAAACATAAAAGGTGCACGTGTATACCAACCCACCCCAAAATACATTTTTGCATTTGAAATGGTGTATGCGAAATACATGAAAATGATTATAGGTACTGTACGTTCTTCAAGCAGTGTAATCATTCATTGAAAAGGATGCATATATATATATCAGCATGAATGATTTGCGAAATGTACACATGAAATGGCTCTTAATACAGAAAAAAGGGTCGAGACCATTCCATCACATATAAATACAGTTGCTGTAAATGTGCTAGAGGCTGACGTGATATATTGTCTTTAGAGGTCCTAAAATAGAAGCTCTGTTCTCTAAGAATAGTTCTACTTCAAGCAGAGTACATGTGCCAAAAAAAAGGTAAATATTTTGGAATCGGGAAAAAAAAATAATTTCGCTTTCAGGGGAGAGGGAGAAAATATAGTTCCAAATATGTTCAGTAGCTTTTGTTTATCAAAGCCGAAGGCCGAATTCAGAGTTCAGGGAACGCTGTGTACTAGTTTGCTTAAAAGTTATTCTTTTTGTTCGGGGAAAACATCATTTCAGACAGACTTGCAAAAAAGTTGTCTACGGCTTCAGGTGAAAGTTCCACCAAGTTGGAAAATGCCGCAACTGTGCAGTCGTGAGCCTGATTGCTATCATCGATGACAGGATCAGCAGTGCTCACAGAAGGTCGTACCTGGGTGATGTTGCTCTCATCTCGTACTTCACTACCCTTTAATCGCAGTGGTGAAGTCTCAACGAATGCCGTCATCAGGATGGGTAACCGCTGGGGACAACACGATGCATGAGCGGTTACAGGACTTAGCAAAGTATCTGTATCCAATGGTACTTCTGATTGTAGTGTAAGACAGAAGTCCAACACGCATTCTTCTCCGCATAGCATACATCGAAGCACAGGTAAGATACAATTCTGCCAGATGGGTCTGAATGAAAGAAACCAGGTCATATTCAGATCTCTTAGCCGGGCTAATCCAAGGACTTTAGTTATGCGGTCCCGATAGCGTATAGCTAGGATCGTTTCTTCCATTGATGCTGCAGTCTTGTCTGCGTTTTGGCTTGCCATAACGAAGCAGGAGAATCAAAAATAAAATGCCTGCTACGAGTCCCAACAGGAGTGGTACGCCACCAAAGACAGAATGGACCAAATTAGGAAAAATGCCCAGAACTGTAGTGAAGGGTGTTAACAGTCCCGAAAAAATTGTCTTAAATACATGCGGGATACCTCCAGTATCGGACATATTTAGGATTTGGCTTAACATTTCTGCGAAATGTAGGGGGCAATTTGCTGATAATAGGCTATGTATCTCTGCCGTTGTCCTTGCGACTTGCAGATCATACGTTTCTTTTGATGACGTCAAGGGCACAGTTGTCTGCAAAAGGACAGACTTTATTCTGCTTAAAGTATCAATTCGAATAGAAGAGATATTCAAAAATGGCCAAATGTTTTCCTCCCTATCTGGAGTGCTGTTTGGAAACAATACTTGCATACAGCAAGTGACCATGGAACTAACGCTAACTAGATAAGCTTTTCCTGGCACCATGCCACAACATCTGTGGTCCACTATTAGAATATAGCTCCCGTTAGAAAGCCGTCTAAAGAATGGCTCTATTCGAGTTGCAGGTGTGCCATGCTGGTGACATGAAAGGTTATTTGAAGTCCCCTCACAGGCCCCATGCAGGTTAATACCTTGACACAGAAGAATACCACTTAGTGATCTTTTACAATTATTACCACTGAGAAATACATTTTGTTCCTTTTCACTATAACATGTGTGTGTGTAAGGTAATTTCCATGATGACTTAATGTACCCCTTACCTAACCTTTCATACTGGCCTGCTGGTATATATTCTTGACAGAATTTAAATTTGAAAGTTGTTATCGGAATAGTTATTATTCCGTGTATTATCCATTCAATGACAGGTCTTTCTGACATTGTCAATGGTAATCTCTCTAGTTTTTCAATGCTCAGAATTGTATATTCCGCTCCTTTCTGTGCTAAGCTGAGCTGTGTATCAGTAAGGTTAAAGATAGAGAATAATGACGTTGTGTTGATTAAACGCCAAGGCACGTAGCCTGAACGCAGATTGTGTAACGTCCAGCCAAGCTGTACAATAGAACGTAATTGGGACTGACCATGTTGTTACATTAGCAAGTCCTGCTCTATTATATCTATAGCAGATGATACAATACTGTCCAGTGAATATATTCTGGAAGACAGAGTCATTAACCCATTGTCCACAACAGAAAGTGATTTTTCCAAATTAATACGGTCAATTTCCCGTATTTTTTCTGTTGTTTCAATTTGCATTATTTTCCAAGCTTCGTTGTAAGCTGCATATATACCGGCCGCTATGAAACGTTTTTGACGCTGTTTGCGTGGTCCCATTATGAAATCACGCAAGTCAGCACCGTCTTTAAGTAAAGTCAAGTGTTGCTTAATTTCTGCCAGTGTGGATGTGTGTAGCCATTCGAGGCAGAGTTTTCCTACCCTGTATGTTGTTACTATCCCTGGATGTTGTCTCTGGGAGTATCTAGGGTCTGGCCTGGTCAATTTGAACCCCTGTATTTTGTTCAGGAATCTATCTTGACAGTTATTTGTGTCTGTGGGTAAGATCAACCATTTCTTCTAATCAGGATGTGTTCTGTTTTGGTTAAAAATATGGGATACGTCTATCTCAACATCTGTAGTGCTATTATTGTCAGGTCTTGGCTTTGGAATAGACGGTTTGTTCAAGTCTTTAATTTTGGCTAGGCCAAGACAGGTTGTCTGTTGAATGGTATCATTCAAGAATTTAATTTGTTCTGGGATTATGCAGGCTCTAAATAATGATTCTATACCTTGGACCTGCCAATCTTTGGTACCCCAGATGGTTTTTGTTTCAATATTGTTTTTCCAAAAATCAAAAACATTTTTTCATAAAATGCTTCTGAATAGATTAATTTAGTGTTTGTAAGCATTGTTTTCATTCCTGTCTTATTTAACATTTTGAAATAAAATACTTCTGCTTCACTTGTGTTAAACCCTGAGAAGTATGGGAATTTCTCATAAAATGTTTTTGAACTACATTTTGGTGGAGTTGCACAATGTTCCCATTGATTATAATTTAAAACATTTCTAGGTTGAGCAGATTTATGCAAATAGTGATGCGCAAAGTGGTTGTAGCAGTACAATTCGTCATAATTAGATGAACCCTGCAAGTAATCATGTTCTGTAAATTTTGCTGATATTACTAAATCTGACATCATATCATTAATACTTTCAAAGTCCCAATCATTAGAGAATGTGCTCGGTTTTACAAAGTAACTCAATGAAATCTTGAACTGGTGTGGATACTTCAAGAGCTCGACCGGGCCATAAATATCGTAATCTGTTTTGTCCCAAGCTACCCCACCGGGTATTGGATTGGCTGTGACATTCACAGATGATAGTTCTCTTTTCTCGATGTGAGATGACTTGTGTGGCCTTAGGACCAAGTTGATGTTCTGACTTTCTGTGTCATTGTACTATATTTTCCCTCAATGAATTTTCCCAAACAAAGAACCATGATGAGCCAAAGCAGGAGGAAAAGTACACCTAACACAATCCAAAATTCAATCCATGGAGAAATCAGATAGGTTTCTTTGAGTTGATGAAAGAGTTCTGTTACTTTGTCTTTAAAAGTTTTTGTTGTTGGCTGTTCTTCAGGCTCGCTTGGATCCTCAGAAAAGTCATCGAAATTGATGAAGTAGCCAGATGCAGTTCTGTCAATTGTTGGAATCGCTTCCGGATTTTTATTTGCTTTTGGAATTTTCTTTGTTTCATTAGCATAGTCTGTAGCTACATCGTTGTAGACAGGTGTTTCTTGATGAACTGTTTAAATTTGGGCTTCAAGAGGCACAAGTTCCATGGCATTATTGCATAGTCCCTTTTTAATCACTGCAGGTTTATCAAATGTGATTAGTCTCTCAGTTTGAACCTCTTGTATTGTAGCAAGATTTGGTCTTCTGCTATTTCTTGGGAGTCCACAGGGCCTACTACTTATTATCGGCCACATGATTGTGGTTTTACCAGGTCGATTGATACAACTCGGTTCTCCTTTTTACCAGCAAGGGGCGGTAGTACAACTAATCTTGTTCCGTTGACAGCTAAGACAGGTAATGCTTTTCTGTAAAAAGGCCCAAATTCCTTCTTTACCGCGATCTTCTCTCTGACTAGATCCCCAATCTTTGGAATCCAGACAGGCCTTGCTGGGACAGGTGGTTTCTCTTCAGTGGCTGTTGGCTGGTGTTTTAGCTTTACGTTGCTCAGGTCTTTTCTTGTTTCATTTAAGTCCTGTAAAATAGCCAAACGATCTTTGATATCAAAGCATTTTTCTTCTACCACTGAAGTCTGACTATCTAAGTCCTGAATATGCATTCTAGTACCGAACAATAGTTCATACGGACTGAAACCTTTTAGAGAATTTCTTGGCAGATTGTTAAGACTACGTTGGACACTTGTTAAATGTTGGACCCACCCAGTACCCGTACCTAATACCCTCGCCGTTATAGATTGCTTTATGTCTAGGTTTTTTCTTTCCACAATCCCGTTTCCCTCAGGATGGAAGGGACAAGAGTACCGCAATGCAATGCCCATGCTGATCATGGCCTCCCTATAAGCTCGAGAGCTAAAAGCAGGACCCTGGTCAGAATGTAGCATGCCAATTGCATATGTGCCGATATAGACTTGCAAATCTTTTATAACAGTTCTGGCATCAGCCGAGCGCTGGGGCCACATCCAAATGAATCTCGTGCAGGAATCCACTGCGACCATGATATATTTATAGTTGCCATCCCTTTGTAAGGGACCACAGTGGTCCAGGTAAACACATGCTAAGGGTTTATCTGAGATTAGAAGGGACGTCTGTTCTGGTCGTTTCACTGTTGATACTTTCATTCTTTGGCATATTTCACATTCTAGAACATACTTCCTAGTTTGTTTTCTCATGCGTGGCCACCAATATCTCTGTTTTAATAACGATACTGTGGCGGAAACACCAGCGTGTGCAAAAGCAATCCCTTCGTGTGTCGCTGTAATTAGTCCTAACCTGTGTTCCATGTTTGGAATTGCCCTATCCCCCACTCCAGGGATTCGAGCAAATGGAACATTATTTGCATCAGTTATGTATGAGTACTTTACTGGAAAGCCTTTCGGGAGTGATATTATATCATCTTTTACCGTAGCACTGACAGCTTGCAATATATCGCTGTCTATTTTCGTTTTTGACCGGGTGATAGCAGCTACGGAAGCCGTTTGCACAGCTGCCTTCACGGCTTCATCAGCCAATGAATTCCCCTCAACGTGAACGCCATCTCGTTGATGACTCAGTGTATGGATCACGTGAGTCTTTTGTAGTTCTTTCTGTAAAAGAACTACTTGTTCCCAAAGCGTTTTATGCTTGATTGTGCCACCTTTTGCGTCTTTGAAACCGTTTTGAACCCAGTTCTGCAAGTATTCATTATAAGACTGGACGCAGTAATATGAATCGCACACTATTAGTGTGGGGAATTCGCGATCGGTATTTTCAAGCGCCATCTTGAATGCTAGTAGTTCAGCTCGCTGAGCTGTACAATCTCCTAGAGATTGTGTTTTAGTGACAAGTGGTCTAAATTTTCCTTCGTGCCAACGACCTTTAACAATCGCGCACGCAACACTGTAAGCCTGCTTACCCTCAACTGCGATTTGTGCCGATCCGTCTGTATATATTATACAGCCGTAGTGTTCTAGAGGCAGGATTTCGGTCGGCAGAGGACATTCATATTCATATTGTAGAAATTCTTGTGTTTTCAAATTAGGATCAAATTCGTAAACTACGTCTGTTGCAACAAGAGAATTAACCCATTGGATCCATCTCGGATGTAGCGCTTTAGCATTCGGAATGCTTGCCTTTGTTACCGCTTCTAGGGCTGGTACTGGTGTAACGATTATTATTCGTTTACCTTGTGCTAGAGTTCTTTCTGTTGCTACAGCAGTCTGAACCGTTAGAATTTTTTCCGTTGAACTAAATTTCATTTCAGCTTTTGTCTACAAATGTGATTTGTATGCTATTGGTACCTTTTCTCCCACATTAGAGGTCAGGTACGTGAATCCGCATCTTCCTGGGATGACTCGGATTACAAGGTTGAGTGTATTGTCGCGAGTTTGCAATTTTGTTTTTGCTAACATGTCTGTTTGCAATGATCTCAAAATTTCTGTGTGTTTTTTAGTCCAATTGATTGGTTTAAAATCTGGTTGATTAATTTATAGAGAGGTTTAACCCTCTCTGCATAATTTAGAATGTAAGTTCTTCAGAAATTCAGGAATCCTAGTATTGATTGTAAGTTCCTCAGCGTTTTTGGTGCTTGGAGTACAGCACACTTTTCTAAGAAGTTGTCTGCTAGGCTTTTGCCCTCACTTGATAATTCATATCCTAAAAACAGGACAGTCAGATGGCCAATTCGTGACTTTTTAAAGTTGAATTTGTAACCCTCTGCTGTGAACCCAAGTATTATGGTGTTCACTCTTTTCAAGTGAGTATCCAAGTCATCATCTGTTAGATAGATGTCATCAACATAAGATAATGCCTCATCATCATACATTTGTAGTAACTCTGTTACTCTTGCTGAGAATAATCCTGGGCTATTCTTGAACCTCTGTGGGAGTCGACAGAAATTTTTCTGCGAGCCCATTATTGAGAAAGCGGTCAAATACCTGCTTTCAGGTGCAATGTTTTGACAAAAGAATCCATTAGAGATGTCTAATGTTGTTTTGTGTTTTTTGCACACGATGTTATTCATTAGTGTTGCACTGTGTGAGTTTTGTACTGCAAATGTCTTGCAACATGAATTAAGGTGTCTGTAGTCCAAAACTAGACGATATGAATCGTCTGGCTTGGAGACAGGAAACAAAGGATTGTTCATTTGTGGGGTGCATGTTTCAATCACCCCCTGGTATTCAAGTTGATCTAAGATCTCCCTGACCTGTTTTTTAGCTTCTTGCTTAGTTGGGTACTGCCTTTGTGCAGTTGGTTGACATTTAAATTGGATTTTGTGAGGAGGAGAGTCCTCGTCCCATCCTACATGATTTTTATATAATGCAGGAGCTTGGGCTACTGCCCACTTTCTTGCAAGTGTATATTTTTTGTGAATTGGAATTTGATTTGAGAAGGCAGGCATAATCATTTCTTCGCCACGAGGGCACTCCCTGACAATCTCTGGTGGCCAGTCCTTTTCAGCTAAAACGATGTCATAGCCTTTGGAAAGGTTATCCCAAAATAGACCCCTTACTTTCCTAGTCTTATCTCCCTCTATACGTAATGTTATCTCGTATATTTTATGAGGTTTGCTAACTCTGCTGTCTGCAGTTTCCACTTGAATGTATTCATTCGTGCCCACTGTCTCCAGATGATTCATCAGGATCTTGCGAGCTATGGTCACTTCTGCTGCGCTGTCTAGCACTGTCTGGGCCCACTCTCCATTTTCAGCTGTGTCCTCAGTATCCTCGGCATGTTTGATTATTTTATTTCTGGCTACCTTCTTTCTTGGAAATTGTAATTTTTTACTTTGATGAGCAGGTTCTTTGTCTTTGGATTTGACGAGCTCTTCCCTTTGTTCTGACCGTCCTCTTCTTTTCGATTTCTGCGAGGAAGTCTGAAAAGATCGAGAGGGACGTGTATCAATATCTTGATATCTATCAGGTTTCTTTAGATTATCCCTATTTCTAAGGTTGTATCTTTTCTCAGAGGGCTCCCTCTGGGGAGACTTGTGTCCTTGGTCCGGAGATCTTTCTCCCCGCCGAGGAGACTTTCCTCTGGACTGGAATCTTTTTTCTTTGGGAGTGGATTGTTTATTTCCATCCCAGCTCTTTTTTGGAGTGTTTAGATTATTTTTAATAAATATCTTTTCAGGATTTTCAGTTAGTTGGGGTTTTACGGGTTTCCCACCCAAACTATCTCATCCTAGTTCTTCATAGGATTTTTCTATGATTCTGGCAAGTTCAAATGGTTGTTCTGCTATATCTGTTTCTTTCAATTTCTGGCGGATCGCCACAGATGCTGCTTCCCCTTTTATGTTGGCTAATAATGTAGCCGAGACCTGCTTGAAGTCTTTCAGTAATTTCATACCCAGAGTTAAAGCAGGTTCTGGACCGTATTCATTTTGAATCTGTCTTAGCACATCGGGTATTACCGCCATGGACGGAACACCATGTGTTTTTGTGTAAATGGAAGCAAAGACTGTGCCCCAAGTGTCACAGTCCTCCACATGTGGTGCGATCCCCATAGGAAGACAGATAGTCAGAATTCTGTGTTTCTCAGTAGGGATAGTATTCGGAAATACTGCCTCTATTTGAGTGATTTTTTGTGCTAACCAGAATGGAATTTGTTCCCGTTTTGGGGGTACTTTACCCAGACATGATTGTATGTTCTGAGGTGTAATTTTGTTTGTGTTCCCCTGATGAGGGGTCAGCTGTGGAATGTTAATAGCTGGTTGGACTGTTGAAGTCCGCATTACATATTGGACTAATTGTCTATGAATTTTAATCAGTTGTTGTAGCTGTGCTAAAAGTTCTGGTATTGACATTTTATCAATGTCTGGATGTGGTGTGTAGCTGGCTAGAACCGGCCACGTTGCTCCTGGTCTACCTAGTGGACCGAGCCTGGTGATGTGATTATTATGTTTTAGGGAGCCTTTAAACCAGAGCAGGTGCTCTTGGTATTTTAATGGGATTTCCACCTCCTCGAAAGGAGTGTACTCATCCGGTGGTTCCTCTATTTTGTAATAGTGGAATTTGTGTGTGACAGCGTTTGCTGCTGGAAAGTTTATCCATGAATAGAATATCTCTGTCTGCCGATATTCATGTGCCTCAATTACGAATACGACTATACCACCTCTCGATGTTAGTCCATTCTCTATAAGTTTAAGAGTTATAGTTTTTCTTATGTTGACCGGAATGAGTATAGCATTCGGGACGGTCTGCAGGAGACTAGTGTCATCCTCTAGGAGTCGAGCTGCTATTCTAGCTGTCTCCCTTTCTTCTTCACTTTCTGCCATTTTACTGATAGAAAGGTTTTGTTGCAGATCAGGATTCAAGGAAACAAAGATTAGGTGCACAATATTTTTGGAACACTGTATCCTTCAACGTTGACTAAATCAAAAACTATACATAGAAATCTCTTCCTACTAAGTTCTGGCGGATTTGAACCTTTTACCCACTCCAGACGTCTTTTGGAGTATTTATGGGAAAAAGGGTCTGTGTGAAAAAGCACGACTGAGTTACTCTAACGTCTTGAGTTAGATTTATCGCCTTACCAAACGTTGGGCGCCATGTAGTGTAGTCCCTATATTCCCAATAGGCTCTGCGCATTGGAATAACATATTCAGCAGTGTAGACGTAGGACTGAGGTTATCTAGGTCTCTACTGACTATATTAGACTTAAGGTTTGCCAGCTAGCTCAGAGGTCACTAGAAACTTTCTCGAATAAACGAGGAGGAGTTTAACCTCCCTGGATAGACAAGAAGGGATTGGCTTCTGACAACCGTACAACATGACAACTTTGCTCTCCCTGAATAAGAGTATATCTCTAGAGTCGTGTGAAAACAAAAGACAGCTATTTCACTCAGTCAAATGTGCGTACTTAGTTTCACCAGAATGCAGAGAAAAGAGAGACGGGCGTTTTCAATAAAAGGTGTTATTTATTGATCAGTCTTCTTCCTCATACAAGAGAAATGAATTGCCATGATTGTAATGCTCATGGTAAAATAAAGTGCGTACAGTAAAAGGAGGATTATAAAATAATACTGTAAAAGCATTGATATGGTTTCTTAGCCATATGATACTTTAAAATAGATAAAATATATACATACATATATACATTGACTAATCGTACTCAATTGGTGCTTCTAAATACGCCTACCCCGGTGTACCTGACCTAAGCCTAATACGTGGGAAGGAGTAAGTAAGTAGCAGTTTAAGTTAAGTTTGTTTTGCCAAGAATCTGACTCAAGAATTCTCTTTAAGGGTTTAGTCAGTTCCGTACCTGGGTAATAGAAAGCAGGAGGTCTGGTATCTCTCTCTCAGGACTCGATATCCCAGTAACCCGCAAGGGTAGGCTGGAAACGCCGGAGCTGGATTTCTCGGCAGGAGAAAAGACATCGTCTTTCTCAGCGCGTCAAAGAGGAGGGGCAGCGTCCGTGGGCTCTCGCATCAGCTGGGCTTTCGGAAGTAGATAGCTGCTCTGCTCCAGAATTACCACCGTGTGTTTGCTTAAGGCAACGTTGGTATATTTATACCTGAAAGGTGCCTGGGTTTGACGTAAGGTTGGACATAAGACGTCAATAAAGATGTCACTAAGAACTGGCCATTCTTACAGTGCTTTACTGGAGTTCTAGAACGAAATCAAAACAATAGCAAGGGGGATTTCCCAGGTTGCTGGAGGCTTGGTTCTGTTTAGAGAACTCAGTGTGCTTACTAGGGGGCCGGAGAAGTAGCCCTTCTTAATGTGACAGCATGTGCTACGAGTGAATTATGGATATGGTTATTATGCCGTTGTATGGATATTATTGATTATAGCCGGACAAGGGCATAAAATAGGAATATCGATTCAGGTTTCCTAGATAACACACTACAGAATGAATGGGAGACACCGAATCGGAGAATACCTAATCGGAATTTACCGAATCGGTATTTACCGAAACGGTAAAATCCGATCTCGAAAATTCTAATAGATGACATGTTAGCCAGTGAACCAATCAGGGTCACCCACCACACCCCACAACAAAGCAACTGAGAAATCAACCAATCAGATGCAAGTACCACATCCCAGTACCTGGAGGTGGCCACACCTATGCAGGTGCAGAGCATCAGAACTGTAGAGGGAGCTGGAGGGGAGAGAGAGGAACAGGCTGCACTGAGCCCAGCAGAGCATCACCATGGAGTCCCAGGAAGGCCAGAAAGAGGAAGCTGAAATTAAGCACAACTGAGCTCCAGGTGCTTGTGGAGGAGATAGTGCAGTATTACATCCAGCTTTCTGGGAGACAGTCCCTGCAAGTAGCAGAGTCTGTCAAGAGAAACACCTGGCTGGCGATCCATAGCAAAGTTAATGCCCAAGGGGTCACACATCGGCAAATAGAAGACATCAAGAAAAGTTGGTATGATCTGAGGATCATCACCAAAAAGAAGATTGCTGCGCAGAGGAAAGAATCCTCACTCACAGGTGGAGGGAAGAACCGTGCACCAAGCCTCACAGAACTTGAGCAGCTGGTGGAATCCACCATGGAGCCGGAATGTGTACACGGGATTGCATGGACACGAATCCCCACCCATTCCATGGCCCCGTCCCCAATGTGGGTGACTGAATCACAATCCAGTACACATGTCAGTACTCACCTGCAATGCATCATGGTAGCCGTAGTCATAGGAACTTACATCAAAGCAGCCAACACAGAATCCTGCATGCCATGCCACACTCCCCATACACAAGCATTTTAGGCATAGCAAATAGTGTGATAGGAATGATAGTAATGACGACACACAGGTGACCATTGTCCATGTCTGCCCACAGGAGAGTCATCGCGTGGTGCAGGGAGGGGAGGCGAGTGCACCAGCAACGCCTGCGAGGGAGAAGCCTACTGACATCCCACTATGCCCACCTGCAGAAACCGGAAGTCTACGCATTCAATCAATGTGCAGGTGATCTGCAACGCTGCCAACATCATTACGGACTGGCACCAGCACTGTCCCTGAGGACACTTCCACAGCGCAGGCACCCACAGCATTGGAGGAAGACACCACAGCACAGCCAATGTCACCCCTGCTGTTTGGGACACAGCCTCCGGACACACCAACCTCAGAGTCCCCTGTGCATGCAAGGCCAAGGAGGCAGGACGTTCCACCACTCAGAATCCTTGCAAGTTCTGATGAAGAAGAGGTGGAGGTAGACACACCTAGCACTCCACCACTGGCTGGCAACGCAGGGCAACAGGGGTCATCAGGATCTGTGCGTGCCAGTGTCCGTGATGGTAGGGCACGTGAGCGCGACGAGGGGCAGAACATGCAGGGGGTCTTTGCCGGTTTAGAATCCACCATGGTGAGGATTCAGCGCATGCAGGCCAAAGGGATCATGGCTGTGCACAGACAGGTGCACATCCTGAACAGCAGGATGTCAAATATTGATCGGGGGATATGCTCTATGTCCCTAGGAATGAAGTCCATGGGAAAGGGAATGGAGTCCATGGCAGAGGGGGTGAGGCAAATGGGTGTGCGCATGGGTTCCCTATGTGACATGCTGGGGCGTGACCAGGCCGAAAGGCGCAGGAATAGGCACGAACTCAAGCAGCTGAATAAGTCCATCAATCGTCTGGCAACTGCTACCACCCTGCTATGCCGCAGGTCAGTGATCATGCAAACTGAAATTGTGCACTGCTGCAGTGACTTGTCCAGGGGCATGGGGAGAGTGACCTCTGCTATGGAGGTACTGCTGACACAGCAGACAGCCACTGCTGGTAACACGTGTGCCGGGGACACAGAAGAGTCCACAAGCAGGAGTGGATCCAGCACGCCTGTACAGGATGTTCGTCGGAGCACCAGACTCCATGCAGATGACCCTGGCACCACTGCGCAAGTTGACCCCCTGCCCCGTAGCTCCCAAAACATTATGCGTAAGCGCAAGCATTAACTAAGATTCCAGAACACAGGATAGGTCACAGTGATGTCAACTCTGGCCACCCAGTGTGATAAGTGGATTTTATTTAGTTAATGTGTACTGGTTTATGTGAAGTCCATTAGTGCAAATTAAACTGAGTGCTTCGCGTACAAAGATGCCTGTGTCTCCTCTCTCTATTAGAAATATCTGGTGGTGATTTCTGTGCGTCTCAGTCTCCCATCTGTTGCTGGCGCGGCACCTGCTGCATTGAGATTGGCTTGTTCTGTGCCATCACCTATGTCCTCATGATATGTAATTTCTACCTCTGTTCCCTCCTTGGTGGCAATATTGTGCAGCATGGCGCAGGTCGCTATTATCTTGCAACATGTACTGCCATGCACCTCCACTCTTATGGAGGCACCTAAATCTGCTTTTCAGCAGTCCAAAAGTGCGTTCAACCACGCAACGTGTTCTTCTGTGTGCCACGTTGTACCACCTTTCACTCCTGGTGGATGGATTCAGGTAGGGGGTGAGTACAAATGAACGCAGGGCATATGCACTGTCACCTGGGTGTGGAAAATGAAATGATGATTAGTCACATACTCATGATTGCTCCTTCTGCATTGACTATCAGGGTGTCTCATGATTAGTTACCTAGCAGGTATCCATCCCCAAAATCACCAGCAACAAGGCGTCTGTATATCCCACTATTCTGGAAGATGTAGGAGTTGTGGGTGCTCCCTGGGAATTTGGCAACAATGTCCGTAATGATGTTGGCAGCGTTGCAGATCACCTGCACATTGATTGAATGCGTAGACTTCCGGTTTCTATATGTGTTCTGTTGCTGCAGGTGGGCATAATGGGATGTGCGTACCATCAATACAACTTATGAAGTGCAGGAAGTGTGCGAGTTGGTAGAACTCGGTTTTGGTCTTAGCTAGTTCTGCAGGTGTGTCTGGGAACTCAATGTAGTGTCCCATCCTCTGCATCACGACGTCCAGGAATTTTTGGAAAAAACGTGAAAGGTAGCTCTGGGACACCCCACCTACCACAGCTATCACATTCTGGTAGCTCCCAGAAGCAAGAAGGTGTAGGCAGCACAGCACCTGCATGTGGGGGGGGGGGGGTGGCGTGTCCTCTTGGGGTTGGGTGTTCCAGATATGGGTGGAGGTCCTTCATCAAGTCCAGGATGGTTCTGGGGCGTATTCTGTATCTTTGCAGGATCTCAGCTTCAGTCATTTGGAAGAGGGTGATGTTCTGCCTGTACACCTGCTCCTCCCTTTGCCAGACCCTCACTCCTGCTACCTGTATCCGTAGCCGCCTTGTCATTACGTAGAAAGCCGCCATTGTGGTTACACTGTTGCATTTTGGGGCCTTCTTTTATATCCTGCATCTGGTTTCCACCTGCTTTCAATCCATGGTAAATACCGACTCTTAAATACCGATTTTCATGGAATTCGGTATTTTTTGTGTTTCCTACATCTCGATATGCCATTTTTACCATTTCTTATTTACCGAATCGGTAAATAAGAAATCGGTATTTTCCGATTCGGTAAATAGCCATTTCTTAATTTCCGACTCGGTAGATTGGGATTCGATATATTCCGATTCGGTAAATACCGATTCGGTATTGTACCGACAGGTTTTTACCGATTCAGAATATTTTTGGACACATACATCTCGAAACTCAGATTCCGGTCGGTAAGGGCCGAAAATACCGATTTTTGTCCGTTACCGACCGGTAATTGGCGACCTAAATCGGGCCCCTGATCCTGATTGTGCGGTGCTTTGAGGCTGGGCAGGTGCAACAGTGTCTGCAACTAAATTGATGGAGAAGATATAAATTTCACTGGACACAACAGCAGAGATTTTACAGGCACAAAGTATGTGGGCTTTGCAGTGTGGGCAAGTTCATATGCATATCACAGTATCTGACCTGCATAGGATGGGAGAGAGATGTCCCACTTTTTATGTAAGCCTCAACTAATCACCCACTGTGCGTACCAGTATAACTTACAAAAGCAATTAACTTTCTGTTTTGTGTTATTGTATATCTGTGCTGCACTTAAAATGTGCTTGTACTGGCAAATATGGAGTAATTGAACTTCTTTGAAATGGTACTGAGGCAGAGGTATTCCGCTGCAACTGGAACTCTGCAGGATTTCATGTCGTTTTTAGATAACCGCGCACTTAGGTAGAGTAATACTGTGAGAATTCCACCCAGCCCTACTACTTAGCATAGTGGCTGGGTAAATAATGACGCTTTTCTACCAAATTTATGGCCACCAACCAACCAGAGCAGAATTTCTACAATTTTGCAGCTGGGTAAAAAATGAAGTTGTTCTGTGATTTACCCGTCGGGTGGCTAAAAAGTGCAGAATTTATATTATTTAGCCAGCAGCCAAGTAAATAGCAGAGAAAATTCACTATTTGCCAGATGCCCGGATAAGTAGCTGATACAATAACAAATATTGCCCTATCCTGCTCAAACATCATTTCACTATTTGTCTACTTCTGAGCTAGGTCAGAAAAGACCAAAATCGGAGCTGCTCTTTTTTTTCTGGCTACCGAGTATGCAATTCTCTTTCATCTTCATTGTGTCTTTTTACCAACCATATTGCTTTGTGGAAGAAACTGGAAATCTGTACATTACCCAACTACTAACCTCTCTTTCTTACTAGTTACTTTCCCAGTGATAGGGCACCTTAGTAGGGTAGCTATGCACTTCATTTACTTCACTCTTTCATTCATTCAATTGCTTTGACTAATTTAGTGGTCTCAGACCCAAACCCATAAAATATCAGATCACTCTATTTTCATGAACTCTCAACATTGGCCTAAAAGTCCATGGTTTCTCACGCCAGTAAATGTGCAGTGAATGGTCAGAAATAGCTACATATCTCATTCTCAACGGAACAAACATGGATAGCATTGGGAAGCAATATCAGTGTTTATTATGAACATTGGTGGTTTTGAGACATAAATTAGAATTAAAACTAATTGTGTTAAAAAGCAGACAGAACTGCTGGTCCTGCAACATTTATTAAAGTTGCTGCACTGTGTCGCACAAGGGGAGAGGGCAGTGCAGAATCATATACACTAAGGCCCAGATTTACTAAGGGCTTGCATTGCCATTGCGTCACACAAGGCGGTGCAATACTAAGACATATAAAGCCACCTTGGGTGGCTCTGCGTCGGTTAGTAAAATCTAGAGTAACACAAGGCAGTGCCAGTCACTGCCTTACTTCACTCTGTGTTGGAAAATTGTTACATGGGTGGAGTGTGGGTTTTCCTGCTCACACACCCATGGATTTTGGTGCATTCCCAGATTTATTAGGAACAGTGAGCCTGGGAATGCGACAAAATAGTACACCATCCTAATAGAGCCTTAATGAGGGAAATACGTTTATTTCTCCTAGTAATTTCCTCTTTATCTGGAAAATGCCTCTGAGGATTGCTTTTGTGTGGGAATGTGTCCATTCTTGCACAAAAACAATCCTGCCTGTAATCTAGGCACCCTTGCACATTTGCGCTAGGGTGTACGCATTGGCACTAGGCAGCACTCACTGCACTAGTGCGGAAAGAATGCAGGAATGCACCATAAATTAGTAAATATTGTGCATTTCTTCTCTCTCAATTTGGTGTAGAGCAGCAAAGCAAGTTGTCATGCTGCATTGTGTTGCACCAAATCTTTGTAAAGCTGGGCCTAAATACAGCCTTCTGCTGCTCTCTCCCTTCTGCTGGCAAACAAACAAATGATCTAGCACCATGCACACACCTATGCACCGTTGTGCACATAATGTCTAGCATAAGTTGTGTATGAGGAGTATACATTTCGAATAAAAATCCTATTCCTAGACAATTTGAGATTTCACGCATTGGATGTGTGCTGTACAGTGAAGCACACATGCAATGTGTGAACTGTTTAGGGATAATTACTTATCTTTATCTGTTAGATTATTGTTAGGGAGAGTTGGCATTAAACTGTCCACACTAAGCAAAAGATGTTTCTCATAGACCGGAGAACAGTACTCTTGTAATGTGAACAAAGACTATGGGGTCTATTAGTATGGCGGGCGGATTGCCACGTCCCAAACGAAGGTGGCGATCTGCCCACCATAAAACACCACCCCATGCCATTTACCCCTGCCATATTCTGATGGCTGGGATACCGCGGCGGGGATACTGTGGCAGACGGTAAGACCGTCTTCCAGTTTTCCGCCTATGAAAAGGGGTATAATATGGTGGCGGAGTCTGCAAGACACCGCCATCCATATTATAATGCAGGCGGGGATGCGTTTCCAGAGCGGTGTTGCCGCCATGGAAAGGCATGCTGTGTCTACATGTGGAGGTCCATTGCGGGCTCCCAGGGTGTTAGGGGGGTGGGGGTTGCATATGGGGGGTACCTATGGTACCCCCCTGAAGTTGCATGCACAACATGGCAGGCACTGCACAGTGCCTGTCAAGTTATGCATGCAAATGCACAACATGCCTGTTTAACATTGTGGCAGGTGCTGAATACAGCACCACCAGCCACAATGTTGAATATACAGGATGCGACCGCCATGGTGGTGTTGCATTCTAATAGGTACAGTGGTACAGCCGCACCTCTTGCGGTCGGTCCCGTCGACCGTTACGGTGGCAGGCGGACATTGTCCACCCGCAATCGTAATAAACCCCTAAGTGTTTGATTTAGTGTCCTGTCCTCTCCATTAGTGTTTAATCCTTGTATACTCTATACTTAGTCAGGACAAGAAGTTTCCCACTTTTGGGCAAATGTCTTTCATCAACCAGACCTTAAATCTTCAGGCAGATCAGAATCATGTCATTGGCATACACTGTTAATGAGCATGGTCACTGGATTCACTCTCAAAATTATATTGCCATGGATTCACCTTTTAATAACTTTTCAACTCAGTTTCATCTTCTTCTGAGACTGCGGCTAGATATACAGTTACAGATGATGCATATTTTCGATTTGCAACTCTTCCTGTTGATATTTTGCACACAGGAGATTCCCAGCCACTAGTTTCATATTTTTTTGGTCTCTCAAACATTTCTGGTTCACATTGCTTTCTTCTCAAATTGACCTTTCTTGGGATGTCTTCTCCAATTATATCTTAATTATCGACAGTCTTTGTCAGAGTCTCTTTATTCTCAATGAAGCAGAATCTTGAACTTGACCTTAAATTTGCACTTAAACTCAAACTTTGACCGAAACCTTGATCGTTCTTTTCAAGTCGATCAACTGAAAACCTTTCTTCCTTTTGGAGTTAGAGTCACTTTGATCTTCAACTGCAGTTTATCATGTTTTGGATGAGGGACTACTTCTTGTTGCCACTCATGCATTTGACTTTTTGATGGTAAAGACCCTTCACTTTGATCCCTGCTTGTAAACTGGGCTTTAGAAGTTTCAGGTTCTTCTTCTTCAGAGCGTTCACTGATGCCATATTTTACAATTTCTTGACTCTCTTTATGTGTTTCTTTACCAGTTCAAAACATTTCACCCCCCTCTGGATCCCCATTGGTACTTTGAACTAGAGTCTGGACACCATCTGCTAGTGCTAGGTCCTGTGATGTTACAGTTGATTCATCAACAGGCGTTTTTTCTCAATTCTTGCACTTGCATCCTATTCTTGTGTTAAGGGTGGATCCATTGCGGCACTACAGTGCATTTCACCACAGTGTTGGTTGTTGGAATCACCTGGAAGAACAACGCTGCCATTCATCCAGGTAGTTCTCCCTGACGTGTTTCTGAACCACTATCAAATCTCCAGGATTCAAGTTGTGACAAGCAATGTCTTTTGTCTCTTCCTTTGCCACATTCAGCTGATAAGAGATATATTTAACCACATTACCACACCTTTGCAGAAATCCAGTACAATATTATCAGTTATTGAAAATAGTGCAGCTGATGGAGTTTATGTAGGTCTCATTGCCCTTCCCAGGATCACCACATTGGGCGATAAACCAGTGTTTTTATCAGGAGTGCTTCACATGCTCACCAGGACAAGAGGAAGTCCATCAGGCCATTTGAAACGAGTTGAAGCACACACCTTTGCCAGCTTATTCTTGCCAGTGCCCTTTCAGCCACTGCTGAAGATTGAGGTCTCTAATGACAATGAAACTTCCGCTTCATCTGAAACGCTGTACAAATGATCTTCAATATTTTGTTCTCAAAATGGATAGCCACTGTGAAGGCTTCCAGTGATTTTGAGAATAAACAGACAATAACTAAGATGTACTTCAAACAGAATACTTTTGCAGCACAATAAATTCTGCTTGAATGGGTCTTCTGATTTGCTAATGTGATTTATCGCAGTTAATGTTTTTTCAACACTGATTATTTCTTTGCCATACCATGCACCGTGAACATATATGTTCAACCAGACCTCTAAATTTAGAATGTTCCCAATATTGTTTAAAGGTGTGCAACGTGCTGTCTCTGCTAGCATGGCTCTGCTGGTGCAAATATTTTCCTATTGAGTACAACATTTCATCAGTGACTATCAGCCTGATTCATGTAGCCAATAGCGCTCGCAAAAGGGCCAGATTCTGAGAATCTGGCCCTTTGCGAGTGCGATTTTTGCATTTGGTATTCATGATCCCAAATGCAAAAATCGCTATTTAAGAATTAGCAAATATGCGAGGAATAGCATTTAAGGAATCTCTATTAGAGATTCCTCAAATGCTATTCATGACACATCAAGAAATTGCGATTTAGCACTTTTGGGGCCGCTATTTACCGAGAGGTCACACCTCTCGGTAAATAGCAAAAACTCAGAGAAATGCTTTTAAAAGCATTTTTCTAAGTTGCATGTTGCACACACACATGTCCTTTGGACATGTGTGTGTGCAACACCTGTTCAAATGTGCTTTTTAGGGGTGCTACAGGGTGTCCTTTGGACACCCCTGGCACCCTTAAAATCGCTATCTAATTTGCGAGTATGGGGAGTTTTTGCGAATAGCAAATTGCTACTCGCAAATAAAGAACATGTAGGAATCGCTATTTAATTAGCAATTCCTACATGAATGCCGTTTTGCGTGTCCTCAATAGCGAGTCGCTATGATTCGCTATTAGGGCCACGCAAAACGGCCTGTACATGAATCAGGCTGTATGTGCTTATTATCAGTATTATCTGTATTAACATACAAATCTCGATAATTGTTCTTGTAGCACATATATTCCTATCTTTTTTTCTCTTATCCTGACACATCGTCCTACAACTCTTTTTTTTATTTCTTTTTTTTTAACATTCATCGACATAGAATATGCAGTACAGAGGAAAAAAATTATATTTATAGTATATGTATAGTAGCAGATACATTGTCAGACAATAGTACATTACAGTACACTGTAAGGACATTTTATGGGGTAGGGGGCTCGTCCAAATCAATACTATGTGGCGGGTTGCAAATATTCCCTCGGTATACGTTCCAGGGGCTCCATATCTGTGACCACTTTCTAGGGCAGCCTAGTGCTACATATACTGTCTCTATACATACACCAATCTAGGTCTGCTTTCCATGCCTCTACTTTAGGTGGTTGCGGGGCTCCCCACATTTGCACAATTTGTCTTTTTGCTGACATTAAACCCAGTTTGCCTCATTGTTTGGCATAGTTATTGAGGTCTGTAGGTTCCCACACATTCAGGCGGCATCTCTGTGCTTCTGGACAGAGGACAAATGTGAGTACTTCACTGAGAATGTTGTGTATTTTACGCCAGTATGTTTGTATGTGATCTCATTCCCATATTATGTGCATGAATGTGCCCTCTTGACCGCATTGTCGTCTACAGTCTCCTCCCTCAGCTCTACCCATGCATACCAAACAGGGCCCTATAACATACACTCTGTGGAGAATTTTGAGTTGCACTAATCGGCCAAGATTGCCACTACCCTTGGGGAGGACACCGCTTCTTGCCACTCCTCATCATCAAGCTCAATGCCACCCCCCACCCATTTTTCTCGGAGTGGCTGGAGAGGGTCAGCCATACTATTGATTAATTTCTTGTATGTTAGAGATACGGCTTTTTTGGGCAGGTGACTGTCCAACAGCCGATCCTCAAGTGGAGGGGATTCCGGGAGGGAGGAACCTGTCTGGATATGTGATCGTAAGGCGTGGGAAATCTGTGCGTATCTGAAGAGGTCCAAGTCCGCTAGGTCATGCTGTTGCTGCAACATCACCTTTTACCCAGACATCCTTGATCTGTGAGATCCCAATGAGTTCCCATCTATCGAACCCTTTTGTGCTCCACAAATTACCCAACTTCTCTGAGTCCTATAAAGGGGTTGCCAGCATGAGCATTTGGTCCCATCCCAACGTTTTGTTTGCAGTGTGCCACTCTTGGACCGAGTGTTTGGTCGGCCCGGTTAGGGAGTAGCATTTGGGTTTCGAATAAAGCGCCCTAATGTAATTCCCTCCCGGTAGGAGCCACCTATCCCAGACATTTCCCGGATCATCTGGGCAGCCGCAACTGCCATGGGTAAAAGCTGCAAGGTGAGCTACCCAGTAGACTGATTCCCCCGTCATACCAGTTCAGTGTGAGTTTGGCCAAAGCTATCTGAGGTTTCCCGTCCCACAATGAGTCCCACTGCAGGCCCTCAATTTCTTTAAAGTGCGATGCTAGAACGGGGTCCAAGGAGTTCTGTAATGCATACAGAAAGTGGGGCAGGGATATCATTTTAAAGAGGGCTGCTTTACCCAGAAGTGAGAGTGAAAGTGTTTCCTGCTGGCAATGTCGTGTTTCAACCTTTGCAGTGGGGGTAGAAGGTTGAGATTAAAACAGAGTGTCTGATCCAGGGAGACAAAGATACACATGTAAGTAAAGCCCACTGTGTTGAGTTTGATTGGGCAGCCCTGTGGTGGGATGGGTGGGTCCCCTTTAAGGATGTATAGGAGGGTCTTATTCCAATTAATGGAGAAACCAGAGTATCTCCTCCCAAATATCGCCAATATGTCTAGAACTACGACGAGTGATGCTTTCGGGGTAGCTAAGTACAGCAGGATATCGTCTGCGTACAGGGAGATACGGTCCTCCCTCTCGGAGGAATAACGCAGACCTCGTATCACTGGCTCTTTGCAAATCCACGCTGCAAGCGGTTCCAATGCAAGGGCGAAGAGGAGAGGAGAGGAGAGATAGGGCATCTGTGATGGATCCCCCAATTCTGGCCGAATATATCTGATTTCTTATTTTTAGCAACAACATGTGCCAGGGCTCCGAATATAGGACCCACACCCACTGAGTGAAGCCCGGGCCAAACCCCAGTTTTTCAAGGACTGCAAATAGATATGGCCATTCAATGGTATTGAATGCCATGATCGCATCTAACGACATGATTATTGCTGCTTCCTGAATCGTGGCTATTCTCCCCAACACCCCATGTACCCTGCTCAAGTTCAGGGTAGTGTGTTGGTGCGGCATGAAGCCTGACTCATCGGGATGGACCAAGCCGATGATCACCTTAATGAGGCGATTTGCGTGGAGCTTGGTGAGGACTTTGGGTTCCGCATTGAGTAGGGAAATCAGCCTATAAGAGGTACGGTCAGTCTTCATTTTACCTTCCTTATGAATAGTGACCAGTATAGGCACCCTCTTGTCCATTGGTAGGATTACCAGGTCTTTGCTATCTTCGAACATGGCCCGCAGATATGGGGCTAATTTGTCAGGTTTAAGTTTATTCAACTCAATGGGGATGCCATTGGGGCCAAGGGCTTTTCCTGAGTATAGTGTCCTGATGGCTTGCCCTATTTCATAATTCGTCAACTCTCCCTCTAGGAAGTGTCGGTCTTCTTCCAACAGGGTGGGGAGTGCTATATCTTGTATTAGAGACTGGGAGTCCTCCTCGAGGAATGGCGCAGTGGTGCGGTATACAGCGCTGTAGTGAGTGGCGAATTGGCTTATAATGTCTTGTGGGTCAGTCAGGGATCTGCAGTCAGCATCTATGAGTTATGGCACCAGTCTACTAGCCCATTCCTTCTTGTCGAGCCACGCGATTAGTTTCCCTGCTTTGTCCCCCAGGTTGTATATTCTACCCAGCTTTTCCCTCCCCAGACTTTTAGCCCTGTCTGTGGCTAGTGCTTTGTAATCGTATTATTTGAGTTCCAGTACATGGAGTTTCTCGTCGGTCATCTCAACTTCTAACTCTTCCTCCAGTCGGAGGATATAATTCTCAGCCTCTACATTTCTTTTTGTCTTTCTTTTTTCATCCCAGCGATTAGTGATAGTGCTTGACCATGGACGACTGATTTAAATGCCTCCCACAGGATCTGGGGGAGTCCACTGACCCCTAGATGTCCCAGAAATAGTTATCTATGGATTCAAGTAATGCCTTACGGACCCCATGGTCTCGGAGTTACCATGGATTAATAGGAGCAACTTTATCCACCCTTACCTGGCTGAGGACTATCTGCGCCCACACTGGGGAATGATCGGAGATTCCTCTTGCTAAATGTTGGATTTCCTGTATATTAGCCATCTGGGAGGCAGAGACTAGGATATAGTCTATGTGGGAGAGACTATGGTGGGCCACGGAATGAAAGGTATGCTGGATTCTGTCTGGGTTGTATGTTCTCCACCCATCCACCAGCCCCAGTACCTCCATGAAGTCAGACAACCATCTATAAGAAGGCCCAATCTCACAAGGAGGGTGGCGGTCTAGGGTGCCCGATGCTACTGTGTTGAAGTCGCCCTCAATCACCAGGAGATCTTCTGGGATTGAGAGGAGATGAGAGTCCAGGTCTTTAAATGTTTCGCTCTGAAGGCCAGGTGGCACATACACCGACATGAGCCGCAGTGTGCTCCTCTCCCAGAAACCCATGACCCCTATATATCTACCCTAGTCATCTGTCCATGTGGACTTTACAGAAAATGGAAAGGAGTTTCTCGCCATGATGCCAATCCCTCTTGAGCTGGTTGTGAAGCCAGCATGCACCATCAGTTTGTAGCCCTACCTATTTAGCGCCCTACAGGAGTTATCCATCAAGTGTGTCTCCTTTAGTAGGATGATGTCAGGGGCTTGCCGTTTAGCATACTGTAGGATTACGCTGTGCTTGACCTTATCACTGAGCCCGTTGACATTCCAACTCAGTATTTGAATACTTTTGTCCCACTGTGTACCTATTGGACCCTGTGTAGCTTTTGGTTTCCTCTGCATATATGTCAGTTTGTCTTGTCGATTCAACAACTAAAACAGTCAAAAACTGTGAACCCCAAACCCCACAACCCACCTCCCTGCTTCCCTGCACACTAGGTGCAAAATCTGCCCCAACATCACCCCTTCTTGTCCCCCTGCCAGTAGATTTACAACTACCCACTTCCCAACAAGGCAGAGTGCTTGTCGTCCTACCCTTCATGGAAGAGAAAACATGGATGCATCTTTACCCTTCCGCCCTACATAGGAATGGAATCATATCACAAACATTGACAGGGAATAGCTTCAGCTAGCCCCGGCTACAGCTGCCATATGAAGCTGCTAATTAGAGATAGTTCAACACCTTACTGTAGTAGTGGCGAATGACACACCTGGTGGAGTCCATTGGAGATGATCTAATAATTTTGTGCAGACCCTAACCCCTGCCCAGTAAACACATTTTGTAAAGACCAAGTGTGTTCCAGTCCCACAGAGGTCTTTTATTCAGTCACTTGTTGTAGGGTCCAGTTCTTTGCGATCTGAGCAGCAGCGCTGCATCATGTTGCTGTCCGTTCTAGAAGAGCGAGGACCTCCATTGCCATCCCTTTGTGGCTTCTCCACTCGGCGCAAACCCTCCAGCCAGTCCCATGCCTCTTCAGGGGATGAGAAGAACCACACCTTGCCCTCTGACTCAATACAGAGTTTTGCTGGGAAGAGCATAGCATATTTTAGGGAGAAACGAGCGCCGGCTGCTGTTTTGTATAAGAAATAAAAGATCGGATTTGGGTTAACTCTGCAGCTAGCATCATTAATTTCGAACTTTTTTTGTGGTGACATCATTCTCAGAATCTCTAATAGAAAATGCTTTATATATATATGGGAATAGTGCTGAATGCACGTAGGATGTAACTACTATGTGGTGTGCTGTGGTGTTTTTGGCTTAAAATACATACATTGTTTCTATGGGCCCTACCTTCATAATCGTTGAGTAGCACCTCCATCTTGCTCTGTTGGTCCTGCAGTTGGCCACTTGCATCTGAAGCAGGGCAGTATCTTGACCCAGTCCAGTCGTGGCCTCCTCCAACTCTTTCACCCTGAAATCCATTTTCCTGAGGTCAGCCCTGATGAGGGATACTTCAATGTTCACCATGTCTATGCGAGTTTCCAGGGAGGTCCGAGCTTCTGCAATGGCAGACATGATTTCCTGAAGCGTTGGTTCCTGTTGCTGAGGTGGGCATTGGTGGCCGTCTGCACCCTCCTGAGAAGCAGCATGTTAAAAAGACGACATAACGCAGGAAAAGATGACTGACACAGGAACTCTGGCAATCACTTTATTGACCATCCACTCTCCAACTTGCCAGCCTCAAAGAACATCGCCAACATTCCAAGGTAAGCTTCAGTGAGTTATTTCAACAGTCTATGCAGAGTAGGGGTGGGTGGAATGTTCCTACATGTAGATAGATACAACACACCTCCCTTCCTACACAACTTACAGAACGAAAAAAATCGAAACCAGGAAAACTGCAGGGAAAGGGTAGGTGGGGAAAAAGGAGAGAGAACATGATAATCACAGTTCAGCAATGTCACCTGAAGGGGAAGAAAACACAATGCTGTTACATTTCAGATCTTACAATTTTATCACAACTCCACCATTGTCCATTGTCAAGTTTAACAACATTTCTTAGGACCGTAGTAATGCGGCACGGGGGTAGAACTTACTTTGAGTGCTCCAATCTTTAGTGTCCCTCCTAACTTGCACTGCATCCCCAATTTCCCAACTAGGAGTTTTCACATCTTGCTTCTGGTCGTAGCACTCCTTGTACCTGGCTTGATGCGAGACCACCTTCCTTGCCCCTTCCTCCTGATCGGGGTTCACTTCCTTGCCTCCCACTAACCAGCTTGGGTTAAACTTAGTGCAGGGCTCTCTTCTGCGAAGCGAGATGAAAGGGGAGATGCCCGTGACCAGATTGGGGGAGGTATGATATGCCCACAAACAGTTTCTTAGATGTGTTCTATGTTACGACCATTGGTCAAAGCTAATTGAATGTGTTCTTTGATCATCCTAATGGCACGCTCGACCAGGCCATTGGCTTTTGGGTAATATAAAGCTGTTAGTTCATGCTTTATATCTATGTTGGTTAGGAAATATTTTATGGCTTGTGACATGAATTGGACCCCATTGTCTGTCACCAGGGTAACAGGTATGCCCTCTCTAGAAAAGAGTTCTCTGAGAAACTCCAACACCGAGTCGGTGTTAACTCGATGCATACATTTCTGAAAGATCCAATGTGACGTGTAATCGACAACACGAGCATTAACCGCCTCTGAACGCCCAGGTGGTCCATAGGCCCGATGATGTTCATGGCTAACTTAGTCCATGGTTTAGTGGGTACCTGGACTGGGGAAAGAGGTGCCTTGTGAACTGTTTTTGATTTGTCGCTTCTTGCACAGCTCACGCAGTCCTCGACTTGTAGTTCCGTCATGAAGTCCATCATTGGGAACCAGTACGTCGCTCTGATTCTCTGTTTTGTGATGCTACGCCTCAGGTGTCCTTCGTGGGCCAGATCAACAATTCTTTTCCTGAGACCCTTAGGTGGTATCACTCTGGATTGGCAGTAGACCTTCCTTCCAATGATACTCAGCTCATTCCTAACGTCCCAAAATTCCTTCAGATCCTCATCCAGTGCACTCTTTTTGTCAGGCCATCCTTTCACTGTAATCTCTTTGAGTTTGAAGTACGTTGCGTCTTCCTCCGTGGACTTATTCCATTCTTCTTCTGTGATGGCCGGGTTGTCTACTGACATGATAGGATTGTCCAGGGGTTCTTCTTGGACCACATCCCGAAGAGGCGATCTGGACAAGTAATCAGCAATAATATTTTTCGCTCCGGGTACGTACTCTACTTTAAAGTTGTAATTCCCGGGGGCGTGGCCAAGATGGCGGCTTGAAAGGACGCGAATTGCGAGGCTCCCCGGCCCGGTGTCCCTCACGCACGATATCCTGGCTGCCACCCCCTTGTGCCCCTGCCCAAATTCGGCTCACGCCGACCTCACCCCCCTGTGGGACCACTGGCCGAGTTTCATGAGCCGGCGACCGCTGAAACCCCGCTTTTCCCGTTGCTGTCCAACCCGGTGCGCCGGCGACGAAGGTTAGAGCCCTTCCGCCGCACACCCACGCATCGGCGGCTGCGGTCGCTGACCGAAGCTCCACATCCGCGGACGGCGGAGCACAGAGAGGCGACCTGAGCGACCTACGGCGGAGAGCCCGATCAACTGGTAATCCCGGCCACCCCCGGACGGCCTGTGCCCAGCCGCCAGCCAGCCGCCGACTCCAGGCCCCGGCGCGGGCCTGCAGGTGACCACCCGCGCCTTTTCTTGTAGGGCCTGTGGGGACTTGCCCTGCACGGAAGACGGGCTGCCGGCCCAGCGCGCCTTCACCAGCCCCCCCCCACCTCATCGGCTGCCTCCGGAGGGGCCGCTCCAGCTCCGGCGGCTGCACCCTCTCGGGGCCTTGAACGGCCCTCTGCAAATTTAGGCCCCGGCGTGGGCCTACAGGGCGGCGACGCAGGCTCAACCCCGCCGCCCCCCAGAGCTACAAACCGGGCGGAACTTTGGCCGCTTGCCCTCCAAGGATCTCCGGACCCCCCTCGCACCTCTGACCTCCGGCGGGGGGGACCCACCCGCGCTGCGGCCTACCCCTCCCTCCTGGCCTCTCCGAAACCCACGAGGAATCTGACCTCCCTCGCCCCGGTGTGGGCCTGCTGGGCGTCCGGAAGAGTCGCAGTCCATTGCGCCGGCGGCTGCACCCTCTCGGGGCCTTGAACGGCCCTCTACAAATTTAGGCCCCGGCGTGGGCCTACAGGGCGGTGACACAGGCTCAACCCCGCCGCCCCCCAGAGCTACAAACCGGGCGGAACTTTGGTCGCTTGCCCTCCACGGACCTCCGGACCCCCCTCGCACCTCTGACCTCCGGCGGGGGGGACCCACCTGTGCCGCGGCCTACCCCTCCCCCCTGGCCTCTCCGAAACCTACGAGGAATCTGGCCTCCCTCGCCCCGGTGTGGGCCTGCTGGGCGACCGGAAGTGTCGCAGTCCATTGTGCCACGCACGGCGGTCACTCAACGAGGCAGCACCAGCCTTCAGAACACTTTAGGTCCCGGCGTGGGCCTACCGGGCGGTGACGCAGGGCCCTTCCACTAGCTGCCAGGCGTGGGCCTGCTGGACGGCCAGAGGGCCCACCATCCACCGCGCCATCTGCTGCGGTCATCACACGAGGAGACATCGGCCCGCCGCCTGCGCCCTGCAGCCTCCCCGCCCCCTGGCCTGCCGGTGGAGGAGCACTCCGACGGCGTGAGACACCACCCAGCTGCAGTGACCCTCTGGATGGGAGATATACGGTGAGCTGCGCACTGCGACCTGAACTACCAGCCTTCCCCTCCCCCGGACCCTGCGTTCCTGTGTAGTGGCCCTCGGCTGCTGTGGTCGACATCGCGGACTTGTTGGGAGGGGCCGTTGGCTCCAGCTGCTTACCGGCTGCCTGCTGCCCACCATCCACCGGGACCCCCGCGCAGTCCGTGGATCCCTCTGCGACATCCAATTCACGAGCCTCACGAGACTCTCTTCTTGCTAATGCCGGGGCTCAGTTCTCCTGCCTGATGCCCAGACGCTCCTCCTGGGCCCGCACTGCTCCTCCACCGGCCACATATAACCCCGCTTGGTGCATTGCCCTGACCCGGACACTCTAGTTACCCCTACCATCAATCTCTTTCTGGCTACTACGCACTCTGAGCGCCGCCCCTGCGACTCCCTCGCGACGGACAGCGGTCCCCGGACCAGCCCGCGGACCCCCCTGCTGAATCTCTGCGCTTGACCTCTCGCATAACCTAGGGCCGGCTTCGCATCACCTGCTGACCCTCACGGTTGGCCTCGCCTCGGTGGCTGGGCGATCACTCGGCGGCTCCGACGAAGCCCGCTGGCCGAGCCCCTCACCCCGCTTGGGACATCATGACACAATCTACTCGCAAAGGTGGCCGGAATGTTGTGGACCTCATGCATAAGGCAGCGGCGAAGGGAGATAAGACCCAGCCACAGTCGTCCCCGAAGCCCCCTACGAGCCCTCAGACACCGGACGAGGACTCCGCTCCCATCACGAAGGCATTCCTGGCCTCCCTTTTCAACACATTGCGAGAGGACTTCCAGACTTTGAAACAGGACATTGCCGGGGAACAGCGCGAACTCCGTCGTGACATTGATGGTCTGGGTGAGCGGGTTGCCTCTCTGGAGGACGCTGATCGGTCCCGCAGCGGGGAGGTGGAGAGACTCCAGCAGGAAATCCTGCGACTTCAGGAACAGCAGGTGGATTTGCAGTCGCACTCTGAAGATTTGGAGAACCGCTCCAGGCGGAATAACATACGGGTCAGGGGTGTTCCGTTGAAGGCTGAAAAAGACAATGTGACCAGCTATCTCCAAGACCTATTCAGGGACATCCTGGGTGAGCCGAGCGACTTTGAAATCCGAATCGACCGGGCTCACAGGGTAGGCATGGCACGCAGAGCACCTGCACCACCTCCGGACATCCTGGCGTTCCTCCCGGACTTTCCTCTGAAGGAACGCATCCTTAGAGAAGCCAGGAAAGCACAGCCCATTAGATTTCGAGACGACCCTGTAGCCCTCTTTCAGGACCTTTCCAACATCACCTTACAAAAGCGTAAGTCCTTCCGGCCCGTGACGACCTTCCTGCGAGATGCCGAGATACCCTACTCCTGGGGTCACCCGTTCCGCCTGATCTTCAAATGGGACGGCTCCCTTCATCAACTCAGATCACTGCGTGACGCCTGCTCCCTCCTAGGGATAGACATGCCGGAAGGTTCCAACTCCAGAGACGCCTCTCCGTCCCGGTCACAGGAGGACCCATCTCGCCCTGCGAGAGACGGCTGGCAGACAGTCCGCAGGAGGAGGATGCCGAGACCCATCCCAAAGCCGGACCCAATCACGGTCGCCCTAGAACGTGAAGCTGCAGTACAGGAGGTGGCGGATAACACAGCACCCGATCAGTAGAACTTTGACCTTGTCGGGGGTGCGCTTTCACTCGCACGTAACTTAACTGGGGGTTGGGCCGGGGAGCCGCCAATTGGGCTGCAGCCATGGTACCCCTTTCTTTGACTTTCTGCGGACCTGTGCCCTGCACGACTAGGCCCGAGACTTCTACCAGTTGTTGTTGGGGGGGTTGTTCTGGGAGGGGGAGGGGGGTTTGGGGGACAAGGGTTCCATACTTGGAGGGGGTTGGGAGGGTCCACTCTGTTGGGGTTAGGGTGGCTGAGGGAGGGAGGCAGTTATGGGAGGGATCCAGTACGCCATGGGGCCTTTACACACACCACGGGCTCCCTTTTTTTTTTCGTCGCTGCGCAGCGCCTTGCACTCATAATCCAGCTTGTTCCCTTATGCCCTGGTGATGCCTGATACGATTAAAATCCTATCTCTTAACGTCAAGGGCCTTAACAATCCGATAAAGCGTAGAGCTATCATCTCTTACTTGGAGAACTCTGAAGCCGACATCTGCTTACTACAGGAAACCCACCTCTTAGCTAAAGATTGGCATCGGTTGCGCTCCCGCGCCTTCCCGCAACAATTTTTCTCCTCTCTCCCATCTAAGAAAGCCGGGGTGGCTGTCCTCATATCTCGGCGCTTCAAGGGCAAGGTGGGGGCCAAGGTAGGGGAAATCAAAGGACGCCTCCTAGCCCACACTTTCCTAATAGGCGACGCTGCATACACAATAGGATCCATCTACTCCCCCAACACAGGTCAAGAGCCCTTCTTAATCTCCGCGATCTCTGAAGCGCTTCAAGCTCCTCACACCCATATGCTGCTCGGGGGGGACATCAACCTCGTCATGGATACTGACAGAGATAGATCGGGGCGCCGATACGGGGACACCGGGGCACTTTCGCAAAAAGGCGTCACCTGGCTGCATGATAGAGACATCTCAGACCTTTGGAGGCATACGCACCCCCTCACAACGCAGTACACATTTTATTCACACGTACACCACACCTACGCGCGCATAGACCACTTCCTAGGATCATCAGGCCTCATTCCTCACATCGCCGCAGCGTCAATTGTCCCGGCAGCCCTCTCCGACCATGCAGCATTGGAATTGTCACTCGACGTGCCCAGGTCGCCACGCACCCCGGGGTCGTGGAGGCTTAATGAAACCCTCCTGCAGAAGCCGGCGGTAGCCCACCAGCTTCATAAATGCATATCAGATTACTTAGCCACCAACGACACCCCTGATGTATCGGTGTCGTCTTTGTGGGGGGCCTTGAAAGCTGGCGTCCGAGGGGAGTTGATAGCCATATCGGCCGCGGACGCTAAACTTCGCAGAGAGAAGAGAGGTGACCTCTCCGATAAGGTCGCGGAGCTGGAGAGAGCGCACAGCCGCACAGGCGCCCCACGAATCTGGCGCCAGCTTAATGCCGCCCGGGCTCAACTAGCCAGCCTCGACACCGACCGAGCGGAATTTGCCGCTCTCCGCCTTCGCCACACATATTATGTGGGGGGCAACCGTACCGGCCGGCTTCTGGCCAGCGCCTTGAAAGCCAAGCTTCAACGCTCCAAAATCACGACACTACTGGACGACGCCGGCGACGCCGTTACGGAGGACGTACAGATTGCTTCAACCTTTCGGTCCTTCTACGCCTCTCTGTACAGCGCGGACAGGACATCACCGGCAGAAATAGATACATATCTGCAATCTGCTGATATCACGCCGCTATGCCCGGCAAGCACGGAAGCCCTAGATGCCCCTATCCGTGCCGACGAGATCCTCGCTGCTATTGCGCGCCTGCGCCCGCTTAAATCCCCGGGCCCCGACGGCTTCTCGGCAGGCTTTTATAAGTCCTTCGGCCAGGTCCTGGCGCCTGTCCTCGCCAGGCTGTTTAACTCCTTTGAAGGCCCGAGTTCCATCCCACCCAATATGCTGGCAGCCGATATCGTGGTCCTGCCTAAGCCGGGTAAACCCCCGACGCATTGCTCCGCGTTCCGCCCCATCTCCCTGCTCAATCTGGATCTGAAGCTGTTTACAGGGGTGCTCGCGGCTCGTTTAGGTCCATGCCTCCCGGGCATCCTCGAACCGGACCAATCGGGCTTTGTCCCGAATCGCCAGTGCAGCGACAACACAAAAAGGTTCCTGCATCTCGTGGACAAGGCTCACTTTCAGGTATCGGATTCTGCCCTACTAGCAATCGATGCAGAGAAGGCCTTCGACCGCGTCGACTGGACCTACCTGCGGGCTGTGCTGCGACGCTACCGCCTGGGCGACCGGTTTCAGGCCTGGATCGCGAGCTGCTATCACCGTCCCTTGGCCCGTATCCGGTTGGGTGGCCTCAAATCAGAACCCTTCGAGATACAGAGGGGTACCCGCCAAGGATGCCCTCTCTCGCCCCTACTATTCGCCCTGTACGCGGAACCCTTGGCGCAAAAAATTCGGGACAACCCTCACATTGCAGGGATGTCTTTCGGCAACGAACCCCACGTGGTGGGACTGTACGCGGACGACATAATCGCCGCATTGGACCGTCCGTCCAGCTCCATACCGGCGTTCCTGGCGGAGCTGAAGCAATTCGGCGCGGTGTCCGGTTTCAAAGTTAACCAGGGGAAATCCTTGATCCTACCCCTGGGACGCCATGCCCTTCCCAACAGCCCGCCACCTACCTTCGGCTGCAAATTACGGTCCACTGCTCGGCTTCCGTACCTGGGGATCACCCTGACCTCTTCCACGACCTCGACGGTCAATCATAACTATTCTTCTTTAACATCCCAGATCCGGGCCGACTTCGCGCGCTGGTCGAAGCAACCCCTCTCCCTGCTTGGCAGGATCGCGGCAGTGAAGATGTCGGTCCTGCCCAAGATATTGTACATCTTTCAGACCCTCCCAATATCCCCGCCTCCGGGAATGCTAGCTGACCTCCAGCACGACATTCACCAGTTTGTGTGGGAGAAGAAACGCGCCAGACTACATAGACGAGTTGCGCACAGGACCGTGGACGAGGGTGGCCTTGGGATCCCGAATCTCTTGCAATATTTCCAGGCCTCGCAAATTCGATACCTGGTAGAATGGTATCGACCCGAGTCAGAGAAGAGATGGCTTTTTCAGGATAGGGCAATGGCTCAGACCTCTTTGTGGAAGGTACCATTTCTTGCTCGCCAGCACAGACCGCGCCATCTCCTCCGCTCCCCTATTACTCGGACCACTATGGCAACCTGGGACATGGTGGCGGTCAAACGGGGCCTCACGACCTTCCCGTCTCCACTTACCCCTCTCTTTGATAATCCCGCATTCCCACCTGGCACGGACGCTCGAGCTTTCCTGCAATGGCGCGATACGCCTTGCCGATCGGCCGGCCACCTCTTTGATCTGGAGGGGTTTCTCTCTCTCGCTGACGTTTCGCAAGCCTATGGGGTGGATAAGCCACGCATGTTCCAATATTTCCAAATTCGCCACTGGCTCTTGCACCCAGAAGTTGCCCCCTTGGTCGGCCGGCAAATGACACCGTTCGAACGATGGCTTGTGTCCAAAGACTCAGATAAACATCTTATCTCAGACCTTTATCGGATGCTCACCCCTGCTGCCGACCCTGCTAAAACTGCTGGCCAGCGACGATGGGAAACCGAACTCGGGAGAACTCTTTCCTCATTAGAATGGAACCACATACACTACAGAGCCGCCCACACCACCCGCAATACCAAAGCTAGGGAATCGGCGATAAAACTGGCGATCTATTGGCACTTAACCCCAGCGAGACTCAACCAGGGTAACCCTACCCGAAGCGCGCTGTGTTGGAGGGGCTGTGGCGGCCGGGGCACGCTGACTCACCTCCTGTGGGAATGTCCCGCCCTGCAGGAATATTGGAAGGTCGTCCTGGACGACATTGATTCCACATTCGACACTGAAATCCCACGCTTCCCTGCTTACACAATCCTAGGGCTCCCCAATGCGCTTATGTTCCCCTTGAGATCAGCCCGCGGCAGACAAATGGGCATCGCTATGCAGGCGGCGTCCCAACACATCCTGTCGCTCTGGGGTTCCACCACCTCTCCCACCCACACAGGCTGGCTGCATAAGTTGTGGTTCACGTTAGGCATGGAACGGATTCAGGCCACGCTCACACACACGCCTGACTCATTCCGAACCACTTGGCAACCGCTCCTGGCGTTACTCTCCAGGGAATTCCATGAAATCACTTGCCCAAAGTACCTTCGCATTCTACGCCTCACGGAGTGCATGGTGGACCGCGAGCGACCGCAGGCACCCTGATACACTTGGACTGATTATCACGCATATGATCACTACGGAAGACTGGCGTACTGGTAGGGGCGGGGGGAGGGTGTTTGAGTTGGATGTTGGGGGGGGGGGCGGGGTTTTTGTGTTTTTTAAGGCTGGCCTTTTTGATTACTGCTCCACTTAGGGGCTCTTCTCGATCCCCGGGCAGCGCCTCGCCATCTGGGCATGTTCACCCTGCTTACTTAATGCTTCTAAGAGAAGACGTGTTTGTCTGTCTCGCTTGCCTTCCTTGCCTGCTGATTGTCTATTGCCATGCCATGCCTGTTTCTTCTGTTACAAAACTCAATAAACATACTTTGACACTAAAGTTGTAATTCCCCAACCCCAGTATCCATTTGCTTATACGTGGGGTGCTGTTTTCCATGCCCTTTACTGTAAAGATGGAGGTTAACGGCTTGTGATCTGATCTGATGGTAAAAGGCGGACCCCAAAGGAAAAACTTAAAATGTGTCACTGCCCAGAAACATGCTTGGGCCTCCTTCTCGATTACCGAGTAGTTTCGTTCTGCATCGGTGAGGCATCTGGAAGCGAATGCTATGATCCTCTCTTCCTTTCCTTCCTTTTGCATGAGAGTGGCTCCCAATCCTTTATTCGAGGCATCAGTGGTGAGGATGGTTTTTTTTTTGCTGTCAAAAACTCCTAAAGCTTGGGAATTTAAGTCTTCTTCTCTCAATTCCTCCATGGCGGCTTTATGTTCTATTTTCCATACATATTTCGTATTTATTTTAAGAGACTGCGCATCACATCACACTTCGCAGCAAAGTTCTTAATGAATTTGGACAAATACTCCATGAGTTCCAGCAAGGACTTAAGTTCTTCCTTGTTCCTCAGGTACGGGGCATCTTTCACTGCTCTTAACAGACTGTCTTTGGGTCTAAAACCCTCCTCCGAAATGGAATGGCCCAGATAGTCCACAGACGTTACTCCTATTTTGCATTTGCTCCGCTGAACCGTTAACCTTGAATCAGATAGTCTCTTGGAATACTGTTCTGAAAGTTCCTGTTATGTTCTTCCACACTGCTACCACATACCAAGATGTCATCTTGAAAGCACCTCGCACGGTCTATTCCTCATAGGGTTTGTTGCATTATCTTCTGGAAAACCGCCGCGGCCGACGCCAGGCCAAAAGGCATCCTCTTGAACATGAATGCCCCTTGGGGAGTTATAAAGGCGGTGAGTGGTCTGGAACTTGGGTGCAGGTCCACCTGGTGATAGGCCATGGACAAATCAATCACACTGAAATATTTAGCTCGTCCCATGGAACTGAGCATTTCGTTGATGTTTGGCAGAGGGTGTCTCTCCACCCATATGTTCTCGTTGAGACTGCGAAGATCCACACATAGCCTGATACCCTCACCATTGGTTGCCTTGACCACTGGAGCCAACCACTGTGAGCAATCCACTGGTTGTATTACCCCCAACTCACACAACTTGTTCAGCTCCCTCATAAGCTGGGGTACAGGGCCTAACTTATGCACCATCGGTTTGGCATTAGTTTTGAGTTTAATTTTATGCTGGAAATCATGCAAGCAGCCCAATCTCTCTTGGAACAAGTTAGGAAATTCTTTGCAAATCTCGTCTCTCCCATGTACTTTTCCAGTGAGAAGGACTTGTTCTTCGCTGTTGGAGTCCAGGATAATTCCCAGATCTTTCTGTTGCTTCCACCCTAACAAGTTAGATCCCGATTCGACTATGTATATCTTGCCATATGTCTCTCTGTCCTTGAATTGGATGTTCATTTCTTTCATCCCCATGAGTGGTATGGGTTCCTTGCTATAACCAGTGGGAGAAATGTCAGGTTTTTGTAATAAGGCCTCCTCCTGTCCCCCCATATTCTCATAGTCTAGCTTGTTTAGCAGTGTGAAAGGCGAGCACAAATCAGCATACATGGTCACACTTTTGTTGTTCAACAGAACTTCACATTTGGGATAAATAGCATTGATAGAGCTAGTGTCATTCTTAATTTGCAAAATAATTTTTTTTTCACTATCTATTACACATTTGACTTCTCTGTTGTATACTTTTACGCGTTCTTTGTCTCCAAATTTAGTGTGAGGCTCCCCTTCTCTGCATACCCTGACAAAATGCCCCCTTTTGTTGCATTTTTTACAAGTCACATTCCTGGCTGGACATTGAGGAAAATTTGCAAAATGGTTACTACTACCGCATCTATAACACTTAAATTGAAAATCCTTGCCATTAACCTTTTTATTTGCATTTTCTTTACCTACAACTTTGTACACTTCTGACTCTTCATCATTGGTGTTGACAGTGGCTACCACATCACCCCCAGCCTTCATTTCTTTTATGCACTTGGCAATGTGTTCAATAGATTTTGCGATCTCCAGCACTTCTCTCAAACCCGGGTTCCTAGCTAAAAGTTTCTCTTGGACGCGAGGATTGTTAGTGCAACGCGCTAGTTGATCCCTTATGAGAGAATCCGTGAGGTTACCAAACTCACACAACTGTGTCAAACCCCATAAGGCCGCAACATAGTTTTGGACAGACGCTTGCTTCCCTTGAGCTCTGTTAAAAAACTTATGGCGCTCTAAAACAACATTGATCTTATCACCAAAATGTGTTTCTAATTTCTCAACAGTGCATATAAACACATCAATGTCCTCCCCTCCTCCTCCCTCCCTGCAGGTTCAGGTAAGGTCTCGTATATCTTCCTTCCATGGATTCCTAAATTGTGAAGGAGAATATGTTGTTTGTGCATACCAGTAAATCTCTCACCCCCAATGGCAATGATATATGACTAAAAAATCTTGAACCGTTCATTCCAACATATCTCAGGTTCTTCTATCTCCTTTAGGAAAGGTGGCGGTTGACTCGTGCTGGCTGCAGCAATCATGGATACACAGGGGAGAGACAGAGTATGCACAACAGAAAATAGAACAGGAGACCGGAATAGGCACAATACAAAAGGGTGAAGGACAACAAAACACAGGTAGAGGAGAAAAAGAGGGAGACCATAGAGGTACAGAGCAAGAGCAAGACAAGGGAAGGACAACACAATGGAACCGGAAAAGCAAAGCACAGGATAACACCACAAAAGAGCAGGATGAAAAAGGGAAAGCAGGCAAGGAAGGTGGAGCACCAGAAAATAACAGAGATAGACACCAAACACACACGAGCAAAAAAAGGACGCAGCTGATGTCCTAGAGGGAGCTCTTTATACAGTGCTAGAATGCAAAGTTAAAAGCAATACGTATAACGTGCTATGGCCGAAATATGGTGGAAAAATCATTACACTTTTTATCTTCCTCCCTCTTCTCGTGAGGTAACTTACGCACTTGCAATGAGGTATACTGATGTATTCTAGTAGCACAGTCAATATACTGACGATCAATAGTAATGCTGACAGGAGGTCCGTAGTAAAGAAAAGAAAAAGAAAGTACCTATTACATTGACTGTTACATTCAAGTGATTTCCAAGGAAATCCACATGGTGGTGCTGTTGCGTGTGTCGAACACTCTCAAAGGAACTGCCACCGCTGACAGGAACGTGAATGAAAGGAAGTTCCGTCACGGAGAATGTAAACAAGGGAAGGATTTCATCACAGCGTACCTCAGGAGCAGCTACCACAACGAAAAACGAAATGCCCACAGGATCCACAGGGAATGCAGTCCTCACTTGAAAATGCTGCCGTCGTCGTCGCCAGTGTTAAAAAGACGAGATAACGCAGGAAAATATGACTGACACAGGAACCCTGGCAATTACTTTATTGACCATCCACTCTCCAACTTGCCAGCCTCAAAGAACATCGCCAACATTCCAAGGTAAGCTTCAGTGGGCTATACCAACATTCTATGCAGAGTAGGGGTGGGCGGAATGTTCCAACATGTAGATAGATACAACACATCATCCTTGTTGTCTTTTGCGTTGGACCAAGCAAATTGGCGAGTTTATTCTGTGCCGGCGTTTTGGATCCCTTCTCACTTGTCATTGTGACAATGGAGAGCCATGAATGTGGTCAATAGATCCACAGGTGGCCCCAGTACTTGCCGCCACCTGCTCTGGGAGGAAGGGTTCCCTGATGGCCTGTCAGGCTTTCTAGGTCTCCAACCTTGGGGCGCCAGAGAGGCAGGCGGCGGAAGGGATAGAGGAGCAGAGTCAAACAGGTAGAGCCTCTGTAGTCGTATGGGGGGCCGCTTTCGCCCTGTCTACCGCCCTGTTCTCGCACCTCCAATATCCAAAGGGGGCTAATTTGCCCTATCGCTGTTAGCCAAGACTAGGTCTGTTCAACCACCCCGGAGTGCAGGGGCTGGGTCCCCCAGGGGCTAAGACGTGCGGTCTCACTCTCCTCCGGGGCCAGTGCTCGGCTCTCCTACCTTCTCGTTATGGGCTCTGAGGATGCCACTTCAAGGGTGTCTGCCCGCCTCACATATGACCAAGTTTGCCACACCTGTGGGCGATCTTCTGCCCAATACAGTCTTGGCTCCACAGGAACCACCAGGAAATGCGGGCTAATATGTGGATGCCCCCATTGAGTTACTGTAGGCTGGGCCATCCAAATGCCACCCACGGGGAGACAGCAAAGGTTCCGGGCCCTCTAGGCCTGAGCAGGGGCCTCGAACCCGAGTGCAGCTGTCCTGGTGAATGCCGCTTAGCGGCACTGGCAGACGAGCAAGCAAGCGAGAGCGCAGCGGCATGGGCCCCCTCAGCAATACCCTGAAGTCTGCTTTGCTGGTCTCTGCTTGTCAAACGCTGCAATCCCCTGAGCCCACAAGACCGGGGTCTCGATTTCTGCTGTGACCGGCCACCCGTCAGTTAGGGTGGCAACCGGGACCCAGCAAGCAATGGCATGGAGCGGTGTCCGCAGGAAAATCGGCTGCGCTGTTCCCCAGCAGGTCCCTCCCCGAGGTCTATTCCTGTCATCAGCTGGCCCTGACCCAGGCTCTCCGGCGCTGTGGTCTCGTTGCTGCGATCATCGTGCCAGACAAGGGCGGACCGCCATCTTGCTGCCCGAGTGCACGATTACGCACCGAGACCCTCGCCAATTCTCTACTCCACCAGGCAGCAAAGCATCCTACGTAGGTGTTGAACTATTGTGGGATCGGAATCCCACCTTGCAGGGGGGATTTATTCGGTTTCCAGCAGGATAAATGACAGGATTGGCGGTAAGGGCTTTGGAGCCACGTTAGCTAGCGGTCACTTCCTTCGGCTGCTCGTCCACTCCCCAGGCTTCCTGCAACTCTCTTAAATAATTTAAGGAAGTCTGAATTGAATCCATAAAGAAACAATTTACCTTTTCTGCAAATCAGCATACATGGTCACACTTTTGTTGTTCAACAGAACTTCACATTTGGGATAAATAGCATTGATAGAGCTAGTGTCATTCTTAATTTGCAAAATAATTTTTTTTTCACTATCTATTACACATTTGACTTCTCTGTTGTAAACTTTTACGCGTTCTTTGTCTCCAAATTTAGTGTGAGGCTCCCCTTCTCTGCATACCCTGACAAAATGCCCCCTTTTGTTGCATTTTTTACAAGTCACATTCCTGGCTGGACATTGAGGAAAATTTGCAAAATGGTTACTACTACCGCATCTATAACACTTAAATTGAAAATCCGTGCCATTAACCTTTTTATTTGCATTTTCTTTACCTACAACTTTGTACACTTCTGACTCTTCATCATTGGTGTTGACAGTGGCTACCACATCACCCCCAGCCTTCCTTTCTTTTATGCACTTGGCAATGTGTTCAATAGATTTTGCGATCTCCAGCACTTCTCTCAAACCCGGGTTCCTAGCTAAAAGTTTCTCTTTGACGCGAGGATTGTTAGTGCAACGCGCTAGTTGATCCCTTATGAGAGAATCCGTGAGGTTACCAAACTCACACAACTGTGTCAAACCCCATAAGGCCGCAACATAGTTTTGGACAGACGCTTGCTTCCCTTGAGCTCTGTTAAAAAACTTATGGCGCTCTAAAACAACATTGATCTTATCACCAAAATGTGTTTCTAATTTCTCAACAGTG
Organism: Lissotriton helveticus; assembly: GCF_964261635.1. Lineage (NCBI taxonomy): Eukaryota > Metazoa > Chordata > Amphibia > Caudata > Salamandridae > Lissotriton > Lissotriton helveticus. Next base: position 2,034,576,248 of record NC_136059.1, on the reverse strand, counting down.
CATATAAACACATCAATGTCCTCCCCTCCTCCTCCCTCCCTGCAGGTTCAGGTAAGGTCTCGTATATCTTCCTTCCATGGATTCCTAAATTGTGAAGGAGAATATGTTGTTTGTGCATACCAGTAAATCTCTCACCCCCAATGGCAATGATATATGACTAAAAAATCTTGAACCGTTCATTCCAACATATCTCAGGTTCTTCTATCTCCTTTAGGAAAGGTGGCGGTTGACTCGTGCTGGCTGCAGCAATCATGGATACACAGGGGAGAGACAGAGTATGCACAACAGAAAATAGAACAGGAGACCGGAATAGGCACAATACAATAGGGTGAAGGACAACAAAACACAGGTAGAGGAGAAAAAGAGGGAGACCATAGAGGTACAGAGCAAGAGCAAGATAAGGGAAGGACAACACAATGGAACCGGAAAAGCAAAGCACAGGATAACACCACAAAAGAGCAGGATGAAAAAGGGAAAGCAGGCAAGGAAGGTGGAGCACCAGAAAATAACAGAGATAGACACCAAACACACACGAGCAAAAAAAGGACGCAGCTGATGTCCTAGAGGGAGCTCTTTATACAGTGCTAGAATGCAAAGTTAAAAGCAATACGTATAACGTGCTATGGCCGAAATATGGTGGAAAAATCATTACACTTTTTATCTTCCTCCCTCTTCTCGTGAGGTAACTTACGCACTTGCAATGAGGTATACTGATGTATTCTAGTAGCACAGTCAATATACTGACGATCAATAGCAATGCTGACAGGAGGTCCGTAGTAAAGAAAAGAAAAAGAAAGTACCTATTACATTGACTGTTACATTCAAGTGATTTCCAAGGAAATCCACATGGTGGTGCTGTTGCGTGTGTCGAACACTCTCAAAGGAACTGCCACCGCTGACAGGAACGTGAATGAAAGGAAGTTCCGTCACGGAGAATGTAAACAAGGGAAGGATTTCATCACAGCGTACCTCAGGAGCAGCTACCACAACGAAAAACGAAATGCCCACAGGATCCACAGGGAATGCAGTCCTCACTTGAAAATGCTGCCGTCGTCGTCGCCAGTGTTAAAAAGACGAGATAACGCAGGAAAATATGACTGACACAGGAACCCTGGCAATTACTTTATTGACCATCCACTCTCCAACTTGCCAGCCTCAAAGAACATCGCCAACATTCCAAGGTAAGCTTCAGTGGGCTATACCAACATTCTATGCAGAGTAGGGGTGGGCGGAATGTTCCAACATGTAGATAGATACAACACATCATCCTTGTTGTCTTTTGCGTTGGACCAAGCAAATTGGCGAGTTTATTCTGTGCCGGCGTTTTGGATCCCTTCTCACTTGTCATTGTGACAATGGAGAGCCATGAATGTGGTCAATAGATCCACAGGTGGCCCCAGTACTTGCCGCCACCTGCTCTGGGAGGAAGGGTTCCCTGATGGCCTGTCAGGCTTTCTAGGTCTCCAACCTTGGGGCGCCAGAGAGGCAGGCGGCGGAAGGGATAGAGGAGCAGAGTCAAACAGGTAGAGCCTCTGTAGTCGTATGGGGGGCCGCTTTCGCCCTGTCTACCGCCCTGTTCTCGCACCTCCAATATCCAAAGGGGGCTAATTTGCCCTATCGCTGTTAGCCAAGACTAGGTCTGTTCAACCACCCCGGAGTGCAGGGGCTGGGTCCCCCAGGGGCTAAGACGTGCGGTCTCACTCTCCTCCGGGGCCAGTGCTCGGCTCTCCTACCTTCTCGTTATGGGCTCTGAGGATGCCACTTCAAGGGTGTCTGCCCGCCTCACATATGACCAAGTTTGCCACACCTGTGGGCGATCTTCTGCCCAATACAGTCTTGGCTCCACAGGAACCACCAGGAAATGCGGGCTAATATGTGGATGCCCCCATTGAGTTACTGTAGGCTGGGCCATCCAAATGCCACCCACGGGGAGACAGCAAAGGTTCCGGGCCCTCTAGGCCTGAGCAGGGGCCTCGAACCCGAGTGCAGCTGTCCTGGTGAATGCCGCTTAGCGGCACTGGCAGACGAGCAAGCAAGCGAGAGCGCAGCGGCATGGGCCCCCTCAGCAATACCCTGAAGTCTGCTTTGCTGGTCTCTGCTTGTCAAACGCTGCAATCCCCTGAGCCCACAAGACCGGGGTCTCGATTTCTGCTGTGACCGGCCACCCGTCAGTTAGGGTGGCAACCGGGACCCAGCAAGCAATGGCATGGAGCGGTGTCCGCAGGAAAATCGGCTGCGCTGTTCCCCAGCAGGTCCCTCCCCGAGGTCTATTCCTGTCATCAGCTGGCCCTGACCCAGGCTCTCCGGCGCTGTGGTCTCGTTGCTGCGATCATCGTGCCAGACAAGGGCGGACCGCCATCTTGCTGCCCGAGTGCACGATTACGCACCGAGACCCTCGCCAATTCTCTACTCCACCAGGCAGCAAAGCATCCTACGTAGGTGTTGAACTATTGTGGGATCGGAATCCCACCTTGCAGGGGGGATTTATTCGGTTTCCAGCAGGATAAATGACAGGATTGGCGGTAAGGGCTTTGGAGCCACGTTAGCTAGCGGTCACTTCCTTCGGCTGCTCGTCCACTCCCCAGGCTTCCTGCAACTCTCTTAAATAATTTAAGGAAGTCTGAATTGAATCCATAAAGAAACAATTTACCTTTTCTGCAAATCAGCATACATGGTCACACTTTTGTTGTTCAACAGAACTTCACATTTGGGATAAATAGCATTGATAGAGCTAGTGTCATTCTTAATTTGCAAAATAATTTTTTTTTCACTATCTATTACACATTTGACTTCTCTGTTGTAAACTTTTACGCGTTCTTTGTCTCCAAATTTAGTGTGAGGCTCCCCTTCTCTGCATACCCTGACAAAATGCCCCCTTTTGTTGCATTTTTTACAAGTCACATTCCTGGCTGGACATTGAGGAAAATTTGCAAAATGGTTACTACTACCGCATCTATAACACTTAAATTGAAAATCCTTGCCATTAACCTTTTTATTTGCATTTTCTTTACCTACAACTTTGTACACTTCTGACTCTTCATCATTGGTGTTGACAGTGGCTACCACATCACCCCCAGCCTTCATTTCTTTTATGCACTTGGCAATGTGTTCAATAGATTTTGCGATCTCCAGCACTTCTCTCAAACCCGGGTTCCTAGCTAAAAGTTTCTCTTTGACGCGAGGATTGTTAGTGCAACGCGCTAGTTGATCCCTTATGAGAGAATCCGTGAGGTTACCAAACTCACACAACTGTGTCAAACCCCATAAGGCCGCAACATAGTTTTGGACAGACGCTTGCTTCCCTTGAGCTCTGTTAAAAAACTTATGGCGCTCTAAAACAACATTGATCTTATCACCAAAATGTGTTTCTAATTTCTCAACAGTGCATATAAACACATCAATGTCCTCCCCTCCTCCTCCCTCCCTGCAGGTTCAGGTAAGGTCTCGTATATCTTCCTTCCATGGATTCCTAAATTGTGAAGGAGAATATGTTGTTTGTGCATACCAGTAAATCTCTCACCCCCAATGGCAATGATATATGACTAAAAAATCTTGAACCGTTCATTCCAACATATCTCAGGTTCTTCTATCTCCTTTAGGAAAGGTGGCGGTTGACTCGTGCTGGCTGCAGCAATCATGGATACACAGGGGAGAGACAGAGTATGCACAACAGAAAATAGAACAGGAGACCGGAATAGGCACAATACAATAGGGTGAAGGACAACAAAACACAGGTAGAGGAGAAAAAGAGGGAGACCATAGAGGTACAGAGCAAGAGCAAGATAAGGGAAGGACAACACAATGGAACCGGAAAAGCAAAGCACAGGATAACACCACAAAAGAGCAGGATGAAAAAGGGAAAGCAGGCAAGGAAGGTGGAGCACCAGAAAATAACAGAGATAGACACCAAACACACACGAGCAAAAAAAGGACGCAGCTGATGTCCTAGAGGGAGCTCTTTATACAGTGCTAGAATGCAAAGTTAAAAGCAATACGTATAACGTGCTATGGCCGAAATATGGTGGAAAAATCATTACACTTTTTATCTTCCTCCCTCTTCTCGTGAGGTAACTTACGCACTTGCAATGAGGTATACTGATGTATTCTAGTAGCACAGTCAATATACTGACGATCAATAGCAATGCTGACAGGAGGTCCGTAGTAAAGAAAAGAAAAAGAAAGTACCTATTACATTGACTGTTACATTCAAGTGATTTCCAAGGAAATCCACATGGTGGTGCTGTTGCGTGTGTCGAACACTCTCAAAGGAACTGCCACCGCTGACAGGAACGTGAATGAAAGGAAGTTCCGTCACGGAGAATGTAAACAAGGGAAGGATTTCATCACAGCGTACCTCAGGAGCAGCTACCACAACGAAAAACGAAATGCCCACAGGATCCACAGGGAATGCAGTCCTCACTTGAAAATGCTGCCGTCGTCGTCGCCAGTGTTAAAAAGACGAGATAACGCAGGAAAATATGACTGACACAGGAACCCTGGCAATTACTTTATTGACCATCCACTCTCCAACTTGCCAGCCTCAAAGAACATCGCCAACATTCCAAGGTAAGCTTCAGTGGGCTATACCAACATTCTATGCAGAGTAGGGGTGGGCGGAATGTTCCAACATGTAGATAGATACAACACATCATCCTTGTTGTCTTTTGCGTTGGACCAAGCAAATTGGCGAGTTTATTCTGTGCCGGCGTTTTGGATCCCTTCTCACTTGTCATTGTGACAATGGAGAGCCATGAATGTGGTCAATAGATCCACAGGTGGCCCCAGTACTTGCCGCCACCTGCTCTGGGAGGAAGGGTTCCCTGATGGCCTGTCAGGCTTTCTAGGTCTCCAACCTTGGGGCGCCAGAGAGGCAGGCGGCGGAAGGGATAGAGGAGCAGAGTCAAACAGGTAGAGCCTCTGTAGTCGTATGGGGGGCCGCTTTCGCCCTGTCTACCGCCCTGTTCTCGCACCTCCAATATCCAAAGGGGGCTAATTTGCCCTATCGCTGTTAGCCAAGACTAGGTCTGTTCAACCACCCCGGAGTGCAGGGGCTGGGTCCCCCAGGGGCTAAGACGTGCGGTCTCACTCTCCTCCGGGGCCAGTGCTCGGCTCTCCTACCTTCTCGTTATGGGCTCTGAGGATGCCACTTCAAGGGTGTCTGCCCGCCTCACATATGACCAAGTTTGCCACACCTGTGGGCGATCTTCCGCCCAATACAGTCTTGGCTCCACAGGAACCACCAGGAAATGCGGGCTAATATGTGGATGCCCCCATTGAGTTACTGTAGGCTGGGCCATCCAAATGCCACCCACGGGGAGACAGCAAAGGTTCCGGGCCCTCTAGGCCTGAGCAGGGGCCTCGAACCCGAGTGCAGCTGTCCTGGTGAATGCCGCTTAGCGGCACTGGCAGACGAGCAAGCAAGCGAGAGCGCAGCGGCATGGGCCCCCTCAGCAATACCCTGAAGTCTGCTTTGCTGGTCTCTGCTTGTCAAACGCTGCAATCCCCTGAGCCCACAAGACCGGGGTCTCGATTTCTGCTGTGACCGGCCACCCGTCAGTTAGGGTGGCAACCGGGACCCAGCAAGCAATGGCATGGAGCGGTGTCCGCAGGAAAATCGGCTGCGCTGTTCCCCAGCAGGTCCCTCCCGGAGGTCTATTCCTGTCATCAGCTGGCCCTGACCCAGGCTCTCCGGCGCTGTGGTCTCGTTGCTGCGATCATCGTGCCAGACAAGGGCGGACCGCCATCTTGCTGCCGGAGTGCACGATCACGCACCGAGACCCTCGCCAATTCTCTACTCCACCAGGCAGCAAAGCATCCTACGTAGGTGTTGAACTATTGTGGGATCGGAATCCCACCTTGCAGGGGGGATTTATTCGGTTTCCAGCAGGATAAATGACAGGATTGGCGGTAAGGGCTTTGGAGCCACGTTAGCTAGCGGTCACTTCCTTCGGCTGCTAGTCCACTCCCCAGGCTTCCTGCAACTCTCTTAAATAATTTAAGGAAGTCTGAATTGAATCCATAAAGAAACAATTTACCTTTTCTGCATTTTGCACAGTGTTCACTCTTAATTCCTCATCATCATTTTGAATACTATTGTATCTTCATGAATTGTACAATATTTGGCGTAAAATATTTGGCCAATTGATCAGCATATCGATTGCCAAGTGTAACTAAGAACCTGATTACGAATTTGGGGGATGAGATACGCCGACACAAACGTGACGGATATCCCATCTGCTGTACTACAAGTTCCTTAGGATATAATGGAATTGTAATTTGGCAAATGGGAACTGTCATGTTTGTGACGGAATAACACTGTCCACCAATATCGTAATCAGGTCCTTGGTCTTTACCAGCAATTTATTCTGGATATTGTATTGGTTTCAACAAATCTAAAAACTAAGCATGGTTCTATGTCATAAAATGCCTTTGCGAACCCAGTTCACCATAGTCATGCACAAATCCAAAACAGTATTGGCTGTCTGTATGGACTGACACTGTCAAATCATTTGATAAAGAGCAAGCTCTTGATAATGCTACTATCACTACCACGTGTGCTAAAGTTACATTTGGCAGATAGGATGCCTCAAGAGTTTATGAAGTGGAACATACTACATAGGCAGCTTTCAATGCTCCACATTGGTCTCTTAGGCAAGATCCACCAACAATGTCAGATCAGACACTTTTAAGGGAGTATTTTTAATATCTGGTCTTGGTTTAGTACATAACTCAGTAACAGCTATGCAGCCATGCACAGGTTCCTCATCAACTTCTTCACACTCCCTCACTTTAAAGAGTCTGTCTGAAATAGGAAGTAATGTTCCTGATTTTAGGGTTTTGCACCTTCTGACCAAAATACTTTCAGCAGCAAGAAGGACTTTTCTCATAACACCTCAACCTGCTCAACCTGCTCTTATCAAATACTGTGTGTTTGTGTTCTTGCCAATAAGATTCACTTGAATGAGGAACATATTCAATTAATGTATGTCCCATCACTATCCCTTCACTATGTTCAATGGCAACACAAACAGCTGCAACCAATTTCAAACATCCAGGATGACTTACAGGTACTAGGTACAAAACAACAGAGAAATATGAAACACATTAGACTACGATGTCAGAATTGACGAACAGAATCCACTTCACTCATGACAGTACAGAGAAAATGTCAGATTATAGTCTGGTATTCTCAGTGCTGGTGCCACCTACAGACTCTCTTTCCAAAATTAAATTGCATCAGAGCATTCATCATCAAGTGGTGCAGGATCCTGTGTGTCACTGTGGATCAACCTTACTAAATGTTTTGCAATCAAGGAAAAGTTTGGAATCCACTGACAACTGTAGCCAACATTTTCCAAGAAATGCTAAACACTCCCTTTGGGTGGTTAGTAGGTTCATTTTTCAGAATGTCAGAAATGCATTCTGTCGTGACTTCCCTCACACCATTCTCAATTTGATTTCCAAGATAGATCACTTCCTTTTTACTGAACTGCATTTTTGTTGGGGAAACTTTATGTCCACTGTCAGCAAGGTGGTTCAACAAGGCAATTGTATGAAATTTACAGTCATCTTATGCTATATATATAGATATTACATTAAATATGAAATATAGGGCAATCTCAAACTCTCAAGATCTGTCTTCAGAATGTGACTAAAAACTTGAAGAACTTGAAGAACTTTCTATATACTGTTGTGGAATTCTCCACCACATGAGAACTTTATTTAAGAATTGAAATGCAATAAGGAATTAGCATTCCTCAAGAAGAGGAATTAAAAAGAACAATTGGCATAAGTTGATGACTGTATACCATTCTGCATCTGATGGATTTTGTACAAAATCACTTTCTGGTTTGATACCAGAGGACAACATGGGATGACATTTAAAAAACGAAAATCTTGCGGATCTCGTGTATACTTCTCTTTTTACTAGGTTTCTTTATCCCCATCACAGGAGAGTTACAAGGACTACCTAGTACTTCCTGAAGGAATCACTGGCTTCATTTCCTCTTCTGCGGTAAGTATACACTGTTTAGTTGCAGAGAAAACTGCATCTGTACTCACCTTTATTTAACTGGCTTCCAGCACATTGTGTCCGACCAAACTCTTTTCCAGAGTAATCCCATAGCTCATCTTTGACAGTATATCTTAAATAACAAGGTAGGTAATCTTTTGTCAAAGCTGGAAATATAACTGAATTTTGGTCTCTTGTGATTTTAAACACCAAGGGCCACATGCATCAAAGAATGGAATTGCGATTCCTAAATAGCGATTTTTAGGGAATTGCTATTTAGGAATCGCAATTCCTTATGCATATAGTAATCGCAAAAAAATAGCGATTCCTGTAAATTCCTTAGTAACGACTCGTAAATTGCTACTCGCTATTAAGGAATGCCTTTTCATTCATTCCTATGGGCATAGAGGCCCATAGGAATGAATGTGAAGTCATTCCCAATTTGCGAGTACCAAATAGGTACTCGCAAATTGCGAATGCAATTTGAAGGGTGCTACGGGGCCAAAAGGCCACCCTACTGCACCCCCAAAATTGCCATGTGCCCTAAGGGCATATGTGTGTGCCACATGTCACTTAGAAAATACATTTTTTTGCATTTTTCTAGGAAATTGCATATTAGCTTCAACTCAAAGTAGACAGTAATTTGCAATTCAAAATTGCGAAAATGCAATTTACAAATGCATTATGCATCGCATTTAGGGAATCGCAATTTGCGATTCCCTAACTGCATTTGCAATTAAGGAAATTGAAATAAGTTGTGATTTCCTTAATTACAAATGCCTTTGGGCTTGATGCATCGGAAATAGCATTTTACCGGTCCCAAACGGCCCGATTCTGCGAATCGGCACGTTTGCTACCAGTAAAATGCTTGATGCATGTGCCCCTAAATCCTCATCTTGTGTTTGCAAACAAATCACACAATCATCTTACATAAAAAAGCCTCTTCGAATCAGATCAACAGGGCCTTTATCACATAAAATATAGTGGGGCTTATTTTCCAACTGATCACTTTTAACTGAGACATCTGCTGTAACGTGATTAACAAATTGCTTATTACTGATCCCTACAACTTGTACTTCTTTTCCATAGACGGATAGGTTTTGGACTTCTACTGAATGAACAGTAGAAAGGGTAGCCCCTGTATCAATCATAAACCGGATAGCCATTGATTTCAGTGTCAACTTATGGACCACTTTGGTCTATGTCTTGAATTGCTCCAGGTAAGCAAACCTTCTCCTCCCTTAGGCACGTTATTGTGAATGGCTCCCTGTGAATCATCATTCAGAATCAATGGATTCTGGTAGTACCCTGCACTAATATGGCATTTTGTTCTAAATATATTGCTGCATTACAAGAGCCGAAGGCATTAGCATTGGAACTGATCTCTGACATTGCATATTCTATTCAGAATTTGAAACTATTAGAGCCTTGATATTTCTTTGCAACTGCATTTGGGGAACACCATCATCTTTATCCTGTTGGGATTTTGATGACACACCTGCTTCCAGTGCCTGATTTTGGTTTCCACAACAGTGACAAGCAGTGTTTTCTTTTCATCATTTCAACCAGCCGTGGTAAATAAAACGAATTTTGTGGCGCGCACTGCATCGCATTTGGTGATGCAGTGAACGTAAAGAAATTTGTTTTATTTATTTATATGTTTACTTACCTGTTAAACTCCGTAATCCATACATTACTAGCCCCCACCCTGCCCCTCTCCCTCTCCACGTCAACGACTTGCAGGAACTCCTACTGCCGACCGCGGCTGATTTCAACACTCACATTTATCCCATCATTATTTACCATTCCTCTCACATCAACTGGCATCTGTTCCATTTCCCATTGCTGAGTCAGGAATGAATAAACCCATCTGGTTCCAAGGTCAATTTCAATGTGCTTTGTCTGAGCAGTCACCAGCTTCTCCTTAATGATTTTTTGCATTGTGCCAAGGTGATCACTACTGTATTTCTCCTGCTTGAAAATCTCATATATGCTTTTTGTTGGCCAACACAATTAACTCATCTAAATGTTGATGCTAAGCTCTAGCCTCATCCTATCACGAAAGCAGATATGAAACCACTGACACCATCTTCCTCTGAATCATTGACTCTGCTATGTTTTTTGGAAATTTGCATGAGCCTCTCATAGAAAGCATGCACAGAATATTTTGGCTTTAAGAATTCATTTTTCAACTAATCAATCACCTTCTGTTTTTTTCAGTTACTCCACAGCAGGAGCATTATTAGGACAAACTATAACAGGTTCCTGTGTTGGCCAACCAACTATAACATTGCATTCTGCCCCCAAATCGCTAGGAGCCACAATCTCAAACAGTACCACACACCTGGGAAATGTTTGTCAATCTATACACCTCATCATACCACTTCCCTTGCTCTACTCACAACTTGGGAAAATTATTAGTAACAGCATAAATGTCTGCCCTCATCTATGGGACATGCATAAGATTCTCTCCATTTATTTCTCGCAAAATTCCATCCTAGCTTTTGAATAATGTGCTGTTCCTCTCACCTCTGCTTGCTTTGCTTTCTTTTTAGTCGCTGTCCTTTTCTTCCATCTTTCCCTGTTTTGTTTTACTTTAAGTCCCTCCAATCCCTTGTTTCTTTCAATTACCTTTCATATGAGCTCTTAAAACAAGATAATTTCCCTAATCTCATCATAAATCAAATCCATCTGTAATTTTGTTTAACTTTTTTCATTTTGCTGATATCTACTTCACATTTATCAGCTAATTTTTGTTGCTTTTTATGTGCCTCATTTACATATCTGCCTTCTTCTTTAATTAAATAACTTATTTCATTAGCATTGTATATTACTAGCCTGTTTAAATCAATGCTTCCCGTTAGCATTTCATCAAACTTTATTTTTCAAATGCCAGCGTTTATAGCTTTATGAGGCTCCTCAGTCACCACCACTTTTTCAGGTGAATGCTTTCAAATATGATCAGTTTGGACAACCCTACTAGTACCAGGCATTGTTGTCATTTCTGTATAAACCGGTGCACTCAGTATGGCAATTGTGGGAGTCTGTGCAGTAATACTCCCTCTCCTGAAACAAGAGTCAGCATCACCTGTTCCTACCTCTACCACTGCAGTATTCAGAGGTGCTCTATAATTCAAAAGATGATCAAATAAATTATCCCCCACATCTTAATCATCATTCTGTTTCTTTTCCCCTTTCATCTTGCTTTAGCTCTTTGTCTGCTTAACCATAGAAGCATAGGCTCTCATTCCATCCATCACATCCTCCCTCCATTGTCTCTCCTGTTGATCCAACTTCTTTTCTAACCATTGTATAAATGATCCCTTCACCTGTTTTGACATTTTCTTTCTGTCTTGCTCTGTAGCCATTTAATCACATGTATTTAGTGCCAACAGGGCCCGACTTCGGCTTCATGGGACTTTCTAAGGAAATCCAACTTTTTTATGTCAAAGGTACTTTTTAAAGTAAACTGTAAGTCCATTTTGTAGAAGAAGTGAAATTGAACTGTTTAGAAATCCAAATACAAGTATAGTACATGATGTCCCTCTTCATTTCCTATGCAGGCATTCCGTCATTTGGCACTTTCCTACCCTATAGAGCAGGGACAACTGAGTCTTGAAGCTTTTTCAAAACATTGTCCTTACTCTCACTCCCAATAAATGAACTAGCAAACAACAACCAATCCAAGCGCAGCTCTTTCAAAAGTCAACCTATCGCAACACAGTTGTGTCAGCAACCAACCAATGATAACACAGCTTTGAGGTGACGTCTCAGCACTGCTCCATGGCTGACTAACCAATCACAGTGGAACTCGTCAATGAACACGAAAAACAATTGCAGAACCTTTTAAGGATTTTTAAACTTATAAAACTCCTGTCTGAATAACTTTAATAGAAAGTCACCAGGTTACAGTAGAATTAGACACATTTCACAACTAACTAATCCCAAGGAGAAACCCCTTTCACTGTACTGTCCTAAAATCGCAATTCACCCTAGGCAGACCCTTGTTCAGAAGAAATTAACCCTGGTTAATGCTCTAACTCCTATGAAATTCAGAGCAAAGACACATCAACCTAATTAGACATACCATTCATGTTCATTTGGTGCCTCACACTACACACTACCTTATGCAGACAGGTAAAACCCCAATATCTCGACGTCTTGCATTTAGACTAATAAGATAACCACACGACCCAAGATTATGAAAAAGAATAAATTACAAATACAAATCATACATCAACCTAATAATGATTAATCCACCAATTGAACTAACAGTAAGCTTGAGATGACCAAAATCTCACAAATAAAACAACAATCCATCATGTATACTTACACAACATGAACCACAACTTACATCAATCAGTCTGACCCATTCATGCTTACACTGCAAATCACTCAGGAACTCAGCTGCTGGTAGAAAACTTCAGAGACTGAAGCTCTCAAAGTTCTGGGAATATTCAACATTTTCCCAGGGTGGACATTAAGGATTTGGAAACATGTTTGGAGGAACCTTTTCAAGGAGGAGGTGCTCTAACATAACCATCCTCCGATACCAATTTTCAATAAGAATTAGGACTGCACCCCAAATTCATGACACCCCAAAATGTTTCGAAATATCACCATTTACCCCAGGAGGTACTACTCTGCGTTGATCTTGTCTGATAGTACAGCCCACCCAACATCAGTTAAGCAGGGTATCACAATTAGTCATGAAGTCCATTCAATAACCATGTTCTAGATCAGGAAAAAGTTAAAGAGTTCATCGCAAAAATCTCAAAATTCAGCAGTGCATAATACATGCTATAAAAGCTCAGATTTACAGAGTTATACAAATTAGTCAAAAGTCAATAAAACATGTCAAACGAATAGAAAAATCAACGAAATGTCAGACAGCATCCCCAATAGAATGGGACAATCTGCAAGGGAAATCTCTTGAAAATATCTGTCTCACCCCCGAAAACCAAGGAGTTCTTACACAATTTGTGCATAGGAAATTAGTTAGAACCACCGATTCAGCATGGCAAGATCCATGTAACATTTCTTTTCAGGAATCAGAATGCATCATGTGAATGGGATTGCAAGTTAGCACTATCCCATTTTCTAATTAAGTGAGACGCTCACCAGTGATATAGTCTTACTGGGAGGTTTTGAACATAACTTACAATATCTAACAAAAGCTGTTCATGAACATGGGGAAATTAACACTGCCACGGAAATACAGTGGAAAACCTTGAATGTTACAACCTTCCTGGTACACTATAAACTTCATTATAATGGGCCAGTGGCAGAGCGTACGTGGAGAGAAGCGGTGCAGGGGGTTCTGATGACGGTTAAAAGAGGAGTGAATACACAGAAACAGTATCCATGTAACTAATATGACAGCTTCACTAAAATGTGGCAAAACCAAAACATGTTTATTAACCGACTTCTAAACCTTATATTAAACTCATTTCAAATGCAAATGTACTATTTCATCATTTCAGTGCAGAATTCAAAATAAAAATCGTTATTTGTAATGTGAAACTATAAACCTAAAAAAACCTTCAACAATACCTTCACCAACAAGGTTCCAGTTCATCTTGAACTCTCCTTTTTAAGTTCTTATTTTGCTGTTGTACATGCTGCTGAACTGTTCTTCCTTGCTAAAAAGACCTCTTAGAATTTCGGCTGAAAAACTAAATTTCCTCAGCATTAATATGTTACTTTTTTAAAGCAATGCATTCATAAAGAAAATGTGTTTGATATGTTTACGTTCTGTAGTTTCCATTACAAGCACGGGTGTCTAATTCTGACGTTACAGGGTTTAAAGTGCCTGGGATTGCACAACGTCATGTAGCTGCTATATTTTTAGTTCATTAATATAGCAATTAGTTGTTTAGAGTCCGAGTTGTTTTACTCATTATGCTTTGAAACATTGTGCGTGATTTTAACAAACGCTTTAGTCGAGTTTCTTTAGCATCTTGCTCAAGCATCATATTTCCTGTGGGTCCATTCCCCAATCTAATCAGTTTGTGAAAATGTAGACAGAAATCAGATGGTTGTCAGCAGTTCTTGAGAGGATGGAGGTGGGCCACTGTTCATCTAGAGTAATGACCTCCGCCTAGAATGCCACATGGCTAGTATCTTAATGACTCAACTTGTATTTATATGTCAATGCTAGAAAAGAAATTGAGAAAACAGCATAAGGTAATGTTTTTTACATTTTAACATTAACACTTTAAATATTAAATCTGAGAATAATTCCCCTGAAATGCTTTAGACCTGCCAAAACTGTATAAACGATTCGTAAATTTTTATTAAAGTAAAAAAAGTATGGAGGATTTTACCCAGAATATTATTCCAGTCTCAGTTACTCACCATAACAGAAATAAAAAATGTGAACGAATGCCCAACATGTTTATAAGAAGCATCTGACAAACCTACACCTAATTCTCATTGCCAGGAACCTGTGTGTCAGCCCTTTCAATTTTAATTTTAAATTAACATCAGCAACAAAAACAAACACGGACTATAATTTTAACCAGTTTATAGACTTCCATGAAAAAGCCTTATAGAAGAAGCACTTTCGAAGAAATTGAACTAACAAAAAGAAATGTGATCCAAAAGCTATTCAGCATTTCCACTTGAACTGTGCCTTTGTGTTGTTTAAACATATAGTTACTTGCAGCACTGAAGGAATTCAACCGACCATAAAGAACTTTTCAGCTTGTTCCTTGATCAGATCAGATTGTATTGTGTGCTTGTTCACTCTGTTACTTCATCCTCGACCCACTGCAGAAGAGAAAAACAGTGTTCTTTCGCAGGCAGCAGGTATGCTTTTTGGATGTATGATGTTACAACGCATACTATTACAACGCATGGTTTTACAACGCATTTTTTACAACGCAAATCCTCTTACAATGCATGTTTTTACAACGAATACTATTACAACGCGAGATAGTGTTATTAATATTAATATGCTATTACAACGAATTCATTTACAATGCATACCTTTACAACGCCAAATAACATAATTTTTTTTTTTTGTAAAATAAAACCTGGCACGGGATGCAGGGAAACTAGGGGTTTTGGGTGGGGAAGTGTCTTAAAATATAAAGAAAAACTGAACGTTATTTAAAATAAATCCAACGATTTTATTAAAATTATTACTCGAGTATTAAAATTAATACCCGAGTATTAAAAATTAATACTCGTCTAATCGTAACTGTTTAAAATTTTCCAAAATCTAAGAAAATAACAATAATATAAAGTACAAATATATTGATTTGATTTAAAATAATTATTCGTACTTTTACAACGCCAAATATCATACATTTTTTTTTTGTAAAATAAAACCTGGCACGGGATGCAGGGAAACTAGGGGTTTTGGGTGGGGAAGTGTCTTAAAATGTAGAGAAAAACTGAACGTTATTTAAAATAAATCCAACGATTTTATTAAAATGATTACTCGAGTATTTAAATGAATACCCGAGTATTAAAAATTACTACTCATGTAATCGTAACTGTTTAATATTTTACAAAATATACGAAAATAACATTAATATAAAGTACAAATATATTAGTATGATTTAAAATAATTATTCGTACACAAAAACAATAAACAGACACATAGTCGCCATTTTAAACTGTGTAGTTCCTAAATATGTCCTACAACTATTTCCATGAAAATAATACCACAACACTACTTCCAAAATGGATGCCAAAACGGAACGAATAAGCAAAAACAACAACTCTTTATACCAAATTTTAAATTATAACTTTCCACAGAAGTAATTCGTACTTAAAAAAAGAATGCCAATGCTGTCTTTCTTCCAAAAAACAATGACAGAGTGAAAAACTTATAAATACGAGCCAGACACCATTTTTAAAACAGTTGGTTCTCGACTCCCAGAGAGACCAGATGCAACAATCTGACCCTCTGACCTGTTTGTGAAGATAATATCCGACTATATATATGGAGCATTATTTCTCATGAAACAAGTAAGTTATTAACTAATGTCTGCAATGTTTTCGACAAACAATTAAAAGGCTGCCCCTATTAAGTTTCTTTTTCCTATTTAAAGGTAATAATAGAACACCAAAATATTACTATAATTATTGATACATATATCCATAAAATAAAATAACATACATATAAAAAGCATACTAAAATTTAAATAAAATTGTGTATTATTTAAATATATTTTCAATGAAATATATATATATATTATTTTCCAAACATCACAAAATGTTACATTTTTTTTAAAAGTCGAACTACTATAGTCTACTACGAAAAAGCCACCCACACAAAATATTGGGTTTTGCTACAGAAGCAACAATCCGCTCCAAGATTAATTTGAAGGTACTTTTGGATTTGTTTAAAAATCACTGTTCTAAACAAATAAAACGGTAATACATTTTTAAATCCATATATATTGTATTTGATTTTCACAGAGAAATTCTATTTCGATAAAATAAACATGTATTCTCTACTTTGAAAATTAAATCGTCAACTTTAAAAGAAGGTAAATATTTTATTATTTACATTATTGATTTTTTTAAATTTAGTCGTAAATAAAGAATAGATACATGGTGTAGGGGGTAATATTTTCTATTCTAACTCCAAGTAAGTGCAGCAGAAGGAAAAGTGTGGGATGGTGTAGGGTGTAATATTTTCTAATATAACTCCAGGTAAGTACAGCAGTAGGGAGATTGTTTAATGCTGTAGGGGAATAAAATACTATTACAACATCTGAAAAATGCTACACCATGGAAATGTTAGCTTAGTAAAAATGTCACTGTAAAAATATATGTAAATTATACCCAATTTATTTGACATTTTTAACTTCTTCATAAACATTTTGCTTTTAAATAACATTTCCTTTTCTTTTTTCATTTTTTTAGAAACTCACAAAAACTTCTGATCACCAAATATCTCAAAAGGACAACAACTCAAAAGGCCATCAAGAGAAGAAAATAAATTCAGAAACCACACCACAAAGAAAGAAACCAAACCAAAAGGTATATAAAACACATAATGCAAGGGAAATTGTACTATGGTGTAGCGGTATCAATTAGTAATCTAACTCCAGGTAAATGCAACAGTAGGGAAATTGTGGGATGGTGTAGGGGTATGAATTACTATTCTAACTCCTGTTGGTGCAACAGTAGGGAAAATGTGGGATGGTGTAGGGGTAATATTTTCTATTCTAACTCCAGATAAGTGCAGCCGTTGGAAAAGTTTAGGATGTTAAAAATAGAAATATTTTCTATTCTAACTCAAGGTAAGTACAGCAGTAAGGAAATTGTGTAACAGTGTAGGGGAATTAAATACTATTGCGACATCTGAAAAATGCTATAACATTGTAAGGGTTGCATAATAAAAATGTCACTGTAAAAATAAATGTAAATTATACCGAATTTATTTGACATTTTTTAACTTCTTCATAAACATTTTGCTTTTAAATAACATTTCCTTTTCCTTTGTCATTTTTTTAGAAACTCACAAAAACTTCTGATCACCAAATATCTCAAAAGGACAACAACTCAAAAGGCCATCAAGAGAAGAAAATAAATTCAGAAACCACACCACAAAGATAGAAACCAAACCAAATGGTATATAAAACACATAATGCAAGGGAAATTGTACTATGGTGTAGAGGTATCAATTAGTAATCTAACTCCAGGTAAATGCAACGGTAGGTAAAGTGTTGAATGGTGTAGGGTTATTAATTACTATTCTAACTCCAGGTAAGTGCTACAGTAGGGAAAGTGTTGGATGGTGTAGGGGTATCAATTACTAATCTAACTCCAGGTAGGTGCAGCATTAGGGAAAGTGTGGGATGGTGTAGGAGTATTAATTACTATTCTAACTCCAGGTAGGTGCAACAGTAGGGAAAGTGTGGGATGGTGTAGGGGTATTAATTACTATTCTAACTCCAGGTAGGTGCAACAGTAGGGAAATTGTGGGATGGTGTAGGGGTATGAATTACTATTCTAACTCCAGTTGGTGCAACAGTAGGGAAAGTGTTGGATGGTGTAGGGGTTTTGAATTACTAATCTAACTCCAGGTAAGTGCAACAGTAGGGAAAATTTAGGATAATGTAGGGGTATCAATTACTATTCTAACTCCAGGTAGGTGCAACAGTAGGGAAAGTGTTGGATGGTGTAGGGGTATCAAATAATAATCTTACTCCAATATGTTACCGCAATTCTTAAAATGTAGCATAGTATGGTCGAAACAGATAGTATTTGAACTCATTAAAAATATCAGCAGAAAAAAAAGTGTGCTATACTCTAAATCAAAATTGACTATTTATACTGCAAAATGGAAAACATTAAGAAATAACCAGAATAAAGTGACTGGAAATTAACAATTCGACAGTTAGAAATATTCTGATGTAAAGAAACTGTACAAATTAAGATCTATAATATTTTCTTTAATCAAACACAATATTAAAACATTTTCTTACTCCCAACAGAGTACTACTCAGGAAAGAGCCTCCTACATCAAATCCAGGAAAGGTAACAAACTACTTAACCATGCAGGATACATATATGCTAAAGAAAGGATAAGTTTTCCTAGAAATCATTGGAGGTGTGTGCAATACTACACATCCCATTGCAGCGGCAGAGCGGTTACCCATGATGATATTATTGTAAAAACTACTGATCACAACCACTCTGCCTCTGCAATGGAGATTGATGTAAGGGAAACTATTAACGAGATGAAAGAACTAGCAAGCACCTCCAATGATTCCACAGGATCCATTTTAAGAGTGGTTGCACAACATGTCCCCTCTCATGTTGCTAGTAATATGCCTATAATTCCTAATTTGAGACGAATTATTCAAAGACAAAAGCAGGCAAGTAACACTCAAACCACAACACCTCATACTTTTTCTGACATTGTTATTCCACATGAACTTACTATTTCTTTCGCTGATGAACCCTTCCTTCTCCATGACAATGAAAACCCTCAAAAACCTATTCTAATTTTTAGTACTCCTCACAACCTTGTAAAGTTAGAAAACAGTGAAATTTGGATGATGGATGGGACGTTTAAAAGTACACCCCATCCATTCTACCAAATTTACACAATTCACGGTAAAATTAACCATAATGTAATCCCCTTAGTATATAGTTTGCTGCCTGATAAGACTTCTGCAACTTACACTGAACTTTTATCAGTTATTAAAGTTATACGTAATCCAAATATTTAGTATCATTTTTTCCAAAATTTACAAAACCATTCCAAGTTAACAAACAACTTATGAACGAATCTTCAACTATAAAAAATTAATTAGATGCTTCTTAAAATTTAAATACTATATTCTAAATTTAATTGGTTAGAAATACCAAATAATTTTGGACATTAAATAATTTTTATATCCAAAAATATCTAAGTGATGTGTTTGAAATACCCCCTTTCATTCATTGTTCGAAATGAAAACCTTAGTTTGCATAAAAAACTAGCATATTTATATTTCTTGAAATAAAGATGAATGTAAATGTATTTTAAAAATATATCACACTCAATTGCATTTTGAAATATTAGAAAAAATCTATTTTTTAAAAATATACCAGTTCTATAAGAACATCCAAAAGAGTTTTGTACCTCCTACAAAAACATTTTCTCTCTATACAACCCTAGCTAGTTTGAAATTTTTTCAAAAATAACTGGCAATTTTGCTAGTATTCAAAAAGAATTTACCAATAATACAAAACCAATAATACAAAACATAATCACCAAACGAAACCAGCTGCTATATCATTTATAACAGCCGAAAGATTATAACTTTACCAACTGACCAACCAATTGAAAATAAACAAATAATCCATTCAACCTTAACAGATTTAAAAATACATCATTCATATCAATTTTTTAAAAACAATGCAAACAAACAAAATTATTTCTCGACAGTGCTCCTAACCAAAATAACAGTAATATTTTTAAGAAGCATTTTCCATTAATGTACTACTAACATTTAACAAATTTATAGTTGAATGGAAATCGATTCAATTTTCAAAAAAATGCCTTTACTATTTAGTTATCTCATAAAAAAACTAGTAATGTATAACTAATAATTATATATTTTTTTCAAACAAAACATATACTTTTTGCGACCCGACATAGGCTTACACTAATAACACGATCGTCGACATGTTGTTTTACAAGTTTAACATTAAAATCACAAACGGCAACCTCTCCTTATCCTTTCTTTACAATATATGTATTTATTTTAAGTTAAACATGTATCTTTAAAGTTAGAAATGTTTCCTACCTGGACGTAGATCAGCTTCCAGCTGCTTCCTCCATCGATGCTCTTCAAAATGGCCGCTTTCGATTACATTTACGCGAATACGTCATAAAAAGCTGCTAAGATAGAAAAACGACTATTTAATACTGTAATTTATAGATTATATTATTTTTTGTTTATAAATCGTATATGACATGTTTAAAAATTACAAAAATGTTAATAAATCTATAAAAATAAATGCAATTTTACTATATTTTTTGGATAAAAATATACCCAAAAATAAACCTTCTTATATTTATTTTATTAATGTATTTATGTTAGCGTTTTATTTTTTTATTACTTTTATACTCTAAAATGTATGATATTCCATCCTTACCTTCATCCTTATTCCTTTTCTTTTCTACTCATCCCCTTTCTTCTTCTTTGGCATCTTCCTTTTCATTTCCGCGGAATGAACTGCTTCAACTATGGAAATAAATGAAGGACAATTGCTTCCATTAGAATCAATGCAAAATCGTGGGCAAAAATTATTAATAAATAAGGTAACAACTTAATAAATAAATAAAAAATATATTAATATTTTTTTTGAACTATAACAAATATAATAATATTAAAAATATGTCTTAATATTTATATAATATTTTAATTTTTCTAAAATCCTCAAAATTATAAAATAAATATATACCTTATATTTTTATATACAATAATAATATTAAATAAATTAAAATGTATGAAATACTTCTTACAATATTTATACATTTTAATAATTTAAATTAACATTAACATTATCTAATTAAAAAAAACTACAGTATTAATTACCATTTTTATACTACATATTTAATGTACATTAACATTAACAGTAATTTTTTTAAAAAAATACTAGAGTATTATTTACCATTTTTATACAAATTATATAATTTACATTAACATTAACAGTATAATTTGCAAAAATCACTAGAGTATTAATTTATATTTTTATAATAAATATATAAAATATTATTTAAAAATGTTTTTTACTTACACATTATAAATCTAATTTATAAAAAACTACAGTGTTAATTACCATTTTTATACTACATATTTAATGTAAAATGTACCCAATTAAACCTAATACATATTTAATGTACATTAACATTAATATTTTATTTTTTATAAAATACTAGAGTATTATTTATTATTGTTATATTACTTATATAATTTATATTAACATTAACAATCTAATTTTCAAAAAATACTAGAGTAATAATTTACTTTTTACTTTTTAATAGTAAATATATAAAATAATATTTAGAAATATTTTTAACTTATAAAAACAAATTAAACACAATTATATTTTTTTTAAATATTAATACTACAGTATTAGTTCTAAATATTCTAATTATATATTAAATATAAAAAAAATATTAATCTTATTACAATAAATAAAAATCATCTACAATATAAATTAATACATGTAATTAATGTATTTATAAATATTAATAATATATATATATAAACATAATAATTACGATGTAAAGGTATTTGCGTTGTAAAGGTATTTGCGTTGTAAAAGCATGCGTTGTAATAACATGCGTTGTAAATACATTTGCGTTGTAAAAGTTTCGTTGTAATGGTAGTGCGTTGTAAAAGTTGCATTGTAAAGGTTGTTTACCATGCTTTTTGTACTGTACATACAAAGCTGTTGTTCCATGTACTGAATGGGGATTAACTGTTTTTTTTTTTTAACGGGCTATGCAATTTTGAGTAATCTATGCTTTCACGTAAGTTTATTACTTTTGGCTATACTAAAACTCTGAGTGTAAATGTACTCAAAAAGTGTAAATTGCTCCAAATTGCTCCAAAAGTGTAACTTATAATCATATTTTGTAAGTAGACAAAAAGTCGTAAACTTACTCAAAAGTGTAAATTACTTAAATAGTCCTCAAACCATTCAATCTGGTGAAGAAATGCAAGTTACGCTTTTGAATTTTGTGAATAACCAAAAAGTAGTAAACTTACTCAAAGATGTTAGTTACTCAGAATTAGGTCCCAAGTGTTACATGTCAAACTTTTTAAGATGGCAAACTAAGTGAAATGACATGCAACTACAACAGGGCGAGATCAAGAATGGTCCATAGCGGATACATGCTCCCTTTCATATGTGTGTTTTAGGCACAGGAGTCATGTACGTCTTCCCATGCAGGCCTCCATAATCTAGGCATAGCAAACCTCAGTGCCTGATTCATGAATTGCACTTCGTAGTACATTTTGTAGAAGTACAGAAGTGCTACAAAACGTAGTATACAGTCCTATTCACAACCTGCACTTTTGTGGTAACTCACACATTTGCGTATGTTTACTACTTTCTGCTACTCAGAAACTTCACTTTTGTAGTAACTTACACTTTTGTGGTATGTCTGAATCATCATTATTTTCTATGGGAGGGTGTTACAATACCAGCAACTGGCCATGTGTATTGCTGGCCATAAGACAAACGTGTACATTACTACAAAAGGGCAGTTTCTGAGTACCAAAAAGTAGTAAATTTACTCAAAAGTGTAAACTTACAGTTGTAAGTTACGTTTGTGAATCTGGCCCTCTGTAGTTAATTTGAAAACAAGAAATCAGTGCAGGGGCCCACATTTTTTCTCTGTAGCGAGCCACAGGCTCTGCCAAAAGGGTTTGACAAGGATTAAGGTTGCCTAACCCTACAGTTCTGCTCACTTAATTTCACTAAATAGTTCCTTTTCACATTATCTTTATACAATTCTCATTGTTTTTCCTATTTGTATTCCTTCTTCATTTTCCCTTGACTACCTATTTTATACAATTACACAGTGCAGGGCATGTTCTAAAATACAAATACTGCCATGAGTGTGCCTATTTGAACTGTAGTGCATTTATCACCATATATTTCAGACTGGAAAGGAATGTTGTTTGTTCCAGCTGTGTTATTTGTGCACCAAAAATGTATGCTGTTTTTAAGTATGGGCACAGACAGCTTTATCTGTTCAGAAGACCTCAGGTTAATAATTCTTCAAAAAAGTACAGTAAGAAGCTGGGAAGCAAGGGAATGGCTTTGAGACAGCCATCCTCACCCATTGACTTCCTTTTTTTAAAATATGTTTTATTTTTAATAGGGGCACTTAAATACATTCATATTCAAATATTCGTTCTGATAGATTCCATGGAAAACTAAACAAAGGAATAAAAGTTTATACATGTTGTACTGTCATTACTCTCATGGATACAATATATATTTTTTCAATACATTATTACTCTTTTTAAAAGGTAATTATTACATTGGAGGATAAAGAAACAAACAAAAAAAGAAGGAGCAGAAAAAAAACGCGGAAAGCACCCCTGCACGCTATAGGGACATTGTTTTTATTTACAGAATTTCTATTCGCTATTTTTTCAAGGGTCCCCAGCCTCCTCCTTCCACTGATAAATTGGAGCCCAAATTGTTTTGCCCCGCTTTTTGTCCTTTCAGCCTTTTCTTTCATGAATTCCTTTCTCCAGATTTTACGTGGAAAGAAGCTGAGCAAGCCATTGTGAAAAAGATGGGGCCACCGCCAGGCTGTAGCAATACAGATCTTAACCACTCCCATTGCCAGGAAAATAAAGTATGGTTGTGCACCATCAGATCCTGTGCTACTGACCTCAAGTAACATCACTTCCAGAGTTGAGGCCACATTAACCTTCAGGGTTAGCTCTAAAAACTGTTCGATACTTCTTCGAAGGGCGTCCAGCTGCGGACAAGTTGAAAACATGTGTACAACATCTGCACAAGGGTGGGCAACTGACGCATACAGATCCACCCCATTTTGATATTTTATTAGGTGTGTAATACAAGTCTAAAATTGATCAGGTATCAATTAGTAATCTAACTCCAGGTAAATGCAACAGTAGGGAAATTGTGGGATGGTGTAGGGGTATGAATTACTATTCTAACTCCTGTTGGTGCAACAGTAGGGAAAATGTGGGATGGTGTAGGGGGTAATATTTTCTATTCTAACTCCAGATAATTGCAGCCGTTGGAAAAGTTTAGGATGTTAAAAATAGAAATATTTTCTATTCTACCTCAAGGTAAGTACAGCAGTAAGGAAATTGTGTAACAGTGTAGGGGAATTAAATACTATTGCGACATCTGAAAAATGCTAAAACATTGTAAGGCTTGCATAATAAAAATGTCACTGTAAAAATAAATGTAACTTATACCCAATTTATTTGACATTTTTAACTTCTTCATAAACATTTTGCTTTTAAATAACATTTCCTTTTCCTTTGTCATTTTTTTAGAAACTCACAAAAACTTCTGATCGCCAAATATCTCAAAAGGACAACAACTCAAAAGGCCATCAAGAGAAGAAAATAAATTCAGAAACCACACCACAAAGATAGAAACCAAACCAAAAGGTATATAAAAGAAAACACATAATGCAAGGGAAATTGTACTATGGTGTAGAGGTATCAATTAGTAATCTAACTCCAGGTAAATGCAACAGTAGGTAAAGTGTTGGATGGTATAGGGTTATTACTTACTATTCTAACTCCAGGTAAGTGCTACAGTAGGGAAAGTGTTGGATGGTGTAGGGGTATCAATTACTAATCTAACTCCAGGTAGGTGCAGCATTAGGGAAAGTGTGGGATGGTGTAGGAGTATTAATTACTATTCTAACTCCAGGTAGGTGCAACAGTAGGGAAATTGTGGGATGGTGTAGGGGTATGAATTACTATTCTAACTCCAGTTGGTGCAACAGTAGGGAAAATTTGGAATGGTGTAGGAGGTAATATTTTCTAGTCTAACTCCAGATAAGTGCAGCCGTTGGAAAAGTTTAGGATGTTAAAAATAGAAATATTTTCTATTCTAACTCAAGGTAAGTACAGCAGTAAGGAAATTGTGTAACAGTGTAGGGGAATTAAATACTATTGCAACATCTGAAAAATTCTATAACATTGTAAGGTTAGCATAGTATAAATGTCACTGTAAAAATATATGTAAATTAAACCCAATTTATTTGACATTTTTAACTTCTTCATAAACATTTTGCTTTTAAATAACATTTCCTTTTCCTTTTTCATTTTTTTAGAAACTCACAGAAACTTCTGATCACCAAATATCTCAAAAGGACAACAACTCAAAAGGCCACCAAGAAAAAAAAATAAAATCAGAAACCACACCACAAAGAAAGAAACCAAACCAAAAGGTATATAAAACACATAATGCAAGGGAAATTGTATTATGGTGTAGAGGTATCAATTAGTAATCTAACTCCAGGTAAATGCAACAGTAGGTAAAGTGTTGGATGGTGTAGGGTTATTAATTACTATTCTAACTCCAGGTAAGTGCTACAGTAGGGAAAGTGTTGGATGGTGTAGGGGTATCAATTACTAATCTAACTCCAGGTAGGTGCAGCATTAGGGAAAGTGTGGGATGGTGTAGGGGTATTAATTAATATTCTAACTCCAGGTAGGTGCAACAGTAGGGAAAGTGTGGGATGGTGTAGGGTATTAATTACTATTCTAACTCCAGGTAGGTGCAACAGTAGGGAAAGTGTTGGATGGTGTAGGGGTATTAATTACTATTCTAACTCCAGGTAGGTGCAACAGTAGGGAAAGTGTTGGATGGTGTAGGGTTTTGAATTACTAATCTAACTCCAGGTAAGTGCAACAGTAGGGAAAATTTAGGATAATGTAGGGGTATCAATTACTATTCTAACTCCAGGTAGGTGCAACAGTAGGGAAAGTGTTGGATGGTGTAGGGGTATCAAATAATAATCTTACTCCAATATGTTACCGCAATTCTTAAAATGTAGCATAGTATGGTCGAAACAGATAATATTTGAACTCATTAAAAATATCAGCAGAAGAAAAAGTGTGCTATACTCTAAATCAAAATTGACTATTTATACTGCAAAATGGAAAACATTAAGAAATAACCAGAATAAAGTGACTGGAAATTAACAATTTGACAGTTAGAAATATTCTGATGTTAAGAAACTGTAAAAATTAAGATCTATAATATTTTCTTTAATCAAACACAATATTAAAACATTTTCTTACTCCCAACAGAGTACTACTCAGGAAAGAGCCTCCTACATCAAATCCAGGAAAGGAAACAAACTACTTAACCATGCAGGATACATATATGCTAAAGAAAGGATAAGTTTTCCTAGAAATCATTGGAGGTGTGTGCAATACTACACATCCCATTGCAGCGGCAGAGCGGTTACCCATGATGATATTATTGTAAAAACTACTGATCACAACCACTCTGCCTCTGCAATGGAGATTGATGTAAGGGAAACTATTAACGAGATGAAAGAACTAGCAAGCACCTCCAATGATTCCACAGGATCCATTTTAAGAGTGGTTGCACAACGTGTCCCCTTTCATTTTGCTAGTAATATGCCTATAATTCCTAATTTGAGACGAATTATTCAAAGACAAAAGCAGGCAAGTAACACTCAAACCACAACACCTCATACTTTTTCTGACATTGTTATTCCACATGAACTTACTATTTCTTTCGCTGATGAACCCTTCCTTCTCCATGACAATGAAAACCCTCAAAAACGTATTCTAATTTTTAGTACTCCTCGCAACCTTGTAAAGTTAGAAAACAGTGAAATTTGGATGATGGATGGGACGTTTAAAAGTACACCCCATCCATTCTACCAAATTTACACAATTCAAGCTAAAATTAACCATAATGTAATCCCCTTAGTATATAGTTTGCTGCCTGATAAGACTTCTGCAACTTACACTGAACTTTTATCAGTTATTAAAGTTATACGTAATCCAAATATTTAGTATCATTTTTTCCAAAATTTACAAAACCATTCCAAGTTAACAAACAACTTATGAACGAATCTTCAACTATAAAAAATTAATTAGATGCTTCTTAAAATTTAAATACTATATTCTAAATTTAATTGGTTAGAAATACCAAATAATTTTGGACATTAAATAATTTTTATATCCAAAAATATCTAAAGTGATGTGTTTGAAATACCCCCTTTCATTCATTGTTCGAAATGAAAACCTTAGTTTGCATAACAAACTAGCATATTTATATTTCAGTGGAGAAGTGTGGCTCACTGGTTAGAGCAGGCAGACCCTGAAGCAGAGGTCAGACCCGGGACCAGGGTTCAATTCCCGACGCGGCAGGGTCTTGAGCTCAAATGTCCATGGACTCGATAATTCTCGCTTCGGTGCCTGACCTAATCATGGGTTCACACTCTGCAACTCTGGGCATTAAGCTTGCTTAATCTCCACAACGGCCCCCCTGCGGTGGGATGCCTGGCTTTCACCTTGGGGATGCCCTGTAGGGGCTATCTCACAGGGAAAAGCCAGGACGGGTTCCCAAGGCAAGCGCGGAGATACCCCTTCGGGGGTCGATTCAGGCGCTATATAAGAAACATAATAATAATAATAATAATGTAAATGTATTTTAAAAAATATATCACACTCAATTGCATTTTGAAATATTAGAAAAAATCTATTTTTTAAAATATACCAGTTCTATAAGAACATCCAAAAGAGTTTTGTACCTCCTACAAAAACATTTTCTCTCTATACAACCCTAGCTAGTTTGAAATTTCTTCAAAAATAACTGGCAATTTTGCTAGTATTCAAAAAGAATTTACCAATAATACAAAACCAATAATACAAAACATAATCACCAAACGAAACCAGCTGCTATATCATTTCTAACAGCATAAAGATTCTAACTTTACCAACTGACCAACCAATTGAAAATAAACAAATAATCCATCCAACCTTAACAGATTTAAAAATACATCATTCATATCAATTTTTTAAAAACAATGCAAACAAACAAAATTATTTCTCGATAGTGTTCCTAACCAAAATAACAGTAATATTTTTAAGAAGCATTTTCCATTAATGTACTACTAACATTTAACAAATTTATAGTTGAATGGAAATCGATTACATTTTCAAAAAAATGCATTTACTATTTAGTTATCTCATAAAAAAAAAGTAATGTATAACTAATAATTATATATTTTTTTCAAACAAAACATATACTTTTTGCGACCCGACATAGGCATACACTAATAACACGATCGTCGACATGTTGTTTTACAAGTTTAACATTAAAATCACAAACGGCAACCTCTCCTTATCCTTTCTTTACAATATATGTATTTATTTTAAGTTAAACATGTATCTTTAAAGTTAGAAATGTTTCCTACCTGGACGTAGATCAGCTTCCAGCTGCTTCCTCCATCGATGCTCTTCAAAATGGCCGCTTTCGATTACGTTTACGCGAATACGTCATAAAAAGCTGCTAAGATAGAAAAAGGACTATTTAATACTGTAATTTATAGATTATATTTTTTGTTTAAAAATCGTATATGACATGTTTAAAAATTACAAAAATGTTAATAAATCAATAAAAATAAATGCAATTTTACTATTTTTTTTAATACAAATATACCAAAAAATAAACCTTCTTATATTTATTGTATTAATGTATTTATGTTAGCGTTTTATTTTTTTAATACTTTTATACTCTAAAATTTATGATATTTCATCCTTACCTTCATCCTTATTCCTTTTCTTTTCTACTCATCCCCTTTCTTCTTCTTTGACATCTTCCTTTTCATTTCCGCGGAATGAACTGCTTCAACTATTAGAATCAATGCAAAATCGTGGGAAAATAATTTCAAAAATTATTAATAAATAAGGTAACAACTTAATAAATAAATAAAAAATATACTCATATTTGTTTGAACCTATAACAAATTATAATAATATTACAAATATTTATTAATATTTATATAATATTTGAATTTTTCTAAAATTCTCAAAATTATAAAATAAATATATAACTTATATTTTTATATACAATAATAATATTAAATAAATTAAAATTTATGAAATACTTCTTACAATATTTATACATTTTAATAATTTAAATTAACATTAACATTATCTAATTTAAAAAAACGACAGTATTAATTACCATTTTTATACTACATATTTAATGTACATTAACATTAACAGTAAATTTTAAAAAAAAAGTACTAGAGTATTATTTACCATTTTTATGAAAATTATATAATTTACATTAACATTAACAGTATAATTTGCAAAAATCACTAGAGTATTAATTTATATTTTTATAATAAAAATATAAAATAATATTTAAAAATATTTTTTACTTACAAATTATAAATCTAATTTATAAAAACTACAGTGTTAATTACCATTTTTATACTACATATTTAATGTAAAATGTACCCAATTAAACCTAATACATATTTAATGTACATTAACATTAATATTTTATTTTTTATAAAATACTAGAGTATTATTTATTATTTTTATACTACTTATATAATTTATATTAACATTAACAATCTAATTTTCAAAAAATACTAGAGTAATAATTTACTTTTTAATAGTAAATATATAAAATAATATTTAGAAATATTTTTAAATTATAAAAACAAATTAAACACAATTATATTTTTTTTAAATATTAATACTACAGTATTATTTCTAAATATTCTAATTATATATTTAATATAAAAAAAATATTAATCTTATTACAATAAATAAAAATCATCTACAATATAAATTAATACATGTAATTAATTTATTTATAAATATCAATATTATATATATATAAACATTGTTATTGTTATTGTTAATTTAGATTTATAGCGCGCCCAATCACCTGCAGGTCTCTAAGCGCTTGGAAATCGATGTTATTACAATAACTTGGCTCACTCCTCAGAGAGACGCAGCTGCAGGACTATATTGCGATCAGGGCTCTTCCAAACAGCAGTGTTTTCAGTGATTTCCTGAATCGTAGGAGATTCACCTCCCTGCGTAGCCCCTCAGGCAGTTTGTTCCATAGCTGGGGGGCCAGAACAGAAAAGGCTCTCCCTCCTTTAGTCACCAATTTGTAGCGAGGGCAGACCAATAACTGAGAATCCGATGATCTAAGTATTCTCTTCGGGTTGTATACTTCCAGGCGAGCTTTGATATAGGCCGGCGCATGACCGTAGATCGCCTTGTGCGCTATACAGAGGCTCTTAAACTCAACCCTCTCTTTAACAGGGAGCCAATGAAGGTTTCGGAGAAGGGGGGAGGCCTTTGTTCGTCTGGGCAATCCGAAGATTAGCCGTGCGGCGTCATTCATTACGACCTGAAGTCTGTTTGTCAATATTTTTGGGAGGCCAAGGTACAGGGCATTCCCATAATCGACCCGCGAAATGACGGTTGCTGCTACAATTGAGCGCATCATGGAATGAGAGAGGAAGGGAGCTAACTTTCTCAGTTGTCTGATGATGCTTGTGCAGGTTCCAACCACGGTGGAAATTTGGCTGCACATTGACAGGTCACAATCTAATTTAATCCCCAGGCTTTTTACGTTAGTACTAGGTTTTGGGGCTGATCCAAGCTCTACAGGCCAATACAGGTCACTCCACGGTGAGGTGGTAGATGGAATTACCAATACCTCGGTCTTATCCGGGTTGATTTTTAGTAGATTTTTCGTCATCCACCCTACGGTGTACCTCAAGATGTTTTGAGCTTGGATTTGTGCTGTCCCTGTGTTATCGATACTCAGCAGTAGCTGAGTATCGTCAGCATAGTTGTAAACTCTACAGCCCATCTCGGCCAGGGATGCAATCAAAGGCTGCAGATAAAGATTGAACAGAAGTGGGGACAGTGCGGAGCCCTGTGGTATTCCGCACTCTAAGGACCCCACTTCAGATATAGCCTCCCCTAATTGTATCCTCTGAGTCCTTCCTAAAAGGAAGGATTGCAGCCACTTGAAGGCCAAGCCTTTGATCCCAAAGGCCTCCAGTCT
Organism: Lissotriton helveticus; assembly: GCF_964261635.1. Classification (NCBI taxonomy): domain Eukaryota; kingdom Metazoa; phylum Chordata; class Amphibia; order Caudata; family Salamandridae; genus Lissotriton; species Lissotriton helveticus. The sequence goes on along the minus strand of NC_136059.1, from coordinate 2,034,545,167 downwards.
TCCCAGGAGCAGGTCATGGCTGACGGTATCGATTGCCGCTGACAGGTCTAATAAAATCAGGGCGCTCGGTTTTTTGCCGTCAGCCATGCCTCTCAGTTCGTCTAACACCGAGAGCATTACTAACTCGGTGCTATGGTGTGCTCGAAACCCCGCCTGTCGCTCATGCAGTAAGCCATGAGATTCCAGGTACAGAGACAGGGACTTCAGCACATGTTGCTCCAGGACCTTTGCAAGGAAAGGCAACTGGGAAATCGGCCTATAGTTCTTCAAGGCAGCCGGATCAGCGCCTGGTTTCTTCAATAAGGGTCTAACTCGCGCCTCCTTGAGGTCACCAGGTAAATACCCTGTTTCTAGGGACCTATTAAGGAGAGAGATGATCCGAGCTTCCAATAGCGGCCGTGCCACACGGAAGATACTCGGGGGACATGGGTCCGCTGGGGAACCAGATTTAGTTTTCCCCATTAGCTGCTCTAGGCTCAGCTCATCCAACTCAGGGAACTGTACTATAGAGCAGTGAGCAGGATTATGGACCACAGAATGTATAGTATCACAGTTCACCATACTATTCTTAATTTCCAGGATGATAGTCTTTACCTTTCCTAAAAAATACCCCTGGAAGGTGTTACAGTTTATGGGAGACTCAGAGTTCTCCTGTTTTTTACTCAACTCCGACAGGATTTGGAACGTCTCCTTCTGGGTATTCCTGGCCTTCTGCAGGCGAGACTCATAGTACTCCGCCTTGGCTTGTGAGATAAGTTTTTTATACATATGGAGTGAGTCTTTATATTGGTTCCTTGCTGTGTCCTGCTTAGTTTTCCTCCAGATTCTCTCCCGAGCTCGGAGCTTTCGTTTTTGTTCCCTTAACAATGGAGTAAACCATGGGGCCTCTTTACCAGGTCCTTTAATTGGCTGAGTTTTTACCGGCGCTATCTGATCAATAGCTATGTTCAAGCTCTGGGTAAGGTCCGCGTATTCTACATCCAGGCTTCTATCTGTATTCGTCAGACAAGCCATTTTCGGAAGCACCGAGGTTAGGGTTTTTAAATCAACCTCGACCCATTTACAGGTCCTTCTAGTACCTCGGGGTAGGTGCTTTAAGTGGTCTTTAACGTTTACCTCACAGGTCACCAGGTAATGGTCAGTCCAGACACAAGAAACCACATCCTTAAGTAGGACATTTGGGTCCGTGGACCATACTAAGTCAAGGGTATGACCCTTGATGTGGGTGGGTACTTCCACGAGTTGACTAAAACTCAAGGCGGACATGGTAGTGTCCAGTTGGCGTGTTGGTAGGTCCTTTTGGGGGCTATCCCAATGCAAATTAAAATCTCCTAATATCACGATGTTTTTGTACCTTGTACATAGATCTGATATGATGGGGGTAAATAAATCATTAAAAAGTGGGGATGAGTTGGGTGGGCGGTAGATCGACAGAATCACCCAGCAGGAGTAAAGGTATTTGCGTTGTAAAGGTATTTGCGTTGTAAAAACATGTGTTGTAATAACATGCGTTGTAAATACATTTGCGTTGTAAAAGTTTCGTTGTAATGGTAGTGCGTTGTAAAAGTTGCGTTGTAAAGGTTGTTTACCATGCTTTTTGTACTGTACATACAAAGCTGTTGTTCCATGTACTGAATGGGGATTAACTGGGGTTTTTTTTTAACGGGCTATGCAATTTTGAGTAATCTATGCTTTCACGTAAGTTTATTACTTTTGGCTATACTAAAACTCTGAGTGTAAATGTACTCAAAAAGTGTAAATTGCTCCAAAAGTGTAACTTATAACCATATTTTGTAAGTAGACAAAAAGTCGTAAACGTACTCAAAAGTGTAAATTACTTAAATAGTCCTCAAACCATTCAATCTGGTGAAGAAATGCAAGTTACGCTTTTGAATTTTGTGAATAACCAAAAAGTAGTAAACTTACTCAAAGATGTTACTCAGAATTAGGCCCCCAAGTGTTACATGTCAAACTTTTTAAGATGGCAAACTAAGTGAAATGACATGCAACTACAACAGGGCGAGATCAAGAATGGTCCATAGCGGATACATGCTCCCTTTCGTATGTGTGTTTTAGGCACAGGAGTCATGTACGTCTTTCCATGCAGGCCTCCATAATCTAGGCATAGCAAACCTCAGGGCCTGATTCATGAATTGCACTTCGTAGTACATTTTGTAGAAGTACAGAAGTGCTACAAAACGTAGTATACAGTCCTATTCACAACCTGCACTTTTGTGGTAACTCACACATTTGCGTAAGTTTACTACTTTCTGCTACTCAGAAACTTCACTTTTGTAGTAACTTACACTTTTGTGGTATGTCTGAATCATCATTATTTTCTATGGGAGGGTGTTACAATACCAGCAATTGGCCATGTGTATTGCTGGCCATAAGACAAACGTGTACATTACTACAAAAGTGCAGTTTCTGAGTACCAAAAAGTAGTAAATTTACTCAAAAGTGTAAACTTACAGTTGTAAGTTACGTTTGTGAATATGGCCCTCTGTAGTTAATTTGAAAACAAGAAATCAGTGCAGGGGCCCACATTTTTTCTCTGTAGCGAGCCACAGGCTCTGCCAAAAGGGTTTGACAAGGAATAAGGTTGCCTAACCCTACAGTTCTGCTCACTTAGGGCTCGATTCCGATCCGGTAAAATAATCCGGCGTACGATTCGTATTCGTAGCAGATTCCGTACGAATGGGAAACTACCGTCCGACCAGCGAATTCCGATCCGTTTCCATTGATTTCCGTACGATTTGCTACGACCCGTACGAATGACATTTGTTTACCCGTACGAATAAGCCTCGTGCAGACCACCGTACGAATCGTTATCAGTCCGTACAAACTCACTATTCCGATTCGGAACGAAATGCCTGAGCGAGATACGTACGGGCCAAAGTATTCACGCTTCTAAATAGATTCGTACGGGACATTCGCCTCACTGCAAGCTCCACCAATACATACCACACGCACACCCCTCGGCCAAGCTTACGCGAACACCCCCACCCGCCAACGGCCCGTACCACTCACTCGCACGCACAAGTACGACACGCACACCCCTCGGCCAAGCTTACACAAACACCCCCACCCGCCAACGGCCCGTACCACTCACTCGCACGCACACCCCTCGGCCAAGCCTACGCGAAAACCCCCACCCGCCAACGGCCCGTACTACTCAAACGCACGCACAAGTACGACACGCACACCCCTCGGCCAAGCCTACGCGAACACCCCCACCCGCCAACGGCCCGTACCACTCACTCGCACGCACAAGTACGACACGCACACCCCTCGGCCAAGCCTACGCGAACACCCCCACCCGCCAACGGCCCGTACCACTCACTCGCACGCACAAGTACGACACCCACACCCCTCGGCCAAGCCTATGCGAACACCCCCACCCGCCAACGGCCCGTACCACTCACTCGCATGCACAAGTACGACACGCACCCCCCCAACAAGCTTACGCGAACACCCCCACCTGCCAACGGCCCGTACCACTCACTCGCACGCACAAGTACGACACGCACACCCCTCGGCCAAGCTTACGCGAACACCCCCACCCGCCAACGGCCCGTACCACTCACTCGCACGCACAAGTATGACACGCACAACCCTCGGCCAAGCATACGCGAACACCCCCACCCGCCAACGGCCCGTACCACTCACTCGCACGCACAAGTACGACACGCACAGCTCCCCAACAAGCTTACGCGAACACCCCCACCCGCCAACGGCCCATACCACTCACTCGCACGCACAAGTACGACACGCACACCCCCCCAACAAGCTTACGTGAACACCCCCACCCGCCAACGGCCCGTACCACTCACTCGCACGCACAAGTACGACATGCACACCCCCCCAACAAGCTTACGTGAACACCCCCACCCGCCAACGGCCCGTACCACTCACTCGCACGCACAAGTACGACACGCACACCCCTCGGCCAAGCTTACGCGAACACCCCCACCCGCCAACGGCCCGTACCACTCACTCGCACGCACAAGTACGACACGCACACCCCTCGGCCAAGCCTACGCGAACACCCCCACCCGCCAACGGCCCGTACCACTCACTCGCACGCACAAGTACGACACGCACACCCCTCGGCCAAGCCTACGCGAACACCCCCACCCGCCAACGGCCCGTACTACTCAAACGCACGCACAAGTACCGCAAGCACACATAACGCCAACACCAAAACGACCACAAGGACCATGCTAACGAGTCGCACTACCACACTGAACATGTCTCCTGTGTACACACCTTTGACAATCAATGTCCTGGTCACAGCCAAGCAGCCAAACAGAGGAGAACACCAACACCCACCCCATATAACACCCACCCCAACAAATCAAATTAAGCCACACCCACCATTTGACCAATAAAAGGGACCACACATACAACCCATCATCCTTTGCAACATACCCATTCTTGCGAGGAAACAGAGAGCACACCAACAATTGCAGCCACATACCTTCACACATACACCCTATCACATCTACACCAACACCACCCCTTCACAATCACAAACACACACCCTCATCCATACACACCATCACACCCTCAATCACATACACCTCACACCATGACCACACCCAAGAATCCACAATTCACTAACCCGGAGATGGAGATACTTACTGATGAAGTCATCAGAGTCGAGCCGCAGCTGTTTGGCGCATTGGTCAGACAGACCAGCCTGGCAGAAAGAACACGCCTGTGGGAGAGGATTGTAGACCGGGTCAATGCTGTTGCACCCATCAGACGCACCAGGGATGATTGCCAGTCCAGGTGGTACGATCTGCGGAGGATGGTGAAGAAAAAGATGGCACAGGATTACGCCAATGCACACCACACTGGAGGCGGTGGTCCCCGCAGACCTCCTGTATACCAGCCCTGGGAGGAGAAGGTCATGGTCCTACTGCCAGCGGTGGGAGTACATGGAATAGAAGGAGCCATTGAGTCTGGTGAGTGTACAAAAAACACAAGTTACATGGGTAGACTAACAACAGTGCCCAGCAGCATGGGGTGGGTGGCCATGACTCCAAGCAGTACACAACCAAATGGTGGTAGTTGCAAGGGGGAGGCACATAGGGTGCAATGTGTAGGGTAAGAGGCTGCTCTCATGCCATATGTCCCAGGGACACACACAAGCATAATGACCAATGCACAGGGATAGGTAAATATCACACAAGATACAACACCACAGCTTCTAAATATTTAATATTTGCTGACACACCTTACAGAGATGCATCATTTTGTGACAAAGTAAGGCAGTGCAGCAAGAGAGCAAGCACAATCTACCTGTCTCCATCCCTGTCTCGCCCTCTGTCTCTGTCTCCCTCTGTCTCTGTCGCCCTCTCCCTCGGTTGCCCTCTCCCTCTGTCGGCCTCTTTCTCTGTCTCCCTCTGTGTCTGTCTCCCTCTCCCTCTGTCTCCCTCTCCCTCTGTCTCCCTCTCCCTCTGTCTCCCTCTCCCTCTGTCTCCCTCTCCCTCTGTCACCCTCTCCCTCTGTCTCCCTCTCCCTCTGTCACCCTCTGTGTCTGTCTCCCTCTCCCTCTGTCTCCCTCTGTCGCCCTCTCCCTCTGTCGCCCTCTCCCTCTGTCTCCCTCTGTCGCCCTCTCCCTCTGTCTCCCTCTCCCTCTGTCGCCCTCTCCCTCTGTCTCCCTCTCCCTCTGTCTCCCTCTGTCTCCCTCTCCCTCTGTCGCCCTCTGTGTCTGTTGCCCTCTCCCTCTGTCTCCCTCTCCCTCTGTCTCCCTCTCCCTCTGTCTCCATCAGTCAGTGTTTGTCCCTCGGTCACCTCAACGCACATCCCTGGGGCACACACACAGTTGCACACAAGCACTGCACAGGCCTCACAAACTCCATAGAGCTGAATGTTAAGGGATGTCTCACAAGTACCAGCAAACATCTGCTATGTGCCTGTAAGACACCCACCATTTGCTGTCAACACTGTACTGTGTCAGGACACACATCTCAGAAAGCTCTATAGTACACAATGGGCACAGGTGTAGGCAGCACAAGTCCCTCCTGTGCTCATTGCAAACACAAACATCAGGACAAGGTCACACATCCTGTGCACCAACACAAATCCACCATTATGGCAGCATGCCACATGAGGGGACAGCCAAATCATGAACAATGGACGCTTGCAATTCTCAAACAAAGTAATAGCATGGCCTGTTGTACACACCCCTTACAGAAACTCATCCCCGGGGGACAGGAGTTGTATTGCAACACTGTCCCAATTGCCATGTACCACAACAAAACACGTACTCATATGAATATGCATACAACTCATACATGCACATAAAAGAAGCTCCAGTCCATTGTGCCCCTCTAAAAAAGCTCGTGCCCCATCTCATTACCTTTGTGGATGTACATAAGTACCAACATGGACATGGGTATTGACAAGGTGATGCGTCTTAGAGAAGTGCCAAGTTCTAAAGCCATGATCTAGAAGTGGGTGTACAGGTCCAGCGGTGTTGGCATTGTTTGGCCAGCATGGAACAGCAAAAGACATCCAAAGTAGTAGCTGACATGCTAAATAATGATGCTCTGTCTCTTACATCAACATGCTGCATCTAAACTCTGTGCATGCTTGACGCACACATGAGAATTTTCACCGTATCCAGGATGTTGCGTGAAACTTACAAATGCTTTACACGTGTGGTGCCGGCAACACAAGACACAGCAATGGCTGTGTCAGTCATTGTCAAGAGATTGGAAGAATGTATATACCCCATCGTACAATAGCTTTTTCTACCACTAAATACACAACTGTACAATGTCAACAATGTATAGCTTGTGGAACAGTGATGCTGATAATGGATAACCAAACCACATGTCACTTGATATTGCCTTAACAGTGTCTGTCTCTCCCACACACAGGGCAACGTGCGGATCTCCCCCCCAGCCAGGGGGGCCAAGGATCTCAGTCCCAGGCTCAGCAGGACCCAGAACCCACCGGCCGCGCCGTCCCTCAACGCACTGTGGATGACCCCAACCAACCTGGCTCCTCTGGATCCCAAACCCCTGCAGCAACTGTACCAGCTACATCTCTGCCAACCACCGGACCTATTCCCACCACATCCCAGCAGACAGGTCAGAGCCCTGCCCATGATTTACAAGAGAGCCAGTCTGAAAATGAGGGACACCCTTTGTCGGGCGCCCCTGAGGTTGGCGACAACCTCCACCCTCCCAGCACTCGGGGGGCCCGTCGATCGGATGTGCCCACAAGCGCAGGCCGTGCTCATGTGGGTCAGGGTGGTGGGAGTGGCGCAAGGCGGAGGCGAGAATCTGGCCAGTCAGCTGCAGGGACCGGTATGGCTGAACTCGGTAACATCCTTGAGGCATACCGGCGGGACACCAGTGAGGTAAGCCAGCTTGCGGAGACCCTCAACCAGCTCAGAGAACAGCAGGCAGAGCAAATAGCCAGGCAAGACCTGCATTATGGACGGGTGGAGGCACACCAGGCTCAGCTCTTGATGGTGCATAGGGACATTTTCCATGTGCTACGTCAGATGGCTGCCAACATGCAGCCCCCTCCCTGTGTCACAAGGCCAGCAACATCACGGCAAAGTGCAACACCAGCCACAGGGAGGGAGGAGAGGGAGGAGGAGGAGGAACCCTCTGACGTAGTGTCTCATGCACCGTCCATGCCTGCACATGAGGATCCCCCAAGGAAGGTGGGTCGTCCACGGCGAAGACGTTGAGGGCCTGTGGCCCATGGACTTCTCCCAGGACACTGGACCTGGCATATAGCCCCTGGGTGCAACAGCATCCCCTATGAGACTCTCCCACATGGACTTGCTGGTCCCAGTCTGCCCAATGATGTCAGGCACTGTGGGCTGGACTCTGTTGACTGAAACAGTAAGGCATCTCATCTCCAGCTGTGAATTTTGGATTCCCCCCCTTTCTGTACAGCACCTATTCACGTTTCATGCACTAGAGCACCCAATAAATAATGTAAACATCATACGCATTTGGTGAGTAATCTTTGAAACAGCATACATGTATATGTGTCTGCAAATGTCATAAATGCAAGGTATACAACAAACAGCAGTCATCCACACACTTGGATCAGAATCTGAGTGAGGACACACATTGGTCAGAAATTTCCACAAACTACATACATGGATGGTAAGACACACCTGTGTGGGACAGTCAATGCTGGAGGGGGGATTGAATCCCAATACTGCTAGCACAGGCAGGCCCAGGAGAGTCACTTTGCGGAGTACATGTCAGTGTCACAAAAGTAGTAGTCCATGTAGGGAGTACCTACAACTGTGTCCTCAGGTATGTGAGCTACCATCAGCATGATGCATTACTGTGTATGTGATTAATGCCGCACAGGATAACAGTGGCAGGACAGACTGTGGGCAATGGGCTGGAGCACTCTAGACAAGCACACCTGATTAGGTGACCTACCCCTATGGAGCTACAAGTACTATACTACTGTAATGGGAGCAACGCATACAGAACAACGACACACATCAGACAAATACCTACCCCGGAACGGCCAAATCACACCACACCCAAGAGACAGGGTCATGGTGTGTGTCCCATGTGCCAACTTGACTGACTGTGACAGCAATGTTGAAGTGGTGTGAGCATGTTGTGTTCTGGCACGTGACTGTAAGCTAACAGTTTTCTGATCTAGTGGTGTTGACAAGCTAACACTGTACAATATTGTGCCTATGTAAGGTGTGTGTGTGTTGGACACGGCACATGACCTGGTGGTACGTAGACCCAATGTCATGTGAATCTGCATAGTCGTGCCAGTATGTGTTGCACACACCCGCATAGCAGCAGCTATGGCTGAGTACAAAGCATTTTTATAGCACAAGGGTGAATGTCTGGTGTTGTCTGTGTGTAGGGTGGCAGGAGCATGCTCTATTAATGGATGGAAGGAGGGTCATCCTGTAGGTGTCTGTGTTCCTGGATAGTGTGCGCTGCATGTTAGCTGTGTATGCAGCTGCAGTAATGAGTGAAGACATGATGGCAGGAGGGGTGTGACTAATTGCTAAACAAACACATAACACAAGGGCACCCGCAATGCACAAAGTGACATGTGGATGTGAAGGCAGGAGTGTCTGCCTCACTCAGGATCACTGACAACAAAATGGCACAGTAATCACCACACATCACAGTCACTGGATCAGGGCCCTTACGGTCAAGTGGGGCACAAGACACACAGCGTCAGCAGGTGTATACAAGAGCTAGTGTGTTCAAATCCAAACTGCACCAACAAAGACATCTACCTCACACACAACATAGTATTCTAGCCTTCACCCACCCATGCGTGTGGTCAATATACAGTTACACACCTAACAAGCATGAGGTAACTACGTTCAAAATAGTATATGTGCACATTAGACGAACATGTGTGTTGAGCCACAAGCAGGCACTATATTCTGTAGGAGTCAGACGTCATGCACAACATGATAATCTACATTGTGAGCCCATGGAGCTTTCACAATCATACATGTGCATTGTCAATAAGTCCAATTTACACTAATCATGATGTCACCTGTAATGCCGCTTTACGAATACCTACAAGGCTGTCAACGACTGGCCGTACCTTTCTTCATCAGACTGGTGTGATGCTCTAAGGTTTCCACCTCCAAATAGCCCATTGGTCTGAGTACAAACAACAGACACAAAAGGGTGATCAGGCGAGGGAAGGAGAGGATGGGAACTGCTGGGAGGGAGACCTGAAACAGAGGCAAATAAGCATTAGGACAACATTCTCATGTCACAGACACTTCAAAAACCTCATTAGCTACACTGTACCAGTCACACCTGTGAAGTGTACTGTCTGGTGAAAAATAATGATGATTAATCATGCCATCACATCAGATACAATGCTGTGACACAGACACATAAAAACTGGGACAGTCTGTCATCCATTAGAGTCATGTGTAACACTCACAAGTGAGCACCCATGCAAAAAGATCTATGTAGTATAAACACATTCCCAGGCACAGATGAGGTGGACCTCAGTAACAAATGGAAACATATGGAAATCCAACTACCGCTAACTCTAAAGTCTGTATGTGATATTGGTTAGCCATAAGGGCCCTGTAGGCTAACTTGAGCAAATCCACTACAGCTGTTAGTATCACATATGATGAGGAAGCTAATGATCGACATGCAATGAAGGCACTCTGTAGCCAGTCTTTTGGTGTGTCAAGTATGCATCACAATGCTAAACATGATATGCATGTACAATAAATATTAAGTGCAAGTGATGTCCATCCAAGCTACATAATCAGACCCTACCATAGCACAGTAATGGTGCCGGCGAGCAGGGATTCATGTGAATGACCGCACTCCACTGGTGCAACACAAAAATTCACATATGCATCTTTCACACTTTTTACTTTGTCATGCTAAACATACATGGCATCATGTGCATCTAAACATCACTGCTACTCACTGTGAAGGCTGGCGTAGCAGTATTCTCAACCTGTACTGAGGTAACGACATGACAGTGACATGATATACTGCTGCAAGGGGCAATGCATCCATGTTAACTGATTCACAGGACAGTTGTCTTAAGATGTGGAACATACACTGGGCAACACCGACACCACATGGTTTCATGGTAATCACACTGGACTGGCCCACAAGCTGGAGGTGAGGATCCAGTCACATTCAAATGCACACAGTGAGGCTGCAATCCCCCACATAGTCCGTGGTTGTGACCTCTGACACAATGTCATGCCATGGTATGTGCAATGTTGCTGTGGCAATGTCTACACACATTGATGCATTCACTAGAGTATCAAAGTACAACAGATGACAGAAGGGGTGACTATCCTGTCATGGGAGTGGCCATACATGTCATAAGGTACATAATGGAGTAGCATGTATGCAAGGTGACACCACATGCACATGAACATGTACCACACGTTTCTACACATACCAACGCTAAACAGCCTCATATGAGTCCTTACCCAAATTGACTTCTCCACATGTTCAAGCATGCTCCGTTGATGTGGCTGACGTTGCAATCATAATGAGCAGTAGCAGGATGACCACGATGTACCCCAACGGACAACAGGCAGGGCGAGCTGTGGATGAGAGTGGCACGCAAGGGGTCAAGTTCGGTATAATGTCATTTTGTCAATGTCTGTTGAATAGCCAGATGTAGTATGACACCTGTACATTACAAGTGCACACATAGCACATATATGTGTAGCATTACAACTGAACATGTGACACAGCACAACACACATCCAAGTGATCTTGCGTACAGTCTGTTGCATACACAGCATGCTACCCATGCAACTCTATAGTCCATCTTTTACTTAAAAGATGAAAGGACTCACCATCATGAAAAGAAGTTGCGGATGAGGTGACCGCGGAAATCATCTTCACCCTCCTCGTCACTGGCATCCTGGCCAAGGCCTTCATCCTCAACGGGCGGATGTTCCAGCTCATCAGGATCCAGGTAGAGTGGCACAGCCTTCTCCACTGCCATGTTGTGTAGCATGCAGCACACGGTGAAGATGTCACACACCTTGCGTGGGCTGTATTGGAGGGCTCCGCCTGTCTTGTCCAGGCACCTGAACCGGCTCTTCAGGAGTCCAAAGGTCCGTTCGATCACCTGCCTGGTCTTCACATGAGCATTGTTGTAACGCTGGTCTGCAGCTGTCCTGGGGTTGCGTAGCGGAGTCATTAGCCACGGCATGTTTGGATATCCAGCGTCTCCTGCAATTTGACATCATGTACAAGAGTGAATCATATGATGCAGATCATGAAGTTGTGACATACTGACATACAGAGCACGCAGTGTATACTCACCAACTAGACATGCCCGGTGGTTGTGCAGCTGCAGCATCATCTGTGGTACCCTGCTACGCCTCATGATGAAAGCATCGTGGCACGATCCTGGATAACGTGCACAAACATGTGAGATAATCATGTTGGCAAGACACACCACCAGGGCATTTATCGAGTGGTAGTGTTTCCTGTTGCGATACGCTTGCTCCTGAGCCTGTGGTGGGACAAGAGTAACATGTGTACCATCAATTGCACCAATTACATGTGGCATACGGCCCAGGGCATATAATTCCCCCTTGACATCTGTCAACTCTTCTGGAGTAGGGAATGTAATGAATTCATCAAGGTGGAGCAACATTGCTCCCAAAACATCACCCAATACCCGGCTAAACATGGTCTGAGACATCCCTCCCACATCAGCTATGGTAAATTGGAAGGTACCTGTGGCAAAGAAATGGAGGGCTGCCATCATCTTTACCTTGGGTGTCAGTGCACTTGGATACCTGTGGCGTGGTTGTAGGTGAGCCTCAAGCCTGCCCGTCAGGTCCTTGATCAACTGTCTGCCGAACCGATATCGACGGATGCAGTTGCGCTCCCTCATGGCTTCCAAGTCAGGCAACGGCCTTTCCAGAGGGGGTGCCCTGCAAGACACAATTTTAAGGAAATGTCTACAACTGTCTGACTAAGACTATAACAATGTACATGGCACAAGCAACACTGCTTCAAATAATGTAGACAATTTGGAGTGTGGAGTGGGATACACACTGATGCCAGCTCCCACACACTCCTCCGTGGCGAAGGAAAATACCTGTAGTGTGTGGAATGGATGTGACATGCATACAAACGATCAGATGTAAAGGTCTTAGTGACCATGACAATGTATCATGTCAGTGAGACACGTCATGTCAATGTCAGTAGGAGGTTGTCTGCACATCCAGACGGCTGACTGCAATACACACACACACCACATGTGCAATCATTTGCACTGTTCAGCCTTAGTCATGTTGCGGTGTGTACTTTCAGTGACAATTACATGACCATCATCATACAGCATGATAATTACATTTGTCACTGATGGTCTGTGATGCCATCACACATGTGAACGGGTCATTAACACACGTGGCATGGTGTGTGTACATTAGTCACCCTGCCATCACAGCAAGGACACAACATAGATGCTCCTACAGCAGATGCACAGTACTTTCAAGGACTAGTTACTTACCTTTTGTAAACCAATATCTGTAAGGAACAGTAGGCAGTAGCAAAGTGTCACATTTCAATACATACATAGCTTAGGACTAATTAGCCTCCCTGGGTGCCATCGATCTGACCAGTGAGTGGTGGCTATCCAGGCCACACCGGAACAAAACCAGTGTTGTAGATTGGCATCCAACAAGGGCGTGGCCACGTTTTGGCCGTACCTACAACGCATACACTGGCAGCTGTTACACAAACATATCCCACAGAGAGTGTGGGTAGCAGGCAAAGATGCATGTCAAGTAGCTAAACATCACTCCCAGAGTCAGGGAGGATGATGACATCTTTGCGTAGTGCCTGTACCTCTTGGATACCCTCTACAGCGTAGCTAACGGGAATGTGTTCTGTGGTTTTGAGGCCTGCATGCAGATGCATCCTGGGATGGGGTGGTAGGACAGGGAACATGGTCAGTCCGGGTAGGGCAGTGGGGGGTCTGACAACGTGCCTATGTACAGACAAACATGCTGCGTGGCTGTACATGCTTGCCAATATACATACAGTACTTTCATCAAGATAGGCCTGCAGAGGCTCAGCGTAGCGTTAGTGTAGTTGAAGGACCTGAGTGACAAGTTGGTCCTCACCGCAGCAACAGGGAGATGAAGGGCCATGGTTCCAACCGCCCACATAAACACTACACTGAACGTTGCCCAATCATCCAAATACATCTTTAGAGTTGAGACATCACCTGTGTCTGGCTAGGTGTCCACAACACTCGCATCCCCCAGTCCACCTGTCCTGTGGTCTTGGGACTGACACTCACGTGCCAGTGGGTCTTCATTACCCTCCCAATACTCATTAGCGCCAATTGTAATGAGGTGTGGCCAGCTCATTGATGTTTACATTCCCATGCAGCATTAAGAGCGGTGTTCTGCCACACAGTTACCACAGCGGAGCCGTACAGTGTGTGGTATCGGGGCCAGCACAACCCCAGAATGGCGCCACGGCTGACACCTGGGGGAGATCTGGCAGTGAGGTTGTGAGTTGAACCAGCGGGGACCAGGATGAACATTCCGATCATGTCTGTCACAGCGGTTCTGGGACGTATGCACCGCCTGCGTCCGTCACTCAGCGAGTGATGGTGTCAGGGGCATATCAACAGAGGTGCAACTGCCCCCAGACGGGTACGGTGGGCCAGAAGCTGACGCGGAGTCAGTGGGCGGGGTGAGGGACATCATGGACATGAGGAAGTGCACTTACTCCTCCTGTGTCACATGCAGGGCTGGGACCGTAGGTCGTGGTGCTGGCTACGATGGCTGCAATTCTGATGGAGCCGTGTGGTCGCTGTCACCCTAATCCCATGCAGCATTGCACTTGCATCGTGGTTATTTGTTAATGCAATTACACATCTCTGACTTCTTTTGTTTACCTGACGAGTTTGGCCTGGGGAATGATGTACTAATAAGGGGCTCACATGTCTCCACACCCACACACATGCACTGGTCCTACATCCCAACCATGAGCTATTGTGGTGCTGTGCCAACTGCTGGAGTCTGAGTGGCTTGTGGGACATATCACACCTGGATTCATATGTCAGGTCCCCGCAATTGGAGCAGCTCTTGTTGTTGTGCCTGACGTGAAAACCGTGGAGACACAGACGGTGAGGGTCACTCACCAACATGAGGCGTTTTCATTCCTCACAGGCTTTGTAAGTGACATCCCTATTGGCACGGTCTTGAGTATGACAATAAAAGGTAAATGTTCAGAAGTGTGAAGACAATGATTTAGGGTACATAATGTGTAAGCTTTAACTTAGACCGGACCTGCGTTGGTGTTGAGAAACAAACAGAGGACCTGACGTGTGCACGCAGAGGTGACATATGACTACTCAGATAACGTCATCAGGGCACACACAACGCCAAGGATACTTGCAGACCCAGAGGATTTACACACCAACACACAAGTGTACGGTATTACGGAAATTGCCATGTCCAGGGTGACATGTGGGGATATTCTGAGGTGAGTAATACTTTACTGACCTGTTCATGGCATATGCTAACAGCATGCACAATGTAGCACATGGCACACACATGACGTGGTCACACAGGGTCATGCTGTGCGGCTATGACACCTCTGTGACAGTGGGCATGTTCCTGTCATCATGTGCCAGTTCCCTGTACTGAATTGTGGCCCATTTGAGTGTTCATGTGCCTCGCTACATGTTGCAGACGTTAATCGTGTTGAAATTGTTGAATGCATGTGATGCACATGTGCATCATGATTGATGACATGTTGTGCAAGCTATTCACACATCAACTGAGGCACAGGGTCACAATCCCTGTGCTTCTTCAATGTCTGCCAAACCGGGCACATACTGATGTATGTGTGCCATGCTGATGTATGCATCCACATGGTTGACATGAGTGTAGACTACATCCCTGCTGTGTGATTTCCTGGTGTGACTCTCCCAATGGTGACATGAAGGTGGACAGGGACGCAGCCTACACAATCGTTCACTTGACCATGTCTGACGCAATGTACCCCAATGGTACGTGCGTGTGTACGCATCGTTTCCCTATCGCATTTAGGCTCTACGCGAGCTAAGCGTACCCCAATGGTACGTGCGTGTGTACGCATCGTTTCCCTATCGCATTTAGGCTCTACGCGAGCTAAGCGTACCCCAATGGTACGTGCGTGTGTACGCATCGTTTCCCTATCGCATTTAGGCTCTACGCGAGCTAAGCGTACCCCAATGGTACGTGCGTGTGTACGCATCGTTTCCCTATCGCATTTAGGCTCTACGCGAGCTAAGCGTACCCCTATGGTACGTGCGTGTGTACGCATCGTTTCCCTATCGCATTTAGGCTCTACGCGAGCTAAGCGTACCCCAATGGTACGTGCGTGTGTACGCATCGTTTCCCTATCGCATTTAGGCTCTACGCCAGCTAAGCGTACCCCTATGGTAGGTGCGTGTGTACGCATCGTTTCCCTATCGCATTTAGGCTCTACGCGAGCTAGGCGTACCCCAATGGTACGTGCGTGTGTACGCATCGTTTCCCTATCGCATTTAGGCTCTACGCGAGCTAAGCGTACCCCAATGGTACGTGCGTGTGTACGCATCGTTTCCCTATCGCATTTAGGCTCTACGCGAGCTAAGCGTACCCCAACGGTACGTGCGTGTGTACGCATCGTTACACCATTCAATGTGTAGCATTGGCAATGGCAATGTCACCGTACTTGTGTGTGAATTTTAAAAAATGCATAGGGAACAACTAGGGGAACAGTGTACTGTTCAAAATGCAACCAGGTTGTCATGGATACAGAGTTTTTTTAAACTCCTACAGGTGTCCTGGAAGAATCAGTTAGCAAAAAGTATACAATGTTGCGAAAGTTGTTGTTCAGCTCTGGCTCTATTTTCAAACCATGCATATGTGTGTAATGGGCTTAGGTGTGATGTGATTGGATGGAACATAGGATACAAATTATGGTGGCCTATCACACACTACTCCTTGGACTCACAGACCCTCTGCAGCACAGATATAAGGCAGCATGTGGCTGTGGGAGGGCACTTGCCTGCACAACATTGGTGTGCTAACCACAGCTGCTGTCTCTGAATCCTCTGGACCCTGATCAGCTGAACATGGAGAGGGCACCTGCATTCACTGATGGTGAGAACAAGGCCCTGCTGGATGCCCTCCTGCCAAACTTCAGCAAGCTGTATGGGAGACCAGAGGATCAGGTGAGTGATGTGTGCAATACCTTGGAGTGTGCACCTGTTGTGTGTGTGACATCATAGCCACTGTGTAGTAATAGTGGATAGATGCAATGTTGTTGTGAGTGAGTGCCAGGGTGCACAGTGTTGTTAGAAGAGAGTTATTTGTTGTAGTGTGGTGTGTGACAGCATGTCACGTGCTGCATTGCACCCAGATATAGCATATATTGTTCAGTGAGTGTCATGCTCAAAGAGTGTTTTACAGCCCTCATGTCATCTGTAGATTTTCTATGTCATGCAAAGCAGTTGTGTTAGCACACAGGCCACATACTCCTGGACAATGATGCTAATGTGTGTGCCATACGTTGCCCTGTTGTCCTCATGTATTTTGTGCACATATGGGTGTCTTGGGAACATGCACCAGGTATACTGATGTTCTGTAACTTTACATTTGTGACAGGTATCTGCCTATGAGAAGGGTGAAATCTGGGTGGACATCGCCAGGGCTGTCCGGAGAGAGGGGGGGCCTCGCAGGAGACTTCGAAACATAAAGAAGAGGTGGCAGGACATCCGGTGCTGGAGCCGCCGCATCGCCCGAGTCCAGCTGAAGCTGGAAGCTCCACACCGGCATGGCGGCAGCCGCCAACTCACCCCCAACATGCTCCGGGTCCTGGAAGTGGTGTTCCCAGACCTCCATAGGCAGTTGCAGGAGGGACAGCAGCACGAAGGGGGTAGGTACATGTCTGTTTGTAGTCATGTGTGTGTGAAATGGTACCTGAAGAGCTAAGGCATGGTCACACTCCCATAGTTTGAGTGGTGTGGTCAGACAGGCAGTTAATGCATTGGAATTCGATTGTCCCTCTGTCAGCAGCTGCTTCTTTACATGCCTTGCCCTACTCCACAGTAGAGGTTTGCTTTGGCTAATGCTTGTTTTTGACATGTACTCCTATGGTGCAGTGTCTCAGATTGCATCTTCCTTTGCACATCATCATGTTGTAGGGGGGTATGTGACACCTGTTCGTACCTTACATGTAGCACCACATGTGCACTATGTCTGCCCTTCTTCATATTGTGGCACTGTTCTTGAGTCTCAACAAGTGTTTTATGCACAAGTCAGCCTCAGTGACCTTTGTCCATGGTACACTTTCTAATTATCTTGTGTTAGCTACAGGTGCACAATGTACATGTGCTATATTTTGGGCTTCTGCATACTCACACTGGGCAGTGCGTGTGTGCATATTCTCAACATCTGTTGCATGTTCTTTGTACATAGTATTGATGGTTTGCCACACAATGTGACTTTGGATGTACAAAGCGGTGATGGCAGTGTGAGGTGATGGAAGACTTGTTTCAGGTCCCAGGATGGCATCACATGGCAGTTCGCCCAGGACTTTTCTAATGTGGCACAGAGTCAAAGCTAATCAAACATGACCAGGTCTTGATTTGGGTGGCAGGGTTGGCTAATGAACTGTTATGCATCATCAGCTATCCTGTTGTCAGGCAGTGGATCATGATTGTGTCTCTCATACAAGTATTTTCCTTGCCTATACCTTGTCTCCTACCTTACATTGAGCGTTGTGTCTCTGACATTTCTCCACAAGTAGAATTGTCATTATGAAGAGTTATGTGTCATGTGACTCATGATGCATGCCATGTTGAGGAATGAGGCCAAATGATTTGCAGCTGATATGTCTGATGTGTACAGGTGACTGATATGTTTTCATTCTTCTCCTTGCTCACAGCATCATCATCTGAATCTGGAGGAGACACAGGCGCGGAACAGGCGGAGGGACACACCGACAGTGCCACCTGCTTTGAGGTGTCAGAGGGAGGCAGTGGCACAGAGTGGGAGGAGAGTCTGCAGGCCGGACGACATGTGACTGACACATCTTACCATAACGACGAATCCGAGACAGACTCTCAGGAGGGGGTGGAATATGCAGCAATGGTCACTCATTCATCGTTGGCTGCCCTCCCCTCCTCCAGTCCCATCTCCAACCTCCCAGTCCTTGGTGTGCCTACGGTCCGTGCTAGCCCCCGTGTCTCCTTTGTTCCCGGCACCGCAGCCCCTGCCCCTGTGTCCCCTGCTGCCCTCAGTGTTGAGACAGTGGACCTACTCCGGCAGATTGCTGTAGGTCAGACATCCATGCTGTCTGTCCTCCATGGACATACACAACTGATGACACAGGTGGTGTCGTTCATGGAGGGCATGTCATCAGCCATGTCTGATCTGCGTCGGAGTGTGGCTGCCATTGAATCAACACTGACGGCACCTCTCTACACCCAGCAGCATCTGTCCCCCCCCTCCTTCAGAGCCATCCACCTCTGCCTCTCACATACCTACACAGCATACACGCACACGCCACAGGTCAGACACACCCAGCGCACACACACAGCATAAGAAGCTCAAAGCTCCACGCACACAGTCTCAAGGGCAAGTAGGCACACCCACGGGGAGAGGGGAGACACCACACACACGCATCCACACACCCAGTAGGACAGACTCACAGCCCTGTACCTCCACCCCCAATGTGTCCCCGGGTTCAGGTGGTAGTTTTTCCGCCCTGGCTGAGGTGTGCAGCCAGGTTTTTGAATCTACTTTCGGCGAAGCCCCAACCAGTGTGGATGAATCCACTACACCTGCACCCACTCCACCTGTCCTTCCCTCTCCTGTCCATGCGGTGCCGGAGGATTCCACAGATGGTGCCCCCATAGTCAGCACAGCTGATTAAACGCCATGTGCAGGCAGGTTTGGGTGAGATGACACCCAGGGAGCCACAAACTGTTGCAGAGACTCTATAGGACTGGCCATTGGCCTTTAATGAGCGAGGACTCTCATTTGCTTTTCTTTTGTGATTCCGCTGAATAAAGCTAATTTTTTCATTTTCAGATTTGTAATTTGTGTGATGATGTCTGTGACTGCTGGGTGCCTGGGAGCTGGTGTGATATTCACATTTAGGTCTACTAAAATGAGTCTATCTCCTGAGGGTAATGAGGTTGCAATGGTATGTTTTTGATGTACGAGCTGGGCAGTGGTGGGCACTCTGATGCTGGGCAGTGGTGGGCACTCTGATGCTGGGACGTGGTGGCCACTCTGATGCTGGGCAGTGGTGGGCACTCTGATGCTGGGCAGTGGTGGCCACTTTGATGCTGGGCAGTGGTGGGCAGTGGTGGCCACTCTGAGGCTGGGCAGTGGTGGGCACTCTGATGCTGGGCCGTGGTGGGCACTCTGATGCTGGGCAGTGGTGGGCAGTGGTGGGCACTCTGATGCTGGGCAGTGGTGGGCAGTGGTGGGCACTCTGATGCTGGGCAGTGGTGGGCACTCTGATGCTGGGCAGTGGTGGGCACTCTGATGCTGGGCAGTGGTGGGCACTCTGATGCTGGGAAGTGGTGGCCACTCTGATGCTGGGCAGTGGTGGGCACTCTGATGCTGGGCAGTGGTGGGCACTCTGATGCTGGGCAGTGGTGGGCAGTGGTGGGCACTCTGATGCTGGGACGCGGTGGGCAGTGGTGGGCACTCTGATGCTGGGCAGTGGTGGGCACTCTGATGCTGGGCAGTGGTGGGCACTCTGATGCTGGGCCGTGGTGGGCACTCTGATGCTGGGCAGTGGTGGGCAGTGGTGGGCACTCTGATGCTGGGCAGTGGTGGGCACTCTGATGCTGGGCAGTGGTGGGCCCTCTGATGCTGGGCAGTGGTGGGCACTCTGATGCTGGGCAGTGGTGGGCACTCTGATGCTGGGCCGTGGTGGGCACTCTGATGCTGGGCAGTGGTGGGCAGTGGTGGGCACTCTGATGCTGGGCAGTGGTGGGCAGTGGTGGGCACTCTGATGCTGGGCAGTGGTGGGCACTCTGATGCTGGGCAGTGGTGGGCACTCTGATGCTGGGCAGTGGTGGGCACTCTGATGCTGGGACGTGGTGGGCAGTGGTGGGCACTCTGATGCTGGGCAGTGGTGGGCACTCTGATGCTGGGCAGTGGTGGGCACTCTGATGCTGGGCAGTGGTGGCCACTCTGATGCTGGGCAGTGGTGGGCACTCTGATGCTGGGCAGTGGAGGGCACTCTGATGCTGGGCAGTGGTGGGCACTCTGATGCTGGGCCGTGGTGGGCACTCTGATGCTGGGCAGTGGTGGGCAGTGGTGGGCACTCTGATGCTGGGCAGTGGTGGGCAGTGGTGGGCACTCTGATGCTGGGCAGTGGTGGGCACTCTGATGCTGGGCAGTGGTGGCCACTCTGATGCTGGGCAGTGGTGGGCACTCTGATGCTGGGCAGTGGTGGGCACTCTGATGCTGGGCAGTGGTGGCCAGTGGTGGGCACTCTGATGCTGGGACGTGGTGGGCAGTGGTGGGCACTCTGATGCTGGGCAGTGGTGGGCACTCTGATGCTGGGCAGTGGTGGGCACTCTGATGCTGGGCAGTGGTGGGCACTCTGATGCTGGGCAGTGGTGGCCACTCTGATGCTGGGCAGTGGTGGGCACTCTGATGCTGGGCAGTGGTGGGCACTCTGATGCTGGGCAGTGGTGGGCACTCTGATGCTGGGCCGTGGTGGGCACTCTGATGCTGGGCAGTGGTGGGCAGTGGTGGGCACTCTGATGCTGGGCAGTGGTGGGCAGTGGTGGGCACTCTGATGCTGGGCAGTGGTGGGCACTCTGATGCTGGGCAGTGGTGGGCACTCTGATGCTGGGCAAGGGTGGGCAGTGGTGGGCACTCTGATGCTGGGACGTGGTGGGCAGTGGTGGGCACTCTGATGCTGGGCAGTGGTGGGCACTCTGATGCTGGGCAGTGGTGGCCACTCTGATGTTGGGCAGTGGTTGGCACTCTGATGCTGGGCAGTGGTGGGCACTCTGATGCTTGGCAGTGGTGGGCACTCTGATGCTGGGCAGTGGTGGGCAGTGGTGGGCACTCTGATGCTGGGACGTGGTGGGCAGTGGTGGGCACTCTGATGCTGGGCAGTGGTGGGCAGTGGTGGGCACTCTGATGCTGGGCAGTGGTGGGCACTCTGATGCTGGGCAGTGGTGGGCACTCTGATGCTTGGCAGTGGTGGGCACTCTGATGCTGGGCAGTGGTGGGCAGTGGTGGGCACTCAGATGCTGGGACGTGGTGGCCACTCTGATGCTGGGCAGTGGTGGGCACTCTGATGCTGGGACGTGGTGGGCACTCTGATGCTGGGCAGTGGTGGGCAGTGGTGGGCACTCTGATGCTGGGCAGTGGTGGGCACTCTGATGCTGGGCAGTGGTGGGCACTCTGATGCTTGGCAGTGGTGGGCACTCTGATGCTGGGCAGTGGTGGGCAGTGGTGGGCACTCTGATGCTGGGCAGTGGTGGGCACTCTGATGCTGGGCAGTGGTGGGCACTCTGATGCTGGGCAGTGGTGGGCAGTGGTGGGCACTCTGATGCTGGGCAGTGGTGGGCAGTGGTGGGCACTCTGATCCTGGGCAGTGGTGGGCACTCTGATGCTGGGCAGTGGTGGGCACTCTGATGCTGGGACGTGGTGGGCAGTGGTGGGCACTCTGATGCTGGGCAGTGGTGGGCAGTGGTGGGCACTCTGATGCTGGGCAGTGGTGGGCACTCTGATGCTGGGCAGTGGTGGGCACTCTGATGCTGGGACGTGGTGGCCACTCTGATGGTGGGCAGTGGTGGGCACTCTGATGCTGGGACGTGGTGGCCACTCTGATGCTGGGCAGTGGTGGGCACTCTGATGCTGGGACGTGGTGGCCACTCTGATGCTGGGCAGTGGTGGGCAGTGGTGGGCACTCTGATGCTGGGCAGTGGTGGGCACTCTGATGCTGGGCAGTGGTGGGCACTCTGATGCTGGGCAGTGGTGGGCAGTGGTGGGCACTCTGATGCTGGGCAGTGGTGGGCAGTGGTGGGCACTCTGATGCTGGGACGTGGTGGGCAGTGGTGGGCACTCTGATGCTGGGCAGTGGTGGGCACTCTGATGCTGGGCAGTGGTGGCCACTCTGATGTTGGGCAGTGGTTGGCACTCTAAAGCTGGGCAGTGGTGGGCACTCTGATGCTTGGCAGTGGTGGGCACTCTGATGCTGGGCAGTGGTGGGCAGTGGTGGGCACTCTGATGCTGGGACGTGGTGGGCAGTGGTGGGCACTCTGATGCTGGGCAGTGGTGGGCAGTGGTGGGCACTCTGATGCTGGGCAGTGGTGGGCACTCTGATGCTGGGCAGTGGTGGGCACTCTGATGCTTGGCAGTGGTGGGCACTCTGATGCTGGGCAGTGGTGGGCAGTGGTGGGCACTCAGATGCTGGGACGTGGTGGCCACTCTGATGCTGGGCAGTGGTGGGCACTCTGATGCTGGGACGTGGTGGCCACTCTGATGCTGGGCAGTGGTGGGCACTCTGATGCTGGGACGTGGTGGCCACTCTCATGCTGGGCAGTGGTGGGCAGTGGTGGGCACTCTGATGCTGGGCAGTGGTGGGCACTCTGGTGCTGGGCAGTGGTGGGCACTCTGATGCTGGGCAGTGGTGGGCAGTGGTGGGCACTCTGATGCTGGGCAGTGGTGGGAAGTGGTGGGCACTCTGATGCTGGGCAGTGGTGGGCACTCTGATGCTGGGCAGTGGTGGGCACTCTGATGCTGGGACGTGGTGGGCAGTGGTGGGCACTCTGATGCTGGGCAGTGGTGGGCAGTGGTGGGCACTCTGATGCTGGGCAGTGGTGGGCACTCTGATGCTGGGCAGTGGTGGGCACTCTGATGCTGGGACGTGGTGGCCACTCTGATGGTGGGCAGTGGTGGGCACTCTGATGCTGGGACGTGGTGGCCACTCTGATGCTGGGCAGTGGTGGGCACTCTGATGCTGGGACGTGGTGGCCACTCTGATGCTGGGCAGTGGTGGGCAGTGGTGGGCACTCTGATGCTGGGCAGTGGTTGGCACTCTGATGCTGGGCAGTGGTGGGCATTCTGATGCTGGGCAGTGGTGGGCACTCTGATGCTGGGCAGTGGTGGGCAGTGGTGGGCACTCTGATGCTGGGCAGTGGTGGGAAGTGGTGGATGTGTTTACTTTACACCAGTTAGACAAACGTTGATATAGCAGTCGTATGTCCTATACGTCTATTACACTGGTGTTGTGCGGTGACGTACCGTACCCCGAGGTCGATGACGTAGGTGCGGTATGTCTCCGTATTACACTGGTGTTGTGCGGTGACGTACCATACCCCGAGCTGGATGACGTACATGCGGCACGTATAACACTGGTGGAGTGCGGTGACGTACCGTACCCCGAGGTCGATGACGTAGGTGCGGTACGTCTCCGTATTACACTGGTGTTGTGCGGTGACGTACCGTACCCCGAGCTGGATGACGTACATGCGGCACGTATAACACTGGTGGAGTGCGGTGACGTACCGTACCCCGAGGTCGATGACGTAGGTGCGGTACGTCTCCGTATTACACTGGCGTTGTGCGGTGACGTACCGTACCCCGAGCTGGATGACGTACATGCGGCACGTATAACACTGGTGGAGTGCGGTGACGTACCGTACCCCGAGGTCGATGACGTAGGTGCGGTACGTCTCCGTATTACACTGGTGTTGTGCGGTGACGTACCGTACCCCGAGCTGGATGACGTACATGTGGCACGTATAACACTGGTGGAGTGCGGTGACGTACCGTACCCTGAGGTCGATGACGTAGGTGCGGAACGTCTCCGTATTACACTGGTGGAGTGCGGTGACGTACCGTACCCCGAGCTGGATGACGTACATGCGGCATGTATAACACTGGTGGAGTGCGGTGACGTACCGTACCCTGAGGTCGATGACGTAGGTGCGGTACGTCTCCGTATTACACTGGTGGAGTGCGGTGACGTACCGTACCCCGAGGTCGATGACGTAGGTGCGGTACGTCTCCGTATTACACTGGTGGAGTGCGGTGACGTACCGTACCCCGAGGTCGATGACGTAGGTGCGGTACGTCTCCGTATTACACTGGTGGAGTGCGGTGACGTACCGTACCCCGAGGTCGATGACGTAGGTGCGGAACGTCTCCGTATTACACTGGTGTTGTGCGGTGACGTACCGTACCCCGAGCTGGATGACGTACATGCGGTACGTATGACACTGGTGGAGTGCGGTGACGTACCGTACCCCGAGGTCGATGACGTAGGTGCGATACGTCTCCGTATTACACTGGTGAAGTGCGGGGGTGTGTGGTGCAACATGACAGTCATGCAATGGCGATGTGCCCGTGTGGCAACACGTACAGGTATGTTGGAGTTCGTTGTACTCACCTTCTGCGCCGTCGTCGGTTTCTAAATACGAGGTGGTGGGCGTACAGGATAGGGATGACACGGACGATGGTGTTCATGTCCTGCTTGTCGTGTACCGGGTGCCGGTTTTGCCGGAGTGTGGGTTTACGGTAGTTTGGAGCTCTCGTAGCAAAAGAGCCGTACGGAGTGTGTTCAACACGGATCGTACTTCCTGGGTCGGAAGGCGCGGTCTATTTACGTACGGGCGCTGCGTGGTGCATCAGCCGACTGCAATTCGTATGGATTTCCGATTTGTACGGTGTTTTTTACGAGTCGTAGGGAGTGACGCTTTCATTTGTGATCGTACTTGCTGAATCGTACGGGGACGCCTACAGGTGCGATTCGTATGGGGAAAAACGCTCCGAACAGCAATTCGGAGTGCTTTTTACCGGATCGGAATCGACACCTTAATTTCACTAAATAGTTCCTTTTGACATTATCTTTATACAATTCTCATTATTTTTCCTATTTGTATTCCTTCTTCATTTTCCCTTGACTACCTATTTTATACAATTACACAGTGCAGGGCATGTTCTAAAATACAAATACTGCCATGAGTGTGCCTATTTGAACTGTAGTGCATTTATCACCATATATTTCAGACTGGAAAGGAATGTTGTTTGTTCCAGCTGTGTTATTTGTGCACCATAAATGTATGCTGTTATTAAGTATGGGCACAGACAGCTTTATCTGTTCAGAAGACCTCAGGTTAATAATTCTTCAAAAAAGTACAGTAAGAAGCTGGGAAGCAAGGGAATGGCTTTGAGACAGCCATCCTCACCCATTGACTTCCTTTTTTTAAAATATGTTTTATTTTTAATAGGGGCACTTAAATACATTCATATTCAAATATTCGTTCTGATAGATTCCATGGAAAACTAAACAAAGGAATAAAAGTTTTTACATGTTGTACTGTCATTACTCTCATGGATACAATATATATTTTTTCAATACATTATTACTCTTTTTAAAAGGTAAATATTACATTGGAGGATAAAGAAACAAACAAAAAAAGAAGGAGCAGAAAAAAAACATGGAAAGCACTCCTGCACGCTATAGGGACATTGTTTTTATTTACAGAATTTCTATTCGCTATTTTTTCAAGGGTCCCCAGCCTCCTCCTTCCACTGATAAATTGGAGCCCAAATAGTTTTGCCCCGCTTTTTGTCCTTTCGGCCTTTTCTTTCATGAATTCATTTCTCCAGATTTTACGTGGAAAGAAGCCGAGCAAGCCATTGTGAAAAAGATGGGGCCACCGGGTCTAGCCAGGCTGTAGCAATACAGATCTTAACCACTCCCATTGCCAGGAAAATAAAGTATGGTTGTGCACCATCAGATCCTGTGCTACTGACCTCAAGTAACATCACTTCCAGAGTTGAGGCCACATTAACCTTCAGGGTTAGCTCTAAAAACTGTTCTATACTTCTTCGAAGGGCGTCCAGCTGCGGACAAGTTGAAAACATGTGTACAACATCTGCACAAGGGTGGACAACTGACGCATACAGATCCACCCCATTTTGATATTTTATTAGCTGTGTAATACAAGTCTAAAATTGATTTAAAGTGCTGCGTCTGTAACTTTGATAAGGAGAGTATACTATGTCCTTTGTCTAAAGAATCGAAAAAGCCATATCCTTTTATACCGAGCCTTTGATCCCATTTTTCCGCCTATCTCTCTAAATCGTCTGGCTGCATGGCGAATAATTCTACTAATGGTACATCCAGCTTCATTCCTCAGATTATCAATCGTTGTGTTTCTTGATAGCCCATTTGGATCCCCTGTTTTCTTCCCCAGATAACTACAAACATGCAGGTATTTATAAAAAAAATTCCTATAGAACCCATATCTATCCTGAAACTCTGAAAATGGCCTGAGTCCAGCTACATTAACTAAGTCCCCCACTATACCGACCGCTAAATCTTTCCATTGTTTCATTGTATTATCATGAAACACTGTTGATAATGCTGAGTTCTTATATAAGGGAGTATAGTAATTTATTCTACCTATACCCGTCTTCCTTTTTAACGTCTTCCACACCTAACCTGTTGCCAGTAGTGTCTTGAATCCTACCTTAGGTTCAATAAATCTTAAAAACAGATTTTTAGCGTCCTTCCCCACCAATAGTTCATAAATGTCTGGCACTCTCCCCTGGTTCCAGGGATCGAAGGGGGTTACCCCCACTAACAGTCACATGTATTGTAATGCTGATGCTAAGTAATATAGTCTAAAGTCTGGGACTGATAATCCTGCTTTCTCCTGAGGAAGAGACATAAACTTCATGGCCCGTTTTGTCTTACCATATGCCCATATAAATCTATTTTCCAATCCATCCAACTTTTTAAACCATACTTTCTCAACTATCAATAGTATTGATCTAAAAAGAAATACAACTTTAGGTAAAAAAAATAATTTTCACCAAATTACAGCGACATATCAATGATACGTGAAGATTAGTCAACCGGGCAAAATCATGTGCTCCTTTATGAGTGACTAGGGCAAGTTTCAACTTGACAATTTTCCCAGTATTGGATGAGATATTCGCTACTAAATACATTGGCGACTGCACGACCCGAGAGGTCATTCAGCCTGAGATACTTATTAATTACGATTTAGGTTTTATGCTGATTAAGAGAATACCATGATATTTTCCCAAAGGCCAGTGTTTCTTTCGTGATTTCGGCCAGAGCTGATTCTGGTATTGATGTAGTAATTGCCAAGTCATTTGCATAGCCCACGATCTTGGTATCCATCCCACAGCTGCGTATAGGCTTTATCCTGGGGTTAGCATCAATACTGCGAATCAAGGGGTCAATATAGCATACAAATAATAACGGAGAGCATAGGCAGCCTTGCCTAGTTCCCCTTTTTACCTTGAATCATCCATTTGTCCCCCCCGCCAACATCAGTCTGGCTATGGGAGCAGCATATAATACCCGTAAAGCTTTTATAAAAACCAACACAACTCCCAGCTGTTCGAGGACCACCCACAGAAAGTCCCAGGAGACCCTATCAAATGCTTTCTCCGCATCAAAAAGAATAAGTGCCATAGGGTCTCCTGAGACTGATGCTGCGTCAAAGAGCGTGATGACTCTTGTAACATGATCTGTAGATCCTCTACCAGGTTTGATTCCATGCTGTCTAGGTGAGATAACTCGACAAGGACAGGGCTCAAGTGATTTGCCAGGACCTTTGAGTATATTTTAGTATCTGTGTTAATCAGCGTGATCGGCTGATAAGAACCTGGATCTGTGGCTGGCTTCCCCTTCTTCAAAAATAGCACTATACTGGCTTGGGCCCAGAATTCAGGGGGTGGGTCCCCCGCCTGTACCCCACAAAGCATGTCTGAGAAATCTTCCCCGAGGACGGACCAGCATATTTTATAAAATATAAATATAAATATAAAATTGAGTGGGATTCGGTCTGGGCCTGCAGCCTTCCCTGCTGCAAGCTCACTGAGTGCTGTAAATATTTCATCACACAAAAAGCGGAGGCTAGAGATTCTCCATCCTCCGAGGAGATTTCCTCCAGACTACTACCATCTAGATACTCCTTAATTACATCTTCGGCAATATCCTCACTAGTTTCCTCAGAGTCATAAAGTTTCATATAGAACCTGCGTAATTCTTCTTGGATTCCCTGAGCTGTCGTCACTAAATTCCCATGCTTATTCTTTTTTCATATTATCTCATTCTGTACATTCCTCTGTCTAGTTCGAATTGCTAATATGTGCCCTGATCGCTCGCTACACTCAAAGGATTCCTCCTTTCATGTCAGATATTTCTCAGTGACCTTAGCTACCACCACATCCCCTATTGCTGCTTTAGCTAAGGCAAGTTTATTCATTATACCCTCAATACTGTCTCCGGTCTTTATTGACCTAACTAAACACTCTTCCACTGCTCTCAAGCCTTGGTATAATTAATTTAACTATTGACGTTGATTTCTAGAGCGGAGTTAGCTGAAGCTTAGTGTCGCTCCACGTATACCTGCCTTAAAAGCATCCCACACACTACCTGTTCGAGCACTCCCTATATTATATGCAAGGAATTCTTCTATCAATTTTTTCATATGGATGATGTACCCTTCTTCCACTAACAATTCCCTTTCAAAAGTCCAGTTCTGTTGTGTCCTCTCGCCCCTAATCTGTAATATCTCCAAGACTAGAGGACTGTGATCTGACATTATTCGGGGACATTTTTCGATGGAGCATTTCGAGATTTGGCCCTGTGCCTTTGAGGAGCCGAAAAATAAGTACTTCCTGAGACAGGATTCAGCCATTTTTCATTCTCTATATGTATCTACTAATCCATTCCCTTCTGCTAAGTGGGACAGAGCCCTATAAACCCTAGGTTTTCTGCCTTTATATAGTCCCGGGCTGCCACCCCAGCACACCCCAATCCTGATGATGTTCAAATCCCCACAAAAATTAATGGGGGTCAGCCATCCTGCTAATTCTAAATTCAAATAGTCAAAAACCTCAGGGTTGTCCCCCGTTGGTCCATATATTGAACAAAGAGTGAAGGAAAATGTAGAATATGTAACTGTACCTTGACCCAATATCCATATTTGTAACCCAATTGCTTCTTGCAAACAATCTCTTTTCCCCGGGTTAAGATAGCAATCCCCCTAGTTAGAGTGCCCTGTGAAGTGTATGCTATAAGGTTATACCAAAGTTAATCTAAAACTTTTTTTTCCGTTCCTATAATGTGTGCCTCCTGGAGACAAACAATATCAGACTGTAGCATTTTCAAATCCTCCGCCACCCTGCATCGTTTTCTAGGGTCATTTAACCAACAGATATAAACCGAGGTTATCCTTAAGTTTGCCATGATAAGCTTTTAATTCTTGCAATGTCTTGGAAAAACCACCATCTTCCATTGGATACAACCTTCTTATTCTTCTTACCCAGACTCTGGTTTTAACTTTTATGTGAAATATCCCTAGTGTTTTATATGCCCTATTACCTCCCCTGCCCATCCCTTCCCCCGCTGCTCCCCAAAAACTCGCCCTTCCCCTTCCCTGAGCGCCTATTAAATAGTGAGACAAACAGACCTTGTAAGTTCTTGGATGATGGCACCTGTGTCCCCTCCACTTGATGTCCTCATTGTTCTAAACAAAAGCCTCTGTTCATTACTTCGTTATATCCCTTTTCCTTTCATCATACCAATGATACATTTGCTCTGTTACTCTCATACAGACTCTACTTCCGCATATCATCCAAATATTATTTTGTCTTAATTTCAGATTTAAAGATTCTGACTTTGGTATTGTGTATTGTTTTCAAGCATGCTGGATATAACAGATATGCCTCTACACCCTGAGCTTGACACGGTTGAATCATCTGTCTTAGGCGCCAGCGCCGTTCAACAGTCACATGACAGAAGTCAGGGCGAGTGAAAAATGTCTGTCCTCCATATGTGGGTTTAGAAACCGGGCGTGCTTTTGAAATAGGGCCTCTTGCAATAAAAAGTTTCCTAAATACCCTATGATGGCTCTTGGTTGTTGCTCCCCCCTGTGTGTGTCTGCCTGAAATGTTTGAGCATGAGAGGATGGCGGTGTACTCGTTGGACTTCCATGTTCTAGTTCCATTGTTGAAGCTCGGGAAAGGCCCCATTCAGTAGTTTTAGGGCGTAGGTTCTTATTAAGCATGGGCGGATTTTGCGAATTGGCAATCCGCGAACTTGCGTATTTACGGATTCGCAATCCGCAAAATCCGCGAACTCTCGCGAATTTGCAGATTTTTTTTTTGTGTTCGCAAGGATTTCTGCCAGTTCGCGAGGGTTGTGTACCAGTTCGCAATTGCGAACTTACTTGTCGGCTCGCAACGGCCGCGACTATGTTGTTTCTACGTCTGGTTCATCATCACAGGTTCACAGCACCCTCTGTTTCACCGCTGCCACCCTCTGGTACACCCATGCCACCCTCTGGTACATCACTGCCACCCTCTGGTTGGTTTATCACTGTAGATTATGAGGGTGAAAAAAGCAAGCACAACTGCCCTGCTTCAACTGACATGAATTAATTTGGGTTTGATTAATGTGTCACTGAATTTAAACTTCCAGTCTGGCTGGCACCTGCTTCCTTATCTGTAATTTGCTTTCTGTTGCAGTGCAATTTTTTTTCACAGGACCTTTGTGGCCTACTTGTAGCTATTCTCTGAGCCTGCTGTGAGGGTCAGAGCAGGGTCATAGAATAGTTGCAAGTAGGCAACTGAACTCTGAAGGGGCCCCTCAGGAAGCACTACAGGGAATGGTTACTAATGATAAGATTGAACTTTTGCACCTGCTGAGTGCTTTCAGTTTTGTCTGTAATTGCTTTCTGTTGCAGTGTAATTTTTTTAACAGGACCTTTGTTGTATACTTGTAGCTATTCTCTGAGCCTGCTGTGAGGGTCAGAGCAGGGTCATAGAATAGTTGCAAGTAGGCAAATGAACTCTGAAGGAGCCCCTCAGGAAGCACTACAGGGAAAGGTTACTAATGATAATATTGAACTTTTGCACCTGCTGAGTGCTTTCAGTTTTGCAAAAATCCAAATATCCAGCAGCATCCACAAAAAGTAACCCTTCCAGGTCAAGATCCAAATCAAAGTGACCAGCACATGAAGAAAGCACTGGGAGGAGCCTGCTGGACAGGAACAGGAAGTTGGAGACTGTGGGGCACTTCCTTCCTCCCACCCCCCCCCCCCCCCCCCAAATGGACTCCTTGCAAAGAAAAAGTGCAGGCAAATGTCAACCTGAGGAGTTATTCTGATAAAAATCATAATTTTCAAGGTTTATGCTGCCTGCTGGTGGATTTCTTGTGCGAAATTGCAAATTTTGCAATCTCGCAATTGCGAGATTGTCGCTGCCCGCCGCATCTACGTGTTCGCAAGTGTTTACTCCCGCGAAATTGTATAGTATTCTAGTTGGCAAGTGCGACCAAGCAAAAAATCCGCTTCGCACGGATTTTACGAATTTTCGGCAAGTTCGCGAGAGTTCGCGGATTGCGAATTTGCCGAAAATCCGCAAAATCCGCGAGCGGAACGGATTTTACGCCCAGGCTTAGTTCTTATGTCGCTTCCCTCTATACATTCTTCTATGCCCAGGATAGTTAAATTGTTGCGTCTCTGCCGGTTTTCATAATCTTCTAATTTCCATTGGATGTCCCTTATCTGTGCAGCCTGGGCTTCAGTTTGATCTTGTCTTTTTGCTGCCTCATTCTCTAGTCCGACGGTACGTTCTTCCACAGCTGTAATCCTTTCCCATTTCGAAGCAGGCTTTCACGACTTTCTGACCGCCCCTTGTATCTTTATTGTTGTCAGACTTTTTTTTTACTATCTTGCTTTGGTTCTTCCTAGTGCTGTTTAATCGATTCCTAGATCAATCTCAAGGTCGGCTCCTCAGAATCCTGACTGCTATGTCCTTTTCTGCCAGCCAAATAGGGTTCCTCATATTCCTTTTGTGTGCCAAAATAATCCCACTTTAGAGCAAAGCTTCCTTGCTTCTTCAGGCTTTCCCTGCCTTGTCCCCGGGACGCCCGCTCCTTACTTCGCCTGGAGTTTCTTTTCCTTTGAACTACCGTATCAGGCCCATCTGTCTAACTGCCAGGATCAGAGCTAGAGGATATAGAGACACTCTCGACATCAGAAACAGCCATGCTTGCCGCACTTGTGTCTGACCCATCATCAAGGAAAAACGCCTTGTCCCCTGGATCCAGGGACTCTTCAAAGGACCAGTGACTTACAACCGTTTTATCAAAATCTTTGTCTCCAGTCTGATCGTACTTGAGGATAGGTGATTGACAGCCTTGGATGGGGCCACATTCCCCTCTACAGTCTGGGGTACTTCCTCCCGTGGAATAGCGCCCTGTTCTTGTCCGACCCCTGTGCCTTCGACTGCCCCTGTCAATGGGATTGTATTGTCTGTATTATGATCCAATTGCTCTCATACTGGCCCGTCCCTCTTATTATTTACACCGCTGTTAGGGTCCATTTCCATGCATTGGCTTCTGGAGCGATGGTCTGCTTCCCCATCCCCTCCTGCCTCAGTAATGATGCTCCTATGTTCATTGGGGGCCGCCGCGTGGAAGAACTGTTATTGTCTGCTGGAAGGGGGGGTCCATTTTTGTCCCTCTTTCTTCCACAGCATTGCTCTTGTTTGGGTTGGCCTCTATACCCTTACTACCTTTAAGAGTAGTTTTTGACCCCCCAGGGATAAAGGGCTTTGGACCCATGGAGCGTGAAGGGGGGCATGCCAGTGTACTTATCACAGTGCCAGCCACTGAAGCTGGTTGTCCAGCTTCTCCATTCCGGTCTTGGGTATAGCGAACAGCTTTTGGAAGCATATTTGATTTGGTGCCTTTCCCCGCGGAGAGCCACCCATGCCGTACTGTAAGCACAGCTAAGATCTCAGCAGCACCCCGAGTGGAGACTGAGATCCGCTCTATGGAAGCCCTCAGCGCCACAAAAACCGTCATTAAGGCACAGTGCTATTCACCAATTACAATTATGCATTCATTTGTTTCGCTTTGTTATGATACCATATCGGATCTATAGCTTTATTTTTACAAAGTAAAGGAGAGAACTTATGCAGACGTTTACATATACAGCAAATGAGTACCCCTTTGTCAAAATAATCTATTAAGTCTATGGAATGTTTTGCTCTGCAAGCCTTTTTAGTTTCTCAATTAAAATGCACACTTTATTTGCTAGCGCCTTCTCTTCTGATAGAACAGCATAACTTAGCTAATGTAATCTGTTCAGGAACGGGATGTTACTCAGACGTTCCATATTGTTGTAGCCCAAGATGTCACTTCATTATTGGATTTTCTTTCTAGGCAACTGCGGATACCCACATAAACGCATTCCACTATAAACAAACCTTTCCCCCATAAAAAGTCAGACCTAGCGATAATGTGCGTTTATATATTTTAGACGACATACAAATATCGTCTTTTTCTGCCACAAAATAGTGCTGACTGCCACATAAAATATAACCAAACAGCACACCTTACAATATGAAATAGGATGCTGAAAGTATCAGTGCAAACTGGCACAAGCGAAGTAGTTTATGCATTTTCAAAAATGTAAGTCAGAAATTGATTCATGCAAATATATGGAGATGGAAATAGTTATGTTCAGTACAAGATCTTGTGTTACACTGTGGTGAATAAAAAATACTAGAATGTATACAACATTATTTTGGTTACTGAAAATCTTTTTTAATTGTGAATGCGAAAAGAAAATTGAGCTGCTGGTGCATCTTGCACTTGTAAACGCTAACAATGGTTAAAGTAGAAAGCACAATTTCAATTATGTATTATGTGCTATTTTTAAAGTGTTATGAGCACCAAATTGCATTATAAAACCTAATAACTTAATTCAGCAAATGAGGCTGGAACGATTATGAGGAGAGACTAAGGCACACTAATTGCATGCATGGTAAATTGTTTGCATCTCGGTTAGTGATATCAGAGCACATAAACCAAATATTGCTGGTTAGTAATATCAGAGCACATACACGAATTGTTTGAATTAATACATGTTTATAATATAGTGCAAACATAATATTAATCTTCTTAAATGCGCTGGAATAATATTTGCCATTATTCCACCGTTGAAGCTCTTGTAACTCTTGTGAAGTTTATATTAATCTTTACATTTTAGTGCACTTTTTAAAATTTGAAGTAATTCTTTAGTTTAATTTCATCAATGAAATACCAGTGTATGACTACACACTGAAATAAAATGTAAACGTTTAAAACGTTTGTCATATATTTTATTGGAATAGGTATGGTAAAAATTCTACATGACAGAGATTTTCGACAATATTTCAGCTGTTACAATCATTGTAAATGTTCCTTTCTAACCATCTCTATCATTTGGGGAATCGGCGTTCTACATTCGTTAATGGCAGTTGCCTGACAGAGGAGATCCGTTGCCCAGATGGTGCATTTGCCAATAATCCTGCACCTGGGGCGCCTGTGGTTGACCGGTGTGTGCTTACCTGGACAACAATGGACCCCTCATTCTGCTGATCCTGCACTCCACTATCCCAAGATAAGCAAGATGCTATATTACATGTTCTCGAGAACTCACGCACGCCTGTTGAGTCCCATGTAGAGGAAATCTGAGTGAGGTTCAGACTCTTTCATGAAGATCAGTGGAATTTAGTCTCAAGGGTCACTGAAGCTAAGTGTTGTGAGAGATAAGGCCAAGTTTGGCGGATCATGGCAAATCCACACTGGATCTCCATGAACAAATGCAAAGACTAGAATATTGCATTTAGGATGCGTGGGGGAGAGCCCAGAGAAACAACATCCGAGTAGTGAGTCTCCCAGATGGTATGGGGGGATCCTGAACAATGGTTTAATTTCTAGCGGATTGGGTGTAGACCATCACAGCAACTCAGACCCTCTGACCACACTTCCCAATTCAAAGAGCACACCAGGTACCCTTTCACATACTTTTGCCTGCGGCAACCCCAATCCAGTTGTGGCAAAGATGCGACACCACAAAGACAAAGATGCTATCTTCCAAGTGGCTATACATGCAGCTCCACTGAATACAAAAACTGTTGCATATAGATATTCCCAAACTATGCAGTACTGACTCAGCGGCAAAACTCCTCTTTTCTCGCAGTGAAGTGCCACCTACCGGACTTGAATGTTTGATACTTTCTAATGTTTCCAGCACAGTTGGAGGTAATGCATTACTACTTCTTTACTGAGCCAAACTCAGGCTGGGCCACTTTGAGGGCAGCCATTGCCCTTCCACAAACAATACCAACTCATTCCGTCCAGTAGGCAGAAAGGCTGAAGAAACATACCTCGAAATAGGGCTGGGTGTGCTCCAAGAGTGCAATCACTTCATGCACTTTTCCAGAATCAACAATGCACAATAGATGCAGCATTTGCTTTCTTACAACAATCCTTGCTAATCCAACATACTGACTCCAGTGATACTATGAGCAAGGGTGATTTGGTTAGGTATGAGGGGCTACTGTTAGGCCTTGTAATAATACTGCGATCAGTGGATGAACTACTATAAAAGGTGCCCCTTCCTTTCTCCTCACGGTTACTGAACATAGCCCCGGAATACCTTGGGACCCCCTGACATCCCACCTTCACCATGACTTGGATTGCAAATCTGAAGCCTTTTTTTTCCACTATTTCTCCAACTTTAGCGGTACTTCGCCATCACCCCTCTTTCATGTACTGCGTCATAGAGCAAAGGTTTGGTCATGTAGCCTTTGGCTGCAGGCTCTGGTTTTGGTTATGGTTTTGTTATTTGCTACCTGTTGTTTTTACTCTCATTGCACAAGCGACACATGATCCTACTTCTTGTGGGCCGGAATGGATAAATGGTAAGGGCACCCAACTACCATTCCCCTTTCCTTCCCCACACATATCTGTCATCTCCCTATGGCCACTAAATGCACCATACGATTTCTCATACTATATATATGAGAGATACATTAAGCACAGCACTGTTACTCAGTATATACTTACATTAAAATACAGTAGGCGCACATTCGTTTTTTACAGGAAACGCATCTCACTAGTAATGAACTCCAGCACATGAGCAGGTGATGGAGAGGTATGGTTCACGGTACAACATATTTTGCATACACCCAGATGCACTGCGCTGAATATGCCTAGGTTCCCCCTTTCAAACCCAAAACATTTTCACTGATAAGGAATGCAGATACATTTTTGTGGAGGGACTGTTAGATGGTGAGCTCGTCCTTCTATGTTGTATCAATGCACCAAATACAGAGCAATGACATTCTGGATGACTAGCTCAATGAGTATGTACCCCAATGATACTAGGTGGCAATTCTAACAATATACCTGATGTTTCTCTTGACCGTTTCCAACTCCACTCCTTCAAGCCCCAACTCACTAACACTGTAGGAGGTTCTCTGGATGGGCTCAACAGTGGTTACTTCTCGATGCTTGGAGAGCCCATAATCCAGACATCTTCCTTTACTCTCATTACTCAACCCCACACAATGTTTATGTCCACATAGAAAGGTTTATGTTCTCTCAGAAATTAGCTCCATGTCTTCTCCACTCCGACTACCTGGGCTATGTGATATCAAACCATGCTGCACATATAGTAGACATTTATTAGGGTACTTGTCACCCACTGGTCCCTACCTGAAGGTTATAAAAGATTAATTAGATAAGCCAATACTTTGCGATAGACATTTAAACCATATAGCCCAGTACTTCATGGCACAGCCACCAGTGGTGCTGATTACTGGAATTCCTTTAAAGTTGTCACTAAGGGCTTCTGCATTAAAAACAGAGCTGGGGTTCACAGGGAATTTTCCAGGGTCTTCCGAGACTCTGATGAATCAGTGACCACATTGGATAACCACCCCCTTCTTGATGACATTTTGCCCCACTGTCCTGATGGATGCCAAGAAATAAGCCGCCTTAGTGGAATACCTCCACTGTTATCATTTCACAGAATACACATACTTCCAAAATAATGTAAATCGCCTCTTCCACAGGCCTAATTTATAATCCAAATCAGCTATACTACAAGCATTTAGCTCATGCAGTACCGAGCTATTAAGGGCGTCTTTTGCCCCACCTCCTTGTACAGTAAAATATTTCCTAACACCCCTCCCCTGCCCACCATCCATGCTTTGCTACGAGAGGAGTTAGATGAACTCATTACTGTAGCTGAGGTAAAAAAAGCGATACATAACCCAGCTCGAAATAGGACCCCAGGATTAAAAGGGTTTTCAACGTTATACTATGATTGGTATCCGGTCAGGCTGGCTCCACATTTGGTTGAGTTGTACAATGAAGCCCTTACCACCAGCGTGCTTCCAGCTTCCCGCCAGGTCTTTTTTTCTAGTATCCCTGCTGAAGCCTGATAGTGAGTCCATTCGCCTCTCCTCCTGTCGCCCAATGGCCATATTATGCGCCGACTATAAATTACTCTGCAAAGACCTAGCGGACTTCTACTTGCGTGTACTTCCTGTTCTTATTCACCCCCCAAAAAATAGATTTTTCCAGGACTCAACATGCCTAATAATATTAGATGCAAGAACAACAACGGGTATGGCTCTAATCAGTAAGGCTGAGCCTATCAGCAAGTGAACAACCAAAATTGCCAATACTGATGATTGAATGAAGACCCTTTAACGAACACGAAAGCCACTGGTCAGTCTTTGTCCTGAATAATCAATAATTTTTATTTAATTTGAAAAAACAATTCATAACATGTTGCCCTCTTTCTCAAAGGAAACACTGCAATTTTTTCAGGAGAAATGTTTAGCAAATAATCAACAACACATTTGATATTTACATAAAAACATAAATCAAATTGCACCAAACCAAGATCACCTCAAATGATGATTCACTTATCCCAACCATTCAACATTCATACAGTGTTTTCTCAACATTCATACAGTGTTTTCTCAAGCACTCTCTCTCACAATAATACACACACTCATGTGCCCCTAACACGGAAAAAATAATTTTTTTAACAGTTTGAGCTGTCTAGGGGATCGAAGACCAAACAATGTACTCAATTAATAACAAGGCTTGGCTGTGCCCATAACCATAAGAAACACTAATGAATTTTGGTACACTATTTAAGTCGCACAGCGCCAGCCTTAGCTGTCACAGCAGAACAATTGTTTGGTTCTCCACACTAAAAATACACGGGTCTACGCGTTTCGAACCCCGTAAGTTTTGTGGGGGGTTCTCCTCAGGACCAAAAAAAGAGACTAG
Source organism: Lissotriton helveticus (assembly GCF_964261635.1). Taxonomy (NCBI): domain Eukaryota; kingdom Metazoa; phylum Chordata; class Amphibia; order Caudata; family Salamandridae; genus Lissotriton; species Lissotriton helveticus. The sequence continues at coordinate 2,034,506,489 of NC_136059.1, read as the reverse complement.
AAAAGAAGAAGAAAAGGAATTCAATAAATACAGATTCTGACTTAACGTGTCATGAGAGTGCCACCTGCAAGCAACTGCCTCTTACCTATTTTGTCATCCAGTGATGGACAATAAAGTAACGGAGGAACCTGGAACAATACATGGGTTCTAAAAACAAAACACAAAGAGAGACACAGACACAAAATGACTTAACATGTCCGGTCAAGGAAAGACTTTATGGTTAAGATCTGCTCGCTTATTCATAGTTGCGGTGTGTTCTTACCAGAGCAAAAAAGCGTTGCGGCAAGCGGTGGAACAACTGGACAGAAGTATGAATTGATGTTAAGTATCTGAAAGCAAAGGTAAAGGAAACATAAGTAACGACCTATTTCAGAATTAACGGTGCAGTCTGAGGTTTGGAAGTGGATTGAACGGTATACCTAAAGGTTCAGTTGACAAAGAAGTAGCTGTAGCTGAAAGTCGGGTGGAGATAACCACTTGTGGTGTCTCTGGGAAGCTGTAAAACAGAAGACATTCTTTTGAGAGGGAATGCGCAGTATTTAAGTTGACATTGACTACATCACTAATCTTTATCTGAAGCTTAGCACACGACTGAGTGGCATTCGACCAAGGTACGAGAGAGGGGCTGTGTTGATGGAGCCACGAGTTGTATTGGGTAAAAAAGAGGGAAGGGGGCCGTGTACCTGATTGAATGGAGTTGTATCCAATAAATTCAGGGTACGGCGTTTATTTGCGCAGTAATTTGGAAAGAAGACCTGTCATCCTTTTGTGTGAACTGGAATGCCGAGCCCTGTGCCAAAAACAGAAATTGTGCATGAAATTGAGGATCCGTAGACTAGAACGGAAGTCAGGGCGGCCACGAGTAATCAGAAAGCATATCTGGTTCTCAAGCCGGGCTGCGGAGGTTAGCGGCATGTCAACGGAAGAGGCATATTTTCGCTACGGCTGAAAAATAGCGGGACATCTATTATTGTTCATGCATGGCCAGATAATCTTTAAGCAAAATAAGGCTTCTAGCCGGCGTGTTACCTTCAATAGTTAGTTTGCGGCGATAGATCGCGGGCTTGAGGCAGCATCTATTGTAGTGCGCTACGATGGTAAATCTTTTCTTTGGACGCTCACAGTAGTGACGCGTATGGTGGTGGTTAATGCACTGCATTGTGGGAATGCTTCTGCCACTAAGAATTATGGTCATTGTGGTATAACGATGTGTTAGGAGGGCATTTATCCGATGTGCGGTAAATTCGAGCCTTTTCCCAAAGGGTATGACCCAACAAATTCATTTGTGGCTGTTTACCCCTTGGATTATGTGTTTCAAGCTTTGCTGTGTTTAGTGGCAAGTGATGCAAAGGATTTTAAAGATGCATCGGTCGCTCAGCATTGTGGTCATTGAAGTATGGTAGTCTATTCAAAAAGCATTCCTACTCATTGTAAGGTGCTGGACCCTACCTCACAGGTTGAACATCTCGGAGAGTTCATTCAGCTCTGTGCAGGCTGTATTGAACTTCACGATCAACAAGGCCTCACGTTGGGCCAGTCCCAGTTCGGGGTTACCACCTCTATGATCCCTTTCAATTTTTGAAATCACTGTCCAGCTTAGGTCTAATTCTGTGTGAGCTTTATTGATCCAGTGATTGACTAACGGAGCTGTAGTCACTTGTTTGCGAATTTGCGATTTGTGTTGCAAAATGCGCTGGCGCACTTCCTGATTTGTTTTCCCTATGTACAGCATAGGGCAGGGACACAATATAGCGTAAACCACACATTTTGTTTTACAATTTGTAAAACTATCATGTTTCCAATTGATTTCCTTGTGTCTGAAGCAATCTCCCTCTATTGTTTGGTCACAACAGATACATGTTCCACATTTGTGATGGCCTGTGACTGGCGGCAGAGCCAACATTTGCCTCAGTGATGGTCTCTCAATTTTGGGAGCTGCTCTCACCAGATGGTTGGAAAGACTTTTTTTCTTTTTTGAATGCAAAGAGCAGGATGTTGGAAAATGCTGGGTCAAGATTTTGAATTAAATGCCAGTTTTGGGTGATGTTTTTTTTTAGTTGATTTGAATTGGGACAAAAGGTAGTTACAAACACTTGACGGTCTGCAGGTTTCTTTTCTTTTCTTTGTAACAGTACTTCCCTAGGTGACCATCGGGCCCTCTTCATTCTATTTTGTAACAATTTTTTTGGGTACCCCCGTTGTATCAGTTTGTCACTCAGAATTTTGGCGTGGGCATTATATTCATCCACGAATGTACAATTACGACGAATCCTCAAGAATTGACCAAAGGGTAAATTCTCTTTGAGGCTTCTTGGATGATTGCTTGAAAAGAGGAGGGCCTTATTTCTGTCTGTAGGTTTTATATACAATGTTGTGGCAAGGCCCCCGTCTGATGGATAAACTTCAACATCCAGGAAAGGCATTTTACTCATGGACTGATTTAAACTGTATTTTATGTCCGGTGTTCTTTGGTTGAGCAGTCGTGAAACTGTTGAAGTTCGGTTGTATTACCTGACCGGACCATAAAAATATCGTCAATGTAGCGCATCCATGATTTGATGAACTGTTTGAATGGATTGTTGGTATAGACACATTTTTCTTCATACATTGACATGTAAAGAACAGCCAGCTCTGGGGCAAAAAGGCACCCCATCGCCACTCCTTTTATTTGGTAAAAAAATTCTTTCCCGAACAGGAAGTAGTTTTTTTTAAGTGCAAATGATGCTAATTGTAGAATGAATTCTGTGGGTACCCTTAGTGGCTTAGGTCTTTTTTCAAAAAAATATTCCAACACAGCAAGTCCTTCGTCCTGGGGGATCTGGGTATATAAAGAGGTGACATCTAGTATTACCATTATATCCCTGTTGGTTTCAAAGGAAACAGAGTCCAGCTTAATTATAAAATCAGTGGTGTCTTGTAGGTAAGATTGAACATCCTCCATAAAAGGTTTCAGAAAGAAATCCACATACTTTGATATTGGTTCAATCAAAGAGTTGCACCCCGAGACGATTGGTCTGCCCGGGGGAGAAGTAATGTTCTTATGTACTTTGGGTAGTACGTAAAAGACCGGAATTCTCGGAAATTTGTTTTGCAAAAAATTATATTCTTTTTTGCCTAGGAAACCTCCTTCAAAGCCTGTTTTCAAAATTGAAAAAAGTTGACCTTGGAGTTCCATCATCGGGTCTTTTGAGATCCGTTTGTAGCAAATAGGGTCATTAAGTTGTTTCAATACCTCGGCCGAATAATCAGGGGTGCCCCACACCACTATGGAGCCCCCTTTATCTGCTTGTTTAATTGTTACTGCAGAATCAGCCTTCAGTGAGATGATAGCATTCCGTTCAGCGATGGTGATGTTATGTTTAACATATTTCCATTTATGTTCCATATTTGAAATAGCAGATTACATAGTTCTTTCAAACGTCTTAATCTCTGAGGGGGTTTTATTTGCTGGTGGGCAAAAATGTGATTTTTTTACGGAGTCTCTTTTTTTGGTCCTGAGGAGAACCCCCCACAAAACTTACGGGGTTCGAAACGCGTAGACCCGTGTATTTTAGTGTGGTGAACCAAACAATTGTTCTGCTGTGACAGCTAAGATTGCGCTGTGCGACTTAAATAGTGTACCAAAATTCATTAGTGTTTCTTATGATTATGAGCACCGCCAAGCCTTGTTACTAATTGAGTACATTGTTTGGTCTTCAATCCTCTAGCCGGCTCAAACTGTTAAAAAAATTATTTTTTCCGTGTTAGGGGCACATGAGTGTGTGTATGATTATGAGAGAGAGTGCTTGAGAAAACACTGTATGAATTTTGAGAAAACAATGTATGAATGTTGAATGGTTGGGATAAGTGAATCATCATCTGAGGTGATCTTTGTTTGGTGCAATTTGATTCATGTTTTTATGTAAATATCAAATGTGTTGTTGATTATTTGCTAAACATTTCTCCCATTTCTCCTGAAAAACTTGCGGTGTTTCCTTTGAGAAAGAGGGCAACATGTTATGAATTGTTTTTTCAAATGAAATAAAGATTATTGATTATTCAGGTCACAGACTGACCAGTGGCTTTCGTGTCCGTTAAAGGGTCTTCAATCAATCATCAGTATTGGCATTTTTGGTTGTTCACTTTTTTTTAATTTTTTTTTTTATATTCGATGACTCCTCCATGTAATGGATCAGGCCTCACTGTGATACCTGCATGCAGCATGCCTCATACTGCACCTCGAGCAGGCCTTTGATTTTTTATCTTGGGAGTACCTTTTCAAGGTTCTTAGGGCAGCAGGCCTGGGCCAACGCCTGATGACCTACATGAACCTGTTGTACACAAAACCCATCATTTAGGGCGTGCATTGGTCGTTTGATTTCACCTCCCTTTCCAATAGGTCATGGCACATGTCACCTCTCTCTCCTATCCTATTTGGTAATTGCAATGGAGCCACTGACTTATCGCCTTCACTTGGAGAGCCAGCGTTGTAGGATCCCTCTAGATGAAACCACACACGCTGTGTCGCTCTATGCAGATGACTTGTTATTATATATTCGACAAGCTTCAGCAGAAATGTCCTCAATATCGTCTACTTTCTGGGAATTTGAGGAGGTAGCTTGCCTCCAAGTGAACTAGAGGAAATCATGCGCATTTCCATTTTGCTGCAATGCCCACCCACTGATAATCCAAATGGGTAACACTCAGCTAGCCCGGACAACTGCTGTGGTCTGTTATCTAGGGTTCATCTATACCGCTCCAAAATAGACCTGTTTGAAGGTAACCTGAAACGTAACTGCATAACCCTTATATGCCAAATACGCATCTGGTAATGGCTCTTTTTTTCACCTAGAGGCAGGATAGCATTTTCTAAAATAATCTTCCCCCTTTCTCATATATTATTTAGTGAATGTTTTGGTCTTTCCCCAATGTCTCTTTTTCTGTGATTTAGATCAACTATTGAGGGACCTCTTGTCTAACGATGGGAAGCAACATGTGGCTCTTCAAAAACCTCAACTGCCGAAGGGTTAAGGTGGGCTGGGGCGCCACACTTTGAAACATGTTACCGAGCAGCCCAGCTCTGATGGTTAGCAGAAACAAACATCTATGAGGCAAGAAAAGGAGAAGTTCCTCTCCCCTCCTATATAATACTCCTGATCTTACATCCCACTATCATGAAACATTGCTCCTGGTCCCTACGCAGGTGGATCACCCGAAAATGTCTAACTAGGGTTTTCCAGCTCAAAAGCAAAATCACCCTATACTCCCACAAAATACCCATCCAGGGACTACCGGGCCTTTTTTGTTTGCTTGCAGATGCTGATGGTTCTCATCTTATCCTGCTATAATTGCTAATGTCTAAATAAGAATGCCATCCATTTTTGTTCTCGTTCTGCTACAACTGCTAATGTATATAGTTTATAAAACCAAATAAAAATTGCTTAATCATCATTATTTTTAGGTAACCAATGTTTGTAGACAGTGGAAATATTGACAAGTAAGGACAGTTTATTGCTACTCAAAGTAATGTTTCATAATGATGTTGTAAGATATTATGCATACGCCACATTTTCCTTGAGTGCACCACATACACATTTTAAAAGCTGTGCCTTGTGCAATCAAGCAAAATGCGCCGTATTAGGCTGAATGCGCTGCCCCCAGGACAGCTGTCAACTCACACTGCCCTAAGAGCAGTGCATTCATGTGAAAAACTGAGTTGCTGCTTTGAATCGTTAAATGATTTACAGTGCAAACTGCAATCCAAGTGACAGCACCTACCTGGTTGTGCTGAATGGTTTGTATGCAATTAGTACATATTTGGCCCTAACATTTTAGGGCTGAAAAGACTGTACAATAGAATCAAAATTATATATCATTCTGCTTGCTAAAAAAGAAAGAGACAGTTACTTAAGGCCTTATTCCCATTTTTGAACAGCCATGGTATCACTCAGTTGGAAAAATTCATTTGTTTAAAATACTCAGTCTGGTTAGAAGATTTAGGATTAGAACAACTGTCATGTAAATCATATTTTTGATGACTGGCATTGCAGATTTACAAACATCTTGGACCTCATTTATGGCATTTTGGCATAGGGCAGTGCAGCAAAGCACCTTGCGGCACTCCCCAACGCCAAAGCAAAAGGGCAGGAATGCACCATATTTAATGAATACAGTGCATTCATGTCGTTTCGGCCTGCACTGGTGCTGTTTTGGCAGCTCAGTCCCAACATAAGCACCCTTGCACCATGGTTCAAGGATGCCCTTGTTGCAGACAGAATTGTTGTTGTACAGGAAGGGGCGCCTTCCTACACAAAAACAATCCTATGAGGCATTTTCCTCTTTCTAAATGTGGTTCAGAATGCAGAACATATGGAAGGAGAAAAAAACGAGGATAAATTAACATATTTATCCTTGTTACGCCTCAACTTGGGAGGCGTCACGATTTGACGCTTCCTCAGGTTTACATCAATTTGTAAATCTGGGGCACTGTCAAATTCCATGGGTGTTGTGTGGGGAAACCCACTGGAACGCTTCCCAGGTGCAGAGTAAGACAATGCAGTGATTTGTACTACGGTGCCATACTGATGATGTATGAGGCCACTCAAAGCCACGCAGGGTGGCTTTGCATGGCTTCATAAATCTTTATGAGAGCCCAGCATCACACATGTACTGCCTTATGTTGTGCAGAAGTCACGCAGGGCTCTCATAAATAACCCCCCTTAAGTTTAAGGTTATGGCGCAGGCCATTGATGACCTACCAAGTCATAAATTTGTTGATCGTCACAAGCATTTACATTTGACTCTTCCACCCACTTACACCTACAGGTTTAGCCAAAAAATGTACGTCTTTCTAAAAATGCATCAATATTTTGCAGTGTAGGGAAAGGTTTTCTTCCCAGCAGAACTGTGTTTAGGTGGAGGTGAAAACGAATTAAACATTTTTATAGGCAGATGCCAGTTCCAGCCCACTTGATCATGCGGTATGTCCACCAAAACAACAATTCACATGAATGAGATCTCTTTGAATGCTATGACAGCATATATTAGCAAGAATACATCATAGGTAAAGGTTAGTTATGGCTCATAACACACAAAAACAAAAAAAACCTTAACACCGCTAAGCCGATGGAATGTAAAAATCAAAATAAAAAAAAGGCTATGCTGTAAGAGAAAAACATGGTTTTGATCTGAGTTATGACATGCATCATGGATTGCACATTACACTTTTTTCAGGTATTTTTCTGTTTTATGTTCACTGGACCATAGCTAACTTTTACTTGTGTTTTATTCAATCAACCCCTCCAAACATAAAAACGTATCCTTACAGCTTGTGCTTTCAATAGTTTTGATCACACTCCTGGGAAACAAGTGTAGAGGGATGATTCGTTTGAATTGGATATTTTCTCTTTCAGTGTTATGACATGGTGCAAGTCAAATCATCTGAATTAGTTCTTCAAAGAAGGTCTTAATATTGCCTACAAACTGTTCAATAATATATCTAGTTGCGTTTATGAATCTGAAGGGATCTGTTCAAAAACTCCCAGAACTTAAAAATGTTTGGGGAGATTTGGCAGATGAGAGAGTTGTTGCAGGCAGGCATGTTTCAGGGCTGCGTGAAAAGAGTGATAGTGAGAGAAATATTCACATACATTGGTCTGATTTCCACGCAGATCTAAACAATGGGAAACTACCCATACCAACTACAAAACTGCTCATCTTCCCATACTACAAGATTAATTCCATGCCAGTTGTCATGCTATCTTATTTCATGCATGTTATTAGGATTGCAATAACCTTGCAGAATCCCAGCACAATCACATGTGATCCATCAATAAACACGTGAACATATCAATTGATTTGCCTGATTCCTATAAAAGTGTTACTTTGTTGGTATTTCGAGAAGGTTCCACATAATAACGACACTCTTAAAGAGCCTATGTGACTAATTAGATAACAGTAGTAGTTGGACTGTAGGAACATTTGCATCATCGGGGCAAGCATTCTCTTTCTGGAAAGCTGCTCAAGTTAAAAGGACTTTATAAGAACATTACATAACAGCATGTGCCTTTTACAAGCCTAGGTAGAACCAGGAGAACTACAGTGAGATTGGAGGCCACACTTGGAACTCTTTACCTGGAACAGACCTGAACATGAGGAGGATTTTGATCTGTACATATATTTTTTCGTGTAAACTTCAGTGGCTTACCCAAGCTCTTGATCATCATTAGGGATATGTGAGATTTCCATGTTTGTTTTTGTGCAATTATGGACAAATTATGTACAATTACCGTAATTATGTGAAATGGAAATATTTGGGTTTCACTTTGCTTTCCCTCCTCTGGGGGGAGATACAGTGTTGCATGGAAGTCAATCTTGCCTCCATGGACTTGATGTGGATTTTAACTAACAATTACTGTTTGAATACTAGAAAGGTTCAAGGCTTTGGTAGATCAAAGGGATTAGCCAGCTGCAGTAGCTGCGAGCTATAATTGTGAATGTGACTGGTAGCCTTGAGGGGGGTTCTAAACCTGATTAAAGATCCTAGTTTGCTTAAATTCTATGGAGTCACCAACTCCTACAAATAAAACCCTTTGTCAGAATAGGGAGAAGACAATCATGCAAGGCTGGACACAAGAAAAGAGAGATAATAGCCAATCCCAGTGGAATTACCAACACAAGGAATAAAGGAATGCGGAGCACCTCTTCGAAGAAGGGGTAAGGGCAGTGCTGGTTACAGACACTGGAAGAATAAACACATGCCCCAGATCTTTGAAATGACTTTGTGGAATCAGCAACATTCTAATCCACTACATCATCAGTGTTTAGAACCAATAGATTGTATTGTGTAAATGACTATGGAATACCCATTTTCTGATGTAGCTTTTAGATTTAAGATTGTATTCCAAACCTTTTGTTTCTTGCAGTGTCGCCATGGTTTGGGCAATCCCAATAATTCCAGGTTATAACAAAACTGACCTCAGTCACAAAAAATAATTCCGTCACCCACAATCAAGATTATTGTGACACACTTGATCAGACTTTCAGAAATATGGTGGACGTAATCTTTAACATATTCAACAAATCTATTATTGACATGGATATTAAGGACCAGGAAGTAGGTGATGACTTTTCCTTAACAAAATTTACTCCAACATCTCCAAGTTAAGTAAGAGCTCTTCTTTTAGCTTCCAAATCAACTGATCGCCTCTCATCTTTCACTAGTATTCAATCAAATGTTCAGGCAAGGGACATTTTCTGTACTTTGGAAACAAGCTAATATTCTCCATCTCATTAAAAAAACATCTCTTGATACAGTGATCCTGGGGAGATTTTGTCTCCGTGATTATGAAGCACACACAGTAGTTTGGTGCTTTGAACAGAATACATATCACGGTAAGCTTCGTGAGGGGTGTGGGATTGAGGGGTCATTGAAAAGCATATTAAGGGAACACACCTAGAATACTCTTGTAACTGATGACTACTGGGGGTTGGAAATGGTTCATTTAGGTGCGATCACTGCAACAAGAGGTACTGAATGATCAGCCTTATTAGATTGGTTTACAAAATGTTTAAAATATTGTATGTATTTTACTTGGTGATACATTGTACCTAGGAACATAACATGTTATCTGATGGTGATATTATTGAATTCTTGCAGATACCCCTGACAAAGGAAATTATTTCCGAAATGCATTGGGTGCAATGAATAAAGTCGTGATATGCAGAAACACGTATTTCTCCTGTGTTTTGTGGATACATCACTACATCCAGATGAATGAGTAAAATAAATTGAAGAGGACAATGCAAATTGAGTAGAAGAGTAAAGTTGATGAAATGAGGAGTACAAAGAAAGAAGTATTATTGAGAATTCGATTTATTGGATTCATAATTTTGAGGATTGTGCTGTGCACCCCAATTGGTTCCATAAAGCGGTTCCTTTGTGTTTTGATTTATTGATCAGCGTAATGGGCAGGGCGCGAACCGTGCTTGCACGCCTACATTGAGATAAAATTGTCAAGCATATGGAAAATGAAGGAACGATAACGCAATAGAGAAATAATGGTGTGCATCTCACAAATCATATACTTCTTCCTACTCTCCCCAGTCATCACTGTCAGCACTGGAGGAGCTCTCCTCCCTCAGGTTTACACCCTGCTGTACTTTAGCAGACCTGCCGTGAGCCTTCGGACAACTGCAAAATCCAGCAAGTACTTGGGCCATATGACAGCTGGGCACAGCTCCCAGGTCTCCTGAGTCATTGTCTGCCCTTGATGTCCTTCGTATCTTCTGAGAGAAATCCTATTTTGGAGGCCTAGGAGTCAGGCGCTCCCCCTTGTCTTCCAACTTCAGGGTTTCATGCACCCCACACTTAGCAGATGTTCCCATTCCTTGCTCCTCCATCGCTCTGACAGGGCTTCAGCTTTTTCTTTATTTCCTGGCTTTCTTTTACTATCTGCACCACATCAATCGAGTGATATGACTAGAGGGTCAAGCACGCTTTCTCCCTGCTGCAATATTTTTCTCCACTATGCTTTCCTCAAACTATCACAGTCTTAATTGGATAACAAAGGAGAGGATATAACAAACCCTGGCATGTAGGGAGACATTCTGTCTCGATACACTGCGGGACCAAAACAGCCCTCACTAGTTCTCAGGACTCCGATACTGGCAGGGAGCAGCCTGAAGTTATAGATCAATTGCAGTATGCTCAGTATACTACTAATGCTTAATGCTGCCACGGTAACACTTGTTTAAAGTGTACAGATTCTTTGCTCCAATAGGTATACTTCACTGGCAGAAGCTGAGCAATGGATACATCTAAAATCTGTACATAATGAATTGGCCACAATGGACTCCCTGAGAAATCGGAAAGCTCTCAAAACCACACTTGACTCATCCTACTCCACTAAAGTTATGTTCAAGGGCACATCAGACGAAATAAGAAATATGAAAATGGTCCAGGTGAAAGAGGGACCCCAAATTGAGCTTTACGCGAAAAGTAGAGTCTCTAGACAAAAAGCTTGGGGGATAATCAACATGAGCTTAATACCAGACTGTCTTGCTGAATGGTGTGAGTCCAAATTACTACAATGAACAAATATGATCCACAACTGTTTATGATCATTTGTAGACGTAAGGACTTGGATAATAGATCCTAAAGTTCTATCTTCCACTTTATAGCAGGTCTTGAGGGTCTGAAACTGACCATAGTGCTATGACCTATTGGGTCAAACAACTGATATTAGAGATTATGGGAGACAAACTAGGGGATACCATACAAAACCCATGCCTCCCAATAACTAGAGCACACAGGGAAGCATATGAATTTAGAAATCATGTAGCGTAGCAAGTCACCTTGCTGCGCTGCGTGATAAGGAAAGGGCAGCAATGTGTCGGACTCATCATTATATGGCACATTCCTTTCTTTTCTGTGCACGTGTGCTCAATGTGCTGCCTAGCACCAATGCATATACTTTGGCACAAAATTAATCCTGAGAGGCATGTTCCTATTTCTATGTGTGCTGCAGACGGCAAATTCAAATGGTTCAAATTAACGAAATGCAGCAATTTGTGGTGTGTTACTCTAGATTTATCAAGCCACGCAAGACCACGCAAGGTGGCCTTGTATGACTTGAAAATCGTACTCATGAGTTGCTTCACTCTTGCGCCTCATCATGGGACACAAGGGTGCTGCATCTCTTCAGAAAATGCCCCAGTGTATCTACAGTACTAACAAATAATGGGGAAAAAGGAAGAACTATTTTCACCTGCTTCCAAGATTTTAAAGATTAATAATTAATTCTTAATATTGCCAGGAGAATGAGGTGAATGATTACTACACAAGGCTACTTCTCCGTATTTCGTGACCTGATTTGGAAAACAGGATGCATGGGCATTGATCTCAGAATTCCAATACCTAGCCATCCCAGTAACTATGAGAGGTGTGAACATAAGAATTAGCCAGCAATGAGCTGTTCATGACTTTTTTATCCTAAAGAAGCTTACTAATTCGAACTAAAAAAGAAAGATGCACATTTATAAGGCATGGATTTAAGAAATGCCCCACAGGTTGTGAAGGGCAATCAAGGTAATGGGGAACTTAGCCCTGTTTTTAAGATGCAAGGGGAGTTAGGGCAGAGAGGAAATTGATTCAGGAGCGTGAGGTAGGCAGATAAATAAAACACTACTGGAGAGCAAAACTCAGTACCATTAAGTGAAATACCAGGTTAGACCTATAGGCTACAACTTTAGATTGATAAGATAAATGCCAGGGGACTACAATTCTCTTTTTTATTTAAAATCTTTACAACATTTTTACCCCTCCGCCCCCACCCCCCCCCGCACCTCTCAATATACCCACAGGGAAAAAAAGAAAAGGGTTAGCAACACCTAAATAAACTTTACAAAACTTTTAAATATGATACCACTAAATAAGATTTTCATTGATGTACTAACAATCCACACAAAAAAAGAAAGAAAAAAGAAAAAAACACAAAATAACCACAAAATACATATACATTTTGTCCAGTTTTCTCACTTTCTATACATTCACCATCCTAATTTTCCAATCTGCAATTGGCTTCCAGATCTGTAATCCTAATGCTCTACCTTTCTTCCCCCTCCTAGCGTAGATAGCCTTTTCCAGTTTATACATATGTAATAGCCTAGCCAGCCATTGCTGCATCGAGGGTGGTAACTTATCTCGCCACGCTGAGGCTATACATAAACGAAAAACAGCCGTAGCAACAAATATAAAGTACCCCATTTGATGTTGGGGAGTGTTTCCTTCCACCCCTAGTAAAATTACTTCCGATGACAACTTCAGATTATAGTTCAAAGATTTATCAAAAAATGTTTCAACACTACTTATTAGAGGGAGAAGAGTAGGGCATTCTGCGAACATATGTTTCATATCAGCCTCCAGACTATCACATCTTGGGCAGCTAATCCCCTGCATCCCTCCCCACTGACCAATTCTAGCTGGGGTATAATATAACCTAAACAAGGTTTTGTAATGCTGGGCTTGTAAAGCTGATGAACAAAGAATATCCTGTCCTAACTGTAATGATTTTTCGAAAACACCTTCAGATATTGTTAACGCTTCCATCCATTTAGTTTTGAATTTTCCTAGGTCATCTCCTCTATGCTCTATAAGTTCTGCATATAACCTTTTAATTGTGCACGACTGTCCCCCTTCTATTAACTGTAGTATTGGATTGTCCGTGAATCCCGCTGGGCCCCCTCTTCTACTGCCCATAAAACTTCTTATCTGTAAGTATTTAAAAAAATTCCTTGTACTAACTCCGAATATCTGTTGAATTTCTATAAATTGCCGTACCCCTGATTCCCCTATCAGATCTCCCATCCTTTTAACACCCAGTCTGTCCCATTCCTTGAATATACTATCAGCAAAAATCTCTTGAGGTAGCATAGGATCCTCTGTAAGCCTAATATGTGCATGATACCTTCCCAGACCAAAACTCTTTTTAAACGCCTTCCAGATCTTATATGCAGCTTCTAGCATCTTGAATCTGGTTCTTTTAAAGTAACTTGGTTCAGAATATCTAAGGAATGCATTATTTGTCTCAGCTCCCAGAATTAATCCATACACCTCTGTGGATCCTGTAAAGTTTTCCCTTTCCCACTCAGCACCTCCCACCAAGCCTGTCATCTGCTGTAGAACCGCTGCCCAATAATACATTCGTAAGTCTGGAAGTGACCATCCTCCCCTATCTCGTGGCAAGGACATGTATTTCAAAGCTCTTCTGGTCTTGCCCTGTGACCAAATAAATCGATTAACCATGCTCTCTATCTTAGATAACCAAATCATATTAAAAAAAAGTGGTATCGTTCTAAACAAATACAGAAATTTCGGCAATAAATTCATTTTGACATAATTTACCCTGCCTACAATGGACATGTGCAAGTTATGTACCCTATCTAGATCCTTCCTTGCTTTATTAATAATTGGGCCTATATTAATCTCCACCAACCTCTCCAATTCTGCTGTAATGGTAATACCCAGGTACACCCCTTCACTAGTCACACGTTCGTCCACACAGTCTGTGTAGGAATTCTTTATAATTTGAGACTTGCTTTTATTTAGGGCGTACCCTGCCACCCGCCCAAATAATTCCGCCTCTAATTCAATTTCTCCAATTGCCTCCGCCGGCCTGGGTGTGATGACCGCTATATCGTCCGCGTATGCGAGAACTTTAATATCCCCCATACGAGTAGTTAATGGCATGATTCTTACATTTTGCTCTAGTCTCAGAATCAGCGGGTCAATATACAAAGCAAATAGGAGGGGTGAGCATGGGCACCCCTGCCTTGTGCCCCTGGATATGGAAAAGGGTGAAGTACGATCTGAGTTTACCCTAACGCAGGCCATAGGATTTGTATATAATGTCTGAATCACTCTAATAAACCCTTCACCAATCCCCCCTCTCCTTAACACTGCCCACAGAAACTCCCAGGCCACCCTGTCAAAGGCCTTTTCGGCATCTAATAACATAGCAGCCATAGGGTTCCCCTCCGTGCCTTGAACATCAAATAGTGTAACCATCTTCCTAATATGCAGCGTGGTACCTCTATGTGGTATAAAGCCATGCTGGTTTGTACTAACAATCCGCCCTATTACCTTCGATAATCTAACTGCCAGTACTTTGGAGAATATTTTTAAATCTGCATTGATCAGAGTTATAGGACGATATGAGCCTGGTTCTGTTGGCTCCTTCCCTTTTTTAAGTAATATTACGATGTCCGCCCCAGCCCAGCTAGCAGGGGTCGATGACCCCGACTGTACTCCCCTGAATGTTCTCACTAAATCCCGAAAAATTGAAGACATGAATATTCTATAAAACTCTCCCGGTATCAAATCAGGTCCCGCTGCTTTACCAGAGGGTAAGCCCAATATTGCTTCACTGATTTCCTCGTCTGTTAAACAGGCATCTAAATGTGCTCTCTCTTCATTATCTAACACTTTGACAGGTATATTCCGTAGATATTCCAATATCTCCTCGCTATCCCTAACTTGCTCTTCCTTGTAAAGTTTACTGTAAAACTCCCTAAACACCTCAAGTATCTCCTTATCGTCCTTGTGTACATTCCCACTACTATCTTTTATTTCTTTTATTTCCCCCTTCGCAAGCCTTTGTCTAGTACGTGCTGCTAAGGTCCGACCAACCCTTTCACTACATTCATAACAATTCTCCCTCCTTGTATCATATATTTTCGCCGCCTTAATTGCCAATCCTTCTACAGCATCTGCCTTAGCTATCGTTACCTCCAATAATCGTTGAGCAAACTCTTGTTGATCTATCGTGGCCTGGACCAATCTTGCTTCTGCCTCTAACAGGGTAGTGTTTAACAGGTCATTCCTTGTCTTTTCTTTTTTTTGTTTAGCTATACTGTAACTAAGTGTCTCCCCTCTAACCCCTGCCTTAAATGTATCCCAATCATTCCCAGTGCTGGTGCTCCCCCTATTATAATCCCAAAAGTCTTTGATCCAGGACTGCATGTGTATAATATATTCTTCGTCTTTCAGTAATTCTTTTTCAAAAGTCCAAGATTTTATCCGCCTCCTAAACCCGCTACCTTCCACAATTAGCTTTAGGGGATTATGATCCGAGAGGATTCGTGGCAATCTTTCTATTTTCATATTAGCTAATAATGACCTCGATGTAAAAAAATAATCCAACCGGACACATTTACGGTGTGGTGCCGAAAAGAATGTAAAACCTGGGTCCTGAAATTTCTGTGCCCCCCATACGTCTACCAATGCATTATTCCTAGCCATACTCAGGATTGCACTGCATACCCTCCTCTTCCTGCCTTGATATTGTCCCATCGCATCCAAACCCAAGCCTGCGGCCCCATCAATATTAAAGTCCCCAGCTAGAATAACTCTTGATGCCCATGTCGCTAATTCAATATCCAGAAACTCAAATAACTCTGGGTCGTCCTCCGTTGACCCGTAAATAGAACCAATAGTGACCCATTCCTCTCCTATAAAACATTCGATCAGGGCACATCTCCCCCATTGATCTTCAAATGTATTCCTTGTTCTTATATCCAAATGTTTTGTTAGAATAGCAACCCCCCTGATTTTAGCCCCCTGTTTCGAATGGGCCAACAGACGAAACCCCAATTGCTCCAGCATGAATGGTTTGCTCCCCTCTATATGGGTTTCCTGAAGACAAATAAAATCAGCTTGAGTATTCTTCAACAGTAACGCTACCCTCTGTCTCTTTATTCTATCGTTCAGTCCACATACATTCATAGTAACTATCTTAATACTTGCACTGATGGACAGTTTTCAATGACTCCCACATTTTAAACCCGAAACCGGCCATTACAGATCTAGATCTCTTGCACCCATACTGATTACCATATTTCTTGTTACTATATGCCTTCAACTCCTTCCGTTTCCGTTTCTCCTTCCCTTGCCATTTCCAGCTGCCAAACTTCCCTTCCCTTCCCTGTACAGACAAAGCTACTCCCTTTTGGCCGGTGCTTCCCCCACCCCAAGAACCCTCCCCCCCATACCCCCATCACAGGCAACTAGGTCAATCCTGACCTACGTATGACTGTTTCTCAGCCCCTAGAGTGCCACCATCCTCCCTCTCCCCACTAGCCTCGCCTAGTTTTACAGAATGCCATTGACGTAAAAACCCTACTCAATGATCAAACCAGTGAGATCAACTCTCCTACCCCGTAATCCCCTCAATAACCCTGACCCTGCCTAACCAGCCTAACCAGCCTAACCAAACAACATAACAAACTTGTTGACCAACATTGCTAGATTCTTAAGTCCATGTTTATTATTCCAGTTCCTTCCCAGTTCATTCGATGCCTTGTCTGCCGACCCCCTGCCTTCTCTTCTCCTTTAATTCAGTCAAAAAGCTCTGCGCTTTAACTTCTGAGAGGAACATTCTTGTATGCCCATCTGAAATCACTTTTAATCCTGCAGGGAACAAGAGATAGGCCTCGCATCCTACTTTTTGAAAAGGGTCTATCATTTGCCTCAATCTCCATCTCCTTTCCACCGTGACATGGCAAAAGTCAGGTCGGGCAAAGAAGGAAGACCCCTTGAAGGAACGACGATCCTGTGGTCTAGCATTATCCATTATCTCCTGTCTGGCCAGAAAGTTCCCTACATATATAAGCATTGCTCTTGGTTTTACATTCTGTGAGGCCCCATAGGATTTCTTAATTGTCAAAGGGAACCTGTGTGCCCGCTGTATCTCCACGTCCCAGTTCCAGCCGATAATCTCTGGAAATGCTTCTTTCAATAGGGTGACCACAAAAGCTCTCGGGTTTTGCTCCTCCAGGCCCTCTGGGATGCCCAGTAATCTAATATTGTTACGCCTTTGTCTATTCTCTGCATCCTCGGCCTTCCACTGCAAGTCCTCATTAAACTTCTCCTGTGCCGCCTTAAACTCCTTCCATTGAGATACTTCCTCCTCTAAATGTCCTGTTCTTTCTTCGACTTCGGTCACACGACCTGCCATTTCTGCGTATAATTTATTCATTTTACTCAGAGAGCCCTCTATTTTCTTACTCACACGTTTAGACCTTTTAGTCTCAGCTCTAGCTTCCCCCTGCATCTGTTTGAGGGTTGCATAAAGTGTCCCCATTGTAGGACTCTGACCTACATTTTGCGCACTGATCGGCCCAGGGTATTGGGCTCTCCTTCCCCCTTCCTCTTGGTATATTTTGGAGGTAGCTGAATAATCCCAATCCAGCTTCCTGGACATCTCCATTTGTGTGGGGCTGATCCTGCTTTGCTGTTTTCTAATATGCAGTTTCTTCCTAACCGCGGTAGGATGTTGCAATTCACCATTTAGAGAAGACTGAATTTGCTCCGCTTTTGAATGGTGGTCTGTGACAGATGATCCACTGAACACTGAACTCCCATCAGATTCGTCAGGTTCTGACTCTGGTTCAGCTTCCTCGCTTTTAGATGTAGCTGAAGCTCTGTCTGTTTCATCAGTTTCATCATTAACTGAGTAGAAAATCTCTTCATTTGGTGTGCCTGGTACCGTACCTAGTATCGTGCCTAGTATAGAAACTCCTGTGATATCAGAGATGATAAATACATCAGGGTTAACAGTATAGGTGTCAACATCCCTTTTATCTGGTTCTCCCATAAGTAAATTAAATTGGGTGCCTGGCAGCGCCTGTGCCCCCCCTATCCGCTGATGCCTCATCTCCTTATCTCCCTGTCCAATATTTTTCATGTCCATTGAGCTAACTTCGCTGCTCAAGCTCTTGCACATACTTTTAATCGGACTCAGGCTCTTTAACAGATCAGCCCCTGTGGCCCCCTCCGATATACTAATAGGGCCAGTAACCGCTATCACAGCCTCAGTCAGTAGCAAACCATTGCCGTCAGACATGCCTGGCCCAAGAATCAAGTACCTCTGTAGGAGCGGGTGTCAGGTCATCTGTGTGCTCTTCGCCGATTGTTAATCCCGGCTCAGCCTGCCGACCTCCTTCTGCATTCAGCGACTCCCTGGAAGCAGTTACAGCCTTGCAATGGTGCTGCTCCTGTTCCATACACTCCGACTGCAGCTCTGCTATCTCCCCTGGGTTTGAATCCATTGAGCCGGTCTCCGTGTGCTGCCTGCTCACTGCTCCAATTCCTGTTGCTTGTTCTGACGCTGCCACCTCAGATGCCTCGGCAGATTTTCCCTCTGCCGATACCGCCATGTCTTCAGGGGCTGTGTCTCGCATTACTGGTATTGCGGTCAGAGCTGTGTCAACCTCGTGGCTCACCAGGTCTTGACCCTGCTCCAACGGCAGCTCGATGTTAGTGTTCATTACGGTGCTTGCAAAGGATTCCGCTAAGGTAGGCTGCCGCAGCGCCCCTCGCACAGTTCTAGGCGTTGTCTCCTTTCTCAAAGCGGCTTCTGACTTTGCCGCTTTCTTCCCCGCTCTCTCTGCAGCCGCTGCTGCCATTAGCGCCTTGCGTTCTGCTCTAGTGTCGGCGCCCTTCTCCTTTTCTTTTCTCCTCACCTCTCTCTTTCTGGATGCCAGGGGACTACAATTCTGACGTAATCAAAAATAAGTGAGCAAGAACAAAGTTGTTTAAAATGTGATATAACTAGAAATGAGAATAGCAAGAAAAGATTATACCAACCTTGCAGCTAGAGACATACATCATAGCTTTGCTGGCATTTTCAATAAAAGTGCTTCTATATACTAACATACCTATGTCTGAGCAGATCCAGGAGGGAGATGAGTAGAAATAGGTATTAGCCCCAATAATAGGCCTCAAAGCATATCTTCTATCGTTCGTTCAATCCAGTGAGTGCCTCTCTCCATTCCTTCCTTACCCATCTGCTAAGCCACCCAGTTCCTGTTTACTTTGTCGCTTCTCCATCTGTACTCACTACAATGTCACTTCAGCACCAAGAGCATGGAAAGACGATTAGCTTCTGGATTGGAGAAGTATTATATCTCATATAAGGATTTTAACTTTTGCCTCCTGAACATCAGGTTCCAACCTAAACACTTACTAGAAATTTGCAATATTACTGCTGTCACAGAAAGTTGATGCTACCTTCTTTACAGAAGCATGGCTCAACAAGACCTCTGGCAAAGTTTAGCTCTTAGGAGCTCTCTGCCCCTCTTGTCGTTGGAGGACGTTTGTTATTGCGCTCACTATTTCAAAACGAGACAAGGAACCACAGATTGAATGTGCACCTGTGAACGTCCCAACTCTTGGAAACTGGATTATAGTTGCAGTATACCTCCAGAACATGCCAAAATCTTGGAGCCTAAGGAGCCCATCCGTTAATCTTATGTTTTTTCCATATAGATTCATTGGGTGGAGCTGGTCTCAACCTAACCTTTACTATCCATGGCTATATACCTGGATACCCCGCATCAAGGTGGTTCCTTCTTTGTGTCCCACTTTCTGATCTGGTCGCCCTGATGAAGGTGTGAACCGCATTGGGTTAGACACCGAAACACGTGTTGGCGCTGGACAACTTTGTGCCCCCAGATCTTTCTACTACCTTCCAATGAGAGGAAGCACAATAGTTGTTTTTGTTAATATTAATTCCTTGTATAAAATCTTGGATTTTGGACGACATTCCTTGTGACAATGTGCTCTTGCATGGTGAGAGTGTATGAGTATGTGTGTATTTGTGGATGTGAGTGTTTGAAGTATATGAACGTGGGACCTTATTTATCTGTTTTGTTTTGTATTCATAAAATTATGTCTCATGTTATTGTCTTGTAAACTTTGATGAAAATGCTGTAATACCAAAAACAAAAAAATAAAAACATATCTATTTTTGATACATATAATACAAAAATCTCTATTTTGTTTGTGGGATTTTGTTGCTGTTAGCCCAGTGAGATAGCTATTTTACTGTGACCCTGACGTGCACTATCAATATTATTGTTAGACAGGTTGGGTTGTTTGATTGTCAACAAGACCTCTGTGTCAACAATTGCTTTTACAATTCAAAATGGCTTCTCTATAGTCCATCAGGACCACCCCTCTGAAACGGTGGTAGGATAACCGTCATCTGCTGTACCAATTCTCAGTGCTCTGAATATACAGTGAATAACTTTGCAGATACAGAACGCATGATCTTCAACCTTAAAAAAACCTGCAAGTTTCCCTCGCAGGAATACTCATCTGGTGATGCCCAGTCTACTCTTTCTCAATTCTGAGCGTGTTAACTGGGGCTTTTGCCCCTCTTAGTCTCCAGCATGTTAATTTCCCCTTATTGGATGACGTCTATATTCACACAGAGGATTCTAAGAGCCTCCAGTCCATGTTCCTCAAGGAGGCTGTACTAGCTCTGAATATCCCCCTATTAGTTATGCATCCTACACATACTAGAGGGCATTTTATTGATGTCATCGTCTCCTGCATTCCATTGATTCAGGTGTCTTGGCCTTAATCTCTTACTTGGTCTGATCATTTCTTTATTGTATATTCACTTCTAGGAAAGTACTCTTTCTCGCAGTCGAACCAATACATACGTTTTCTAAAATTAATCAAAATAACCTCAAATATGCTCTTAAATACTTACCACTGTCCCTTTGCCACCATGTTTCCAAAAATGACTGTCACTTCACCTCTTGCTTGACTGGAACTATTGATAAAATTACTTCTATGAAAGTAAGAAGCTCTCACAGACATAAACCATCAGCCCCTCGATTTCCAGACTGATAAAGAGAAGTCAAATGGAAATGGAAAGTGCTAGAAAGAAAATATCAACTAGGAGACTTAAAGCACCTTACAAAGCAGCAATTAAAATGATCATAAAAGAATCAGCGCTCAAGCTAATAAAATGTCTAACAAAACAGAATTTTCAAAACTGCTCAAGGCACATTTTCAATATTATAAAATTAATTCTGTCCCCTGATGCCTGTCATTGTAGCATTGTTCCTTCCATATCCCTCTGTGAAAACCTTTCCCTGATTTTTCAGGATAAGATTGGCAAGATACACTTGGGGACCTCATTATCTAGGTTTGCCACTATATTGGTACAAGACTCTGAAGAAACTATTCTAGCTTTCAAAACTGGCCCTTCCATGGACCTATGGTTTCCTCACACCATTACATTTACAGTTAGTATGAATAATTCTGTTGCAAATGAACTATTCAACAACTCTATTCATTTGTGATTGCCTCCCTGGTATGTAAACAGGAAGAAGTGGTCCCTTTATTCAAGATGCCATCTGTGGACCAGGCTATATTATCCAATTTCAGGCCCTTATCTTTACTCTCAACCACCTACGCAAAGTCGGAAAAAATGGTTAACTCACAGTTAATCTAACTATCTTGAAACTCATAATCCCCTTAATATTTCCCAATCTGGTAGGGCAGGGGAGACAGGGAATTCCATGTACTTCAATGGCCCTTTCTGGAATCTTCTCCCACCTTCCAGAAGAAGGGAACAAGGGTATAAAAAAGGGCATTCAGACTCACTCCTCAGTTCACTCCTGGGCCTGTGGAAGAACTCTCTGAGGATTGCCTGATTCTGTGACCTGCTGTGCACTCTGCAAGACTGCTTTGCTGTACCCAGAAGGACTGCTTTGCTACCTGGAAGCTGCCTGAAACCCTCAGCTGTCAGCCCTGCTGTTGAGTCCTGCATCTTCACCTGAACACAGGACTACCAGAGTAGCCCCAAGGGCTAGTTTGCTGGCATGCTGTTCATAGCCCCAAGGACACAAAAGGCTCTCACCATCTTTAACCCACACCTGGACCCAGACTAAGTGAGTTCTTAACCCGCAAGAGGTTTTCTACCAGTGTTGGATTCTTTGTTGTGGTGCTAAAGGTCCCCAGATGGCCAAATCCCAAAACGAGAGAATTAGAAAATGTGTGGCCTAAACCTGTTCTGAGAACCATCAGGAGACTGAGACTAGTCTACTCACCTATCAGCCCAAAGTGCATCACCAGTCAGATTGACTTTGTGGTTTGCCGAGCTACATTCTTCACCTCAGCAGCAGATCTTTTTCAGCTGTCCTTCACCAAAGGTGTATCCGGCCTCCTGGAACTGTCTTCAGGAGCAAGACCTCTGAACTCCTCAGGGAAACTGCTCTCCTCTCTCGCAGCTCCATCATTGAGACACTGCCACCAACGCATTTCTAGTTTCAGGTAGGAATTCGAGGACTTCCTCCATCCGCAGGCTCCTACCTGTGTCTCATCCCTGGTGGTCCAGTGGTAGAGCCTGCTCTTCTGCTGGTCCACTCTGCCAGTCTTTTTCTGTCTGCTCCCTTTTATATTTCCTTTTATGTCTTTGCCTTTTGCCTATTTTGTCTATTTTGCCGTTTTCTGTCGTATGCCTTTTTTCCCATTGTTGTTGATTTCCTCTATTTCCCGCTGCTGCTGCCCCTGTGGACCCTCCCCACTGCCTGTTCCCACTCCCACCTCCCAGCTGCTCTCTCGCCCCGACCCCTACTTATTGGCAGTCGCTTCGTGGCCATGCTGCTGGTGCACTGAAGACGCACCAGAGGCAAGCTTGTCTATGCCCGTTTGCGACCTGACTGCGAACAGCGCCAGTGACTTGGGCCCTCTGATTCCCTGCTGCTACGACTCCAGCACTCTCCACACACTCAACCCTGGATGCAACAACAAATGCCAGCTCTCGACGCCGAGCAACTCCCAAGACGAATTCTCCTGCTGACACTGCCCCTGCACCTTCACCCACCTTCGGACCCAGACAGCTACTGCCAACCCACCGGACACCAGCACACCCAAACCCCTGAGCTGCATCCTCTTCAACATACGCTCCCTGCACAGACAAACAGAAGTTTGGGACCTCCTCAACACCCTCTCGCCGGATGTCGCCTTCCTCACAGAGACCTCGACCAACACGAGCTCCCCTCCAAACATCGCAACCACCATCCCTGATGGGTACAAGATCCTAAGGAAGGACTGGTCTAGCCTTCCTGCAGGAGGCCTCGCCATAGTCCACCAAAGCTCCCTCCGATTGAAAACCTACATCTCAAATGACACCTCACCCCCCATGGAACACATCCATTTCCAGAAACAGTCCAACCTCAGAACTGCACTCCCTGAACTCAGCCTACAACCCTCTCGGACCCCGCTCCCATTTCACCAGTACCATCGGAGACTACATTGCACCCCACGTCCTTGCCTCCATGGACTACCCACTGCTTGGAGACCTGAATATCCAGCTTGACATCCTCAGCGACTCAAACTCCGCCACCCTCCTAGAGAAGCTCGACAACATTGGACTGAAGCAATTTGTCTCCACCCCTACACACACAGTGGGATACACTCTCGACCCATTCTTTGCCGGAGGAAACAACATTTGCTTCAGTCACACAACGGTACCTCTCTGAAAGGACCACCACTGCATCCACTTCTCCTTCTCGAAACCCACCGCACGCAAGCCTATCCTACTCCTCCCACGTAGAAACTGGAGCAAGATCACTGAAGAGCACCTCACCTCAGCCCTCAGCTGCACTCCTCCCGCTAGCACATCAGACATCAACACTGCAGCGAACAACCTCCATCAATGGATTGCCAACTGTGCCAACACGCTCGCCCCGCTCTAGAACTCCAACAGATGACACAACACAAAAGCCACCTGATTCACCACGGACCTCCTAGAATCCAAGCACTCGTACCGACAACTAGAGAAAGCATGGAGAAACAGCAAAACCCTGTAAGAATGCACTGCCTACAGGGCTGCCATCACCGCACACCACCAACTCATCAGATCTATGTGGAAAAACTTAATTCAGGACAGAATCCTCTTCAATCCCACAACTCCAAGTAACTCTTTACCATCATTCAAGAATTCAGCAGACTACACAGCAAAACCACCAATGACCCTACCTCCCAGGACCTCTGCAACAAACTCAGCTCTTTCTACCACCACAAGATCAGGACAATCTATGACAACTTTGACGACCAAGACCAAGGCACCGACCGAACAACATCCACCATCAATGCCACCCAGCTGACTTTTCTCGCCTAGACCCCTGTCACCACAGAAAACACCTCAAAGATTATGAAGAGCATCCACTCAGGTGCACCCACTGAGCCCTGCTGCACATCTTGCACAGGGCCACCTCCGCCATCGTACCAGAACTTCTACAGACCATCAACTGCACCCTCGAAACAGGCACGTTCACCAATGACTGGAAATGCGCTGAAGCCATACCCCTCCTCAAGAAGCCCTCCACAGACCCGGCAGACCTCAAGAACTACTGGCCCATCTCTCTCTTCCCCTTTGCCAGCAAAGTTATCGAGAAAATGGTCAACACCCAGCTAACTCACTTCATAGAAACCAACAACATCCTCGACTCATCTCAATCTGTATTCCACAGCAACCACAGTATCGAGACTACCCTCCTAGCCGCCACGGATGACATCTGCACCCTCCTCGATCAAGGCCACACAGCAGCTCTCATTCTACTAGACCTCTCAGCGGCTTTCCACACCGTCTCCCACTGCACACTAGCTGCCACACTCCACGACATCGGCATACAGGCAACTGCCTTAGATTGGATCTTCTCTTTCCTCTCTGGCAGAACACAAAGAATAAGACTCCCTTCATTCCTATCTGAACTTAGTGGGGGCTGGCACACATCCTCGACACACCCCATGCTCAACAGTTATCTGGTCTGTGTGCTTGCCTCCCATCCCCCACCTTACTTAAACAAAATTTGCTTCATGAAGTCTTATAACAATGTCTACCAATACAGAACTGATGTAAATGTGAACCATACATGTTGCCTTGGAACCAGATCATATGCCTCTCTTAGGTCTACAAAGGCCATAGGTAAATAATCCTTAGAAAGCCTTAGATATTTACAAGCAACAAGGTTGAGATGAAAGATCTGATCAATTGTGCTTAAATTGTTGTGGAATCCTGCCTGGAAAGGAGAAATTATCTGGTTATCTGTTACCCAGTCAAACGTTTTTTCTAGAATTTGACTGCAAAATACTTTCTGTAAATTATCGATTATTCTGATAGGTCAATAATTGCCAAGGATGGTCCTAGCTCCCTTTTTAAATAGCGATATTATCTGCACACCATTCCACAAGTCAGGAATGCTTTTCTGAGCCATGATCCTGCTTGACAATGTGTTGGTATAAGGCCCCCACACCGTGGATTCAGAATGAAATAAGTCTCCTGAAACCATATCTGGACCAGGAGCCTTCCTGGGTTGCAATGATTTGATAGCCCTATTGGTATCATCGCGAGTAAACTGAATACAATCATGACCTTTTGGGTAGAGATCTACCTGGATTGGATTGAACTTCGGGTTTTGAATGTCTGTCATACCTACTTTTGATGCAATCCTTCTGGACAGGTCCTGTAATAAATTTCTGTAAATTGCATAATCTACTGTTGTGGTTATATGAATAATTCTAAGGGATTGTGAATATTTGTACAGCCATATGCTAAAATATGCCTAAAGGATATGTAGGCTTTTTTCAGGGAGTCCTCAACTAAAACCTGCCATTTGTGATCAATTCAGCCCTGTTTAAAAGAAGCTGTCATTCGATTATAATGAGAGCACGCTTCCCTAACTGCATCTAAATCCCCTTATTTGATGACCCGATGTAGTGTTCCTTTGACCTTGCAAAATTCTTTTGAAAACCAAGCAGATGGCTGGTAGGCAATCTAATTAGTTGGAGGGGTTTGACTGATACGTAAATGATGTAGAGCCCTAAACAGATCAGTTTGGAGATCTAGGAAGGGAATTGTGTTTGGTAAACAGTGTGCGAACGAACCAAAAACATTCATAAATTAATTGTAAATTAACAAATGTGTTTTCCGTTTTGGAAGGCAGATTTGACTATTTAACGGATGTCCTATTAGTCGCTACAGTCAACACTGTGTGATATCTTTTTCTCATATCAATGTCGGTAAACAAGTTGCCTTTCAGAGTCAGCTTTAGGGCATTATGATCACCATCGGACCTGGGCAATATTTCGAAGTCTGACACTGTATGACATAAATCGGTGTCAAAGATGGTATAATCAATCCTAATGTGGCAGCTCCCTCTTGCAAACATATGCGTTCTTTGCTTGCCTGATGCAAATCTCTCATTACAAGCATGCAAGCCATAAGTCAAAATAAAGAGCAATAATTGCGTAACTGATGTTGACCAGGAATGTAATGGCTTTACCTCCAGTTCCTGAATGCCCCTACCTTTGTCTTCGATATGGATGACAGAAGCAATTCATTCCAGAAGCTCAAATGTGATATTAACATCTATAGCAATAGGTAGAGGTGCTATGTCTAATCTACAAGAAAGGTGATGGGTAAGTACTTTTAATTTGGGGGATCCGTTGTTTTTATGCACTGAACAACTATACACATTGCATACGTTTATCCAACTTCTCTTGCCTGCCCTTAGAGTAAACCCTATAATATCTCTACTACAAGACTCAAGTTTTGTAATGGTTACATTGCGTGAATTCCTTACCCAAAATAGTAGGCCATCACAGGGGTGGCAAACTCTGGATGGAGAAGCCTCAATACTGTAGTTTGAGTAGCCAGATCAGAAGCCAGCACATGTTTCCGGAAGGAGTATTATGTCGAGTTAGCTCATGAAAATTCCCCACTCAGGATCTACAATTTTCGCATGAAAATCTGTTACATTCAAAGATAAGATCAAAATAGACCAGAGACTCTTATTCCCAATGGAATACAAAACCTGGAGAGCAATGCGTAGGTGATTCTGAACAGGATTATTCAAAAGTTGTGTGCATATATTTGTAGATGGCAGAAAATCAGTACAGTACATTTCAGTACAGTTCAGAGGCAGCAGAGATCAGGTAGGTCATTCTGTAGATTCTTAACTACGATGCTCATGCTGAATCAGTGTTTATTCTGTGGCACTCGAGGGTACAGTATCGCTGCCCTACTTGGGTCAGCCTGTTTTTTGAGAGAACACTATATAAATGTGTCTAATTATCCCAAAGCTAGGTTACTTGTGATTGGATAAGCCTTGGAAAGACATGACCTCAGATTCCGACCACTGGGTGAATTAGGTATTATTGGTCCTGACGAATTGCCAACTGATCATTATTGACTTATCACTGGAAAGAAACATGTTGACCCTCTGAGCTATCACAGATCAGTGTCTCTCTAGTGTCAAGTGTAATAATTGCCAATTATTTTTTTAAGTCGATTTTCTGGACTGTAGAATAACCAATAAGCATAATGTGAAATCTGACTATAAGCGTGGAGGGAAATCCTCTGCTCTAACCCCTAAATTAGATCTGGTCAGTTCCTCTCCACTCACTGGGTTTGGAACCAGCCTGACCAGAGACTAAAGTGAGGCAGGGATATGTGTAAGCTTCATCTGCCAGTGACTTCAGTGGCCAGCATTGAGACAAGTTATACAGTGCTTCTTTAGTGAAGGGCACAGCGAGTGCTGCAGCCAGCTAGTAGCATTTAAGTTGCAGTCCCTAGTTATTGGTAGTACCATGTGCTAGTGAATTATAAGTACATTCAATGTGCCATTAGGTGTATGCCAGTTTCACCACATTTAAAAAAGGAGATCATAAGCACATGACCACTGGCTTGAAGGGGTAATGTTGGGGAGTCCTATGAACAAAAAAAAGCTAGTTCAGTAAAAGATAGCAAACATCTGATAAGAAAACCATGCAAAAGATGGCCATTTCCAACAGCACAAAACATTTGCATATATGTTTTTTTGTTGCTTGATATGTGCCCATGGACATGAGATTGGATAGTGATTTTCCTAGCAATGCAACACATCTGCAGTCTGGATGTAACCCTTGACATCAGCTGCTCATCAACAGTCACTGAAGGGGGCGGTGAAAATGTTTCCCTTATTGCAGCAACTGCAGAAAAGAGTGATGACTGAGGACAACTGTGATATGTGTGACAACATGTGTTGATGCAGATTCTTTCAAAAGAAATATGGAATATTTTTTTACAAGCACAAAATGCTAAATAGTCAGACATATGTTAGTTATGAGAAAGGGGTTCAGTGAGATGCAAGTAGATACAGATATTAGTCTATGTAATGTTCTCACAGTCTTACTTGACCGACCAAGGGTGAATTGCTGATTGCAGGATATCACATGATATGGAATGGATGAGGGTCTCGAGTGTGGACACCAAGGGACCATGTGACATTATAGCTGCGAATAGAAACACATAAAGAATATTGAAATATAATAACACAAATAGTACAAAAGAGTACTTCTACACAGTGATAACATGTCCACAGTCTTTTTCCTGGGTGATAAGCACTGGTAAAATAGTGTCACTTAGAAGCAGACATTAAAGTGGCATTGGAAAGTGTTAGATACTAAAACAAAATAGATATCACTTTTTAGGTTTAATTTTGATAAGGGCAGAGTGAGTATAACTGACAATAAAGTAGCAAAAATAACGAATGTATTTTCTGAAATAAAAACGCAGATATCAGACTTGTAACATTAACTTTTAAACCATTTGGAGCCACATACTGAACATGGTTCCTTAATTCATCAAATTAATTTTGTACTTATTGTTAGACTTGGCTTTTTAAGCGTGTTTACCCACAGACATTTTGCTTTTTGGCCTCCTGGTTTTGACCCTGTTTTTGTTGGGTTTACAACTCTGAGCACTCTACTACTGCTATTCAGTGCTAAAGTGCATATGCACTCGGTTTAAATTGTTATTATGGATTGCTGTTTCCATAATCGGCTTATTTGATTTCCCACTAAGTCCCCGATACAGTGTACTGTGTGAGCCCAGGGCCTGTAAATCAAATGCTACTAGTGGGCCTGCAGCACTGATTGTGCCACCCACAAAAGCAGCCTTTCAAAGGGTTCTTAGACCTGTCACTGCAGTGTTTACGTGTAGTCTCCAAAGCCATGTCAACCTGGGAAGTGCACCCTTTTGCCAGGCCCTACCCTTACCTCTTATTACATGTGAGTAACCCTAAGGTAGGCTCAAAGTACTCCCGTGGGGAGGGTGCAGTGTATGTGATAGGTATGTCATGTACTGGTGTGTGTGTGTGACTAATCCTAATAAAATACAGTGTATTTCGTTTTTCACTATTGAAAGACAATCTGTCCCATAGGATAAAATGGGAGGTACTTCGTAACATCTTACTAGTATAACTTCCTATTGGGGCGAGATGAAGAAATGGAGTTTAGTATGCCTGAACTCAGAATGTAAAAATGCATCTTTTAGTGAAGATAATTTTATGTTGTGTGTTTGAAAATACCACTTTTACAAAGTGGGTATTTGCATGCTTAGTCATCCTGTGTGCTTCTGCTGGGCTGCGTAATGACTGTCTGGCTTTGGAGTGAAAGGGGCTGGCTATGTGCATTCACTGTAGACAGACACTGGGGGAGTCGAGGTGTGTCCTGCCTTTCCTGGATTTGTCAGGGGTGGGCTGGGCCTAATAGACCTGGGTAGCATTCAGAGTAGTGGGAGGAGTTTCACTAGCACCTGAATAGGCCTGGTCTGCATTTAGAGGGGTGGGAGAAGATTTCTCTTGCGCCTAAATGGGCATGGTCTGCTTTAGACACTGTTGTCTGTACCTTCTGCTGAGAAGCTGGACCAGAGAGGACAGAACTGGTTTGGGCTGAGCATAGACACTCTCTGCCCAAAAGATCAAAGATAATCTGAGTATAAATATTGGGGCCTAGATCCCTGGACTTTAGATTACTGCTGAACTAAGGGACCTGCCTGGAAGAAGAGCTGGAATAGCTGTCAGGAGGAACTGCATCCTTGCTCCGTGCTCTGCTGTGTTGGCCGGCTGCTCGATGCGTCTGTATTTGGCAGGGAAAGGACTGTATTTTACTTTCATCATCTTGCTATTAGAGTTTTCTCCAAGGGCTTGAAGTAGAGCTTGCTCCTGTTGGAAGTCTCAGGGAGATAAAAGACTTCAGAGAACTCAGTTGGATCAAGGAACCTGGAAAGAAGAAGATTACATATCACAATGTAGTAACAATTTACTAACCAGTTACCTTTACTATCAGTCATTGATTGTATGCTTGTCTTTGACCCTGTACAGCCCTTATGCTGTCTTTGTTGCTAGGTGTGGGCTCTACAAATACCACTTATGTACATACATACATATCAATAGTAACTTTATGGGTGTGGTACAAAAATGTATGGGTATATTTTGTAGCTTTATGTGTCTCCAACGCCTTAAGTAACAGGGTGGAGACATGTACTCGTTGTACATGGTGGAAATCTCCATCCAGTTACTGAATTGCATCAAGGTGAAGATTTCTGCCTAGATATAATATACAACTGCGGAGAACTTCACACATAGATTTCCCTTCAAGAATAGAACTCCATATGTTTATAGATTAACTCAATCATTTATGAATAAAAAAGCTAGCAGCACTAGTTGCATACCAGTTAATTCACCTGTAGCAGAAATCATGAATGAAAGCCAGAATTTATAGTGCAAAATCCCAGTATGCCACATATCCTTCATTAGAAGTACTTCACAAAGAAGTTTCAAAGAAGGCAACAGCAGCCATCCCTGAAGGAACACATTGTGTTCATATAATTAGTTTCAGAGAAGGTCACCTTAGCATTTCACTTTATCATTTCATCACTGTAATGTTGTAGCAGAAAAATTAGACTGCACATAAGACTGAATACACACTATAAGAAAATCATTCTAGAGTGTCAGGAAAGTAGTGAAGAAATGATATGATTAATTGATAATTTTATCATTTAACATTAACCTATCAAAGAAGAATTAGGCCTGTTCTCGGTATTTCTTATTAATGTTTAGTTAGTTAACTGTCGGTGCCTCTACATGGCTCTTGATCTTTTCAACATTATGTATTAAACACTGCACAATGTGTGAAGCAATGTATGGCATAGGTAATTAGCTAGCGTATCTTCTTAATGCATCTTTAACACAAGCTACCTCTGTACAGGGTCATGTGACACTCACTGAGAAATCCACATATTCACAATCATACTTCACTGTTTGAATAGATCAGCATGGTTTCACACAAATTATAATTACACCTAACTTCTTGTAACTTAATCGACTACAAGAAAGTAGAAGAAATCCAACAAACAGCATCCTGACAGCCGAAGTCGAACACTATTAACCAATAGTGGACACCAATACCCAAGGCCTCTGGAAATATGCGGAAGGTGAGAACAAAATTATGCTGCTGGTTTGACTAAATTGTGCAGCAACAAAAGGGATATTATGGACTTAATCCATGATATTTTCTGATAGTATTCATTCATAATTTTGTCATTATTTCACATTTGTTTACAGTGTTAGGACACCACATTAGTAGCAGTATGTCATTCAAATGCAGTAATAAGCAACTGAAAGATGACCAGTCAACCCTTGCTTAGGGCCTTTCACTGCAACACAGGCTACCACGGTGTTAGTAACTTTCGATCAGTTTGTGCTTAAAACAACATTTTTTTGGGGAAATTTGCAGATTATGCAGCAGGTGGTGGATTGAGGGGCAAATGTGCCAAATCCAAAATTATGCAGGAAAAGCCACAGCTGCAGTGACCCTGACAATAATAACCACTCGATTAAGTAGTAGCACGGTTACAGAATAACATATTACCCTCCATAGAGCACTGCAACGCCTTGTCAGGATAGTAAACACGATGTAAATATAATTACAATACAATAAGTAGATATGAGTGACTTCTTTCGCTTGCAGTCAGCGGTCAATGGGTGGACTACCGAGGGCAACCATCCAACATATTTACCTCTCTGTGCTTAAATAGAGTGGTATGGTTGGGGCTCTAAACCTCTGGGTGGTGTATTTGGAAACAATGATAACTGGGATGCAAAGATTTAATTAATAACTTTCAAAAATCAAAGTCAGTGAACTGTTGAGATCAAAAGCATTCCAGGAGGATTACTTGGAATGTTTGTGGAGTCAATATGTCAGGCTAACAATAGATGTGTAATGATAAACCTTACCTGTAATTGAAACGTTTTTTTTAGTTTCTGTGTGTAGGGCCATTATTGTGCTCTATATAGGCAAAATGTAGGATATTTTGCTTCTAATTGCTAATATGTTGTTTGTGATGGTTTTTATTGGCTGTACAAATACATTTTAAATCTCAGTGATATTCGCCATAAACTCATTTGTATTCCACAGAAGTTATGCTTGTTGGCAGTATTGGCTGAAGGCATCTTTTTAATTTTAAAAAAGTACATTTCACATGACTTGAAATTACATCATTTTGCAAAAAATTGCGTATTTTTTTCATTGTTGCCTCTGGTGTTTAAATAAATAAGATTTTGGACAACAAAGTAAATTACAGATGACAGGTTTTTCTGCTGAAAAAACCTGACACAAATCCATTTATATAATTCAGGTAATTCTGCCATGAAATGCAATGACTGCCAGCACGAGGCTGAGTATTTTTGATAATGATCAAGGATTAGTCGGATTTGAGTAATCAAAAAATCTTAATAGCAAACAGGTAACTCGTAATCACAAGGAATGAGTTTTACGGTTAGAGAGCAATGTAGAAAAGGAAGGAGCAGCAAGGAAATGAAACACCACGGCCCGGACTCAGAGAAGCATGGTTAACTGCGATAGTTGCGGTGACTCTTTTTACTGAACATACCACAATTATGGGTTTTTGGATAAATACCAGCAGGTCAAACCTGGCAATATGCATAGAAAATGTACAGTACCTACTAGACTATCGATACTTTGGTGCAGTAAGCACCCAAAAATATACGTGTTATTCACCCCCAAAAAATCGCAATTTAGGGCAGTACCTCCAACATGGGCATGTGCATGTTTAATCAGTATGAGAATATGCAGCCCGTTGCCTTAATTGTCCTAAAGAGCGTTCCCTCACCTGCTTTGCAACATTGCACAGGCCTAATTGCAAAAGCCGGACGATCCCTGGAATGTGAGGCCAGCTCACCACATTCTGCCACTCACGGTGGTCTCCATGCCATGTTTAGATAGAAGGAGGCAGGGGCTATTACAGCCAGAAGCGGCTGAGGGCGCTGCCACATTATTTGGAGCTTCACCTTGAAATCCCTTTTCTGGCTTCTGAGAGGAGACAACTCCACTTTTCCCTCTAGGGGTGTGGCCAGCAACTGCACATCTTCCCTTTACCATATAGGACCCCCTAAATACTGCATGGGGCTCTACTTGCTCCCTCTCATTTCTACCCCGTATAGAGGAACAAACTTTTGTCCACCTCCATAGGTCATGATGTAGGGCATGTGATTCACCCTAATGAGATTATGGTCCAGATATGGGGAATCCCTGATTTTGCGATGCCTAACCCCGTGCGAATAATGGAATACCCTATATGGACCCCAGGGCGGGGGGAGGGGGAGGGGGTGGGGGGTAGACACGGTGGGGTGAGGGGCTGACGAATTCAAGAATGTGAGCACATTCGGTATTACAGAAAGATTCCACAATGAGAGGGTCTGATGTACAAAAGAGTTTTACTCATTCTGTGTCTATGGCGAAATGTATTGATGCATAATAGTCACAAAGAGCAGTTTGTTTAATATCTGCCTAAATGAAACTATACACGGAAATTGTAATGGTAGAGAATTATCTATTTCATAAAACTATCCGAACAACGTGGCATATCCTTTCATGGTGTGGAAATATTAATGCTGTGGTGCTGGACTGCAAGCTCAATCTCGCAGTTAATTTTCCAGCTGCGTTGAAAATTGTAATTCTTTAATGTATTTCATCAACGCAGACAGCCTCCTGCTCCAATGGTTTCCTGTTTGAGTCCTGTGAGATGCACTTTTAATAACATTAAAAGATCTGGAAGTTACCAACCGTAGACAGCATGCGAGGTCACCAGCTGAGACTGTTAATATGTGAAGATTGCAACTGGGACTGTAAAGATGTGTGAGATGAGTGAGGAGGAAAGTCCAAATTAAATCACCAACTAACTTTTGCATTGATGGCACTCTTTATTAAGTAATGTCACACCGAGTATGATTCCTGACAATATTGAGCGTACAGTTCCACCACAAAGAACTACACAGGTATCCAAAAACGCATAAGACACCAAGTGGGCCACATTAAAAAAATAAAGTGTGCATGCCAGAAGGAGCGCGTGCATTTTGTGAAACATAATATGGATTTCAACCCCCTCATGCTCTGTGAGGCCTTTGTTTTATTTGTTAGAACATTCTACCCTCTAGTGGCAGAATGTTCTAGTAGCCTTAAAGCCCTCCGCTCCTGGGCTTTACTAACATTAAAGTCTGTCTACCTTGTTAAGGGCTTGAGGGGCTTCTAATGGCTGGTATAGCCCGCTACGGTGGGCTATAAGGCTATATTAACACTTACGACCCTGTTGCCTATTACTTGCATCCCTTCGCTGTACAGAAGGTATGTGCTGACATGAAGCTGTACCATAGTTGTGACAACATCATGTCAAGAAGTTTCATTGATTTAATTCCTTTAAAAGGTTTTCTTAATCAGTGTATTAATAAGGATTAGCTCTTATCTACATCACAGGTTCTTGGCTCTTCAGAGGATGAACATGACTAAATGCAAATAATGGAATGCTTGCCCGTCCTGATCTGAGTAAGAGAAAAAAAGATATAGAAGTTTTGAATGGGGCGTGGCTTAAGAATCGTAGCTTAATACCCTTTGTAAGAAGCAAGGATGTGGTCTAATACATGTTCAGTACTACCCTAGCCCATGACAAAATATACCTACATCCTTCCTTTACAGACAGAAAAACGTACATTCAAGGAGACAAACATTCACTGAACATTGTATATATAAGTTCATTCAAAAATTATAATCAATACAATGAGATTTACTTCCTAAATGTTCTTTTTTGATTTTATCCTTCTTTAAAATTGGGCAAAATACTTAGAGGCACATTCATCAAGCTATTTTGTGATCTCAAACAGTGCAAATTGCAAAAAAAGGCAGTTTGCGATCGCAAAATCGCCCTAAGCAATACATCATCAAACTGCACATAATATTCTTGGTAATTGCAATTTTAGCGATTACCTATTTTGCAAATCACAAATTAGTGATTCTTGATTAGTGATTCGCTATTTTGGACTTGCGAAGCTTTGCATGACAATTTGCAAATTGCGAATGAATAGGGAATCTCCATTTTGCACTCGCAAAATACCACCAAATCCATTCAGGTGGTAGCCAGGTGAAATCAATCAAATCAGGTGAGAACCATTGGCAAATTATTTAAACAGGCCCAAAGACCTAATAATGGTTCACAATCGCAGCCCTCAATGTCATGGCGAGGAGGATGAGGCTACGAGCAGCAGCATAGAGAAGAAGGAGGATACAGGAGCGCATTTTTAGAGTGCACGTTACTTTGTTTGGGCGGACAGAGGAAGAGATCCATGACAAGTATAGGTTAAATGCAGACATGATCTATGATTTGATGGCTGAATTAGAACCCCTACTGCAGCGTCAGACTCTCAGGACATATGCCAACCCACTCAGGTCCTATGTTTACTACACCTCCAAGAATCAGGTATCTTCCAGGGTGTAATAGCTGCAGCTGGAGGGGTTTCACAAAGTGCCCTATCGCACTTTTTCAATTTATTCCTCCACCAATGACACTACTGGCAGCAAATGAAGTAGTTTGCAGTAGCTTCACAGCATTGATGATCTGTATCAGTCCTGTGGCCACATCTCCACAGCAATGTGTAATTTCAACCTGCATGCCTACTGCATGTCGGGACAGTTGTGCTGTTGTGGTGCTCAGGTGGTTGATGGCCCTGGTGTAGCCATCCATGTGGCCAAGGAACTGATGGTGTTTTTTGCGGTGGGTCACTTGGTCTACTTGAATCACTTTGCATAACTCCTTGAGTGCTAGTGTCATGTCACCAAAGTGTTGATTGGTATCCCTCTGAACTTCTTGCACAGCTGTTGTTAGCTGTTTAATGCTGTCACTCCTCTCTTCCATGTTCCTTGGAAAAGATGAAAGGTGTGCCTGCATTGAACGTATGTGTTTGCATTGCAGGCGCTGTACCCTACCCTCAACATAGCGTTCTCCAGCCCACCAAAGGATGTTGAACTGTCACCTTCATCAGCTCTCTATTTTGCACCTCCCCTGCGCCTCCTGATGCTGATATTTCTATGTTGAACTTGGAAACGTGGTCTTGATGTGGGTGTCTGCCCAGACTGTGCTATTGGCGGGTCAGGTTGGCTCTCCGCTTCCATTCCAAATGGAGGCAGTGGTACCACTGTGATCCCCCGTCTTGTGGGCGCAAGTGTTGTGGGTGATGGTGACACTGCGATCTCTTCTCCTGACTGTGTCTCAATCTCCAGGGGTGCATCGTCTTCACTGTCATCTGACTCCTGTACAGGTGCATCTGTAATGTGAAACAGTACAATTTCAGTTTTCAAAAATGTACATGTATTTCATCTTGCACTTAGTATAATTTTATTTATTAATTACCCAACACGCTGTGTGTAGAGATTAAACTTGCTTGTCACAATTGAGTGCACATATTCTGGTTTGCTTCCCACTTGCCTTTCCAATTGGAGTTGCTGACTGCTATTCCCATAATGCATTTGTGTGTTACAAGTAAAATATGGTCTGGAGTACTATTTGCTACACTAACCCGGATCTGACTTACAGAGTATGTTTTGATAATCTAGCACTGTATGGTCATTTGTATGCCTCTTACCTTGTTAAGTACTGGGCCGTGCAGATGAATCAATCGACGTCAATCCAACAACAGCCTCGGGCTGTAGGGTGGACTCCACCAGGTCCTTTAAGGCTGTGGTTGCTGTTGTGTTGATGGTCCTCCTCCAGTTTTTTTAGCATCAGCTAGCTTTGCAACAACCCTTTCCTTGGCCCAGCTCTGCAGGTCATACCACCACTTGCGCAGATCCAGAATGGAGCGCTGGGTGACCCCCACTGCACTGATTTTTGATTGGATTCCCAGCCATAATTTTCTTTTGTCCGACTCTGGGACCTGCAGTGACTCTTTGCCAAAATGTTTTTTATGGCTCTTCACAACTTCCTTAATGGGGATTTCCATTTGCTTTTCACTAAACTTCAGCTTTAATTTGCGCTCCTTCTGGGGAGGTTTTGCTGCTTTGCTGGATAATTGCACAGGTTTAGCTGTTCCAACTTGCTTCCTAGTGCTGTTCTGCAGTCTGCCTCCTCCTCCTCGTCAGTCTAAGAACACAGGTACCAGCATGGGATAGCTTACTTGATTGTGACATCATCATGCTGCATTGGATTTTTGGATTCACTATTAGCGATTCTCTAATCACGTATTCGCTAAAAAAGCGAATAGCTTTTGTAAAATTGCTAATAGCGTTTGAGAATTATACCGATTCGTAAAAAATGTGCAATTTATTTGATGCATTGAGATTTGCTATTCGGTAATAATCGCTATTTGGGAATCACAAATTTTTGTTTTGAATCATATGCCCATTAGTCAAGGCTGATTTTGCGAAAGTAAAATCCCTCATGTGTCTCACAAAACACAAACTAAATATATGTGTGTACACAAAATTAGATACAAAATACCATAGTATAAATTATTTTTAATATAATTTTTACTGTTGAAATTACAATTATGTATTAAAGCTTTTATGAAGCTCCTTTAACACAAACAAAAGGCCAGTCCTCTAGCTATTCCTTAATGTAGTCTTTCATTGTATTTTATCAAAGTGATTGTTCAATAAATTTAAATAGACCCAAGTCTCAAGTATATAATTTCATATCTTATTAGTTATAACACTAATAATGACCATTCATTCTGCAATATGTATTTCATTCTTACTTATACTATTTTGCTTTCCAGCTATTGTATTCTAACACATATCCCAAGAGATGTTAAAAGGATCGATTTTGTCATGTCTTATTACTTAAACTAGCTTACCCTTCTCGCGTTGCTGCGATCTCCGAAGAAAGGAAATTCACGGAAACTTGTTATGATAATATTGTATAATATTTATTGAAACGTATTCATTTTAATATGGAAAACATTTCAAAGTGTTGTTTTAATTCTATTTATTTATTCGAGTGCCTGTGGATACACGATTTTTTGTTTTTCCGTTTGGTGCGTACATCAGTATTCGAAAGATTATGAGGGCCCTGGGGGGCCGATATTTTAAAAAGAATTATGCCAGAAACCTTTGCGGGAGTGTACTCAACAACTTCCCAAAGTTTCCTGGTGATCGGATGAATGGTGTTTTAATTCTATTTTTTTATTCGAGTGCTTGTGGATACACGATTTTTTGTTTTTCCGTCTTGTGCGTACATCGGTATTCAAAAGATTATGAGGGCCCTGGGGGGCCGATATTTAAAAGAAAATTGTGGCAGAAAAGTTCGTGGGGGTGTACTCAACAACTTCCCAAAGTTTCATAGCGATTTTTTGTTTTTCCGTCTTGTGCGTCCATCAGTATTCAAATGATTATGAGGGCCCTGGGGGGGCCGATATTTAAAAAAAAATTATGCCAGAAACCTTTCCGGGAGTGTACTCAACAACTTCCCAAGGTTTTATGGTGATCGGATGAATGGTGTTTTAATTCTATTTATTTATTCAAGTGCTTGTGGATACACGATTTGTTGTTTTTCCGTCTGGTGCGTACATCATTATTCGAAAGATTATAAGGGCCCTGGGGGCCGATATTTAAAAAAATGTTATGCCAGAAACCTTTGCGGGAGTGTTCCCAACAACTTCCCAAAGTTTCATAGCGATCGGATGAATGGTGTAGTAATGCATAAAGGACAAACAGACAGACAGACAGACAGACAGACATACATTCGTTTTTATATATATAGATTATGGATTATTCCCCACTCATACTCCGGTATAGTTCCCATTGCTACATTTAGTGCTTCGATTTTTAAATATTTTATTCTCACAGATGTCCTTAAATATGTTAAACAGGACCAGATAGTATGTCCGTCCTCAACATACCTTCACAGATCACACTCTCAGGCTTCTAATTCTTTTAGAGCATTAACTCCCATTGTTAGCATCCTATATTTCCTGAATTGCAGGCATGGATCAAGCACTCTTCATATATCATGTTTTCTTTCACCTGCCTTTCTTATACAGATAAAATCTTAAAAACTCATTCTTCATCATACATTCATATTTGAATTCATTTTCATAGTAGTTAGAACCTTTGTAGGTAAGACATGCCAATTTTTTTAAATGTTCCTATTTAGTTTTATATAGCGCAAACTCGACCCAAATGTATCAGAGTGCTCAACATGAGCACCAGTTGAGTTACAGATGGACACATTCATTTTATGTTAGGCTTGGGGAGATTAAGCGATTTGACCAGAATCACAGGATGTGAAGCATCCCTTCCCAGACTCGGACCTGGTTCCGCAGCTTAGAGGTTGACCGCTCTAGCTGTTAGGCCACGTCCTCTCTCCACTTTCCTCGCCCTTCGTTTTCGAGATCTCAAACCTGCTATCAGGCCCATGTGCCCACCCACCGCGGCCAACTCCCCTGCTGAACACAGAACATTTGTGATATTGATTGTGAAGGATGTGGGTCCTTCACAAATCATAAGTCCACAATCTGCCTTCTACTGGAAATCAAGCACCCTTTTTGGCACTTGACTCTTTCAGAGTAGGAAGGCAAAAGAGTTCAAGGCCCACTCATGCAACAAACACTTATTAAATCATTGCCCAACCAGTGCTATAACTTAAAAAACGGATTTTTTTTATTACACACACACATAATTACATTCTATGCCAATATGGATGGGGGTATTGTGGTTTTTCAGTTCATAGCTTACTGGGGTATCAACTATAAGAGGGTATATTTATAGATATGACCACTGGCCAACGTATGTATGCTATACTCAAGATAATAGAGTATATACATTAAAGCTCAGGAATACTGGCTTTGTTAGGGTAGCACAACAACAATAATATCCAGTGCAAACACAATAAAATCATTCACAATACTATCATCTTGCAATGGCATTTATTAATACCAGCAATGGATCGATGTTACTGTGTCCCTAAAACATTATTTAATTGCATAATATTCACCAGACTCTTTTTTAGTTTTACACATGCTGATGAAGAAATCTTAATATGCAGAATGAAGGTCTCTGAATTCCAAAGTCATACAGCTAAAACCTCATACAACAAAAGAGATTGACAATAACATGAATCTGTCATGATGATTTATTGGACTTCCCCAGAAAATGTGGGTGCCAACACGAAGATAAACCAGGGGTTCCTTTGGGGGGTCCTCCCCTCTCTTCAGACCCCAAAAACCAAGGACAAACACGTTGGTGGTACCTCTACCCTCTTTAAGGCACCACTGAACACATTATGCAAATGTTGGGGGCTGCCCTAATGCTTTACATAGTAAATCCTTTCTCAGCTGTTTGACCTGTGGCATTCCCTGTGGTGTGCCATGGAATGTGCTCTGGTTTTTAACTTTTTTTTTTAATTTGCACAGTTTCTCCCCACCGTTTTGCCTTCCTCCTCTATTTTGTCTGGTCCCATTGTTGATGTTAGGACTTTAGTACAGGTTAGAAGTGGTAAAGTGCACAGAGTGCTTGTGCTGTCTCCTCTAAATCAGGTAATATTGGTGTATGTCCAAAAGGCAAAATAATCCTTTTGCCAGCCTCAAACCTCCTTTTTTATTACATATACGTCACCCTCAAGTGAAGACCCTGGGCACCCCATAGGGCAGGGGGCAATGTAAAAGTAGGACATGTAGTTTTAAGTTTTTACATGTCCTGGTTATGAGAAACTCTTAAATTCGTTTTTCCCTACTGCAAGGCCTATCTCTTTCATAGTATAACTTTGAAGATGCCTTATTACATTTTATAACTGTAATTTCCAAATGGGAAGAGTAAACTGGTTCATCTTTGGTGTCTCTGGAGCCACAATTTTAAATCCCAACTTATGGTGAAGTTGGATTTTAAATTGAAATTCTGAAAATGCCACAAATAGAAAGATTACCAAACACCACTGGGTATGGGCTCCCAAGCAGCAAGGCCAAGCCACAGCCTTATGTATTATAAACAAAAGAAGCGCCAATGCTGCCTATCTGAATTTAGAAATGTGAAAAATTTGATATAAAAAATGGTCAAAGAATTCTAATGAAGTAAAATAAAACAAAACAAAGGATTGATTCAAGAAACTAATGTCTCCTCACTTTATGTTTTAGCTCTAAGGTGAGATGCATAAGAGATAACAAATTCATATCAATCAATCAATCAATCAGGTCATTTGTAGAGCGCACTACTCACCCGTAGGGTCTCAAGGCGCTGGGTTGGGGGGGGTGCCGTTACTGCTCAAACAGCCAGGTCTTGAGCTTCTTCCTGAAGGAGAGGTGGTCTTGGGTCAGGCGCAGGTCGGTTGGGAGTGAGTTCCAGGTCTTGGATATAGGCAGCATTGGCGCTTCTTTTCTTTATAATACAATTAGAAAGATGGCATTTTCTTGCCTTAGCCGTTTGGTGTCTGGAGACTGTCTCTGGACCCATGACTCGGTGTAGTTGGCAGTTGGGATTTGTGCATTCCTCCTAGACAGCCACACACAATGGGAGCTTAGGTGTGACAGGATAAGCCATCACTGTTAGGATGGGAGGGTGGAGCTGGGCACAGTCTCACACCTGAATAGGCTGTGTCCTGTCCCCACACAAAGGGCCTAATAACCTTGCAAGGTCACTGGGAATTTGTTGCCCTTCAAAGCCACTGTCGAGAATGTATTCTTACCTTCCATAGCCAGGGCACCAGGGTATAAAATATGCACCTCAGACACCACGTTTGCTGTACACTTCTGGACCTGTAGATACTCTGCCAAGAAGAAGTACAGATGTGCTGCTGAATGACTGACACTCTGTTAGACTGCACTTTGTGTGACTCCTGCTCTGCTATGCTGACCTGCTTCCCTTCTTCCTTCCTGAGATGTCCTGGAGCTGCATCAACTGAACCCAGAACCCAGAGTGACTCCAAGGGCTAATTGCCTGGCCTCCTGATTTGAAGCCTTTGGGACATAACACACTTCCAACAGCCTTCCATCTGCACATGGACAATGCCACCTGTGAGCCTACCCTGCCATGTGGTGCCACACCAGTTCTGGACCATTGGGAGAGGTCCTAAGGTGCTCTCCAGCCTCTGGATTCAGCTGAAGTGACACAACTCCTCTGCTGCGTGGATTGGACACAAAGCAAAAGACTTGTACCCCTGCAGCAACTCGCGTTGTCCACTGAATCACCACTGCACAATGCATCCTCGGTGTAGGCCCTTTCATGTCACGTTGATAGTAGCCTCAATGACGAAGCTGGACTTCACATCGCAGCCTCGCAGCTGCTCAGAACCTAAGCATGTCCCCAACAATGCATCGCTCCCCTGCCACTGTACCTCACATCACAAGCCCCCACAACGGGATTTTTTATTTTTTTTTTAAAGAACCTTTATTGTCTCAGCACAGAGATACACGCATGGGCCTACAACCAGTCCGGCCGGCCGCTATTCAAGTCGATGAAAAATACAGAGTACGAAGGTTACAGCGGACCGGAGGTCAAAGGCAGAGGAGCATCCAGGATACGATACATTAGTAGGATATCATGCGACAAGAAAGACCTGAAACGGTTCATTTTGCAATAACAAAAAAATTTGCACAAATCAATGTCGCACAATCGCGCATACCCCCAACGCATTAGCTAATAACAAAGTTTTACGCCAGCGATATACATCATCCGAAAGGGACAGGAGAAAGGGCACACGAGTCGGGATAGATGCAATAAACACGTAACAATCATGGCGAGTTAGCCCCCCCCCTCAAAGGGAAAATACACTATGGGAGACATGAAAGACGACGACATCGAAAAAGGAAAATGGCAAAGGGCCATAGAAACAAAGAGAGAACAAAATAACAAACCCATCCCCCAACCCCCATCCCTGCACCCCTGCAGAAGGCTATGGCCTACCCCCCCAGCAGCGTGCCTGTCGCCCTAAATGAGAGACCCGAAATACAGAGAAGAAAGAGAAAGGAAGAAGAAAAATACAGCAGGAGAAGAGCCGTCTGTGTAATTATCCGGTCCCTCCCACCTCCGCACACCAAAAATCATCTAAACATGAACAGTAATAGAAGCAAAAGTATCAGCAATCACATAGAGCGCAACCAAGTACAACTCAACCAAACGCCCCTTAAATCGCCATTAACCAACTATAGGGCCCTCCAAGTCCCAAGCAAGGTCACCCCTGGCCTCTCCTGTCAATAGTAGCGACTTCGAACCTTCCTGCAGACGGGATACAGATTGGCACATAGAGTCCGAACGTCCCGGGTGGATCAGTCAGCGTCTTCGCCCCACAGGGTCCCAGCCACAAAGAGATCTCCGATGGTGCATGGGGGAAGTCCGAATGCGACAATATCCACATCGCCAATAGTCTCAAGTTCGAATACAGGCCCGCCAAGCACGGAAAAGGAATCCCATAGTGTGGGAAGCGCTGAAACCCAGCCTGGGCCCCCGGTTCCATAAATCGATACCGTTCCTCCACGCGCCGATCCGAAAAAGGCCCCGATGAGACAAGCATTTGTGTAACAGGTGTAGCAACAATAAGTTCAGGAACCAAATCTATGCGCGTCTCCAAGAATATAAACTCTTCCGGGGAACACCTCGATGTAGCAGAGGGAGATACTTCGGCGCCTCCAAGAGAGCAATCCGTACCGTTACAAGATGGCGGGACAGCAATGGCGGCCATTCGTTCTCCCAATGCCCGGGTCTCCTGGAGTAAGGCAGTCCACAAGGATTGCAGGGCAGCTAGTATATGTCCATTCGTGGGCATTTCCCCACATAGCCGAACCCCGGGATTCTCATGTGCATTGGTTCCTCTACCCAGGGGAGGGGTGCACACTAAGGTATCGTCC
This sequence comes from Lissotriton helveticus, assembly GCF_964261635.1. Classification (NCBI taxonomy): domain Eukaryota; kingdom Metazoa; phylum Chordata; class Amphibia; order Caudata; family Salamandridae; genus Lissotriton; species Lissotriton helveticus. The sequence goes on along the minus strand of NC_136059.1, from coordinate 2,034,462,209 downwards.
GCCATTTCAGCCATTTAGTTCTCTTTCTCCTCCCCCTCACGTCGGTGTCTTGTCCGACCTCGGGAATCAGCAGGATTCACGGCAGGAATCTCGGTAGTCGGTGCAGGCAGCAAAAAGGAGAGTCATCAAAAGGCTAAACAAGCTCCCCACTGCTCTCCGGGAGCCCCCCACCGGTTCCCGGAGGGGACTGTTAACATGGCCGGGCAGCTCACCAAAGGGGAACTGGGCAGCATGGACTCTCTCCGGCCCAGCTATATCACCGCTCTCGCAGGGCAACCCACCATTGGGAGTGGGTTGGTACCATCACTTTCGGCTCGCAGACCTCGGGTTCTCACTGACCGGCTTCTCATCTCACCCAGCGGCCGCCGGCACTGCAATCACGACCGGGGACCCCTCGTACTCGAGGCCCCGGTCTCAGCACCATGAAGGCCGACAAGCAGACGGGGACATATCTTCGGGTCCACTGCACGGAGGAGCCTCAGAGACAGACGGTAAGTGAATGGTTCCCTTCATCTACGTAGATCAGCAAAGACTGCTCAGGATTATCACCAGGATATACGTGCGGGGCGGGAGGGCTCGCGGAGCAAAGCGTTCAAGCAACCATCCCAATCGCCATCTTGGCTCCTCCGAGACACAATGGGATTCTTGATGTCGACAGAACTTGACCTCGCACTGCAGCCTCTTTGCATCTCAGACACAACACATTGCCTCAGCTGCACAACACATCTTCAACGTGGATCCACACAAAGCTCAGCAAACTGTTATTCAAAGGGTCTAACTGGGTGCCTGTAGCCAGCCTGTGCTCCATCATGGTCAGCCTGACCTTGTTACTTTGGCCCGCTCCGGCGTGATTCAGCGCCCCTATAGAAATTCTGTCTCAGCAACGCTACCCAACACCAGATACTCACCATTAATCATAAATCACTCACAAGGCCCATTAACCAACGAGACAGATTTTGGGCAACTGAATCATGTGACCTAATTAATCAGAACCTATTCAAACTATTTACACATTTATATACAATAACTATGGTTTTGCGCATAAAATATTTTAATTAAGTCACTGAGGTAAATGGATCAACTAATGGTAACAAGACCACGAATAAACAAGGCCAGCTTGTTTTTCAGAATCTTATTTTATTAGCTTTATTCATGTAAGTGCATTTTATTAACTCTTTGTTAGCAATTTTTGCAGCTTTTATTAAGGAATATAACAAAAGAGAAATTGCCAGTACTGATAACACCGCAGTAACATAAATTCAAACACAGTACTTGAGAAAATATTCAAGACTGAATGCTAGTTAATAGCTTTTATTCTTATTTCTGATTTTATCAAAAGATACTTTTTCATTTTGTGAAAACAAACATGTAAAAAACAATTTACTGACCAAAATCAAAACTGGGGGTGATCGTTCATCATATCACTCATATCACAACCATACGATAAACAATCATTCAAGGGGAGAAGGGGAGCACTGAATAAGAGAGCTACAACATTTATCAAAACATACAATATTTACAATATAATACAATACCATACATAAAACAAGAAAAGCCAGTGTCTGCAAAACACTTAAATAATACTTTCTTTTGATACACAATCAATTTTAACGTACATTCCTATAGTTAAGTATATAAAAATACTTCTTGGATCTTTAGAAAAAGGATAATGTACAAAAATTAGTGATAAGCAACAATTATCATAGCATTCACGCTTATCACTAGAGCAGACAGTGAGGTGGCTGGGGCCTACGCGTTTCGAATCCCAATGACTTGTAGGGATTCTCTTCAGGGCCTTTGGGGTTCTCTACAAAATTGAAAAGAGAAAGAGAGAGGGGAAAAAAAGAATTAGAAACAACTCAGACAGGCAAGATTAAATTTAGTCACAAGATCGACATCAGTCACCTGCACTCAGTGGCCACCCAGAATACCTCAGACTAACCGCTAGGCTGTACAATTACAACTGACTAGTACAGGGTGTTTTAATGAGTCTTAAAAATACCGCAAGCGGAGTAATACTTCGAAGGTAGCAAGGCTTTACTCACATTCTGTATTTTGGAGAATGAATAGTCTCAAGGTGGGGATTGGTTGACACAGTTGGATGGTGGTAGACCTATAGGCGGGATTGAAATGTATTAAGGAAGGGGGGGATTGTATATTAAATTTGAAGTGCTGCCAGTTTAAGAGAGAGTCTCACCTAGTGCAATGGTGTAGGAGACCGCGTCTATAAAGGCTGTCCGTTTTTTGTCACTGGACGTGTCTTGGGAAAATAGAAAAACGAAACACTCAGTATAACCTTATAAAGCGTTAGCATGGTCAAAAAACATGGTCAAAAAAACAGCAGATATCACTCATTACCAAAATGCGTTGTTCTACGAAGAGATAAAGTAGCACTTGTTCGCGGAAACCGTCTGAAAAAAGGGGGGCTTTCAACGCGTTGCTCATCTAAAAAAAACAGTGGACACCATTAACCGCCAGCACACATTCTCCTTGAAGAAGTAAATTAAAACGGGGGCGGCAGCTTACCGGCATAACAAGTCAGCTACGTGTGACCACGGTAGGTACGGCACACGGTTGTTTTGAGTTCAAGACGCCTGTGGGCTAGAGTGGAAAATGAAGCGCGTGAGAGTCAATTACATTAACGAAGCCACAGAAGACAAACACGTGGAACGGGTTAGTTAGTTTGTGCTCAGGCATGGCGTGGCATAAGGGATTAATACAACTCAGGGCTTACCGGCACATCTTTGTTCAACGCGGTCAGCGGTAGATATTAAACTAGGGAAAAATAAATAAAAGCCAGGGTAAGAAACTAATTTTAACTGTCTAAACAGAGCGTGACTTAGCGGATTAGCAGTTTAGAATACTTACTAATTTTAATCAAGGCGAGTTTTCAAAAAGGCAGCGTCCAAGACAGCACTATCCGGCGGCTCCTGCGCAGTAGCAGGCTATGGTTAAACTGCTCTGCCTATATACCTGGCTGATGAGCAGAGGGGCCGCCCATTCTGTGGCCAGGGTTACATGAGAATACTGGGCTGGATCCAAAAAGAGCTACGGATCGGAGTTTCAAAAATGCGCGAACAACACAAGTGTTTGCCTGAATACATTTCGTTACAGGACTGGGGAATGGGTTAAATGCAGGTCATTTACAATTTGAAGATTTCACTTAATTCATTAAGTCCGGATACTGCTGTATCAAACTTCACGATAAGGAAAGCTTCACGTTTTGATAATGTCAAATTTAAATCGCCACCTCTGGGATTTCGCTCTATTTTGGAGATTACTGTCCACTTGAGGTCACTCACAGAATGCTGCAATCGCGTCCAATGTTGCACCAAGGGGGCATTTTCAACTTTCCTGTTGATCCTTGATTTATGTTGCGAGATCCGTTGCCGGATCTCTTGATTGGTTTTGCCAATATATAGCAATTGACATGGGCATATAATACCATATACCACATATTTGCTCTTACAGTTACTCATCGTGTCATGTTTCCATGATACTCCGTTATGCTGGAACAAAGAACCTTCCATGGTGGATTCACAGCATAAACAGTTTCCACATTTGTGGTGTCCAAGAATGGGTGGCATCCCCATCATTTGGCGTAACGTTTGTGGTTTGGCAATGGGCATGGCAGCTCGAACAATATGGTTTGCAATATTATTTTCTTTCTTGAAGGCAAATAGTGGTTCATTTACTAGACTAGCATCGAGATTCCTGACCAAGTGCCAGTTCTGTTTAATCACCCTTTTTAGACGGTTGGCGTTGGGGCAGTAGGTTGTGACACATACTTGCTTTTCTAAGGCAGGTTTGGATTTACGCTCTAGAAGTGTTTCACGTGGGGTCCATTGGGCTCTTTTCATGCAATTTTTGACAAGTTTCTTGGGGTAACCCCTCTCGCATAACTTGGATGTGAGGTTTTCTGAATGTTGTTCGAAATCTTTTTTAAAAGTACAGTTTCTGCGAACTCGCAGAAACTGCCCATACGGGAGGTTTTCTCTTAGATTTCTAGGGTGGTTGCTGTTGAACATAAGAGACTTGTTGCGGTCCGTAGGTTTAGTGTACAGGGTAGTTGCTAGCTTGCCTTCGGAAGGAAAGACTTCCACGTCTAAGAATGCGATCCTGCTGGTGGATTCAGAGATGCTGAATTTTATGTCAGCTGTTCTATCATTAAGCCATTGGTAAAACTGGTTTAGAGTGTCACCATCGCCTTTCCATGTCAAAAAAATATCATCAATAAAACGGAACCATGTTCCGATGTATTGAGAAAAAGGGTTGTTGTTATAGATGTATGCATTCTCATACATGGCCATAAACAGAACTGCCAATTCTGGAGCAAAGGGGCAGCCCATAGCCACCCCCTTGACTTGGTAATAAAATTCACCGTTAAAGCAGAAGTAATTCTTTTTTAAGGCGAAAGTTGCCAAGTCCACTATGAACTTAGTGGGCACCCGCGTCGGTCTTGGCCTAGAGTCAAGAAAGTAAGTAAGTACTGCTATAGCCTCGTCTTGAGGGATCTGAGTGTATAGTGCAGTAACGTCTAGGGTGACAAGCCTGTCACCGCCTTCATTGAAATCTATATTTTCAAGTTTTTTAATGAAGTCAGTGGTATCCTGGAGATAGGATCTGACCTCAACCATGAATTCTTTCAAAAAGCAATCCACATATTTTGCCGCTGGTTCTAGTACCGAACCGCACCCTGCCACAATGGGTCTGCCCGGCGGATGGTCGGTGTCTTTGTGTATTTTTGGCAATACATAAAACATGGGGACTTTAGGATGTTTATTTTTCAAATATTCGGCTTCTTTCGGGCCAACGAAACCTAAATCAAAACCCTCTTGCACAATAGCAAAGAGCTCATTCTGTAGTTCCATGGTAGGATCTTTGTTTATCTTACGGTAACAAGCAGTGTCTTGTAGCTGTTTCAATACTTCAGCAGTGTAGTCATGGATATCCCACACCACGATTGCCCCGCCCTTGTCAGCTTGCTTGATTATAACCGTGTTGTCAGTTTTAAGGTTATTTAAAGCCGTCATTTCTTTTTTAGTGGTATTGAACTTGATGTATTTTTTCTCCTGTTCCATAGCCGATATGGCAGATAATACACTTTTCTCAAAAGTTAAAAGGTTTTTAGGGACTTTGTTGGCTGGGGGGCAGAAAGTAGACTTATTTCTGAGGCCAGTGACCTCTACGGATTGGGTAGTTGGATTTTCACTAAAGAACACCGTCAGGCGTAGTTTTCTGCAGAACTCTATAAACTCAGACTTCATTTTAACGAAGTCGGTTCTTTTGGAGGGTACGAATGACAACCCTTTTGCCAAAACACTTACCTCATCCGGTGTCAACACTTTTTTTTGAAAGGTTGAAGATTGGCGACGCGTTTAGTTTTTGTAATGTTGTCGTCGCGTTTTCATCTCCCACTGGACGTTGCTTCTCACTCGACCTCTCGGGAGTGTTTGGCCTCTCCCTAAAAAATTCGACGACTGGTTCTGCTGTTGCTGCTGGTTAGTGTTCCAATTTCTATTTTTGTTAGGACGATTGTATGAGCTTGCGGAGTCACTATCCGTTCCAGAAGAGGAGGTATCAGAAAAAGAAATAAATTGTCTTCGGGATCTGCCCTGGTTTCCTTGAAGGAAACGTCTAGATTCCGCTTTGGAATAAAAATCAGCCTGTAAATAAGGATATATATTGTCTAAAGAAAAACCTTTTTTATCTTTTTCGAATTGGTTGGACTTCTGAGTAATCGTGTAGTCCTTAAACTCTTGTACTTCTTTAGCAACTTTTTCTAAGAGGGTCTTGGCATCTGCTATGGTGGGATTACCACTAATTTCAGACTCTAGCTTGGCGATCTCAGCTAATTCTTCCTTGGATATTCTCACTGCTGTTTCAACCGTTAAGACCATCAGGTCTCTACTACATTTGGTTTCTATCATAGAGAAGCCTTTTTTAAATATTGGATCTTCTGTGAAAATCACAGGTATGTTCTTGATTTGTAGCCCAGCCGGAATCGTGCCTTCTCGGAGGTGTTGCAGCAAGAAGTGACCATGAAGGTCTGTCCTGATCTGCTTCTTTTTAAGGCGGATTAGTTTGTCAGATTCGTTTGATGTGGTAGCTGTTTCGCTTAAGGTGACTGAGGAAAAAATAGGCGGGTCACTGAGGAAGTTTCTGATGTGATCTTCTGAGTAGGCAAAAGTATCCTTCTCTGCCATTACTCTGAGGGATGAAAAGAAAAAGAAAAAGATAAAAGAAACTGAGTTGGAAACATATAATTAAAACAATTGACGTAACACAGTAAACAAGGACGGTTCTAGGAGAACAGAGTGGAAGTAGGTACCTAGTTAACCTCCGCACCCAGATTAATGGGCTAGAACTAAGACCTCGCGAGCCTGCGCCCGCTACAATAACCAATAAACAACTAGGGGTTGGCTCTAATCAGTATGGCTGAGCCTTCATAGAACATAACAAAAGAGAAATTGCCAGTACTGATAACACCGCAGTAACATAAATTCAAACACAGTACTTGAGAAAATATTCAAGACTGAATGCTAGTTAATAGCTTTTATTCTTATTTCTGATTTTATCAAAAGATACTTTTTCATTTTGTGAAAACAAACATGTAAAAAACAATTTACTGTTGTAATTGTACAGCCTAGCGGTTAGTCTGAGGTATTCTGGGTGGCCACTGAGTGCAGGTGACTGATGTCGATCTTGTGACTAAATTTAATCTTGCCTGTCTGAGTTGTTTCTAATTCTTTTTTTCCCCTCTCTCTTTCTCTTTTCAATTTTGTAGAGAACCCCAAAGGCCCTGAAGAGAATCCCTACAAGTCATTGGGATTCGAAACGCGTAGGCCCCAGCCACCTCACTGTCTGCTCTAGTGATAAGCGTGAATGCTATGATAATTGTTGCTTATCACTAATTTTTGTACATTATCCTTTTTCTAAAGATCCAAGAAGTATTTTTATATACTTAACTATAGGAATGTACGTTAAAATTGATTGTGTATCAAAAGAAAGTATTATTTAAGTGTTTTGCAGACACTGGCTTTTCTTGTTTTATGTATGGTATTGTATTATATTGTAAATATTGTATGTTTTGATAAATGTTGTAGCTCTCTTATTCAGTGCTCCCCTTCTCCCCTTGAATGATTGTTTATCGTATGGTTGTGATATGAGTGATATGATGAACGATCACCCCCAGTTTTGATTTTGGTCAGTAAATTGTTTTTTACATGTTTGTTTTCACAAAATGAAAAAGTATCTTTTGATAAAATCAGAAATAAGAATAAAAGCTATTAACTAGCATTCAGTCTTGAATATTTTCTCAAGTACTGTGTTTGAATTTATGTTACTGCGGTGTTATCAGTACTGGCAATTTCTCTTTTGTTATGTTCTATGAAGGCTCAGCCATACTGATTAGAGCCAACCCCTAGTTGTTTATTGTTTATTAAGGAATGGCACATTAGACTGTCAATTCAAAGTAAAATCAATTAGCATGATTTAAGTAAAATAAACAGTTTTCATCACCTAAGTTCTATTTTCCCTGTCTAAAACTCACTTATCCTAAAGTAATAGTCAAAAACCCTATTGATCCTTACGTGCTCCAAAAAGTCCTTCAGCACGGCATGCCATACAGGATTCGGAAAGCGAGAAGCGCCCTCCTGCCCAAGGGGGCAATTTTTATACCTTTTTCCCCAGCTAATCTAACTAAAAAGAATACTTTTTCCCTGCCATCCAGAGTCCTGATTGGCTGACAGACATCAGTCCACACATGGTGTCATCATCTTTTCGAAGCCTAGTTCCGACCTTTCTAAGAGTCTATTGTCTCTTATTCACAAGTCACGCAGCTTCCTCCAAGAGAAACATTTTTGTAAATGACAGTCCGTGACTTCCTTAGCTTGGCAATCTCTGCTGGTTTCGGGCCTTGGCTCAGTCCTTCCATGAGCAAATATAATACATTCTTCAATTGAACTTGCAAAATAATGACAACGTGATAAAACTTTCCACGCAGGGCTCTTGCTCTTTCTGGACAGGACTCGACAACACCATTTTAACATCGTTAGGCCTCATGCCTTAGGCCTCTCTCATGAAGAACTAGTATTCAAAGAAACACAAAAGAATAATTAATGAAAGAATTAGAATTAGTTCTGTTACCCACCCACCTTTGCTAATTATTAACCCATTAATCTATATTACCTAGCTGAAGCAAATAAAGCAGCAAACAGGATTCTTTTTTTAAAAACTTATGCCACATAAAGACAAAAAGACACAACATAAGCATACACAAATAAGCACATGCCATTAATAAAACAGCCGCATTTAATATTGACAAAGACAATAGCCAAGGTTAGTACATTATTTTTTCACGTACTTGCGAATGCAACATAGAGCACATATGTTAAACCCTCATGTCATGTATGCGTTTTAATCTAGGTTGATTAATATAATTCACTCCATGCTTGTTAGTACAATTATTTAATTATGGAAGTTTAACTTTGCGAGTCAAAATAAAATATATTTCAAAACCTCGCTCCATCAGGCACAACCAGATATTCACAGTTGGCACCTTACACAATTTGGTGCTATTTTCTATAAAAATGTTAAAATTGAATATCACTGTTTTTAATAATTCGATTTTGGTCATTTTGATCATGTTTCATTTACTAAATTACGCTCTATATTTCAAATTCTTTTGCAGGCTCCTTTTGTCGTGTGTTTTAGCTGTGTTACTGTTAGAAGTGTTGCACAAATGCTACACCCACTGCCTCTAAGTTAAACCTGACTGTTCTGTGCCAAGCTACCAGGAGGTTACGGACAGGTTAATTTGGGTTTTGTTTTTCCCTTACCCAGACAAGAGATGTGGTTGCTGCTTGACCAGGGCTCACACCACAGTCAGCTCAATTTCTTACATGCACTGTCAGGTGCTTTTGGTTTGTATACATGTGCCTGACCGTAAGAAGCACAGGAAGCAGCTCTCTATTCAGGACAGTAGTGGGGGAGCCCTGCAGAGCTCACAGTCCCAGCTCCAGGGGCTTGCACAGGAGCCAGCAGCTCTCCTCGCCTTCACCCAAGAACAGTGTAAGTGGAGAGAGGCTGCATTGCACCAAAATCTCCCCTAAGGCTTGGACAATAGGTGGCTGCACAGCACACTGCTCCCAATTTTCAAGTGGCGGCATTCCTTATGTCAATAGTAGTCTCCTGACACATAGTTGTTTGAGAGTGTGGTGGCTCCTATTTTAGTTTTTCATTTTTTATTTTGCATTGGTCCTTGTGGGAGCAAGTGCTCCTGGGGACATTCTAATATTATAAGATGGAGGCCAGGAGAAATTTTGCTCAATCCTGGATTCCTGCCATCACCAGGGGTATTACGGGCAGCTGAGAGTAGGAGACTTACACACTGCTCCCCATATTTCCCAGGAAAATGGCATGTTTCTTTTTTGTTTTTGTAACCCTCCAGGACTCAGAGTAACGAGTGAAAAAAATAAAAATGAAATCTTTCCTTAGTAAAATTCTACTTTAATTCCTAATTTGGTATAAATCAATTCAGAGCTTTTTGCTCTAGATTCAGCAAAGTTTCTTATGAGAACTACTTTCAGAAATACTGTCCCCCACGCTGACTTAACTTTTTTTTCCTGTGAACAGATTTTCGCAAAAATTGCTATTCTGAAACTTACCTGACTGAGTTTGTAGATTGGCAAGCCTCATGCAAACACGTCCACGAGGTCAAAAATAAAAGAGGAGTGCATATTGAAACATTGGTCTTTGAGCAGTGTCTCTTGATGTTTTTTTGAAGGACAGACATTTAAATATACTACTAAGCCCATTTTCTGAAAGCCTTGACTATGCCTCAAAATCTGGGATGTTACAAATTTGAAAAAGTGCACTCTTGCTTTACAGTAAATTTGATAGTCTATACATTTAGAGAATATTTCAGCTAGATCAATGCCACTTGATGTTACATGTCTCAACTCATAGATGTTTTAGAAAATATTTAAAATATTGTGTTTATTAAAAGAATAACCCTGGTCTTGGATACGAAAACGTTCTGTAAAAACTATAGAGCCCTGATGTGTCGCAGAGGGTGTTGAAGCAATTGTTCAACGACCTTGAGTCGTGGTGAGCTTGGTTAGAGAAATTGACTTGACAAAAAGATGGCACCTCCAGATTTAATAAATACTTTTCTTTTTTCAGAAGCCTTTTGAACCAAATAAATATGGTCCTTAATAGCAGCTTGAATTTTTTTTCACAACCGTGATTAATAGCAGCTTGAATTTGACTATTATTTCAGACATGCACTATATAGGTGAGTTTCAGGTCCCTCGTCTCAGGCATGATTGTTCTGAATGTTTTCCTCTTGATTTGAAAGAACAATCTGAGAGTCTTCATCATTTGTATCCAATTGCAAACATCTTTACAACTTAATTTTCATTTTTTCATTTTTATTCTCTTAGTTTCATGAAGTCGTTTTGGTTATGAAGTAAACATTCTTCTTTAACCAGGTGTGATTTCTTTTTCTTCAATCCTTTCTGGCTTCCAGGTGGAAAGATTCACTGGCTATAACTTGAGACCTCCAAAATCACAAAAAATACCTGGGTCTGTATACTGTTATGACGTTTGTTGTCACTCCGTCAAAAAATGGTACCGCCTCTAATGTTGATGAATGTAAAGACATTTCTGTAAGTAAAATATGTTTAGGATGAGAACCCTTACTCATCTTGGATGGCATGCTTCATTATAGGATTACTCCTCACACCACAGCACTTGCTGAGGTGTGGACTACAACTCCTGAACCCAGGAGGAGCTCTTTTGGATGAAAACAGTTCCTATGTGTATGTCAGGTGTGGGTGATGGGGAAGAGTGCAGTTGAGAAAACAATCAGCTAAAACGATCTCTTGATGGAACTACACTACTTAATTATGTCCCTGAAGATAGGAATAAAAACAAGAAAACAAGATGGGGAGGAGACAATAATCTCAGAGTCGAAATGTCTTTAAGATGTTTCTGCCCTAGTGATATCCTGAATGAGGTGTGGGGGCATTCGTCAGGACTAACAAAGAGTCACCCTGCTAATGTAAACCCTATAGATAATAATATAAAAAATTACAACCCGTGGACTAAGATCCATCGTTGTGGAATACCAGCAGGCGTTGGGTATTGTCGTATCTCGCTAGCTGCAGTCGGCGCATCAATCACAGGACAGCAGGTGGGTGCATATACTTCTTCGCAGGAGCGCGTCGCAGCACGTCTGTCCTCTGGTCAGTCCTGGGCTTCTCTGCCCACTTCCTGTCCCTACAGGATGTGGTTTCCAGTGACCTGGTCATTGCCCTATGAGCCACAGGGTCCTAGTGCCCTATCGTCAGTTGTCGCCCTGAGGTCAAGCCACTACATCTCCCCCTTTGTCACAAACAAAAGTTCCTGATACATTTGTGTTCGTCATTGTCTCTCCCTTTTTGTTAAAATTGCTTGCTGATAGCGGTAGAGAGAGAGAGAGAGAGAGAGAGAGAGAGAGAGAGAGAGAGAGAGAGAGAGAGAGAGAAAAAAGTTCTCGTTCTACATTTCTTCAATGAGTCTTTGTGGTTTCCTGCACGTTCTTCTTTGTCTTGTCTCTCCACTGATTTCTTGCTCTCTGTCTTCCACTTTCGGTGGTGCTGCTGCTGATTCTTCGACTTCCGCCTTGAGCTCCTTGAAATGGGAACTGTTTCTCGTTATTCTTTGGTGGTCAGAAACTGCTGTCACATTTGATCCCTTCACTTTGGTCACTACCAGCGGATCCTTGGAAAATGGGCTGTCCGACTTCCGTTGTTGTCTCTGTCTCACCACCACCAGGTCTCCTTCTTTTAAGTGTGATTCCGATGCGTGTCTCCGCTTATCAGCATATTCTTTCATTTTCCTCTTGGCGTCATGATCCCGTTCCATGATGTCATTTCGATCTGTGCTCACTGTGGCATCTAATTGAGGCAGTCTTGTCTTGCTCGATCGTCCCAATACCAGTTCCGCTGGGCATCGACCTGTGGAGCTATGAGGGGTGTTTCTGTAATCTCTCAGCACCTGGCACAGTGCTTGTCCAATCAATATTTGTGTCAGTTTTGCTCGCTGGATGGCTTTCTTTATGGTCCCCATAAATGGTTCTGCCATTCCATTGGCCTGTGGCCACAGAGGTGTTATCTTCCGATGCTTGATCCCCAGATATTCCATGAATCGATGGAATTCTTCTCCAGCAAATGGAGGGCCGTTGTCCATCTTCAATGTTTGTGGGGAGCCCCAGGCAGCGAAAATGTCATCTAGCACTGGTAATGTGGCGCTTGCTGATGTTGACGATATCTGTCTTACAATCGGGAACCTTGAGAACTCGTCAATGACCACTAACAAGTAGTTTCCAGTCTCTAGTGGTCCATAAAAATCTGCTGCCAGCTCATTTCATACTGCCTGTGGCAGTTCTGACATCTGTAGCGGTGCTGGTTTCGATGGCGGTCCCGTTACTTGACAGATGTGACAGTGTGCTATTGCTTCTTCCACCATGCCATCCAATCCTGGGAACCATACTTTTTCCCTCAACATCTTCTTCGTCGCTACGATGCCTCGATGGGATTCATGAGCTAGTTCAATTGTTCTCTTCCTCAGCTGGTAAGGTATCACTATTCGGGATCCCCTCATTAGAATTCCGTTCTCTGTTTCGGATAGTTCTTCACTTATCTTCTTGAAGGCCAGCATTTCTTCTTTTATCACCCCTTCTTCTGTCGGGCTGTTATTGTTGATGTGTCTCCATCTCTGTTGCCGCACTACTGTTCCTATTGCCTGCATGGTCCGATCTCTCTTCGTTTCTTGCTCCAGTTCAGCAATCGTTATTGACGTCGGAGTGTTTTCTTTGAGGATGAAGTTTAGGTATTCTTCTGCCATGGTGGTGCCATCTTCTCGATGGGGAAGTGGGTGTCGTGACATGTAGTCAGCCGGGTTTTGCTCCTTTCCAGGTTTGTGAACTATTTTAAAGTTGTAGTCCATCAATCTTATTCCCCACCGCTCAATCCTTGGTGGTATCTTGGCGGTTGGGTTGCCATATATGGTGACTAGGGCCTCGTGATCTGTTACAATCGTGAACGCTTCGCATAGATAAACATGTGGTAGTGCTCACATGCCCACAACACAGCCAGACTCTCCTTTTCTGGTTGAGAGTATGCTCTCTCGACGTCTGACAGACTTTTGCTTCCATAGGCCACGACCCGTCGTGGCGAGTCTTTTCCATGCTTGTGTTGTGCCAGTATTGCGCCCAAGAGGGAGGGGTCCCAGCTAGAGTGTGACGTGATATGTAAAATTTCAAACAATAAATTACACAAACAATAAATGGGTCCACACTGTTTTAATCACAACGGGACCATGTGTACTGAATATATATACGAGCAAATCAATAATACATTTGGTTGTACAGTGCCCCAGGTAGAGTAAGGGTGGGGAAGGGGTAGTGACAGGTGCTCTGGTGAGGATGTGGTGATAGATAGGTACGTGACAGTAAAATCATATGTTCATGGATACTGTATTGTGCTGGGGGTCGCGTAACTAGTTAGCATGGAGGAGTCTCCTTCGTTATCGGAACTACTGGGCTGGCATCCACTGTCAGTATGGTGCATAGGCTCGGGTCAAAGTACGCCAGGTGGTTGACTGCCGTCACTGACGCCCTTATCTCCTCGAATGCCTTGCTGCATTCTGTTGTCCAGTCGAACGTTTGACCCTGCTTCGTCAGTTCTCGCAGTGGTGTGCTCACTGTTGCGAAGTCCTTGATATAGCGTGCACAATGGCTGGGAAGATCGAGGAACGATCGTACCTCGGCTACATCCTTTGGTTGTTTTGCCTTCTCTAGGGTGTCCACCGTGCTGCGATCCGGCCTCATTCCCTTTTTTGAGCAGATGTGCCCAAAGAACACCAGTTTTTCTCTTCCCAATTGGCACTTCTTTTCATTTACCGTCAGGCCCACTTCTTCAAGTTGTGAGCAGACTTCTCTCAGTGCCTTGTCATGCTCTTCATCTGACTTGCCAAATACCAGGATGTCATCACTGTAATTGAGGCTGTTCTTTATGGGTTTTATTATTTGTCTGATTGTTTCCTGGAAGATCTCAGCCGCTGATGATATTCCGAAGCTTAGCCGTTTGTAGCAAAACAGACCTAGGTGTGTCAAGAACGTTGTTCTATACCTTGATTGTTGGTCCAGTTCTAGTTGGTGGTACCCTTTACACAAGTCTAGTTTGGAAAATCGTCTCGTTCCCGTCAAACAGCTAATCATGTCGTCTAGATGTGGCCCCGGATGTCGTTCTTTTTCAATGGCCGTGTTGGGAATCCTCATGTCTACACATATTCTGATTTGTGCAGTGTCCTTTTTTGGTACAGCCACTATCGGAGACACCCATGGCGTTGGCCCTCCCGCCGGTTCGATGATGTTTTGATCCAGCAGGGCCTTTATTTCTTCTTCCACTTGTGGTTGTAGGTGGATCGGTACCCTTCTGTGATGCTGAGCGACAGGTCTGACTGATTCGTTGATGTGCAGTGTGATCTGCCGCCCTGTCAGCTTTCCAAGTCCTTTTGTTAGCTTCGGATATTCTCGTAGGATGCTTCTTTTGTCAGATACGTGGTATGTCATCTGTAGTAGGCCCATGACCTTCGCCGTGACATTGCTTAATAAACATGGTGCAGGGATGTCTCCTCGTAGTACATGAATCTCTTCTGTGAGGGTTTTGCCTTTGTGTGTCATGGTGTCCGTGAATTTTCCCAAATTTGTCACTGGCCTTTTTGCGCCCCAGGTAAAAACTCGTACACTTGATGGTTGAAGGTGTGGTTTTCTCTTCATTTTTTCATATTTGGTGGCGCACATGATGTTGCACGTGGCCCCACTGTCTAACACAAATTCTGCTTGGTGCGGCCCTACATCGATGGTCACCCAGTCTGTTGTTTCTATTGACTGCTTGTCTACCAGCCTGATGTTTTATTCCTCATGTCCCTCGTCTGTGGACATGAGATATAGACGTTCCACTTTCTCCTCTGCTTCTTCTTCTTCTCCTGACTCCAGCGAAGAGCTCCTTGTTGTCGCTTCCATGTGTCGCACATGTCGGTTTGTCGTTGTTCTAGGTCTCCCTGGCCTTCCTCTTTCATTCTTGAAGTGCATGCCTTGGCACATGGTGGCAAAATGGTTGCTTCTATTGCATTTTCGACATGTCTGACCAAATGCTGGGCACGCTCCTCGATGTGGAAATTCCAGCCCGCATCTTTAACACTGTGACCCTTGTTGTTTTCTTGTCACCTGATCATTCGACCCCTTCTTCCAGTGTCCAGTTCGACCCGTGTCTGTTATTCTGTGAACTTGCTCCCCTCGTCGGTCCATTTGTCTTGCATGCGCCATCGCCCTTGCCTCTGCTCTCTCCAGTTCTAAAAAAAATTCTAGAGTGGTTGGTTCCTTTAGTATTCTCGTGCGAAAGTCTGTGTCACTACATCCTTCTATCAGTCTTAGGCGGATGGCCTGCTCATTGTCGTATTTTTCAAATTCACAGTGGGCCACTAATTTCCTTAGCCTCGTAGCAAAGTCATCCAGTGACTCGTCGGGTTGTTGAAAAGCTATGTTGAAGCTGTATCTTTCAAAATCAATGTTTCTTTGAGGATCGAATTTATTTGTCAGACACTTTATCAGTCCTTTGTATGTGCTTGTTTCGCTCTTTGGGAGCGTTATTAGAAGGTCGTCCACTTCATCTCCCACCAGATTCAGGAATAATCCTAGTTTTTTGGCTTCTACTACATCCGCTGCGTCCATGTATCGCTCAAATTTCATGATCCACTGCTCCCATCTTATTCCCACCTGTGGCTCTGATACGCTGAATGGCAGTGGTCTGCGATACTGTGCACTTTGTTTGGTCTCAGGCATCTTTTGTCTCTTTGCCTTGTTGTACCTTTATTTCCTCTGTGTGCTGATCTGTTGAAGTGATCTTGTCACTTCACCTTTCTTATTTCTTTGTTCTTACTGGTTGTTAGTTGTTGTGGGGATCTTTTATTTGTTTTTTTTCCCTTTCCTACTTTTTTCACCAGTTTCTCTTTGTTTTCAATGTTGCCTGTCCTTAAAATGGCTGCCTTGCACTCCTTTATTGTTTGTATGCCTTTGTGTCACACACAGAATGGCCGCTGGCGATCACGTGAGATTTCGCGATCGAAATCTCGCGTTGCCTGTCCTTAAGATGGCCGCTGTGCTGTGTCTGTGCTGGTATTGGCTCCTTTTGCCTGATTCCACTATGGCCGCCGAGATCTTGTGTTCTCGCGAGAGCTCGCGCTTTGATTTTCAAGCGCGAGGACCTCGCGCTTTGATTCCCGGGCACTCGCGCTGTTACGCTGACGCTTCCTTTACCGCGATCAGCTGCGCTTTGTTGGACGCTGTCGGGGTGGGCTCCCGTGTAGCTCCGTGCGTCTTTTCTGCTGCTGTTGCTGTTTCCTTCCAACGATGTTCCTCTTGGACACGCGATGTTCCACGCGTGTGACCGTTTCCCTTCGTCGCCAGATGTCGTATCTCGCTAGCTGCAGTCGGCGCATCAATCACAGGACAGCAGGTGGGTGCATATACTTCTTTTATTGTGATTGCAGGAGCGCGTCGTAGCGCGTCTGTCCTCTGGTCAGTCCTGGGCTTTTCTGCCCACTTCCTGTCCCTACAGGATGTGGTGTCCGGTGAACTGGTCCCTGCCCTATGACCCACAGGGTCCTAGTGCCCTATCGTCAGTTGTCGCCCTGAGGTCAAGCCACTACAGGTATCAAGCCTGAGGCTTCCTGGCAAGAAGACTAGGGTTTCCCTCAGCTCCCGTGTCACAGGTGCTTCCCAGGTTCAACAATAAAAGCATCTACACAGTTTACATTAGTAGAGTTGATTCTTATCTGCTCAATCAGCACGTATGTACTGTTGAGGGCTAGGGGAATGTGAAAGAAGTGAGAATTACATAAAGATTAGGGGCTGGGAGGGGTGATCGTAACTCATGTAATTCCATGCAGCATAATCATGCGGAATTACCTAAGAATTCTGTAATATTATGAGGAATTATGTGAGAAGAGTAGTTCTGCAGTTTGGGCTATTACTCAGCGCAAAAATGCCCCCTAATGTCCAAAATGGATGTTAGGCTGCATTTTGCGCTAAGAAATAGCACTTAAACGCCATAGAATATGAATAGCGAGCATGAGCAGCTGCTTTCCCTTGCTACATGTGCTCTTGAGGTAGGATTTTTCCCCACATTACTCCCAATATTTAGCACTATTTTCTTAGGGCAGAAGGCACAATTGCATCCAAAATGGATGCGAAGATGCATTTGTGCGCTAAGAACTAGGGCTAAATGCAACAGTACACAAATAGTGAGCATGAGCAGCCACTGGCTCTTGCTAAATTTGCTGTAGCAGTAGGGTATTTTTCCTCCAACTTGAGCAGGAGTATTCACTTAATTACCTGTAATTCTGCATGTAAGGGTAATGCGGAATTACCAAAATTACTCTAATTACTCTGGCGCAATTTATTTCTACCGAGGCTTAATAAAGATCACAGCTAGGTTTGTGGTATTAAAATGCCACATGCATAATGCATACATATGTGCGCACATATCTAAAGTAAAGAAAGTGTGAGAACTAATTGCATTTTCTATTCTGGAAGCTGTCCTTATGAACGTCATCATTAATAAATGGTTATGATAGCATACATGTCCTCATACATAGTCACCAAAGAGTAAGTACTGCATGTAAGTTGACTTAAAGTTTTTACTTTCATACATAGGTGTCAATCAACAATCACTTTATGAAATTTGTAAAGCGTGGCTAATTACCCGTGAGTGTATCCAGACGCTGAGGATTGTGCTTAGTCGAACAGCCAGATCTTGAGTCCTTTACTGAATTTCAGAAGTGAGGGTGAGATTCAGAGGTGAAGAGGGAGGTCGTACCATGCCCTGGCTGCGAGGTAAGAGAAGGAGCGTCCTCCGCTGTGGCTTAAACGTATGCAGGGGTGTTAGCGGGGTAAAGGGAGGCAGAATGCAGGTGTCTGGAGAGTTGGCGGATGTTCTGGCAGTGGATGATGAATGCCAGTCCTTGGTTGTTGTGGGCATTGTAGGTGTGGAACCTGTAGATCCTGTGGAGCATGTGAAGAATGAGGAAGCAGGCAGAGGAGACTGCGTTGATATGGTTTTCATGGCATGCTTGCTATCCAGGATGATGCCAGAGTTGCGGTCCAGGTTTGTTGGTGTAGGTGAGGATCCTAGTTCTGAAGGCCACCAGGAGTCATTCCACGGGGAGGTGCTGTTCCTGAAGATCAGTGCCTCTGTTTTGTCAGTGTTGAGTTTCAGGCAGTTGTATTTCATACAATTGGCGATGTTTGTCATACATTTGTAGAAGTTGATGCTTGTGGTGGGCTCTTATGACCGCAAGAGGAATGAGCTCTGTGTCTTCGGTATAGGAGATGACATCTAATGATGTTGGCCAGGGCATACTCAGTCATTGAGAAATTACAACATTGTTTTTATTAAGAGGTAGTAATCTGTTATTTGAAATAATTCTGTTGCATGATGGTTCAGGCTGCTACAGAGCAGAACTGTGGCAACACATCCTACAGAATGTAGTTATGTTATGGAATGCCATTTGACAGCATGGCATTCTAGACATAGCAGTTGATCCCTCGCCCCTGTTAATGAAGTCATGACGCTCCTGGATAGTAAATAAACACTTTCAACAGTCTCATTGTGTACGTTTGTCACTTAAATATTTTGGCGACGATCCGACCCACAATGTTTGAAGTAAAGAAGATTACTCAAACCAACAGGGGCCAAGAAGTGTTTTGCCTTGGAGGTTTCTTCTTCAAATATGAGAGTCAGTCTTCACTGTGAGTCGTAGGTGAGAAGCACAATGCATACATTTTGTCTAAGCGCGACTGCTCGTTCTCATCTACCATAAATACTAAGCATGGGATTCAACGGCAAGCGGGTCTTCAGTAAAAAGCCTGCGCGTGGACGTGATTGTGCTGAATTGTTTAGTGGCAGCTTTTGCGGCGTAGAAAGAAGCCTTCCTAGGAATGAGGTGAAAGAAGGCGTAATCTACTTAAAAAATTATTTAAATCATCGTGCACAGAAAATGGAGTAACGTCTTATGCCCAGTCTTGCGTGGGCGGTCCTGATCTCCCTGTGCTAACTAGCCAGTACAGTGAACTTTCTGCATGGATACAAAAGTAGGACTTCTCCTTTCAAAAGCCCTATAGAAAAAGAAATAGGACTTCTCAGGTTTGGAGTAATGTTACTCTAGGAGTTTAAAACATACTGGAAAACATTTTTCTTTCACATTGGTTTACACGCTTTAATTAAGAAGAAGATACTTCCTTATTGGTGCAATTCACAGCAATTTGCATGCTTATCATAAAGAAAATAATGCGTAAACATTTTTTTATTCTCAGTGATTTCCACACTTCCCTAAAGAAGAAGATACTTTCTTTTTTGTGCAATTCACAGCGATTAGCATGCGTATCTTACAAGTTGTGTGTTTCTTTCCATCTTCTATTTTTGTTTTGAATTCTTTTTTGTAAACTGCATTTCCATTTTTAACACAATGCAGAGTGTGCAACCTCCATGGCCATTTTTACAAGATCCTGGTGAGCCACCACTGGAGTGGAACTTATGGTTATGATCTTTTAAAGCCTATTTAGGTGCGATTGAAGCTCAGAAATTCAGACCTGAGAGAAGAAAGAGCTTGATGAATTATTATTTAGGGGTCAAAGGTCAAAATGTGTTTGATCACTCACCTGAGCATGTTCCTGCGGAAGATGGGGATTTGGATAAGAGTATTGACACGTACATCACAGCACTGAAAATGCTAGCTGGCAAATGTTTTTTAAAAAAATTACAAGAAGGTTTATTGTCATGTAAAAATCCATCATTAGATGAAGCAATATATATAGCCAAGAGCATTGAATGTTTTTCCAGGGATGCAAAGTTGTTAGAGGAATACTTAGCCAAACCCTCTATTTCTGGAGCTGTAGTCAGTAAGCCATTTTCTAGAGGATCTTTGAGTTACACTAAATCAAAAACAGTGTTTAAACCTCATCCAATCTCCAAAACCCCAACTGGGCACTGTTTCAGGTGTAGTTCTTCATCACGTATCATCTTTTAGGTTCTGTCCTGTGCAAAGGCCAACAATTTAAAAAATGTGGGAAAATGCCCACTTCTTCAGGGTTTGTAGAGGTGGTAAGAGCCACAGTGTTAGATGTGTTATCAATGAACAAGATGATGTTAATGTAGAGGGGAGTTACAAAGTGTGCAAGAAACTACTATTAAGAGTGAAGAATGTTCATGTTGAAGATGGTAAACAAATTGCGGATCCAGATGTTGATGTCACAATTAAAGTATATGGTATCAAACTTTTGGTTGGCACTTGTGCCCACATCACTATCAATTCTGGAGAGAAATTTCATAGGTGTTGGTCAAGTAAAATTTTGCTTCCGCTAGAAATGTTGGCGGTGGCATATAAAAGAAGTAGAGTAGACTTAATTGTTTTTTTCTGGCCTGTTATTAGTGTTTTGTGTGAGTCAATCAAAGGGAAAGTATATATGGCTAGGAAGGGTATCAATGTTATTGGATGGGTTGATCAAGCTTAATTTGGAATTAGTAAAAGACCAGTATCAGAAAAACCCATCACAATGGAGAGTATTTTAGGATCTGTTTGTGGAACTAAAGAAATTTGAGGAAAATATTTAACAAATTATTCCAAAATAAATTGGGCAGGATATCTGATTTCTCTCACACTATTAAAATCAAGCAGGGTGTGTCTCCAGTGAACCACAAGTTACACAATATTCCTCTCAGAGTAAAAGAGGATGTCTCCTCAATGTTGATAGATATGTGTGCACAAGGTATTACTGAGACGACCAAAGCCACCATGAACGTAACTGATAGCATTTAAATCTCATTAACTGACACTTGGTATAGTTTCTTAGCACCTCAATCCACTAAACGTGATCCCATTCTGAGATCTGCCCAGTAGCTTAAGCCGCAGATTTGAGGGGTTGACTAAGCTGATCTATCAAAAATTCTGGGATACCCAGGGAGTCCCAAATTGGTGCCGAGGTTGAATAGTATGGTATAGCCAACCTCCTCAGAAAATAAATCCATGTTCTTAAGGCAGTTTCAAATCTTTCAACCTGACCTTTTTGAAATATTTTGTGTCCCCATATTTAAATAGAAAGTGACATTTACCAATATTCGCCAGAATTGCCTCAAATAAACTCCTCATTGATGAGCTATCCAGCCTATTCGATAACATATGAAAATTCTTAAAGTGGAAAGCGTGACAATATATGAACAGATCTGGGAGAGCAAGTCCCTCCACCTCCAGCCTTCTCCTCAGTTTTTCCAAGCAATCCTGGGTCCCCTTGACGCCCAAATGAAACCACCAATTTCTCTCTGCAGCTTAGCTATATTCTCCCTCCGAAATGTTAATGGTTTGACACTGAAAAAGAACATGATTTTGTGGAGAATAATCATCTTAATAAGATTAAGTCTACCATAGATATTTAGTGGTAAATTGGCCCATCTTACAAGACATCTCCCCCCCTCCTGGCCCACTTTTTTCCAGTTATCTCTAGGAATATCATAGAGCCTCTGTGTTATTATAATGCCAAGGTATCTCATTTTGGATTTTGCCCCCAACTGCTATTTCTCTGGTTCTAATCCGTAACTTCAGTTTTATCAACATTTACCTTATAACCCAATATCATACTTAAGTACTCTGCCCTCACCCTCAGATTGGGAATTGCAACCTGTGGGTTGGTGGTATATAACACCTTGTCATCCATGTATACAGCTAATTTCTTCACTAACCCAGCTGACTTGAAGGGGATTATTGTGGGGTCCGCTCTTATCTGATGTGCTAGGGGCTCAATGTATAAGTTAAAAAGAAGAGGAGACAGAGGTCAACCCTGTCTCGTATCCCTGGTCATGTGTAACTAATTAGAGAGCTCTCCATTAACCAGCACCCTAGCTTTGGGCAGGCAATAGAGAATCTGCATGGCTGTTACTATGTTCTGTGAGAATCTGAAGCTTTTAAGGGTTTCCCAAAGATATTCCCAGTGTACTCGATTGAAAGCTTTATCGGCGTATATGGCCACCACAGTTAGAGGCAAATTCTGAGATTCCGCTATGTCAATGACCCCCGTCATCAGATATGTAAGCTCATTTAACTGCCTCCCTGGAATAAAACCTCTCTGATCAGAGTGTACTATACCCTTGATGACCTGCACAACTCTTAAAGCTACAATCCCTGAGAAGATCTTGTACTCAGTGTTCAAGAGTGATATTGGTCTATATGAATCTGCTCTTGTCAGATCTTTATCCGGTTTCAAATTTGAGACCACCATTGCCTCAGACCAGGATACAGCCACTCCTTCACCCCATACATATATCGTTTTAAATACATCTTTAGGAAAGAAGATTCATTTATGAATAATTTGGGTTTAGCGCTCTACTGGGAGGGCATCCGGACCAGCCACTTTACCAGCACTCCTTTTCCTACATTGTGCCCTGATCACCTCCTCAGTAAAGTCTGCCTCTAAAACATCTCTTTGCTCCCTCGTTAATTTTGGAAGCTCTATCTCCCTTAACCAGGCAACTGCACACTCCTTTCTTTGTTGTAGATCCTCTCTATATAAACTGCTCATATAGCTCAAAGCTTCCCCCTGATGTCTGTATTTGTTTTTAAGAGCACCCCTGTCTCTGCGTTCATCAGATTCAGTATTGAGTTGCTAGCTCTATCCGTCGTAGCCTTCCATGCCAAAAGCGAGCTACACCTTTCACCATAAGAAAAATGCTAGTGCTTAATAACTTTCCATTTATCATGTATTTATCATGTATTCTTTTACCCAACTGAGTTTCGTATTCTGCGTGTTGTCAGCTGTCTTATCTGCCAAGTCAAGTACCACCTCCTCATTTAACAGGATTGTCCTTTACAGGGTACACCTTCTTTGCTCCAGCTGTCAATGACTTTCTAAATACAGAACCACTTGAAAGTGATCAGAAAGGACTGCGGGGCATGAGTTATAGCCTCAACCTCTCTATACAGTTTGTGATCCACTAATAAATAATCTATACAACTGATGTCTGACATGTTTGAGGGTATGGCACGTTGCAATTTTTCAAAATGATATTTTAGGATTCTCAGTCACTGAAAAAGAACATGACTGTGTTTTAAATGAAGTTTAAATTGTGTTAGAAAGGAAAGGTGTGACTCTACGGAAAGAGAAATGTATTTTGAGAACAAGAAAGATTGACTACCTGGGTCATGTCTTCTCGGAAGTGTGGGGGAAAACCCAAACCTAGCTTGGTTAAGAGCATTGTAAATGCTCCAGCACCAAAGAACAGAGATCAACTGTTATCCTTTCTGAGACTTTGTAAATTCTATGCTAAGTTCAGGCGTAATTTTGCAAATGTTGCAGATTGTTTGAAAGTATTGTTGAAAATAGGGAGCAGAATTTGTTTGGTCTGAACTATGTCAGAGAACGTTTGAGAGAGTCAAACAGGAAATAATTTCAGCACCAGCTTTGCAATCCTTCATAGAAGTTGGAAAAACGATTGTCACAGTGAATGCGTGATTATGGCTTAAGAGCGGTGTTTACAACATTGAATAGTAATCATGAAAGCACAAAAGGTTTTGCATCTAGAACCTTGCGCCAACCAGAGCATAAATATTCTGTTATGGAAAAGGAATTGCTAGCATGTGTATGGAGTGTGGAAAAGTTCAGAGCATATCTGTGGGGGAGGTCATTCGATATTTTATCAGGAAGAAAGTTGAAGCGATTGACTTCTAAAATTGCCAGGTTGTCTGCTAGAAATTTGGAGTGGGGCAGACAGCCTTTCTATGCTACCTTTTGAGTTTGCTGGTGAGTATGAGTGGGAGTCTGAGATTGAAGAACGCTTCATAGTGCATATTGGAGATGTCAGTATTTGCAAGAAAGATTAAGATTGGGTAAAGGCCGTTGATGAGGATGTGGTGTTGGCAGAAGTTCTGCAACAAGTTGAGTCAGGTTGCCCAAAAGAAAAGAGTTGTCTGATGGTTTACTAGCGTTTTAGGAAAGTTTCAGATGAATTGTCAGTGGAAAGTGGTAAATTGGTACATGGGGATAAATTAATTTCACCTTTGTGTCTTCGTCAAAGAATCATTTAACTGACACATTCAGTTCATTTGGAGTCAACGGTGATGAAGAGGAAGGTAAGGGAGGATTTTTGGTGACCATGGATGGACAGTGAGGTTGAGGAATTTGTAAAACAAAATGTTCTAAATGTGTTGTAAATGATAAAGATTTGAAGCTTGATCACTTGACTCACTCGGTTACATTGTGTCCCAGTAGACCATGGCAACGAGTTGGAGCTGATTTATTTGAACCTTACTAGATCTTACCCTACCACTTGAGATATTTCATTGTCATGACAGAGCATCTATTAAGGTGGGTAG
Source organism: Lissotriton helveticus (assembly GCF_964261635.1). Classification (NCBI taxonomy): domain Eukaryota; kingdom Metazoa; phylum Chordata; class Amphibia; order Caudata; family Salamandridae; genus Lissotriton; species Lissotriton helveticus. The sequence goes on along the minus strand of NC_136059.1, from coordinate 2,034,437,741 downwards.
AAGTGAAACCTGTTAGTGAACCAAAAACTAAAAGTGTGAATGTATTCTTTGAAGAAGTATTGGCAAGAGAAGGAATTCCTGGCCAAACCTTAACTGTAATGGAGTTGAATTTACTTCTCTGGAGATGATGTCATTTCTAGACAAATGTGCAATTAAGCATGTCATAAAACCGCTGTATCACCCTCAAAGCAACGGAAAGCTGAGCGCTTTAATAGGGTTTTGGTTGAATGTGTACAATCCACATTTAAGTGCAATATGGATGTTGATAAGGCTATCAAAGAGCTAATGACAGGCTGCAACAGAAATGTATCCTTTTTGGATGGTTGAAGTATTCCCCTCAAATGCTGATGTTTGTGAGTCGTGGAAGTCAGCTCAACATAAATCTAATCTAACGAATCTTGAGAAAGTGAATGTTGGGGAAAAAAGGTAAGCAAACAGAAAGTGGGTGACTGGGTGTGGGATAAAAATCCTAACTTAGTAGGAGAAGGTTGTTCAAAATTTCAAGATTCAGCACAAATATGTGAGTTACGTAAAAACTCAGCTACATTAATGGATGGAAATTGGTGGAACACTTTCTACATAGCCTTCTTGGACCCCAGTCTTCATAGGGATGGCATGAATGTTCATAAACATATGTGTGGCAAAACTACCACAGGGAGCATGGATGGCAATGAAAGAAGAAGCTTTTGTTATAGGTATGCACCTAAGAAATTGCAAGACTTTGTTTCTACGTGAGCCATGCGTTTGCAGTACTGTTGAATTTCATTATCTTCCCTTTGTGCTATTTTTCATATGTATATATAGTCGTTTTTCATTCATTTTGTATCTCTTTCTTTTCTTTTTTTTAACAAGGACAGGAGGTGCATTGTGTTAGTCTTGTGGAATTAAGCATTGTGTAGCCTTTGTGTGTCTGAACTGTGTTTTGGAGCAAAGTTATTAGAATGTACATAGACTGTAGCACATTAGTTTCTTTTTTAAATGTATAAATTGTATCTTATTGAAAAAATGGGAGAAGTGTGGTGACACATTCTACAGAATGTAGTTATGTCATGGAATGCCATTTTACATCATGGCACTCCAGACTTAGTAGTTGAACCAGGCCCCTGTTAATGGAGGCACAACACTCCTGGATAGTAAATAAATACTTCCAACAGTCTCTGCGTGTACGTTTGTCACTTCAAGAACTCTACATTAGAGTAATAGAGAAGATGAACAATGGATATTTAGAACTACAAATGTATTAAACAACAAAAGTTAAATGCTCAACATAAAAATGTTTAATTGGAACATATGTTTTGTGAAAATGCGAGATATTGTCACTCAATGTGCTGGTTAAAACCATTCCAATCATAACCTTAGTCTATCAGTTTAATCTCATATCTCTAAATATATTACCCACACAACTCTCATTCTAGAATTATAGCAAGGGGCCCCTGATGTAAGAACAGTGAAAAATAGTGGAAGTAAGTAGCCAGACGTTTAGAAAGAGTTGTGAAAGTTTCTCTTTGCAGGCCAAAGTTCGACAAACTTTCAGGAAACTTTTGTTATGTGCCTGTATATGAATTTAACTAGTGTGATGGCTCCTCACAATTCCTAGTCAGGTACAGAGCAAAAAGTCCTGTTAAAACATATCTCATGTTTCCTTTGCAGCATCTCAACTTCATAACCTTTTGTTTTTTACCCCGATAAAGGAGAGAAGTTTCATACTGATTTGCTGAAGAGATTGTTCTGTTACCACTGCCCTACTTGTTCTATTCCAAGCATTCACAGCTTCCTTCTGTAATCTTCCAGTTCTGGGGGAAGTTCCAAAAAGCAAACAGGCTCCCATTGACTGGCCATAAACATTTTGTCTTATGGTCCAACAACAGGATAGATTACTTTAGCATGGGAAGGCATTCCATGAGCATTGCATGGGAGCACAGTTAGTTCTAATACTAATTTAGCGGTTCCCCACCTACAACCCTATGTGAGAACTGTTCTGCCACCAACCCTATTCTTAGTAGGCAACCTGATGGGATATCCACTAGGGGTGGCTGTTGTTCTGGGTCTGCTGTGGGTGAGCCTGGAGCTGGGTGTGCACCAGGGGCTTCTATTGATAGTGTTGTTCCTATTTCTGACCCCCCCATTTTGCAGCCAGCAGCTATAGTCAATCAGTATGGGAACTACCCACCCCACTTAGACTGACAGCAGTCAAACCTGCTCAATTTAGGTAAGTTCTGCGGCACTCAGAGACCAATCACTCGCTTGCGATTCTACAAGAATTAAAGAGCTACCTGCATGTTGCCCATGTGTGGCCGTTTTGGCTAAGCTAGCCCTCTGAATCCAGAACAACGAGAATCTACGGCAACTCTCAAGAACAAAGTTCTGCATTGTCTCAACTGGCAGCTCCAATTTCCTATGGAGCTTGAGCACCACATTTTGTAAGTCAGGAGGGTGGGGTGGGGTGGGTTGGACCACTGAGGAAATGTTTTAAAGGGGACTGTATCATCATTAATTTGCATCATCCTCGCCAGACCAGAAACCTTTTGGCTAAATGATCCTTGCCCTTCTAGTTCACTAGAGCAATGACTTTCTACCCACTGGGTTTATTTATTGCCATTTACGTTCTTCAAATAGAACACACATAGTGAGTTCTAAACCTCAGGGAGGATACGGTCTAGGTGCTTTTGTTTTCCCCCTTTGATCATGTCCATTTGGTTCCAGGTGTTGTGCTCCCTCCATGATAACGATTGACTCATGGAAAGTAACTCTACAGTGAGGTCAGGCCAGGTAGTTCTTTCTGGAGGTAAGGTGGCTAATGCTGGGGTAGATACGTTCACAATAAATCTGTCTGGGAGACGCTAATGTATTGATAGTGAAATGTATGAACCTATTTCTGGATTGTTTGAAAAGAGACACTGTTATTCATCTGCCTACTGTTAGTATTGACACAGCCAATGATATTCTTTGCCATTGGTGCTCATTGTCTATTACCCTAGCTATCAGGTACACCAACAAGGGCATGGAAGGTTGCTATCATTTTGCATAATGGAATGTGGCGTGTTATCGAATAAAATCGGAAGCCCTAAGTGGGTATGTATTACATCTGCCTTTCATATCCTTTGTATACAGGAAACATGGAGTAAGAACCAGACCCGTGTTTAGGGGTTTTCCTCACATTTCCTAGATGCAATTACCTCCTGTGCTGGGCGGTCCAAAGGCGGTTCACAGATTTCTAACATGCTTCCGGTAATTGTAAAAAAAGAGCCTATTTGTTGGACCTTATCTCCAAGTGAAGTGGCTTACGATTAAGAGAGGGAGTGATTTGGTCCTCAAATCTTTTTACAATAACGTCTTTGAATCATCACTAGTAAGGTGGTCTATGCTCTTGATACTGGACTGGAAAGATTCCTCCGCTCTATTAATTCTAATTATGTGATTCACTGGGCAGGGGACTTTATCCTTCAGCTATGCCCTTCCTTGGCATCATCCGTGTGTGGATTCGCCGATCAAGATGGGCGAATTCCACAAACATCCGCCATACCGACTATGGTAATTCTTTTAACTTACTTATTGCCAAATATGGTCTGCAGTTATTGGCTTGTAAAAGGTAAGAAAATGGGGATTTATTCCCTATTTTTAGGGGAAGAAACTCAGCCATGATTACCGACCACGTAATGGTGCCTGTCTCAGCAAGCCATAAATGTGGCATCCCTAGTGTGGTTCAGGCTTCTACTAGTGACCATAATCCAGTTATGATGACTTTCTTATTTTGGGTCATGAAAAATCCAGTTTTATCTGTAGCTAGTAATATCTTTCCCACAAGGTCTAACGGGGTGATAATTAAGTGGGCAGCCTTTAATCTGTGTAGTCTAACCCAAAAAATCCTAATTAGCAACTGTCTGAAATTTAATTATTGTCTAAATGAAATAATAGTCCCTTCCATGATATTAGAAAATGTAATTGTATATTAAGTTCCATCAATGCACTTTTGACACATAAAGTGCATCCCTCTCATGCCAAAAACAAGGGATGGTTTGACCATTCAAGCACCTTGGCAGTCCAGAGCTTGAAGGTAGCCCTACATAGTTCCACTTGGGACAATGTATTAATTGAATCTCTTTGCACTTATTACAAACAGGCAATTGCTCTATGGAAAAATACTCTCCAGGAAGAGGCATGCACTAAAATGGAATTAAAGGATAGCAAACTATTTTGTGATAAGGTAAACACCCTGTTTGTAAAAAAATGATGACAATCCTGAGTTCACCTCATTTGTTTATGTGAAGCATGGGTGGAGCATTTTTCCACTATCTTCCAACGTAGGCGTAATGAGGGTGGAATAGAGGCTCATGCAATGATTTATAATCAGAGCCCCCACCAATTAGATATCTCAGTTGAAGTGGTGATCTAAGCCCTGCATGCAAGTGCTGAGGGAAGGACTCCTGGGCCTGATGGGGTAGCTGTATACATTTTTAAAACTGTCATAGATCTATGGGGACCCATCCTGGCCAGGGTGTTCAATGCTGCTGATACTTGTATGACCCCTTCATCATGGGGTACCTCAATTGTGGTGCCACTTTTAAAAAAGGGTGATAGGTCTAACCCAAAAAACTACCGGATGAATTGGATTCATCAGTGCAAGTGATGAGTAGGTTTCTACTGATGAGGATTGAGGAATTGGCCACGGAGTATTCTGTCCTATCCCCATACAGTTTGGTTTTAGGAAGGATTTACGGCTGATTGAGCAATGCGTAAACCTAGATCTGCTGATAGGGAAATATACTCAGGCCAAAACAGGGAACATATATATTTGTTTTGCTGATTTAAGTAGTGCATTTGACTTAGTCAATCATTCCATATTATGGTCAACATTGATTTCTCTTGGTGCTCCTGTTAATTTTTACTTGCACATCTCTACTTGATGTTATCAAGTAAAGTGGGCTATGGACCTCAGGGAGAATGCTCACCCACTTTTAAAGTGGAACAAGGCATTCGGCAAGGATGTTTTGTGGCCCTTCTATTATTTTCTCTTTTTAATATTAGGATTGACTCCACCCTGCAGACCATACAAGCTGATGCCCCCAGTGTCGCTGGGCATCCCATACCAGTGTTATAATATGCCAATGATGCTGTGATGATATCCAGGACCCCGGTTGGCCTCCAAACATTGATGAATGTGTTTGCTGAGTTCATGGATGATAAAAGTATGAAAATTAACAAATCTAAAACAGTCACAATGATTAGTGGGCATAAAAAAAATTGCAGATTTTTTATTGACAATATGCCCTTTGTTTGGGTAAATTCTTTTAATTATTTGGGAGTCCTTTTTTACGAACAATGGTTGTTGGGTCCAACAGGTTATCAATGCTAAAATGAAAATGGTTAGAAACACAAATGGAATCTTTAAGTTCTCAACCAAGCTGGGGAGCCGGCCAGTCCAAGAAATGGATATTCAAGGCCAAGGGGGTGGTGACCGATACCTAGGGGATCTTTCCCTAGTAAGCTGTTACACCCCGAGCAAAACTGTTTTATCAAACATTTACTCTGTCTCCACTTCTTTACTTCCAATTGTATTACTCACCAAGAGCTTGGATTACAATATTTAGAAGATTTGCTCTTGGTCAAATCTTTACTCCTTTGGTTTTCTATAGACTGTGTAAAACTGGATAATGCTTTTCTCCATGGCTGTTGTATATTAATTAATCTTTTAGTACCCCTTTCAAAGTGACACAGTGACCCTTTAATGGTTCTGAAAATCACCAAGAATTTGATTAAAGTTACCTTTTTTAGGCATAGGGCAGATCTGAGGATAGATTCAGAAAAGATTTAACCTACAGTTCGCAGGTATATATCTCTTTCCTTGGAGCAGGGTAATCAATATTATCTGTCTTGTGTCAATAAAAATCAACACCAAAATGTGCTGGCTAGGTTTTGGCTTGGTATTGTGCACCACTTGGTAGCCTTTCCTTCTATGAAGGTATGTCTCTCAGAATTGACCCCTTGCCAATGTATCGGAGTAAGCAACCAGATCATTAAACAGTTTATTCTATTCTGTAGCTTTTACTCAGAATATTGGCAGTACTATCTGAGGCCCTTTTTTGTCGCAGAGGGTATTAGGAACTATGTTGTAGCCTAGCAGTTTTTGTTACCTTTAAATGACCCACGAGTATGCTTTAAAGCTGCTACTTTTACTTTGAAAGCAATTAATTTAAGGAAGAGTATTATGTACTAGATTCTGCTAGCTGCAGATCTATTAAAATGCATTATGTTGGATTGTAGATCTTATGAACAATCTGGAACCATGCATTGTATCCCCTTTTATGCTATATCTTTTTGTTTTATATATTTGTGTACTTTTATGGTTCTAAACTAGCCAAAGAAAGTTGGATTGATTGATTGGCCATGCGTCTTGAGGCATTCCCATATTTACCAGAATAGGTAAAGCTGGGAATGCACCAAAAAGATATGTCTTCCCTTTATAGACGTAAAAAGGAGAAATATCTTTATTTCACCTTCTTACTTCCTCTTTTTGTGTGTGCTGCATTCTGCAGCACACACAGAAAGAGGACTATGCCTCTCAGGATTGTATTTGTGCTGAAAGGCGCCCCTTACTGCACAAAATAATACTGCATTCAAAAGCGACATCATTGCATCATGGTGCAAGGGTGCCTATGTTGGTGCTAGACTGCCGAAAGGGCACCAGCACGAGGGAAATGGCAAAAAAACGCAGTATTGACTTAAATACAGCGCATTATTGCCCTTTCCCTGTCACACACCGCAGCAGGATGACTTGTTGCACTGCACTCCTTGACAATTCATAAATCCAATGCTTTAAGTCGATACAATGAAGTACAGTACATGGACGGGTAAAAACACAAATATAAGAATCACATTTAAAAGTATATTTGAAGTGTATATCATAACATGCCTTTGTGGACAAAAATACATTGGCAGCAACCTGTGTGAGCTAAAGAAAATAATTCTCGAGAGCATAAGGGTGATCATAAATAGGAATTGGAGCTATATGAAAGCTAAGCACATAGAAACACGGGAACGCATCACAATGGAGATTGGAAAGAGATGGGATATTTTACAATTTAGCAGGTAAAGAAATATATGAGTGGGAGACAGAGAACAAACCCTGAGACAATTTGAATGCATCCAACGCACTTTTGAAGAAACTTTATTGAATGAATGAGATGAACATTTGATTTACGTGTGCATCGAAGGGACGTCATTCCTGAGGGAATTGCCGCTTTCTTAATCATAACACGCCCAGAGCACAGTGGGCTGTACTTCGATAAGCACCACCCATATTAAATACATACAACGACATCATACAATCTGGAGTGCGATTATGACTCAAGAAGTCACCAATATACAATTTGAATGCAGACACATAATCCGATTGAGAACCCTCTTGCCAAACGGGAAGAACAATGATAAGGAATTTCATTTACATCTCACATTAAAGCGGAATGACCCATTTCTACAAAAAGATATAACCAATAAGATTTGGGCCAGATGTACTAGGGTTCCCGTTTGCATTTCTTAAATAGTGACTCCGTAGGGATCGCTATTAAATAAATGTAAAAGGATATGTACAAAATTTGTGATTCCCTACTATTGATTCCTACAGATTAGGAATCACTTTTAGGGAATCTCGAATAGAAGTTGAAGTTGGGGGAATTTATAAAGCACGCGTATACCAAAAAGGTTTCATGGCGCTAAATCGGTCTGGCAGCAGAACAAGGCAACAATTAGACCTCAAAAGCTCTAGTGAATAACCAGGTTTTCAGACATTTACGGTACTCCAAGTATGAAAGGGAGGATCGAAGATTATCAGGAAGGGAGTTCCAAAATCGAGGGGCCTGGAAGGAGAAGCTCAACCCCCCATGTTTCTTCCTGACAAAACGTGGAACAACCAAAAGGTTCTTGGAGGAGGACCGTAGGTTTCTAGAAGGAGTGTAGGTTGTAAGCCTAGATGCTACATAAGAAGGAGCTAAGCCCGCTAATGATTTAAAAATAAGACACCCTAGTTTAAATAGGCATCTATGAGCAACTGGTAACCAATGCAATTGCCTCAGAAGCGGAAGAGCATGATAGTATCTGGACCGACTATAAATCAGTCTAGCTGCCTGATTTTGAATAAGCTGGAGCCGGCGCAGTTCATAAGCAGGGATACCAATGTAAAGAGAATTAGCATAATCAACCCGAGAGATGACTAGGGCAAAAAGGATAAATTTGAGAGCATCAGTGGTAAAAAAACAGGAAACCCAAAGAATAGTACGGAGGCATAAAAAAACAGGACGAAACGACCATACTAATCTGGGCGTGCATCGAAAGGTCGTCACTGATTTTAATGCCCAGACTTTTCACAGACTTAGTAGGAGAGGGGGCAGAGCCAAGAGAGGAAGGCCAGAAATTGGGAGTCCAGGGATTAGAAGAGCCTCCGATTAAGACTAATTCCGTCTTGTCGGGATTTAACTTAAGATGGTTTGTGCTCATACAGTCCTGGATAAAAATCATAGTGTTCTGAAAATAGGAAATGCCATTCTATTCCTGCCTGTGGCTGAAATAGGAAAGTTAATTAATTTAATTTACAGAGTTTTATATAGCGCGAACTTGACCCGAATACGGTATCAGAGCGCTTTACATAGCACCAGTTGCATTACATGAGGAAACATTCATTTTTTTTGTTAGGCATGGGTAGATTCAGTAATGTGCCCAGAATCACAGGATGTTCAGCGTTGTTGCCAAGACTTAAACCCAGTTCCCCAGATTCAAGGTCGACCACCTTAGCCGTTCGGCCAACTCCTCTCCCTTTGGCTTGCATTTCTTAAATTGCAATTTCCTAATATGAAATCTCAATTTAGGAAATGCAAAACCTCTGGCCTTAAAGCCCCCATGAAGGCCCCCCGAATTTCCTAGTGCATAAGTAATAGCAGATATGCTTCATGTTACAATAATAAAGTGCATTTTTATTGGTTAGCATCAACTTGAAGTTGATGTAATTGCATTTCCTAAATGCCCGATTCCCATTTAGAAAATGCTTTGTACATGAGCTTTAGGAACCACAAGCAGTTAATCCCTATTTGCGATTTCTCAATCGCTTTTTCAAGATTGCAATTTCTACAGTGTAGAAATCGCAAATTGTGACCTGTTTTGGCCCTTTGTACATCTGAAAAGACCATTTAGCATTTTTTAATGGGCCTAAATAGTGATTCAGCCCATTAAGAAATGCTATATGGCCTTGTACATCTGGGCATATGGGTACCAAGAAGGGTGGCAAACCCTAGAAACATGTGAATGCCCACTAGAGGGAAATGAGTGAAAAGGACACACTAGGAAAGTCAAATCTTGATAGGGGATACACATAAAACCCTCTAAGAAACCACCAGAAAAACCCAGGAGAAGCACAAAAAGATCAGCCAATAGTTAGAAGACATAAGAGAAAAGGAGTGTGTACTCTATTAAATGAAATATATTTGTGACTCACAAGAGATCAGCCAGTAATTAGAAGACATAAGAGGAAAGGAGAGCATACTCTAGTAAATGAAATCTATTTGCAACTTGCAACAATAGTGTCTCAGACACGCAGTATCAGGTAAAAAATCAGCTTTCTAGAATTGTCTTGGCAAAGTTTCATAATATTCCGGGGTCCCAAAAAAAGACAAGAGTTTTGCTTACCTGGAGCGTCTCTCCGACTATTACTGACATAGTATTACTCATGTGTAACCAGAACCTTTGAACCTCGGCACACTCCAAGAACATGGGATTGTCATGCCCCTTTTCCTTGCTACATTTTGAACATCTCAGCATGGGGCCTTCCCCCAACTTGGATAGTCTAAGCAGAGGCCAATAAACTCTGTGAAGACAGAAAAGGTGGTTTCTCCTTAAATTTGCAGCACGCACCGAGGAATATAGAATATTGCAAGATACTTGCCATACATCTTCTGACGGCATCCCCAGCAAGCTCTTCTCCCACAGTACCATTGGCAAGTTGAAGTCTCCATCCGATAGGTCCAGCAGAAGCCAGTACCAGTCCACCACTTCTTTTTTTCTGATAACGCTGACAAATTTACTCCAACAGTACATGCGTCCTTCTCGCCCGGTATGAGAGCAACCTCTAACTGGATAAAGAGCAACTTCCTCCAATGTAAGGTTAGGAAGTGAGAGATTTTGCTCTTCTGGGAGGCTCCCCTAATATGGACTCCAGATTGGTGGCCGGCTGATTTCGGGGTTCTCCCTGACCCAAAATCCCTGGTTAAAGACTTAGGCATTCGTCTGGATCAGGCTCTAACTTTGAATGAGAATGCTGCTCAGACAGCCGGTTCCTATTTTCACACAATGGGCTTACTACGCAGAGTCTTTCCTTTGCTTCCTGAATCAACCTGGATACCTTGACTCAGGCACTTATATCAAGCCATCTGGACTACAGCAATGGCTTGCTGATTTCTGCTAATGAGTCCTCGCTCAGCAGATTGCAGGTGGTCCAGAACACTGCGGCTCGATTGGTTCTCAATGCCCCTCCCAGGACTACCTCCCACCCTCTTCTCTGCCAGCTGCACTAGCTTCCTAAACGCAAACGGATTAAGTTAAAGTCTGCTGTACCATCCACAAGGCTTTATTTAACCTTGGGCCCGCCTATCTTTCCAAGAATTGTTCACCCTATCTGCCTTCCAGGTCCCTCAGCTCGGGATCTAAGTTTCTTCTTGTGGTTCCTCGAGTCAAGAAAGCCAGATTGGGTTGGAAGGATCTTTCCCATCTCGGTACCCTATACTGGAACAAACTCCCTCTGCATCTAAGTCAATGTTCAGACCACCTACAATTTAGAAAGCAGCTTAAAACCACTCTTTTCTGTCTGTGATGTTGTAATCTAGCCTCATGTTTTGCCGCCCATCCAAAGTGCAGAGAGACACCATTGGGGGTCGATTCAGGCGCTATACAAACAATTAAATAAATCATCAGAGATTCTAGTTTGGTTATTGAGCCCATGCCCGATCCCACAGAAAGACCAATTTTAAGATATTTAAATTTCGACAGCCTGTTGTTGGTAATCTCTTGCCCCCTATTCCAAGGGATCAGATTGCCATGATCTCTCAGTTGACCCCAGGTTAACATCCCTGTTTCCCTTAAAGGAAGGGCCAGTTCTTCCCAGATTTTATGCCACATGGCTGCAACACACTGCAAAGTCTTCAGACACACTTTTTTTTAAAGAAGCCGGGGTCCCCATATTTATGTATAAAATCTAGTTTGCCCCCTTTCACATCTAAAAGTATTGCTCCAAACATCTTTCCGGTGTCGAAATCATCCAGTGTATTTAATACCATCTTCCCTCCTTTTATCAGAAAAACCCAGGCATAGTAGGATAGATCAGGCAAACACAGGCCACTCTTGTCATATTTGTGTCTGAGCTTATTCCATGCAATTCGAACCCCCTTCGAAGCCAAAAGGAAACTGCTAATTTTTAACTGTACACTTTTAAGCCAATCTTCTTTAAAGGTCATGGGGATATTCTGAAATAAGAAAGTAAGCTTGGGGAGAATTGTCATCTTCACAAAGTTTACCCTACCATAAATTGTCAGGGGAAGGTGAGACCAACTCAGCAGTAACTTCCCTACTTCCTTACTAGGTTTCTGGAAGTTAACTTCCGGAAATTGATCTGTATTCTGAATTGTTTTTATACCTAAGTATCTCATTTCCTTTTTAATGCATTCCTGTTGCAAATTGATGTTCCAGGCCATTACAACTGTTTTGTTCTCATTTACCTCGTAGCCTGAAATGCGTCCAAACTGTGATGGCAATTTGAATACTAGGGGCAAGGGGTTGCTTCGATCTGAAGTGTAAAGCACTAAGTCATCCGCATATAGCTTAGCCCCAACTTTTTCTCCCAACCTCAGAACTTAAATGGTGTTATTCCTTCATGATTTCTAATCTTCCCCACTAAGGGTTCGATATATAGATTAAATAGGAGGGGAGACAGTGGGCACCCCTGCCTAGTTTCCCTAGAGATATTGAAGGACCTTGAGAAGTACCCATTTAGCAAAACTTTGGCTGTAGGATTTTTATAAATCAGCTCAATGGACCTACAGAAATTTTCACCCAGATTAGGCATTCATAAAATGTTCTACAGATAGGACCAGTTTAGTCTTTCGAAGGCTTTAGTCGCATCTAAAGTGATAAAAGCTAGGGGCACTTTGTAAACAGATGCTATATCTATACCCCCGATTAGGTTATACGTGAGATCTTTAATCCCCCGTCCCCGCACAAAACCCTTCTGGTCTTCATCTACGAGATACCCCACAACCCTTTTCAGCCTATCTGCCAGTATCTTTGTAAAGATTTTGTAATCACAATTCAGTAGCGAGATAGGCCTGTAGGAGTGACAGACATTTGGTGGTTTGTCTGGTTTTGGGATCAGGGCTACTGTGGACTCATTCCAAGAGGTGGGAACCTCCCTTCCATTCTCAAATATATCTGAGAATAGCCTCACCATTACCGGAATATTCCCCCAGCTTCTTATATAACTCAGCTGGGAAGCTATCCGGGCCTGCAGCTTTACCTATTTTTCCTGCTCTAATAGAACTCCTGATCCCACCGTCTGTTATTGTGCTATTAATTACAGCCCTTTGAGTGGTGTTAACTGCATGGGGAAAATCCTAGCCCAGTCATCCTTCCACCTCCACCTATTATTACTGAGTCCTCCAAATACACCTTCTCAGAATTGCTTAAAAGGACTGCTTCTATGACTTCCCTGGTTGGAATAGGATTCCCAGTTCCCTCGCATTTGATCTCCTTTATAAAGCATCTTGCCTGATCACTTTTCACGTTCCAAGTAAGTAGCTTAGTACACCCTTCGCCATAGTTAAAATGGAAAAGTTTGCTTGCTTGCCATCTTTGGGGCCGATTAGGATGGCGGTGAATCCGCATCCTCCGGGCCAGCGGAAGCCACCACCGGCCTGGAGGATGTGGATTCACCGCCGCGGCCACAGAAAACACCCACCTCCAGATTAGGATGGCGGTGGGATTGCGGTGGGACCAGCGGCGGACGGCAGGTCAGTCCGCCGCTGATCCACGGGGTGTGGAGGGCTATTTGGTGGCGGTGTCTGCAAGACACCGTCAGCCAAATTACGATGTGCATTGAAACATGCTTTTCCACGGCGGCTTTTCCACCTTGGAAAAGCATGTAGTCTTTGGTGTTTGATCTATAGATCTATTCTTGATTGATGACTGTATTTTTATTAGGGTTGGGCGGAATTTGCGTAGTCGCGCTACGCAAAGCTCAGCAAAACGGTAAACAATCTCAGCGAGCACGCAAAAGTTCTGCGCACATGCGGAATCGCTTGTTCCGCCCGTTCGCAGTGCTTTTTTCCTGTTTGCGAATGCTGTTTGCGTGCTCGGGGACAAATATTTCACGAACATGCATTTTGATAGCGCGAACAAGCAAAAAATCCTGCGAAGCCGCAGATCGAGGAATTTTGGGCAATTCCGCACTCTCCGTGGAACGCGAAATTACCCAAATTCCGCCAATGGAACGGAATTTACCGCCCAGGCCTTATTTTTATTATTAAATGTGTAACTTCTCAAGACACCCCTTTTCTCTCTCCAGATGTCACATTATAAGAGTTGCTTCATAGAGGTTTTTATCAAGGACCTTGTCTTGTCATTTACTACAGCTCTGCTTTTAGAAGAGCGGTCCAGGTTCCAATCAAGCACAACATTAACATGCCCAGCTAGAATAATTGTTTCAGGGAAGTAGAGGAGCTCTGTCAGCAAATTGCTGAATAGAACAGGGTCATCTACATTAGGACCATGATATGTGACCACAGTTTAAAAACTGGTTGTAGCATCTCAGTGAAACAATGACCCATCTACCAGCATTGTCCACTATACTATCCTCTATTGTGATATGGAAGTTATTTTTCACTAATATCGCTATTCCTCTTATGGTTAATTGAGAATACAACCTTCTGTAACCAGGTTCTAGATTTAAATGTCTCTCTCATCTCCTCACTGATCAAATGGGTCTCTTGGAGAATTATGATCTGGGCCAGGGCGACCCTAAAGTATTGCAAGATTCTCTCTGTACTATGCCTAATTCTTAGCCCATTTACATTCCATGACAGAAACTCAATCTGAACGTTCTGACCAGCATTCATCACTTATTCCCTAGGGTTAATGCCATAAGGAAACCGGAGTCCCAATTTAGTCAAAGAGGAAACATTTTTTATTAATACTTTACCCACTGCTCCCCACCCCGGGCACCTACCCATACCCGTGAACCCTTCAGCCCCTACCGTGGAGAACCCTCCTTTTCCTTCTTCATTACTATGCCTAAGAAGGCCCCCCCCAGAGTTACAAGACAATAAACATAATATATAGCTGCAAGTTTACTCCACTAAGACAATCCATGAAACTTAGTCGACTCACAGACAGAGGCGGAGAAAAAACTGTACAGACAGCTCAAAAAGACAAGAGAGAAGGAAAAGGTTAAGGAAAAGAAAAAAGGACGGAGATTAGTAGATACTTATGCCAATTCCCTAAACCCTCACTACTAACTTGTCCCTGTTTCTGATGCTTCCTCTACTCGACGAAAGTTCTGCATCTTGTTATTATGCATTACTCGCAGACTGGCAGGAAATCTCAGCTGTGCTGTGGCACCCAGCATTTTTAGGGGTTCAATTAATTTGTCCAGCTCCCATTGTTTGTTAGCCGTAGTTTGAGATACTTCAGACAGTATCTCAAAATTGATGCCGTCTACTACTAATGTCTTCTTTTCTTCTTTTTTAGTGCCTTTGTAAGAATTTCTTCTTTGACTTTGTAGGTGTGGAAGTGAACCAAAATCTTCCTTAGTTTTGTTTTATTTGGAGTTGCCCTAAATGGGTCTCTATGTCATTAATAAGATCTTGCTCTGTACAGTCAATAGGGGTTCCCAAAAGAATCAGTCTTGCCACAAAGCCTTCACATCGTCCCCTTCCACCACCTCTGGAACTTTCAACAAATGGAAGTTGTTCCTTCTTTGGTTGTTCTCCAAAGGACTCCAGTTTTTCTTTAATGACTACTTCATTCCCCCTTAGGAGCAACATCTCTTTTTTATTAGCTTCTGATTGAAGCGTAAGATCGCTAACTGAGATTTCCTGTAGTGATGTCCTAGCTGCGAGATCATCTACCTTTCTTTCCAGGCTGTCGCACGCTGACCTAATCTCACATTGATTCATCCCAGAAGTTTCAAATATTTTCCTAACTTCGGATGTTAATAGCTGGATTAAATCAGACAATGATTGGGACTGTGATTGGGGTAGCAATTGTGCTTGGAATTGGAAAACTGCTACTGAGTTAGTCCCCCCGCTCAAGAAGTGTGGATAAATCTTCTGAGACCTTTCTGACTGAGAGGGCAGAGGGTCCATATCTCTAATAGACATTGGGTTCCTCTCCTTCTCCAACCTCAATGTGCTAGAGGCAGCTGCTTCTGGAGATTCGGGGGTACTTGCCAGCACATGAAACCTATTCGGGCTTATAATATCTTTTTCTTCAAACAGTTTTGACCCATTCGATGGCAATGCTGAAGCTGGATTTATTAATATCATGGTCTTTGGCACCACTTTGAAGTAAGTCCTTAATGAGGGCGTAATCTTAAAATTCTGTATTTGTGTATCAACCTTTTTTCTTCTCTGTTTCCTTCTTCTGGGACTACCCCAATCTCCTGTGGCTATACAGCCTAATTTCAATGCTGTAGTTTCTATCCCCATTTTTCCCTTTGAGAACGGTGTATCCCAAGTAGGACCTCTTATTGCTAGGCTTCTAAGCTGGTATCTGCCATGATGGGTACTGCTTTCCAGTCTCTCCTCCATGGTATTTGGTATCTGGGAAGCCGCTATGTTCTGTTGAGCTATCTCTTTTATAGTCAAAATATCCCTCCTCTGTATGCTTGTCAAAGGTACCTGTTTTTTACATGTCTGTTGTTTTTTATTTTTCTTCCCTTCAAGCAGCTCCCCTGTAGCACCGCCCCTCTACTTAGGCTCTGACCTGTGTTCTCTGGGTGTCACCGAAGTCTCAAAAGCTACATGAAGGCTCTGGGCTGCACTTTCTGGGCTCCCCAAGGTCTCAATATCTCTCCTGACGTCCAATTCAGTAAAGGAGCCTTTTGTGCTGCAATCGCCTAAATTCCCACGGATGGAGCACTGGATGATCACCCTCTGACCCCTGCATAGCTCAGGAGCTTCTCAAACCCATCAGGAGTTCCAGCCGGGTGGCCCTGCCCCTCTACTTAGGCTCTGGCCTGTGTTCTCTGGGGGTCACCGAAGTCTCAAAAGCTACATGAAGGCTCTGGGCTGCACTTTCTGGGCTCCCCAAGGTCTCAATATCTCTCCTGACGTCCAATTCAGTAAAGGAGCCTTTTTTGCTGCAACCGCCTAAATTCCCACGGATGGAGCACTGGATGATCACCCTCTGACCCCTGCATAGCTCAGGAGCTTCTCGAACCCATCAGGAGTTCCAGCCGGGTGGCCCCGCGGACTCCACTAGTGCCACTGGCCTGTTCAAGGGCCTTCCAACATGGATCGAAAAGTAGGGAAAAGACGAACTGTAAGCTTTTATTTTACACTAGTAGTGCTTTCCGCATGTGCCTGTCATATTTGGGTAGTGGTAAACAAGAAAGGATCTTGTGTCTCTGGGAACCTCCGCCACTGCATTTTAGTCGCCCACCATGTTCCTCCCGACCATTGTGGCGATAAATCACCAAACCAAGCTGATTTTTTTACCTGATATTGCTTGCCCGAAGAGAGACATGTAAGAATTTGATAACATCTAACCCCCTACTAAACAGATTAGATTATTTCCATAAAATACACCATCCGGTTAGATAGGGCAGAACGTAAAAGGAATGAGTTCTGGCTTCCTTATGAAAATTAGGTGAATTCCTTTGCCCCTATATGGTCGGATGATTAGGCCTTTACCTGTATTGCTTTATTATTCCGCCGATGGCTCCACAGGTGGCTGTGTCTGACCTAGCTATTTACAGTTGGAGAAGTCAAAGCAGGGTGTAAAATGATCCATCCTTGGCTCTAAACAAAGATCTCTAGCTGGTGCAACATCAAGGGAGAGCCCGGAGCACAGTTTCTAATCTTTTATTTTCTAAACAAGGCAAATAAGGACTTAAAATGTAATTTAAAAAGGAAAACAGTGTCTCAGACTCTGTTTGTGATAACTAATGCGGTTCCAAATTGCATACCTCAATAATATTTATGAGGCAGGTGCAAATTGCGATCCCATTGGGAATGACTAGCACTCCCAGGGATGGTGATGGTGACCTTCTGGGGTCAGCAGACCACCATGTCTGTGACTGCTTTTTAAATAAATCATTTTTTTTTAATGCAGCCTGTTTTCCTTAAAGGAACACGTGGTACATATAAAAAAAGAATAATTAAGCGTTACTGTTTCACTTTTTAAGAGTAGGCAGTAATCTGTGGGACTACTGCCTTCGCATCCATTCACAACGGGGACGGGGTCCCCTGGGGCTTCCTTCCCGTGTGTGAGTGGCTTATCATCTACTTGAAGTAGGTGGTAAACTGTGAGTGATTTACGACCGCAATTTTGGTCACAAAACAATGGTACATACCATTGGGACTCGCTATTAAGAAGGGTTACCGACTCACAATATAGGGTTTGTACAGGGGCCAGACCTATTCTGCAGACGTAAATGGGCTGATTGCCTATGTGAGACCACAAAAAGTGGTTGTACATCCGGCCCCAAGAGTGCTAGGACCATTGTGGTCGTGGGAGGACTTCAACAGAAATGTTGTAAGCTGCTGGGAGGAATTAAAGCCTGGTTATTAAAGCTATGATGCAATGTGTGCAGTTGGTGAGTTGGTGATTGTATGTTGAAGAATAAAGTCGTCTGTTACAGAGCTCTGTGTGCGGCGTGTTTCGTTAGCATGCTCCCAGGCTGGGGAGTACACTACAACTGTCAATGAGTAGGGGAAATTCGCCCAAAAGAAACAAGACTGCTCTCCCTAAGAGTTTGAAATCATACAACAATTTGTTTGTGTGTGCCACGTTTGCCCCAAATTGATGGGAAGCAGTCTGAGGTCTGAGTATGTGGAGCCAAAGCCCCGCTCCAGCCCATACAGGGCCCTAGAAGAAGTTGCAAGCTCAAGAGAGGAACACATTCAAAAAGCCACCAGAAGAAGAGCTATTGCACTGCACCATAACACAGAGACATTGTCCACACAAAGCAAATGCTAAAGGCAGTGGTAAACAGGTATGAAAGCAGAAACGTATTTACTAACATAAGTGAATGAAGCACTTTACGACCTTTGATCAGATGTGGAGATGCAAGCACAAATACATGGGTTGTGTTTGAAGAAGTTGCAGGTTTCATTCTCCATCACGGTCACCCAAGCAGCAGATGCCCACACAATGTTGGCAGAGGGAAGCAAGAACTGGACAGCAGCCGCATTCCTGAAACCATCACTGCCATTCGCCATGGCGAAGAAACAGAAAATTGGTGCCAGGTGAGGTGCAATGATCAAAACATGTGATGACTGCATAGATACACTAGAAGAAGATGGCAAGAAAATCCTTTTTTTTTTATTTAAAAAAAATATTTTTATTGTCAACAAGAGGGCAAATTAATTATTACAGTATTACATTTGACAAAGAGAAAAAGAAACAAAAAGACATCGCTCATGACATAATTTAAGGCAATCAAAAGAGCACTATAGATAGAAGGGATATGCCAATTATAAATATCTGAAAAGCTTATATGCAGCCTAGTATATCTAATGCAAAATGCCCCCAAATTGCTTTTAGTTTCAGCAAAGAGCAAATTCCCCTTACCTTAGCCAAAGCTTTTTCCATTTCATATATTTTCCTGACTAAAATCCACCAGTCACTTATAGAGGGGGGTTTCGGAGAGAATCATACCTGAACAATAACCAGTTGTGCAGCCACTAATAAGATTGAAGATAGTCACATGAGACCATGATTCGCCTGCCTGTAACCCATCATGATTTCCATAGCTGTTAGAAGTGAATCTATCCCTAATCTTTGGAAAAACACTTGACCAATCGTTTGCCAAACATCCCCAATTCCACACAAGTAACAAACATATGTAATATACTAGCGGCATGCAGACCACATCTAGGACATTTCATCCAATCCCCACCTAGACCCCCCCATAGCCCACTTTGACAGTTTTTCTGGCGTATAGTAGAGCATACATATAGTACAAAATTGCTGTAATCTCAGGTTAACAGAGTACACTGAGTCATCTATAATTTGCAATGCTTGTTTGACCCCAGTATAAGTAATTCCCGTCCCCAAAACATTATTCCAGCGCTCCCCAAGCCTTTCACAATCACTCTGTCTATAGCTATTAAGGCATTTATACATACCACTAATCAGAGATTTTGTCTTTTCCCCATGCAAGCAATCTCAGATCTCGGAGTTAGATATTGTTGTCAAGGCTAAATGTTTCACAAGGTAATCTTTAACCTGAAGATACTTAAAAAATATATAATCAGACAATTTGAAATGGAGCTGCAAGCTCTCAAAAGTAACAAAACCGTTGCTATCATACAGCTCCCCAAGCGATAAAATCCCATATCTAACCCAACGTTTACTAACAGTATCTTTGAATGTATCCGGGAACATCGGATTACCAATATATATACATATACATATATTACCTACTAGGACCTACTTTCCATAGGATATCCACAACATTCTATTTGGAATAACTTTGGCGCTGGTGGAGGTATCTTTGCGAATTTCTCCAAGAAAATGGCGTGCTTGGGTCCGCTCCGTCCCTGAAAGTTTGGGGGTGATTCGTCAAGTGGGGGCCGAGAAAAAAGGGGGGTCCCAAAACATGTTTTCCCCGTGCAATTTTCCGTCGGGACCTTTAGCCAGGGCTACAGACCGAACGGCTGAACAGAATTACACCAAATTTGGCAGAGAGGTAGAGTTCGGTTCGCAGATTGCGCTTTTTGTTAAATGGTGTAAATCCGTTCAGTAGTTCCTAGGAAAATCAAAAGTAAAATCATAGTGATATCTATAGACGAAGTACTGTTCGCGTACGGAAATCCTTTCAATTACGAGCACGAGCTGCATGCTGATTGGATGTCAACTGTCTGTCAACACCCAAAACCAGGAAGTGTTGGCGGCCATCTTGTGCCTCGGTAGAACAGAGTCACAAGAAAACAGTAAAACAAAGTCGAAAAATAAGGAAAGGGGGCAGTGTAGAAACATCCTGACCCTTGTGGCCTGCTCAGGGGGTCCCACATGGATCTTTAGGCCCAAAATATATATTTTTTTAAAATAAGAAATCGCGGGGTACATGTATCGTACGCATACGCGTGGAAAAGGAAAGAACTAGAGCTATATTTCTATGATAGTATGTAAAACTTTCCTGGTTTTTTTGTGCACCAGTTGTACTCTCTACGCATGCGCAGCCTTGTTTCCAAGCCCACGTTTCTTTATTTTTCTTTAAGTTCGCCAAGCAAACTTCTCCTCGTTTCAGGTATTAAGTTCACCGCTTTCTTTTCCCGGGCCGTGTGTCATCCGCTGCTATACTTTTGTAATATATTAATAATTATATTCTATCTATATTTATTTGAAACGTATTGCCGAGGCGCCAAACGTTGATTACATACTCCGGCCACCGCCATTTTAGTAGTTTTCCTCCGTTATTTTTATTGTACCTGTTACTTTCATTTTACCCTCCGCCTATCTTCTCTGTGATCGATAAGAGTTCCTACCACAGACACCACGGTGTTTGTCCGTGGCCTCTGATGTATTCAGACTTGGTCACACGCATACCTAAAAACTAATTTGAAGCACATAAGCTACAGCCATTATAACGTGTGTCCGTCGTCACAAAGCCATTATCATGCTTATGGCTTTATGATGCGTGGTAAATGTATACTAGTTGTAAAAGCATGCGTCATAAAGCCATATGCGTGCTAATGAATTAGTGGTGACGATCACGCGTGTTTATGACTGCGTTGTAATGGCTGTTTTCCCCCAGGACTTTGCAGGAACCGGGTCTGGTTGTTGCGGACTCCAGGGCATTATGCGGTGGACCACGCAGCCTCCCTCACACTATATAGAAATCTCCGGGGGTTGGTTGTTTTCGTGTTTTGAGGGGCATCATTAAGGCCCATGTAGTTAATTTTGTTGGGGGGTAGGTTTGCACGCGAAAAAATGTTGCAAGAGGTTTGTAAATGTGGTACACATTGTTTTACTTTGATTTCCTTTGTATGTTGTAGTCCATTCAGAGAAAATATAAGTTATTGTACAGCTAGTACTTTTCAACCCTAGTGTCAAACATCTTACTATATTATTTCAAATTATAAATATTTTTGTTGTGGACTGTCCCCCCCCCCCAAATAAAACAAGTATATCGGTTTTTTATGAACTTTTATTAAAACAACAATAACTGTAAACGTAACTTAAAGATAATTTAATAAACAACTAGAAAGAAATCTTTAATAAAACAGTATTATAAACAAATTGTGATGTGGACTCCAAAAGACGTTGGGTAGGTAATCTACAAAACAAAAAAGAAAAAAAAAGAGTTTAAAGTTATCTAGATGTGAGTAAATAAGGTGAAGCATTACAAGTGAAGGTAACACTACGATTTTACGTGTGCAGTGAGTCTAGTACATTTCACTTCTGTTACAGTCCCGCATTCAAGTGGTGTCAATATGGAAGTGCCTACTGCGTTACTGACACAAAAGTGGCACAACGGGATTGCAAATACGACGACTTATTTCTAATGCATTGCAATGGAGGCATTGTATATCTAGGCCGCTGTGCTTACCTTGTATATTCACTGCGGCTAAACACTGCAGCCACCGGAATTCACAACTTCAATACACCTCTGCTTCTACACGTCAAAGTAGACAGCAGTGTCTAGAACTTTAGAAGAGAAAGAGAAATAATGTCACAGAGATTGAGAGAGAGAAGGAGAGAGAAAACAACATTAAAACTGTCTCTGGAGTTGAGATTTTTTCTTGAAAAGTCAGACACAGATTTACAAACTCCTTGCGCCACTTTTCCCATGTTAAAAGTGGCAGAAAAGTGGCGCAAAGAGCTTGTAGATCTGTTTCACAGGCTGTTGTAACCTATCTGTTGTCACTGCTCGGAGGTAATTATATATTTCTACATAGTGAAGCTGCTGCACAGTACTCAGTCTCTCTTTTCACAAATAATTTGTTGTTGTTTCGGAAACAAAATTGTTTGCTCACCTAGTGCCATTGGCGTGATTGAAAGAGGGTGCTCTACGTGTTGAAGAAGCCTTCACAGTAATCAAGAGAGTTCACCACTTCAACTCAGATAAGGTTGTATATAGTAGACTGGAGATAGCAGTGTACAGAACTTTAAAAAAAGAAAGAGAAACGATGTGAGAGAGTAAGTAGAGAAAGAGAGAAAAAAGGACATTAAAACGTGGGAGAGACACACACGACAGGGGGCGTACCTGAAGCCAGAGGCGCAACCACAGTCAAAAATAGGGGGGAGGCTAAAAAAAATTTGGGGGGGGGGCTTAACTTCTTGCAAAAAGCAGAGTGGAGCTGCAGAGGCTGTAAGCGGGGGGAGGGGGGACATCACAGTTTCATTAACAAGCAAAATGTCTTTAAAAGAGCTGTGAAGTACTCGGGTGTGACTGTGTGTGGGCACAGGAAGGTATCTGATCTTAGCTGAAGCCCCGTTAGCCCAATGTGTGTTTTGCGCGCCTGCTGCATACTACACATTCTCTCGTTTCACAGATAACTTGTTGTTCTTTCGGAAACAAGCTGGTTTGCTCACCTTGTGCCGTTGCCGTCGTCCTTGTTACATAATGCATCGTGAAGCACTACATCTAAAAGATATTAAAAGAAAGATGTTATGATTGGTAATTGTTACTATATTAATTTGGAGTTAGATAACATTGCGCTTTTATACACGTTCCTTTTCACATTTTTACGAACTGTTTCTATTGGTAATATTCCAGACATTTCAGCGAATATAAAAACGTTCCTGCTATTGTGAAAAAAATGTATACATGTAAATTAATACACTATATAGGAGTGCGTTCGTCTAAAACGGTTAGTCGCGTTCTTGTATCTAGTCTGCTACAACCGTGACTCTCTCCGATGCGTACTCAAGCCTCACTGCTCACCTTTTCGTGGAAAAGACACCTTATGCATGATGTAGTCCCATCTCCAGCAAAGAAGTCTCATATATGGTGCCAGTCTTGATATCTCTATGGCTAACGACATACTCCTGCTCACATCATCATCATCGCAGGTTCTTCATCCGCTCAGTGCTTCGGGCACCACTAACTCAGTGACCAAAGAGGCCACGCATGTAGTAGTGGGCCCCTTGTTCGATACTTTGGGAACAACTCTAAAATGGCGTACAACACGTGCGCTCTGTCTTTTTTATACATAGGGTCACATGTGTAGTGATGAATTTGCTGGATGGGTGTGGTGTGGGTGTGTACCAGCCATGAGGGATTGTGTTTGCCGATTTGACAACTAGACCTGCAACTAAGAAATTAGTACAATGGAAATCTGGGCCTTATACTGTTGTTGTGTTTTCCTGGTAGCGTAAGAGTGGCCTGTACTAACGTATTCAGGCTCAATTAATTTACCATCTCCCCCCGTGGTTTTTAAATGTTGGGAAAGGGGCTGCGCGGCTCCGGGACACTGCAGGAGCTGATCCTGAGGCATGGCAGTCTCCAGAACCTTTGACGGCTCTGGGCATAGGGTCACGTACTCTACCTCATACAATACAGTAAAAAAGAAGACAAAGTGATGAGAGATGATTTGTGACGTGTTTAGGTTGAGGACCTGGATAATCTTTAAATGGGTGATAGCAGCATGTAAATTAGTGATAAAGGCTACTTTTCACCTTTTCACCTGATCTCCTCCCTTACGTCATCCTCTTGAGTGTCTTGATCTTAGCGCTGGGATGCTTACGGGTTACTACGCGCTTTACAAAACCTTAAATAAATAAAAATACTTTTTAATACGGTCGATTTAGCGTATGCGTACTATGCACGTACGTACGACGTACGGTGCGAAGTCTGTAAGTCGTCCCATAAGTGTACGTAAGCTAGAAAAATACAAATATTTTTTTGAGATTCATCAAGTGTATGTGTTTACATGTTGGGTGTCTCTAAAAAGAGCCCTTGTGTTTATTGGTTGATTTTAGTACCTACACAAGTAAGTACCGATGCAGAGTCTTAAGTTTATAAGGAAGACTCTGTTCCCTTCATCTGTAAAATGTACACCGTCTCTCCTATAGATGTCATGCATATTGAAACGCAGATTGATGTGGTAGATGGACCCCTTTCTATAGTCTCGGAGAAAGGCAGAAACAGATTTATTCATATGTTTCCTAGCTTTCTCAATCTGTGGACAATGGTGGTTGGAACAGTTCCACTTTGCCTTTGTGTCAAAGTGTCATCAGTTGTCAAAAGGTGTCCTTCATAAGCATTTACAGACCTACCCCTTTCAAAGTGCCTAGGTCATTGCCACCACAGTGCACAATTATGAGGTCAGGGTGTTGGATATGCAAAAAGCATCAATTGGTGCCACTTTAACCCTCTCTGTCCAATCCATTTAATGTCTACGTTTGGTAAACCTAGGTCTTTGTGATATCCTTTCTGTTCTGCATACCTTTGGCTCCAGAAAATATAGCTGTGTCCCATAATCCACACCTTAAGCATCTTGAAGAGAGGTTTGGATGCACTCAGATGGTCTCTGTAAATGAAATGGCAGTTTGAAAAATACGATTTTTCTAAAATGGTGGATAAGATGTAGTTTTGGAAAAATGTAAAGAAATGATTGGATGTTTGAAAAAAATTACACAGAAACTCGGGTGCAATGATCTGTTTTTTGAAAGCCGGAAATGTATTGGTTAAAAAAAAGTGATAGAAAAGAACGGTACTTTAGATAAGCTGCTATATTGACTACTCAAGCACAATTGCTCTTTTTATTTGCAACATTGTTTGATTAACTTTTCACCTGTGTTCTCAGTTAGGTGTTCCCTGAAGTGTTTCTATGGTAACTGGCAGAATGTGGAAGAGGGGGAAGAGTTGAAAGTTTTGTCAGTTGGAAAAAGGTTAAAAAGTTCAAGCAATATAAAAGTGTGTTTCGTTTTGAATTAATGTGGGAATAAATGCGATTTGTTATTTATTTGTATTTGTGTGTAGATTGAGTGTGTAGATTGAGAGAAAATTTTTGCTATTTGCTATAGGACTTCCTGATCCCCTACGGCTGTTCTGTCTTTCAAGTATGAAAGCAGATTGCTTTTCGTGAGAGAGAGCAGTGTGTAAGCTGCTCTCTCTGATGAAAAGCAATGCCGACTCCTGAAGGACGCACAGAGCCGGCTGGGATCGTGGGGGCTTTGGGGTTCCCCCCACGGTGCCCAACGTTATATTTGAGCCCTGGGGTTGGGGTTCCCGGGGATTATAAAAAATTTGTGATAGAGGCTATTTATTTTTTTTACGGTAGATTTATCGTACGCGTACCATGCACGTACGGACGACGTACAGTGCAAATTCTCTAAGTCGTTCCATATGTTGGTTGGTTGTAATGAGACCTTTTCTCTTTATTGGTACTTATAAGTAAATGCTTATGCATAGTGTACATTTGTTGAGGAGCAGTGTTTTATAGAGTGCTGAACTTTTGACCTTTGTTGACAGTTGACTTTTGCATGATCTGTAGGGGGTAGGGTGGAAAGTTATGTCAGTTGGAAATGTTTGAAATGTTGAACCAATAGAAATTTGTGTTTAGTTTTGAATTAATGTGTGAAGGATTTTGATTTGTTATTTACAGGTATAGAACTGTAAATTGAGAGGGAAAATGTACCATTTCTTGGTTCGGCTGCAGACACCGAACTAGAGAGATTCTGTATAAGAATATCTAAGGTGAGATGATAAATTGTAAGGGAATATATGTGGTACATTTTGCTTTTAGTAAGAGTAATGTATTCTCTGCATTTGGATAACTATTATGATGAAATCATTTGCTAAGTTAATTTGTTTTGTGAGTCACCTTTGTACAATAAAGTGCAGTACTAAAAAATCTAGCAGTCACTTTTTAGTTGTTGAGTAGTTAATAGTGTTGGTTGTTTAGAATTAGGTTTGTGTTCTAAATCTACAATTTTGCAGTCAGTATACATACATGATAAAATGCATGGTGTCATATTTTTCCTGTAATATCACACTGTGCATCTGTGTACATTAAGGAATAAATGTGCCCCTTTTTAAACGTTTTACAGTAGTAAATGTGTTTTGGTATAATGCCGCATTATACCAAAAGTGCATGGTGTTATATATTTTTTTTAATGTCACATTAAGGATTTATGGTTGCCCCTTTTTCCATATTTTCTACCCTCTCTTGTGATACTCCCCCTTCTCTCTTCTTATTCCTTCTTTTCTCATGGTACTACCCTCTTTTTGTTATGTTCTCCTCTGTCTTAATACTGCCCTTCTTTGTGTTTATATTTCCCTGTGTCTCCTCATATTCTTTCTGACGAAAATCCACGAACATTACAGTGTTCATCCACTTCATTCTAAAGAAGTGATGGGGAATACTATAGAATTATTCCAAATGAAAGAAGCAAAAGGTATTCCCATTAGTGTATGGAAAAAAAAACTTGGAAGCTCTTTGTTTCCCTCAGTTGTTTCCCACAGGAAAAGGAGGACGATATGATGACTGACCTGTGCAGATTCCTACATCTGAATACCGGACATCAAGATTTTATGCAGAAGATCCAAGATTTCGACAATGTATTCCATATTTGTTTCATCTTTTGTTTGACAGTGATTTGTCTGGACTTTCATATGCAGTAAACCATATATTGAAAACAGGTGTACATCTGCAAAATGTTTCGGCAAAGGAATTTATGGATAAAGTACACCAGAAAGATAATGTTTTGGAATCTCAGCTGATTAATCTCATGGCATGTCAGCGTGGTACTAATGAGCACTGGTAACGTCGTAATGGAGAACTGAAATGTATGCTAAGGAACTTAGGAACTCCTACATGGTTCCTTACTCTAAGCTGTGCCGAGTACGCTTGGGATGATTTACTTCAATTTCTTCGAGAGGCAAATCCAAATATATTAAATATTGAATACAAGACACCTGGAGAATTGTACTCTTTGGATCCAGTTAATGTATGCAGGTATTTCAATCATAGATTCGAAGCTATGATGTCTTTTATCACCAATAAAAAAAATCCTCCTCTTGGAGAGGTTCTGGATTTCTTTTGGATGAAGGAGTATCAAGCGAGAGGTGCTCCTCACATACATATGCTAATATGGATCAAAGATGCTCCCAAATTTGGAACAGACTCAGATGATGCTGTGTTGGCTTTTATTGAAGAATATGCTACAAGTGATATACCCAAAAGTACACAAGCTAAGGACCTAATACAACAAGTCTTACGATTCCAAAGCCATCATTGTGGGAAATACTGTCGTCGAAAGTACAAATCGAAGGACAAGTTCTACACCAAATGTCGTTTTGATTTTCCACGTCCTGTAATATCGAAAGGAAAAGTGAACAGTTTTATGTCATCTTTGCGACATACTGTCACAAGAAAGTCTCCCAAAAATACCTACAACTTAAGAAGAAATGAAGAGTCAAAATACATAAATGACTACAACCCAGTCATTTTGTCCATGTGGAATGCTAACATGGATATTCGATATGTTGCAGACAATTCAATTGCTGTTGCTCGATATGTAACATCCTAAATACCAAAATCAGAAAAGACAGAATTGAAGGAGATGTGGGAAGAGATTTCCCACGAATAGAGTCTAAGTAAGAAATTATACAGTTACAGTTTGAAGATGTTATCTCATCGCGAACTTGGAGCGTATGAATGTTCAGATCGCTTACAAGAAATTGAATATTTAGCTGAAAAAGAGCCAGAAAGTACAGATATTATGAAAACAAATATGTTGGATACATATTATCCAAATAGAAGTCATCATCTTGAGAACATTTGTCTCTATGAAGTGCTTCAAAACTATATTTTTAAACAGCATGTTACAGAAAACATCAATAATGCTATATATGCCGTGGTTGGTTCTGAAGGAAGTTTGGTGAAACAAAGAAAAGGACATTTGATTAATCACCGTAAACTGAGTTGTGAAACTCCTGACAAAAGGGAATTTTACTACTTAGCTCTTTTGCAACTTTTCAAACCGTGGCGTTCTGAATTGGAATAACTTGGAGATTTTGAGAGCTATGCAGATTCCTTTAACACAACTAAAGATACTATAGAATGTCCTGTTTTTGCTAATGATGTTGATTATGGAACTATTCTTCAAGATATTAGAATTGGGAAAGTGACCACACATGGCAAAGAAGCTTTACGGAGAAGATTACTTTCTAATTTGTTTCCAAATGAAAATATTGTCCCAGAGAAAATATATATGAGAATTGCAGAAAAGAAATCTGTAATCTGCCTAATGCCAACACTGCGTGAATGTTCTCTATTCAATGAAGAAATGTTACATTTGGAAAATGAAGAAATTATAAAATTGGAAGCTATTGATAAAATAGAACATGAAGGAATCACTATTATTTTGACTGAAAAAGTGAAGAGGAAATTGGATTCTTTAGAGAAATCGATAAGTAAAACTGCTGGTTTAGTAAAGAATTGATATGCATGTGTCAACTGTAGGGTAATTTTACGACGTAATTTGCATGTGGAAAAAGGTTTACTAAATGGAGCATTGGATAAAAATGTTGATTTTGTTTGTTAATTATGTAAATAGAGATGGTATGGAATTTTTGAAAATCAAATTTGATGAAATTGAAGAAGTACAAAAATGTAGTCGATGTTCAGCTCAGTTTTTGCTTGTAAAAGATTTGTATGTTCAACAAAAAACTGTTTCCTATTAATTTGGCGTATGCGGTGACCATTCATAAATCTCAAAGTTTAAGTGTAGATAGTGCTTTAGTGAATATTGGAAGTACTGTGTTTAAAGAGGGTCTGGCATATGTTGCTTTGTCTCGAGTGAGAACTTTATCTGGATTGTATTTGATTGATTTTGATGAGACAAAGATTAGTGCAGATGCAAGTTGTGTGAAAGAGTATAATAGGTTAAGAAGAGAATATGCACCCAATCTAGGTCAATATCCAATATTTGAAAAGCGTGTGGTAGGTAGAAAAAGAAGATTTGAGAATATCTGTAGTGAAGCTGTAGAGAAAGAAAAAAACAAGATAAAGTTGAGATTGGAGTCAAAAAGAAAAAGGACAGTGTTGAAGAGAATGTTGGTTATCCATTTGAAAATAGTTCTGGTGTCAACTGCTATGCTCGGAAAGAAAGATTCTGTTCGTTGTTGTATTCTGTTTATGAGAAATGTAGTAGTGATAAAAGTAAAATAGAAAGTGTTTCTGATATTCGAAATGTTTTGGACATATGTTCTGGTTCTACTCAATTTACGCAGAATATTCAGCAAGATTGTCAGGAATTTCATAACTGTAAAAATTGTTTGTTTACATGTAGCAGTAACATTGACAGTGAAAGGTTCATATATATGACTTTACCTGACTGTGAATCAGTGTCTTTTAACTAAACATGGAGAGTAGACAATGTAAATCAGAAATGTCATCAACATTATTTATACAAAGATATGGACAGTATGTTATTTTAATGCTGCAACGTTGTAGAGCTGATGAAAGACAATTGGAAACTTTAATTACAAATTTTGTAGCTGGTCAAGTATCAATATCAGGAAGAACCTTTGTACCTGTTGCAAATATTTTTCATGATGGACCTTCTACAACATGTGGACATTACACTAATTATTTAAAATGTTTGAAAGGTTGGATACATTGTAATGATAGTCAATTGGTTTTTATACCACGTTTGCCTAAAGAGATACCAAAATTGTACCTAATATTTTTAAAGCGAAAATTTTAAGAACAAAATTTGGCCTTTCAAGATTACTGCTGTTAAGATTGGTTGGACTGGTGTTGTAGAGTACTTTGTAAGTGAGGGTGAGCAGCTTGAATGTGATGCTCTTCTTGACATGCAGCCAGTGTAGGTCTCTCAGGTAGTGGGGGATGTGCCTGCGGCAGGGGACTTTGATGATCAGTCGGGCTGAGGTGTTTTGGATTCGTTGAACTTGTTGTAGGTGTTTGTTCGAGTGGAGATTTAGAGAGTTGATCCTTATGCATTTGGTTACATCTTGCCGTGGTGTGTGGCTCCATGGTGAGGGAGAACATTTATTGGATGTCGTTGCCTCAGCAGATAATTTTGAGGTTGTGTTGGGTGGCCATTTGTGTAAGGGTGCCATGTAGATGTTGATTGGCGACAAGTTGAAGAATGATCCCTGGGGGATGTTGCAAATGATGTTGGAGGTTTTGCATCAGAAAGGTGGGAGACGGATTCTGAGAATTACTATTGAGGAAGTTCTTTACTAAGAATTTGAGATACACTATTTGACCATGAGGAAAAGTGTATAAAACTATTAAGGACTATTTGTTGTCTATTTTCTCAGCATATATTTAAAAGTAACTTTCTTTACAGTGTTTTTAAAATTAATGATAGTGTTGAGATATTTCATAGTTACGTAAGAAATTGCTGTTTGAAAAAACCATTTAACATATGTTTTATTTCAATTGTTTCTATTGTTATTGAGAATGTTGATTGGTTTTTTTTAAGATAATCTTATTGATTGTCTATTTCTTGCCCGATGTTATGTGATGAGAACTATTTAATTCACTATTTCTAGCGAAATTCAATATATTCTGAGAACAGCAAAAAAGGCAAATGAAATGTTTTACAAATATTTGGTGTTGTAAAGGATATATTGTAACTTGGTTTTTTTTGTTTTCCACATATGCTAATTTTATAATATATAATTTTAATATTATTTACTATGTTTAAGGTAAGTATATATAACTGTTAAGAATGGCCAATGGAGTGTGCTTCTACAGAGGTGAAATAACAAAACATGGATGGACTACATAAGTGTTCAAAAATGGTTTGTATCATATATATATATTTGAAAAATGTAAAATATAAATATACTGAGTGTTCCAGTATTGTTTGTATTTTACTACAACACATCTACTAGTTTGGACCAGGTAAGGTGAATAGACATATTGTACTTTTTTTAGTACTGCATTTTATAAAAACAGCCTGGATTTTTCCGATAGTGATAAGGAGTGACTGGTTTGATAATTTATGAAGTTTTAAAACTGAACGTTCATATAAATAATTATAATTATATAATCTTATAAAGTAGTTGAGAATGGTATTTATGTAATATTTTTTAAAAGGGCACATTAGTTGTTAAAGCTAGTTTTGTGTTCTGCATTAGGAAAAATGATAAAATAAAGTGTTTATGTTTTTGTAGAAGGACCTCAGCATAACAAAATTACAATGGAAAATCAAGAAAACAATATGGAACCCGATTTTGAAAATACCAACACTGTCCTAGAAGAGATGAACATATCTTTTACGAGCAACGTTAATGAAGTGGAAGAAATGAATGCTGGAGATATCAGCTGTGAATTTCTTGATGAAACTTTGGATGATACTTTTGTGGAAGCATTAGATGAGATTGAGATTCATCAGATGACTTTTGAAATTGATAACCAGGAAAATGAAATACCTGATGAAATTATTTTAGAAGCTGTATTAAATTATGAAATGTTACAAAAATAAATGTAATATTTATTATTATTATAATAATAATGTTTTGAGACACTGTTTTATTGTCTTTTTAGTTTTCTATTTTTATTATTTTTTCAACAAGTTTAAAAAAACAAAATGGAACTGGAAACAAAAAAATTGTGGAATAGGAACAAAAAAGTAAAAGAAATTATTAATGTTTTGGACAATGGTGCTCTTCTTTCTTCTTCACAATGAAATCAATAGACTGCTCACTGTAACAAAGTAATTAATTGCAATATTTACAAAGAATTTTCAGATCTGACAACTGTGGCACAATAATAGGATGTGGACTGCTCGGAGGAAATGGTGGTGCAGTTGAGCTACTAGGAACTGAAGGTTGAGGATTCTCCTGCAACCTTTTTGTTGCCATCTTTGCATAGTTATTTGGATGCAAATTTTTGACATGGCGAACCATGCTGGCTGTACCAAAAGAGCACATTTTAGTGGGATCAACCCTGGAAAGAGTAACCTCGCAGATCCTGCAAGTTACTTTCGCTGCATTGACTTTTTTCTGTCCCTCAGAATATGTAAAAAACTTCCAAATGAAAGCTTCTTTTTTCTTTTTCTGAGGTTGCTCAGCACCAAATTCTTCCTCAGATTAATGTTCTGATGAAGTCTCAAAAAGAGCAGCCGTTGTATAAATTGGTTTTAAAGGACTACAGCTGCACAGAATAGATGCTTCTCCTGAGAAAGTCCAAGTAGAATGATCATAATGGGAAGGGTCTTTCAACAGTTAAAATAAGAAGTATTAAGAACCAATCAAAACTTTCCTTTTATGGTCACATGGCTTTGCGTATGCTTACGGTACATTTACGGTGCTTTTACGATGCGAGTACGTACGATGTACCGTTGCGATTTTTGTTATTGCTTTCAAAAGTAATATACGCTTTTTAAAAGTTAAAAAAAGTATTTCCATGATTATCCCAGATAATTTCTTCTCTTAGTATGTACATTAAATACATAAATATATGTTTTTAAGAATTAGAAACTTTCGCGCCGTAGGCGCATGGGGCACCGTACATGACGTCACGCAGAAGCGTTGATGCGACCCGTAACATCAAAGCGTATTGGTAACGTATACGCGGGGACGTGCAGAGTACGATTTGCTATACAAAGTAAGGTGCGATCACAGTACGCTTACCGAACGATTACAAAAAAAACCAATAAAAAAGTAATTATATAGAATTTAATTTTAAAATACTATTAAAAAATGTAATCAATAAAAAAATATTTTTGAATGTAGTTTTGTTATTATTTTACATTAAGAATGTGAAATATAATTATAAAAATAAAATAAATATAACTATTTATAAAAAAATGTTAACAAATTAGTATAAAAACAAAGAAATACAAAAATTAATACATTTAATAATTATCATTTAAAAAACCTTTGAAATTCACTGAAAAAAACATAGGTTTCACACACGTTATAGTTAGGAATTAGCATTTAAAAAATCTTGCAAATTTACTGAAAAAACCATAGGTTTCACACACATTATAATTGGGAATTAGCATTTAAAAAACCTTGCAAATTCACTGAAAAAACCATAGGTTTCACACACGTTATATTTAGGAATTAGCATTTAAATAACCTATATATATATATATATATGTAGTATCTCTGCTAGTCTTAAACCTGACTCTTTTGAACTATTTGAATCATTAATTCTATATAGAAACATGCAGCTATCTTACCCCAGTATCAAACAATAGAAGAAGTTTTTATCAGCAGGATTTAGAAGGCTACGGAAGCGCCAAGCGAAAGCTGCCCAAAAATACATTTTAAAATCAGGAAAATCGAGTCCTCTTTGATTATATGGAAGCTTTAATAAGCCTATCTCTCGTTGAGCTTTTTTGTACCCACCAGATGAAACTACTTAACACACCATCAAGTTTCCTAAAGAAAAGATTAGGGATCCACAAAGGGATAGATTAAAATAGAAATAAGAATTTGGGTAATATTTTAATTCTGATTATGTTGCATTTCCCCTATAATTCCTAGTGGGAGTTTACACCAATTCTTTAACTGCTTGACTGTTTCTTTCAATAGTACTTCATAATTTAAAGCAAATATCCGATCAATTTGTCACGAAACCCTAACCCCCAAATATGTAGCTACTGGACAAACATCCACGATTAATCTTTCGGGCTTCAATTTAAGAAGCACTTGACTTTTGTTTGGATTTAATTAATATCCTGATAAAGAGCCAAATGCAATTACTTCATCCTCAATAAGGTTTATGGCACTAGCTGGATCGGTTGTTAAAACCGGTATATAATCCACATAAGCAGTGACCTTAAGCTGAAATGCACCTGACACTAATGGAGAAATTTGCGGATTATGTTGCAGTGCACAGATAAATGGCTCAACAGAGGGAAAAGAGGGCATCCCTGCCTGGAACCACATGAAATTGGTAAGAAAATCCAGAAGTGCTGAAAGAACCTTGCTGGTGATGGAGTGAAAGAAGTGATAAAAAATGTCTCACCAACTGAAGCAAAATCATATCAAAAGGTATAAAAGCGATAGAAGCCAAGTTCAATTCAATGCAGAACATCGTCTCGAAAACTTACATCTTCAACCAAACACGACAATAGGTTGGTGAAACAATGGATGAGTTTGTTGAAAGACTTGATACACTCCTTAAGCATTGCAGGTTCTATGATTTCACCAACGAAGAAGCCATATATCTCAAAATGATCAATGGCTGTCTTTCTGATTCAAGAAAAATACACAGGCTGGAGAAAATGCTAATGGCTGTGAGAGCAGGAGAATGAGCAGGTTGATCCGTTGCTGAAATAAAAGTGGGAACAGTCCATCATGAATCGACCTAGACCGTGAAAAGCAAGCACTAGTGAAAACAAGATGGTTGATTTTATTTCCCCATGAAGGTAAATGTCCAGCCGTAGGACAGACATGCAAAAGTTGCAGCAAAGAAATACACATCTGCAAAGCAAAAGAGAAATCAAATGTGTCACTGTGAGAAGGGAAAATGGTGCAAGGAGTGTCCAGAAACATTCTTGCTGTGCCCACAAAATTGAAAAGCAACATCAGCTATGACAAATGGAAACAAGGCTAGGTCAATCGTCATCAAGTTCATCATACAAAGCCTCTTCAACATTGCTGTGAATACCAATGAAGAAGATCGTTGTGCACTAATGACAGGTACAAAAAAGCAGCTTGATCATGTAGGACGAGCTGCTTGTAAAGAAGAACACAATCAGGCTGAATGTGAATGGTGAAGAACACCTATGACAGATTCTTGTTAACGATGCTCCGCCTTATAATGAGCCATCATTTAGTGGGTTTTTTCCCCAAGTCACTTGTATGGCACCAGAATTTACATAGGTGCCCGTGTAATGAACAGGCAAGTTAGAACACTACACATTGTGTATTGTTTTGTAAATTTTATAATGATATTAGGTCATTGACTTTGCACCCCCTCTTTCTTTGAAAACGTTTCACATGGTTTATGACAAGCAAAATATACAAGTTAAAATCGAATGGGATCCCTGGACATTTTTGTAGAAATGCTATAACAGGGAGATGGACATGTCAGTTGTTCATTCTGAATTTTTACTTTGTCAACCTATATGATTAGTTCTTGAATGTGAAAATAAGTATATTTTTAGACAAATAATGTGTATTTTATATTTTTACTAAATGTTTTAAATCATGACATTATAATATTTTAATTGTTATTCTTTTATGGGTTTGTTTATATATCCAAATAAAGAATTGAATTGAATTGAGTGGTGAACCAATAACTTTCATCTGAGAAGGTGGTGCCTCAATTAACCTCATAACCTTGTAAAAGTTTAACAGCCTGTCTCCTATACCGTGCCTCATTCCACCAGGCACAAAGGGGTACACATGGGCTGCTTTAAACCACTTCAAAGCCAAGGATCATTTACAGCAAATCATGCGACACAAATGAATTCGGTAAGTATGGGCGCAAAATCCGTTCCACTCGCGGAATTTGCGGATATTCGGCAATTTCGCGATCCGCGAATCTCGCAAAATTGCTGAAAATTCTGCAAATCCACTCGCGGGCGGATTTATTTTTTTGCAGTAGAGGTATCAACACGGTGGCATCTTCGTGGATAAATAATATGCAGGCAGGATTCATTCTGGCACGATGCTCCTGTCACAAAAATTAAACCTCAACAGGAAGCACTTATAGATATAAATAAAGCAGGTGCCTGAGTTGAAGCTCAAATTCAGTCACATATTATAATCAGCCCAAACAACCAGTGAGCACGGTCTAGGCTAGGCAGGTGTGCTTCCTCCCTATATCTACGGCCTACAATTATATGTAATCCTTGATGGAGGTCTTTGCATCCATGAGTTTCTCGAGCGCAATCCCCGTGTACTTCCTGTGACCAGGAGGCTGCTTCCTTCTCATCTGCTGCTCTGATCGGTCTCTGACCCTTACAAGAGGCATGTGAACTCGCATGGAAGCCCCACCCATTTGGCCCCGCCCCACACACACTAGGGTATGCAACATCTTCCCGCCCTTTCCTCACTATGATGGACAGCTCACTTGAGGGACCTCGGCGCCTTTCGGCGTGGTGGCAAAATTACAGACACACATGGTCACTGGAGACAACTCTTCTGGCCCTTTACGCAGCTGTAGTGTAGCAAAAGCACTATACATTTACCCAACGAGGTAGCACTTATTGATTACTAGCCTGTAGAGAAAGTACTCCAGTTGAGCACAGGTATGGCACAACACGGTGGCATCTTCGTGGATAAATATGCAGGCAGGATTCATTCTGGCACAATGCTCCTGTCACAAAAATTAAACCTCAACAGGAAGCACTTACAGATATAAATAAAGCAGGTGCCCGAGTTGAAGCTCAAATTCAGTCACGCATTATAATCAGCC
The DNA here is from genome assembly GCF_964261635.1 of Lissotriton helveticus. Taxonomy (NCBI): domain Eukaryota; kingdom Metazoa; phylum Chordata; class Amphibia; order Caudata; family Salamandridae; genus Lissotriton; species Lissotriton helveticus. The sequence goes on along the minus strand of NC_136059.1, from coordinate 2,034,401,178 downwards.
CAAACATCCAGTGAGCACGGTTTAGGCTAGCCAGGTGTGCTTCCTCCCTATATCTACGGCCTACAATTAGATGTAATCCTTGATGGAGGTCTTTGCATCCACGAGTTTCTCAAGCGTAATCCCTGTGTAGTTCCTGTGACCAGTAGGCTGCTTCCTTCTGATCTGCTGCTCTGATTGGTCTCTGACACCTACAAGAGGCATGTGAACTCGCATGGAAGCCTTACCCGTTTGGCCCCACGCACACACACTAGGGTATGCAACTTCTTCCCGCCCTTTCCTCACTATGATGTTCAGCTCACTCGAGGGACCTCGGCGCCTTTCGGCGCTGTGGCAAAATTACAGACACATGTGGTCACTGGAGACAACTCTTCTGGCCCTTTACACAGCTGTAGTGTAGCAAAAGCACTATACATTTACCCAACGAGGTAGCACCTACTGATTACTAGCCAGTAGAGAAAGTACTCCAGCTGAGTACAGTTATGGCACAACACGGTGGCATCTTCGTGGATAACTATGCAGGCAGGATTCATTCTGGCACGATGCTCTGTCACAAAACATCAACAGGAAGCACAGATATAAATAAAGCAGGTGCCCGAGTTGAAGCTGAAATTCAGTCATGCATTATAATCAGCCCAAACAACCAGTGAGCACGGTTCTCATCTGCTGCTCTGATCGGTCTCTGACCCTTACAAGAGGCATGTTAACTCGCACGGAAGCCCTACACGTTTGGCCCCGCCCCACACACACTAGGGTGTGCAACGTCTTCCCTCCCTTTCCTCACTATGATGGACAGCTCACTCGAGGTACCTCGGCGCCTTTTGGCGCGGTGGCAAAGTTACAGACACACGTTGTCATGGTCACATTGTGCAAATCCGCGAGTTCGCGGATTTTCGCGCGAACTTGTGGATTTGTATGCGATTTCGCGGGAATTTGCGGACCGCAAATCCGCAAAATTCGTCCATGCTTAGAATTTGCTGCAAGTGCCAATGCATTTCCTTCAAGGAACAACATCTAGTGCATGCTTACTAAACTTTGCCCCTACTGCTGGCATAAGACTGATATCTGTCAATTACAACCTTCGTACTCAGTCTGAAATTTTAAGTCAATTCCTGTTTCATGGTTTAGGAAAATTCAAGAAAATGAAAGTGCAACTTCATATTAATGAGGACATGTGCTCTGTTGCACAATGGCACCACAGAGTTGCTTTTCCCTTGCCAGAAGCCACTGAGGAAGAACTAGAAATACTGTTGAAGCATGACATCATTCAATGCTCCACCGGTCGTACGCCATGGGTCCTACCCTTAGTGGTATTGCCAAAATATGACAGTGAAGGTGCAGTGTGCATTTGTGTTGATATGCGCCAGGTCAACAAAGCAATCGAGGGAGAAAGACATCTTACTCCTCACATTGCGAATATGAATGTTGTCTGAATATGTTATGTTATGTTATCAATCAATCAATCAAGTCATTTATAGAGCGCACTACTCACCCGTTGGGTCTCAAGGCGCTAGGTGGGGGGGGGCGCCGTTACTGCTCGAACAGCCAGGTCTTGAGCTTCTTCCTGAAGGAGAGGTGGTCTTGGGTCAGGCGTAGGTCGGTCGGGAGTGAGTTCCAGGTCTTGGCGGCCAGGTAGGAGAAGGACCTTCCTCCTGTTGTCGCTCTTCGGATGCGGGGGACGGCGGCGAGGGCGTGGCTGGTTGATCTGAGGTGGCGCTTGGGAGTGTAGAAGTTGATTCGGTTGTTGAGGTAGCTCGGGCCTTGGTCGTGTAGGGCTTTGTGCGCGTGGGTGAGGAGACGGAAGGTGATCCTTTTGTTGACGGGGAGCCAGTGCAGGTCTCTCAGATGTCCGGAGATGTGGCTGTTTCGTGGGATGTCGAGGATGAGTCTGGCTGAGGCATTCTGGATCCGCTGGAGTCTTTTCTGGAGCTTGGCGGTGGTTCCGGCGTAGAGGGCGTTGCCGTAGTCCAGTCGGCTAGTGACGAGGGCCTGGGTGACAGTCTTCCTGGTCTCGGTGGGGATCCACCAGAAGATCTTCCGTAGCATGCGTAGGATGTTGAAGCAAGACGAGGAGATGGCGTTGACTTGTCTGGTCATGGAGAGGGAGGAGTCCAGGATGAAGCCCAGGTTGCGTGCGTGGTCCGTCGGTTTGGGTGCGGTGCCCAGGGCGGGGGGCCACCAGGAGTCGTCCCAGGCGGAGGGCGAGGAGCCCAGGATGAGGACCTCCGTCTTGTCTGAGTTCAGTTTCAGGCGGCTGGTCGACATCCATTCGGCTACCTCTCTCATCCCTTCGTGTAGGTTGGCTCTGGCGGTGGCGGGGTCATTGGTCAGGGAGAGGATCAGCTGGGTGTCGTCGGCGTAGGAGATTATGTTGAGGTTGTGTTGGCGTGCGATGGCCGCGAGGGGGCTCATGTAGATGTTGAAGAGGGTGGGGCTCAGCGAGGATCCTTGGGGGACGCCGCAGATGACTTCGGTGGCCTCTGACTTGTACGGTGGTAGGCGGACTCTCTGTGTTCTTCCGTTGAGGAAGGAGGTGATCCATTCCAGTGCCTTCTCCTGGATTCCGATGTTGCCGAGGCGCTGTACTAGGGTGCGGTGGCAGACAGTGTCGAAGGCCGCGGAGAGGTCCAGGAGGATGAGGGCCGCTGTTTTTCCGTTGTCCATCAGGGTTCGGATGTCATCGGTGGCAGCGATGAGGGCAGTCTCGGTGCTGTGGTTGGCTCGGAAGCCAGACTGTGAGGGGTCGAGGGATCCATTTGCCTCGAGGAAGGCGGCCAGCTGTTTGTTGACGGTCTTCTCGATGACTTTGGCCGGGAACGGGAGGAGCGAGATGGGACGGTAATTCTTGAGTTCGGTGGGGTCTGCTGTAGGTTTCTTGAGAAGAGCGCTGAGTTCTGCGTGCTTCCAGCTCTCCGGGAAGGTGGCGGTGTCGAAGGAGGTGTTGATAATGTCCCGCAGGTGGGGAGCGATGACAGCGTCGGCCTTGTTGAAGATGTGGTGAGGGCAGGGGTCAGTCGGAGACCTGGAGTGGACGGAGTTCATAGTGCGGATGGTGTCTTCGGTGCTGATCGGAGACCAGGTGCGGAGGGTGGTGGTGGGTGGCGTTGTTGCGGTTGTGGCGTGCGTTGGTTGGATGCTGAAGCTGTTGTGTATGTCCGTGATCTTGTTGTGGAAGTAGGACGCGAGGGAGTTGCAGAGGTCTTGCGACGGGGTGATGTCGTTGTTTCCGGCGTTGGGGTTGGAGAGCTCTTTCACGATGTTGAAGAGTTCCTTGCAGTTGTGTGCGTTGTTGTCCAGCCGGTCTTTGTATGTATTTTTCTTGGTGGCGCGGACCAGTTGGTGGTGTTTCCGGGTGGCTAGCTTGAGGGTGGTCATGTTGTCCGTAGTTGGTTCCCTTCTCCATACTTTCTCGAGGGCTCGGCAGTTCTTCTTGGAGCTCTTGAGTTCGTCGGTGAACCATGGGGTTTTTCTGCTGCCGGGTCTGCTGGGCGGGGTCCTCAGGGGGGCGAGTTCATCGCCCCACAGATACTCAGGAGTGTCCTGGCGCAGAAGCCAGTAGGAAGGAGGTGGAAAGGCGTAGAACATCGCTGGATGTTAGTTAAATAGCAAGATTTGTAACTGCTTTTTAAACAGCCTATGGTCTTGGGTATTGGGCAATTCATAGGGAAGGACATTCCAGGCTTTGGCCGCCCTGAAAGAAAGGGAGCTACCCCCCTTCTAGCAAGGCGGTAGCGTGGAATGAGTTTTCCTTGAAAAAAACCGAAATACCAGAAGAGTTTGGCAAAACAGGAACAGTTGGTTTAATGAAACGCTTCAGCCAGGAGTACAGATACAGAAGCGGGTTAGAGGACTGTCTCAAACTACAATCGATCTGACCAAGATTTTTATACATTTCTTTGGGTATCCTAAAATGCTTCTGTCTATCCTTTTTTTGGTAAAGAATACAGGCGTTATTTTTGGAGTCATAAATAAGGCCACTGATACCAAATCCAGATGGCCCTCGACCTTGTGTGGACACAATGGGGGGGCCAGTGGGTAACATGTCCAGATATCCGGCATGAGGGGCACGTGAACTCTGCGTGTACTGTGTATGCTGCATTCCAAACTTCATGTGGCATCTGACTTTATGCTGTTTTTGGAAAGGTGCGCATCCTTCTGCGCAAGTGTGCTTTATTGGGGTCAATTTCCCTGGACCATTGTGGTGTAGCTGCGCCTATCTGTGGAGTTGATCTGAATTTACTGTTCATGCATTTGTCTGTCAGCTACGTGCCGCCCCACCTGTGATCTGTCAATCAGTAACCTAAGGTCTAGGTCTCAGAGCCTGCCTGACCACCTATTTCTGAGTTGGGGTAAACAGAGAGTACATGATGGGTGAATTCGATATTAGAGATACAATTTCATTTTTACATATGAATGTATCATTATTAACACTGACATCAACTTTTTCAATATTAACATTCCTCCCTCTAGTTGAATTTTGAACTACACTATCCAACCCATACTTCATGACAATATAATTATTGGGGATTTGTTGTTCTTCAGTTTTGAGAATTCATACTTTCCAAGTTACTTGCATTTTACCCATTTTGAGGACTGTGTTTTTACAACAGGAAACCACACAAAAACAATAACAACAAGAAAGCAGGCAGCAATGATGGGCAGAGTCCGGACAGCCACGGTGGAGCCAGGAGAACCAGTCTGTGAATCATTCCTGCTCAGGGGCACCTCACACATGACTCTTTGTAGGCAGTGCAGTGCTTGGATGGCAAGAGTCAGAGTCCCATTCTCCATATCACTGCCAGGGATAATTGCGCAGCAGAAAGCACCAATCTCCCTGCATTGCGGTCATTAAATCTAACATGTATCGATGTTGCATTGTCATGAGGTGGATGGCTCTCAATTCTTCCTTGATTGACTTAAGGATGCACTCAGTGCTGTTCATCATCTTGATCATTTCCCACCTGGTTATCCGCAACCAGCGGACATTCACTTTTGTATATCTGGTGAAGAAGGGCATTGACCCTACCACTGATACTTGTGTATCAGAGAATAGTCTGAATTTTTCCGGAATGTCCTTGTACTGAGCCCAGCCAAAATAATCAGCAATTCTTTTTTCATGAGCCTGATGCAACAGAGTTGCCTTCTTCCAAAGCAAATCAAACAGTTCTTCTCCAGGAATGACCAGATTTGGGGTGTGTATGGTGATTAGGGAGCAGATGCCACTCAATGGAGGGACAAGCTGAGTGTCGGCAAACTCGCTGCACTGCCAGAAGGTACCCATCAGCGTGGAGGAGTCCCATTGCATGTCTGGAATGTGCAGGATTGTGCAACAATTTTCATTTGTGCCCAGTGGAATTGTTCCTTTATCTCTGACACACGGAATGCAATGTAAGTTTTCGTACAAGTAGGGGTTGCCCCTTCCCTTCCTGCCATGTATATCCACCCATTCTAGTATCCCAGGGTCCCTGACCCTGGGATACTAGGATGGTGTATCTAAGCTGTTGTTTACACCTCCCCTATGAGACTCATTTCTCTTTGTATCATCGAGATGGATGGCCCTACGCTGGAACTCTGTGTCTGGGGTCCATTTGTTATTAAAGAAGACTGTACCAGATACACTAAAAGCTACCCTGGGTCCACAGTTGGAAGCAGGGGCAGATGTGTTAGTGCACTGGCTCTGTGGCTTTGTTACCTCCAATAATCTATTTTCTGGGAAGTCTGGGAACAGTTTTCTCCCCTATGGTGCCCCTTCTGTGCATCCTATCTAGCTCAGTTTGAATGTCGCTAGGTTTGATGAAAAGGTACAGTGTTGTTTGATTTATCTCCTATTGGGTCTGATTCACTACTACTCTGTGGGGTTCTACCTTGTTGGGTTGTATCTTGGCCCTAATACTACATAGGTAGAGGTGGAGAAGGCATTTTTCTTTTGAAGGCTATCTCGTGGGACAAGTAAAGCCTATCTGCACCTACTGCATGCAGTATCAGCGATCAGAAGTTACATGACCTGGCTGATGTTGTGGAGCCCACATCAGTCATGTGCTGATACCATGTGTTGTGTAAGGAGGTGCTGTGTAGTGCATGTGAGATGCTAGTGTTTGGTTCGGTGTAATTGTACGTGACATGGGAGAGGTCCCTACGTAAGCACTGTAAAGGTCCCTGGGTGGACTCCTTTGACTGGGCATGTCCTTGGGGATGAATAGATGTGGCAACACCCATAGTAAACAGAGGGTATATAGAAGTGCAGCAATACATAACCTATTGGACATTGCATGTTGTCGGATGAATCCAGAAGAGGCTTCTGTAGTCCTCTGGTAATTGAGAATTTCTTTAGTTAAACAGTTTGGGACAGAAAGTTTATGGTAGTTCGTAGTTCTCAAGTCGTACACTGTAGATCCTGTCAGGTTGCTGAAGTGACTGCTAAAAATGGTTCTGCACTTGAACATTCGAATGTCAACCTCCTGGATAAGATCTACGTTCATTGGTTAGTTCAGAAAACACTGTAATTTTGCATGTGCCATCATCAATCATTTTCTTCGGTGTTCCATTGCTTTTCTTTATTGGTGTGTTCTTCACACTCACACAATTTAAGTGAGGCACCAGAAGGTGGCCCCAGTCTGGGTATCAATTTTTGATGGTTTGTATTAAAGAATGGGAAAGGAATCTTTTTGTATGAGTTGTTAGGCCTCCCCTTCTCCATACTTAAGTGGGTGTTAGACTGGTGAAGGATTTTTGTGAGGTGATCTTGTGAACGTTAGGATAGTATAAATTTTAGCTTGGGTTCAATGGGCATCACTAGCCCTTCTTTCCTAGTGTGTGCATGCAGGCATTATCGAAGTTGGGCGGTGTCTTTTGACCTGCATGTGCGCAGAATGATGTGTAATGAGGGGCTTGTTGCTATTTGAATGATATTGGTGATAGCAATGTGCCCTGAGGTCACGTGTGTACACTCCTAGATCCTAGAATGTGGTGTGCAATGTGACCCTCATGGCGCCAGGTGTCTTGGCTACACCCTTTTTCTAGAGACTTCTTTTGAATAGGTTTGGGGGGTTTTTTGTTTGTATTTTGTGCACCTTCTTAGATAGCACTGATCTTTTGTCTCATTGTTCATGAAACAGAGGTGCTTGAAAAACTGTTTGATGGCCCCCGTATACCCCTGCTCATGTTGTTTTATGGTGTTTGGGGTTGGGCTTACTCGTCTCTCCAGATGGTGTATGTAAGGCCTTGTGTGTAGGCTGAATGCTAGGCCTTATACGGAGGTGAGCACATGCTGAGTTCTACTCTCGCTTGGAGCTGTGATGGACTTCGCAGACCCTCTCCCACCAGTCACCCCCTCCACCTTGAAGCATGTCTTCCTAGTGGGAAACATCCTTTACAACGCAACTTTTACCACGCAGTGCCTTTACGACGCAACTTTTACAATGCAAACCATTACAACGCATTGCACTGGGGGGCGCTCTAGGATAGGGAATACGTTTAATTTACTGTCCAACACCTTCCCTAGTGCCCACGGGGACTGGAGTTGGAATAGTAAATTAAACTATTCACTATCCAGCGCCCCAAAGCACTATGCGTTGTAATGGTATTCGTTGTAAATACCGCGTTGTAAAGGCATGCGATGTAAAAGTATGCGTTGTAACGTCATACATCCCTTCCTAGTGTGCTTGGATCTGCGGTTCATGGCTTGTGGCTAGGGTCCTCTGACGTGTATACATGCACCTCTCTCTGTTTTGGAGGGGTATGGCATAGTGACCAGACTGTGGAAATTTGAAAAGCTCAAGAGGAAAGGAAGCATTACTAGGATCACAAGGATACAGAGAGTCTGGGGCAATGGCCACATGCTCCTGCCAAAGTGCTGCCTGATACTGATGATTCTGGACTGAACAGGGCTTTGGGACATCTGGCTACCCTGACTAACCTCCCCACTGACTCAACGACATTGTGGACGCTTTGCAACTTATTGTTTTTTGTGCATGTGCTGCAGAAGTTTGGGATTGCCACTATCCCAGCGTATGGGAAACCTGGCTCCTGGCATTTGAGGACCGCTTCATTTTAGGACTAAAAAGGGGCATCCATTTGGTCGGAGGCTTCTAGCTTTTGGAAGCACGGTTTGAACTACATGCCATGAAGGAATGGGGACCTTTGGACTTGGTATTTTAACCTGTTGGATTTGGCTACGGGGACCTGGGTGCCTACTTTTAAGGACTAGGTGGGGAGATGCCCTGCCTGTCTTCATCAGACTGTCCTCCCCCTGGGGTGTAGCCTGCCAGCCCTGCTATGGGGGATTAGCAGCAGTATGGGGCCTAGGTTTCCACAGGTGCCTTGAATGGCAGACTCTTGTAAGGATACCTGATCGACAAAGTACAGACAGCAGCCCTGAATTCCTGAACGCAGGTCAAGGGTTGAATTATAAATATTTTCTCCTGGGTCCTTCTTTAGATTTTTGGCCCTGTGAACTTTGAGGTATGGATGAAATGAGTGGTATACATTGGGGCTTTCACTTACGGTACAGTTGGGTTTTGCGTCCATGTAAGGGCACTATCTCCCCAGACAGTTACCCCTCCATGCCATGGTTGTGGCCTCAGTCCCTTTTTGGCTGGGGTCACTGTCTGTTGATGCTGTGCCACATGTTTGACCAACTATCTGATCCCTGTTGTGGTGGTGCAGTGACTGACTGACCTCCCTGCGGCTGAGAGTAGAGTTTGGCTTGGTTTTGCGGTAGAGCCCACTTTAAGACTGGTGCAATGTGAATGCTTGTGGCCAATGCGGACCCCTTGACGGTGGTCTTTTTCAATTTGTGTTAGACAAACTGCGTGGTGAATCTCTGGGCTTGTGTCTGTTTTTCCCTATCCTGCTCTAGTTTATTTTTGTGATTCTGCAATATGTGGCCTGTATCTCCTGGTTTGATATCTAGTCCCACTACACTTTCCAATCTGGCTTGTATCTTGATGGAGAGCCCCTTTTTGAGAATATGATAAAGGAATGTGACTTGTGCGTCCATTTCAGTCTGAGGTATTCTTGTCTCTTGTCCCCATTGTTCCCTCATCCTATCAAGGAACTTGGTTAATGTTTCACAAGGTTTCATAGTCTCCACCCTTAACCCTCCTACATCATGGCAGTCAGGGTACATGGTGACCCCAGATTGTCTTGGAATTTCTATCATACTCGTCACTCTTAAAATGTTTGGCTTGGTGTTTGTCTGCTCCTGAGATCATGAGTGAGGCAACCCTACCTGAACGTCCAGATCAAGCATCTGAACCTATGTCAATGGTGAATGAACACTGTATCCCTCAACTACCTCATAACAAACACCCGATAGGGCTGACCATTGTGAGTGCCTCCATGTCTCATTGAGGGGGTATGATGTTCATATTGTTCATACTTTTTATTTAACAAAGGGAGGGGTGTAGAGTCTTTAAGATTTTGAGTGCTAGGACCCTCATGGTCCTGGGAGGACTTCAAAAGAAATTACGTGTGGTGCTGAGAGGAATTAAGGTGTGGTTTTTACATCTATGATGCAATGCATAGGGTTGGTGAGTTGGTGATTGTATGTTGAAGAATAAAGATGTCTGTTACAGAGCTCACTGTGTGGCATGTGCCATTTGCATGCCTATGGGCTGTCGAGGATGCTACAATGTACAAAGATACATTAGGTATTCATCCTCTTACAAGAATACAATTTTGTTCAACTTTTATGTTGGCTTAAATGTAGTTTCTCCAACCATACATCCTTAACCTTCCTCTTTTGGATGGAATAAGTGGGTATTGTACTAGAATAACCTTTATAAAATATTGTCTTACAAAAATACCTCAGTCTTAATATTGACTGCCGTAAAGAGTAGTATATACATTTAAGTAGATATTTACTATTTTTTAATCCATGTACATCTACCATGATGATTTAAAATATCGTCAAGGTATGTAGCTTTTGAGGTAAATAGTATTGATCTGTTCTTACCTTCCTGATATTGTACTAGTCAATATTCTGTCTGCAAAGTTTTGAAGAATGACATTTTTACACACCATGTTCCAATGTGAAGCTGAATAAAGCACATTTTCTAGTTGTTCAGGGGGCTGTGGTTATCTAGTGAAGTGACCCACATTCAGGAAGTCAAGTCAGGCCAAAAAGGCCTCGAGAATAATGCATAGAAGTTTGATGCTGTTGGACTTGGTCCTCACAACAGGGTCATCCCCAATTTTCTGTGCCTTCTTTGCCCCTCCTAGTTTTCTTAATTTGTTTTTGTTTGCCATTTTCACCAGGGGAGATCTGTAAACCTTAGGGTAGTCTTTCACCAGACTTTTTTTTCTTCACCCTCCTTATTTGATGAATTTGTTTTTGTTGGCTTTGTTGGCTTTAGGACCACTGCTAACCAGTGATAAAGTGCGTGTGCTCACCCCCTAAAACATGGTACAATTTGCCTACACCTGATTGGCATATTTAATTTACTCAGAAGTCCCTAGTGAAGTGGCATACCTTATACCCAGGGCCTGTAAATTAAATGCTATTAGTGAGCCTGCAGCACTGATTGTGCCTCCCATCTAAGCAGCCCCTTAAACATGTCCAAGGCCTACCATTGCAGCCTTCATGCAGTTTTAAACTGCAAATTCAACTTGCTAATATAACCCCCTAGCAAAGTATATAACACTCTTTTATTATATATACGTCAACCCTAAGGCAGGCCCTGGAAAGTCCATAAGGCAGGGTGCATGGAAATTGAAAAGTTTGGCATGTATTTTTCAGTTTTTCATGTCCTGGTAGTAAAAAACTCACAAATGTGGTTTTCACTACTGTGAGTTCTACATATCCAATAGGATAATGTTAGGTTGCCTCATTAAATTAAATATGTGTAAATCTTTGATTGGAAACAGGAAGGAGAGTCATGTTTGGTATCTGAAATTGTCATTTAAAATCCTCTTTAACAGTAAAATTTGATTTTAAGCCACAATTCTAAACATTCCAAGCAACTTGAAAGGGGAACGTCTAGAAACGTCTTCCACTTCAAAATTGGCATCAGGGAAACAAAGGGACTCTTAGACCTACTCTTCAGTTCACTCCTGAACCTGCAGAAGGACTCTCAGAGGACTGCCTGCTGTGTACTTCAGAGGGACTGCCTTGCTACACCAAGAAGGACTGCTCTGCTACCTGAAGCCTGCTCAGATAGCCAAAGTCCAAAACTTGGGATTTAAAACACTTTTAACTAAAAAATGACTCTGAGAACCGAGAGGATGCTGGGACCTACTGGCTTGCCGATTCACCCAAGGTTCATTGGAGAAAGGCCTGATTCGCAGCAGCTACAGCTACATTTTTTCCCCAGCAGCAATTCCTTTTCAGAAGCTCTAGATAGATGAGGCACCCAGCCTTTTGGATTCCTCATTGGCTGCAGCATGCAGCTTCATTCGCTGGGGATTTTTAAGTTCCAAAAACGAGACTAAGTCCAAGCGCATAAATCTTCATTGTGGTTTCATCCAGCAGCTCCTCAATGATCACACCTTCTCCGTGGACACCGCTGACTGCCTTTCCATGCTAAACTTTACTTTCTCAGACATTTTTCTTCAGAATTCCTTCTAAGTTCAAAGGGACGCCAAGACCACGCCCAATCCACCCTTTGTATCATAACCCTACTCCATCGTGGTCAGCCACAAATTTCACCTTTGCCCCAGTCTGACATGAATAAATGTATGCAGTTGACACGTTGATGTTTTAGATGCTAATTTTCACTACACATTTAACCGCATCGCTGCGGCGGCTATTCCGCCGCAGCGCTAAGGGAGAGGGGCGGCCGCGCGGCGGCCGCATGCTGGTGACAGAACCGCTCCGTCACGGATGTATGACGTTACAACGCATACTTTTAGCACGCATACCTTTACAACGCAATTTTTACAACGCAGGATCCATGACAACGAACTACCATTACAACGCATTTTTTTACATCGCAGATGCCTTTACAACGCATACCATTACAACGTAAGTATTGGTAAGTATATAATATTTTTAAAATATGTAAGTAATTAAAATTAATATAATTTAATTTAATTTAATTTTAATTTAATTTTATTTAAAACCCAAACCTAGCCTTGAACCCTAAAAATACCCCTGTACCCCAAAACCCAAACCTAGCCCTGAACCCTAAAAATACCCATGTACCCAAAAACCCAAACCTAGCCCTGAACCCTAAAAATACCCCTGTACCCAAAAACCCAAACCTAGCCCTGAACCCTAAAAATACTAACCCTGGGCGAAGCACTACGCTACGCTCGCGCAGTTTGCGAAGTTTTCGCAACTTCGCACTAGGCGAGCTGCACGTAGCACAGTGCGAACATGCGTAGTGCAGCGTAGCGTAGTGCAGCGGTCATTTTTTGCTTGTTTGCGGTCCTGAACGTCATGTTCGCGTCCGCGAGCAAGCAAAATGACATCCCGGTGAGATTCTCAACGCGAGGAGGTCAGGTTTCTCATTGTGAGTGGTTGCGCATGCTCGCGACCGCTCTCAATGAGAAACTACCTGTTCGCGTTGAGAAAGCTGCCGCTCGAGTAATAATCTACTCGAGCAGCAGAAAACTACAGCTCGCACTGTGCAAGATGCCGTTTTCAATGCTTGCACAGTGCCGGATGCTTGTCCGCACTGTGCAATCATTGAAAACGCATCTTGCACAGTGCGAACATGCTACTACGCAGCTCGCGTAGTGCTACGTGAAGTTCGCGTAGTGCGAAGTGCACTTCGCGTAGCTTCGCGTAGCGCTACTTCGCGAACTACGCCCACCCTTAAAAAATATCCCTTTACCCAAAAACCCAAACCTAGCCCTGAACCCTAAAAATACCCCTTTACCCAAAAACCCAAACCTAGCCCTGAACCCTAAAAATACCCCTGTACCCAAAAACCCAAACCTAGCCCTGAACCCTAAAAATACCCCTTTACCCAAAAACCCAAACCTAGCCCTGAACCCTAAAAATACCCCTGTACCCAAAAACCCAAACCTAGCCCTGAACCCTAAAAATACCCCTTTACCCAAAAACCCAAACCTAGCCCTGAACCCTAAAAATACCCCTGTACTCAAAAACCCAAACCTAACCCTGAACCCTAAAAATACCCCTGTACCCAAAAACCCAAACCTAGCCCTGAACCCTAAAAATACCCCTGTACCCAAAAACCCAAACCTAGCCCTGAACCCTAAAAATACCCCTTTACCCAAAACCCAAACCTAGCCCTGAACCCTAAAAATACCCCTGTACTCAAAAACCCAAACCTAGCCCTGAACCCTAAAAATACCCCTTTACCCAAAAACCCAAACCTAGCCCTGAACCCTAAAAATACCCCTTTACCCAAAAACACAAACCTAGCCCGGAACCCTAAAAATACCCCTTTACCCAAAAACCCAAACCTAGCCCTGAACCCTAAAAATACCCCTGTACCCAAAAACCCAAACCTAGCCCTGAACCCTAAAAATACTAACCCTGGGCGAAGCACTACGCTACGCTCGCGCAGTTTGCGAAGTTTTCGCAACTTCGCACTAGGCGAGCTGCACGTAGCACAGTGCAAACATGCGTAGTGCAGCGTAGCGTAGTGCAGCGGTCATTTTTTGCTTGTTCGCGGTCCTGAACGTCATGTTTGCGTCCGCGAGCAAGCAAAATGACATACCGGTGAGATTCTCAACGCGAGGAGGTCAGGTTTCTCATTGTGAGTGGTTGCGCATGCTCGCGACCGCTCTCAATGAGAAACTACCTGTTCGCGTTGAGAAAGCTGCAGCTCGAGTAATAATCTACTCGAGCAGCAGAAAACTACAGCTCGCACTGTGCAAGATGCCGTTTTCAATGCTTGCACAGTGCCGGATGCTTGTCCGCACTGTGCAATCATTGAAAACGCATCTTGCACAGTGCGAACATGCTACTACGCAGCTCGCGTAGTGCTACGTGGAATTCGCGTAGTGCGAAGTGCACTTCGTGTAGCTTCGCGTAGCGCTACTTCGCGAACTACGCCCACCCTTAAAAAATACCCCTTTACCCAAAAACCCAAACCTAGCCCTGAACCCTAAAAATACCCCTTTACCCAAAAACCCAAACCTAGCCCTGAACCCTAAAAATACCCCTTTACCCAAAACCCAAACCTAGCCCTGAACCCTAAAAATACCCCTGTACTCAAAAACCCAAACCTAGCCCTGAACCCTAAAAATACCCCTTTACCCAAAAACCCAAACCTAGCCCTGAACCCTAAAAATACCCCTTTACCCAAAAACCCAAACCTAGCCCTGAACCCTAAAAATACCCCTGTAGCCAAAAACCCAAACCTAGCCCTGAAACCTAAAAATACCCCTTTACCCAAAAACCCAAACCTAGCCCTGAACCCTAAAAATACCCCTTTACCCAAAACCCAAACCTAGCCCTGAACCCTAAAAATACCCCTGTACTCAAAAACCCAAACGTAGCCCTGAACCCTAAAAATACCCCTTTACCCAAAAACCCAAACCTAGCCCGGAACCCTAAAAATACCCCTTTACCCAAAAACCCAAACCTAGCCCTGAACCCTAAAAATACCCCTTTACCCAAAAACCCAAACCTAGCCCTGAACCCTAAAAATACCCCTGTACCCAAAAACCCAAACCTAGCCCTGAACCCTAAAAATACCTCTGTACCCAAAAACCCAAACCTCGCCCTGAACCCTTAAAATACCCCTGTACCCAAAAACCCAAATCTGTAACATTTTTAATATAATTATATACTTACCAATACTTACGTTGTAATGGCATGCGTTGTAAAGGCATCTGCGATGTAAAAAAATGCGTTGTAATGGTAGTTCGTTGTAATGGATCCTGCGTTGTAAAAGTTGCGTTGTAAAAGTAGTCCGTTGTAATAGTTGCGGTGTAACGGTTGTTTACCCTCCGTCACCAGCCGCGGTTGGGCTGTACTGATGACGGAGCGGTTCCGTCATGGCCCCGCCCTCTCAATAGAACGCCCAGTGCAGGCGCGGAATCCGCGCAGGCGCGGAATCCGCGCCGCGCAGGCGCGGTGGCCGGGCCATGACGGAACTGCTCCGTCATCAGCACAGCGCCACCGCAGCTGATGACGGAGCGGTTCCATCATCAGCATAGAAAGGGTTAAAACAATTCATAACTCCGGTTCTATTGATTGGATTTTTGTCCTTTTGGTGTCAAATAATGTATTAAAATGTATTCGATCCTGGTATTTTTCTTGTGTGATGTTTTCACTTTATTACTGTTTCTGTGCTGAATAAATACTTTACACATTGCCTCTAAAATATGCCTGACAACTTGTATGCCAAGCTACCAGAATGTTAAGCACAAGTTAATTTAGTTACTTTGGTGGTTCACTCTGATGAAGATTATGGCTGCTGCTTGAAGAGGGTTTCCACTCTCCTCAACCAACCCAATTTCTCACAGATACAGACCATCATTTCTTCAGCATTTACAATAAAAGAAGTTTCAGACAGCACAGACAAGCAAGGTGTGTGTTAGCTTCTAGGTCTACTTCTCACTGGTTTCACTTTCTTGATATTCACAAAGGTGTCCTCTATGCATTGCCACAATGTCTTTAACATTATAAGTCAATTTAATAGAGGATTTTTTACCATGATTTGGCGTTGGAGTTCAACATTCAGAGGAGGGTGGATTTTTGATGTATAGTTAATATATTTAGCTGTAGTTGCATCACATTATGTTTGCAAGCAGTGGGTTATTGGTTCAGGCGGTGAACCCTAACCAAGCAACAACCACAACCCTTGTCAGGGTGAAGTCACAAACAAACTTCAAATAAACTCTCTTGTAGCTTGGTACAGAGTACTTAGGCTTAACTTACAAGCAATGTGTAAAGTATTTATGTGGCACATCAAACAGCAATAAAGTAAAAACACAACACAAGAGTATTACCACAGCAAGTTAGAAAATAGAGAAACATTTAATATATAAGTTGCCCCCACAATGACAAAATTCCAATAAGTAGAATTGGGGATATACAATTTTAAACGTTTAAATGAAAATAGCAGATATGGTTATGTCCAGCCGACCACAATGGAGTGCGGCCCGGCTAAAGAAACCTATTTAGGCTTTCTGAACAAAAGTTACTTAAATCCTGTTTGCAGAGCACTGCAGAGCGTTGTGGAGTCCAGCAACAAGGGTGCTTCACGCAACAGTGGTTCATGGAAGGCAGGGGGTTGCAATGAGTAGTCCTTGCGTTAGAGAAATCGACACAGCAGAAGTGATGTGTTGGTTCTGGTAATGATTTTGATGAGGAAAAGTAGAACTAGTACTATTAAAAAATACTGGCCAGAAATCAGTTAAATTGAACATCAGGGGTCAGATTCCATAAACTGCTCAGGGGTGACAATTTTTTCTGAGGGGCTACTTAGGACCATATTACATATTGAAAGCGCATGTTGTTTTGGTCTAATTCACTTTGTGGATTTCATACCTGTTCTAGAGCAGCAAAATCATTTTTCACATTTAGGTAAAACTAGAACATTTAGCATAATTCAAAAAGTCATTTGTGCAGCATGATTTATGAGTATAAATGATTTTTGTAATTTACCGATATAACCTTTAAGGTAATAGATGTAAGAGGCATTTGTCTTGTTTTTTTTCTTTTTAAACTTCTTAGTCTGCAGTCTGATGGTATCCTTGCTGTGGGTGTGGAGAGAACCATCAGAAATATATTTCACCTAAGCAGAGCTGCTGATTGTGAATGCTTTATAAATGTTGCAGCTGGCTGTTAAGACGTTGTGGGCTGGTAAGGGGTGCCATGAACAGGACATTACAACCATCTAGATTCAATAGTACAAGGGTTGAAGAGCAATTATGGAGTTGGTTACTGGGAGAAACTGTTTGACTTTCTTTAAAAGAGAAGAAGAGAGTGCTGGCCATCTTTGTTTATTTTTCACAATGTGTTCCTTGAAGGAAAGGTGGGTGCCAAAGATGACTATGACCCTCCTCTAGGCTACTTCCCCACCCCATTGTAGGTATACCTGAGCCATATTGCAGATAAAGTCAGGTCCCAGGAGAGGCCTACCCAAACCCCTGTCCTGGCAGGTACTCATCCAGGGAGACCTTCCTTACCACCACCATCGTCTGGCTGGGTGCTAATATCTCTCCGAGGAGTGACAGATATCCCATTGAATGTGTTTCAGTGGAAGTCGCAACTTCCACCCTTAAGGGATCACAAGCTTACCTTCTGAGTCTATGTCCCAACGAAAACATTTTCAACCCTCTGCTATTTGGGACTACTTCCCCGTATGGACACACGGGCCATCCTTGTCGAGTTTCCACCAGTGGCTGGTATCTTAGTACAGACAACATCCCCCTGATTGTGTCCTAATTGGGAACAATCAAAGCACTGAGTTTAGAAATGGGACACCCTGGGCCATCACCCACCAAACCCTGCCCCCTGTTTCTCAGAAAGGGCATGGGAACCCTCCCTCCCTTATTTTGGGATCTGCCTACGTCACCTTGGACCTCACCCTCTCTATGCTGGGGGAGATTTGAACCACCCTTCTTACGGTTACTCCCAGGTACCTTATAATCCCTATCTAGCTTCCTCTGCAAACTCCCTGGTTACAGAGAGATTGGTGTCAATGAGCATGTGCTCTCTTAAAAATAGGTTAAACCACCCATTAACATCATTCATGAGACCGTAACAAATTAAACAAATATGGCAGACAATGATGGAGAATGGTTCAGATACAAAAAGTGGATTGGGCCCAGTCAGTGCTAACCTTCAGACTTAGAAGAAATTCAGAGAAAAAGTGTCTGAGAAGGTAAAGTTCAGCAGTGCAAGGGTGCAGAAAGTGTCCAAGGAGGAAGCTTCATCATCGGTTGGCCACGGTGCAGATTCCTACATTCGGACTTAGTTGTCAAAAGGAAATTTGAAAACTTCCAGCAGGATGAGGCAGAACGCTGTAGCCGTAGACAGTTCCACAAGGTCGAACACCCCTTTGGTGAAGTATCGCTGAAAAGGATTTGCTGCTACAGAGAAAAATGTAGCAGAAGAAGACGCAAAATCAATATGACCGGCAAGGAACCTAGGGATGGATAGGTGAGCAGGTTGGTCCCTGTCTCCTCCTGGTTCTTAGAGGAGTAAAGCCACAGTAATCTTACAGTGATCTACAAAAAATCCAGACTTTTACAATAAAAGAGCTGCCTTAGGAAAACGACTCACTCTAAAACATACATCACTACTTCACATGAGCTGTATTAGTCTAAGGGAAATCCTACACTGTTTAAAATTATGGTATTTAATAATAAATATCACATCTTATAAGGTTTACCATTACAAAATATTCTAAAGTGCTACAGAGATTGAGTGAAGACATTATCACAAGCACATTTCTTATCGACTAACCCCCAGATTCATCATTGTCCCGTTTTGCGAGTCCTTAATAGCAATTATTAAGGAATCGCTATTAAGGACTTGCAAAACGGGATTCATGTAGAAATCGCAAAAAAAAATGCGATTCCTACAGCTTCCTTATTTGCGATTAGCAAATTGCTAATCGCAAATAAGGATTAACTCCCCATTCATTCCTATGGGTCTAAAGGCCCATAAGAATGAATGGGGAGTTATTCCTTATTTGCGATTAGCAATTTGGTAATCGCAAATAAGGATGCGATTTCAAGGGTGCCAGAGGTGTCCAAAGGACACCCTGTAGCACCCCTGAAATGAAAATGTAGACTGATGTTGCGCACACACATGTCCAAAGGACATGTGTGTGTGTAACATACAACTTAGAAAAATGCACTAAAGTCCATTTTTCTAAGTTTTCGCTATTTACCACAAAGTCAGACTTCACGGTAAATAGCGGCCAAAAATTGCGAATTCGCATATTAAAAATGGTTAATGAATGGCATTTAAGGAATCTCAAATATAAATTCCTTAAATGCAATTCCTCGCAATTTTGCGGTTTTGCTATTAGTGACTTTTGCATTTGGGATGATGAATCCCAAATGCATAAATTGCGCTTGCAAAGGGCCAGATTCTCAGAATCTGGCCCTTTGCGAGCGCAATTTTAAATGATGAATCTGGCTGTAAGCTCCCTTAAAAACCCCGCAGATAGCACACCATGTGACATATAGTGCCAGTTCTAAATTTCACAATAATACTCTTTCCCAAATATTACTTACATACTTTAAATAAGGTTCCAGACATGGACTGATTTTCAAGACCGAATTAATTCTGAATGAGTGGTTTGCTCAGTTCTAGATGTTCCCATTCCACACAGCAGTTGAAGTAGGTATTTGACAATAATCTTATCGGGCTTACAAACAATGAATGGATTTTCAAACAGGGCACATAGATACAGCAATAAAATTCCATTTCACATAAGCGAGCCAGGGATATCCAAGCTCCATGCACAACGTACACAATCATTAATAATGTTGTGAGTAACCGAGGCCTTCTGATTAGTCCATACCAAGATCCATAATAAAAGGGGGGTCATCTTAACCGAATGCTCAAGGTATAGTATAGCCAACTCTACGTGACAAATGTAATGAGGTGTAGAATGTAGAAGAGAAAGAAGACGTCCACAGAAGCAATTCTCTTCAGTTTGTAACATGCTGCAATCACTTTAGCCCCAAATTCCGCTCCCGTAATTTGTTACAGGTACATTGCTTGGAATAAATGTCAATCAGAGAGGCTATGGGCTTACCTCCTACGGATTTACCGACATTGAAAAGTGGTTCTATGGCCTGCTTAAATTTGGTGTTTCTCAGACACACATTTTCTGCCTAATAACAGTTAGAGTCTAATAATAAAACAAGATAAGGTAACTTAAAGACATGTTCCATACAGCTCTCGTTAGCATGCAAAGTGATCAATGAATACAGTTTAGGTACACATGCCATGGACTACGATGTAGTGTAGTTGGTAATCAAATCCAAATCAAGCATAAACTCAGTAAAAGCTTTCGCCAGACACCATAGGGCATTTGGCGTCGGTGCTATAGGCACAGCATTGTTAGCATATAAAAGTACAGGAACAGAGGCAACATGGGCAACATTGATGCTGTTTAAAAAGACAGTTAGCTTATTATCATATAACATAAATAAAAGTTCTACTAAAACACAGCCTTGCTTGACTCAACTCTGTAAGTTAACAGGGTCATATAATTCGTAATAAGTGTAGTGTCCCAGAGTCACAGCCAGCAGTCTAGTGTTTTGTATGCCAGCACACTGAACACCCCACCCACCACTGATGTCACCGGTCAGGTGACACAGCTTTAATAAAAGGGGCCAAGCCCATGTGCTCTGGGCCAGTTGTACCATGTAGCCCACTGTGTCTGCGTCAGTCGTTTCCAGCATGAGGGCCCAGGGCTCCCAACATTACATTGGCGAAGAGGAGGGCGGACGCTAGCCACGCGTGCCGCATTGAAAAGAAGAAAAACCCGGAAAGGAAAAGGGAGCTGCCCATGTGGAGGGCACCCTCCAGGGGAAGCGGCGCCGTCCGCCGAGAGGCCTGCAGGGCGTAAGCCGAGCCCCGGGCCTGCCTGCAGACAAGAAGGTGACCGGGAGCCTACCCCACACCTTCTGAGCCAAGCCTGCACGGCCCCTGCGTGGGGTGAAGAGAAGCGACCGACTGGAGCCCACCCGCGTCGGCCACGATTGAGCCCCCCCTGCCTGGGGTGAAGAGAGAGCCGTGCAGAGCCCACCTGCATCGGCCGCCACCGAGCCGAAACTGGATGCCTCACAGACGCAGCAACCACGGTGAGACCTCCGCGGAGCCCACCCGCGTGGAGGAGGAAAGCCCGTCGGCCGGAGGTGAGCCCAAGCACCGAAACGATCACAACACCTATAATGGTGGCCGCCTGCTAGCGCCGCCCGGGACGTGTGCAAAGCGGAGCCCACCCGCTATAGACATAAGCATTGCCCAATAACCAAGCAGGACTCGCGGAGCCCACCCGCGGCCTGCCTACAGCGACGCGGCGTCGGCCGCTACTGTCCCCGTCAGGAAGCGAGGCTCACGGAGCCCACCCGCGGCCTACACATAGCCATCCCTGCCCTGCCGCAAAGCGTCGGACTAAAGCTGCCGCGGCGGTGGAGAAGGGGCCCCGCAGCGTGTGGAGAGCTGCCAGGCCCTGATTGAAGAAAGCGGAGCCCACCCGCTGTCGACCACCCCCACCCCCGCGAAGCGTGTGGATGCTGCGGTGGGGGAGAAGAAATAGAAAGACCAGCGCCCGGCTCGCAGCCGGGAAAGGAAGCATCAAGCCCCCCCTGCACACCACAATGTAAATGGACTCTCCGGAGAAAGGGACGTTATTAAGCCGAGGCCGCCCGCATCGCCGCACCATTGATCCCGGTGTGCGCGGCCGAGAACGGCCCGGAGACCAGCAGGTTCGGGCAGCAGCGACGACCCTTTTCCCCGCCCCGTGCAGCGTGTGACCCGAGAAGCTGCTGCAGGTGGGGAGTGCCAGACAGACTGCGTGATGCCCGCGGCTGACCAGAGTCAGCCCCCCACTCGTCAGCAGCCCAGAGGCAGAAGCGCAGACTACCGTGCTCTATGCGCCATACTTTCCCCGCGAGGCAGCAATCATAGGAGGTGCACAGACACAGCATCCAGCTGGCAGCCCGGCCAACGGTACCCCGATTGTCTACCGGAGCGCCAGCACCTCCGCAAATCACGAAGACCCTTCCACTTACCTAATGAACTCAGGTCCGGTGGCCTAGGCGGGCCTGCCTCTTTGCTTTGGAGGCTGCTCATCACCTCCCAGCAGGGAGGAGCGAGACAAGCATCAACTGGAGACCTGCCTGGCCGGCAGAGCCATCTAGTGGCCATTTTGAGAAACTGCGCCCCCAACATGAAGGAATTGAGCAAATGATGGCTAAGTGAGAGGCTCCAATGAAAGAAAGGACATGTAACGTGTTCAGGCCAGATCTGCTCCAGGTGCCAAGGAACAGCCCGCAGCATCCCTGAACACCTTTGCCCGAGTGACGCCCAGAGACGGATAGAGAACCACCTGCTGGCAGGTGGCTACTCCCAAGAAGAGACGGCGCAGGAATGCGCCACAAAGCACAAGGAAGGTCTGCAGCAAAAGACTACGAAGGGCAGCAACCTGCCCGCCGTCACACCCAAGGAAGCATACAAGCCATCACACAGCCGGAGAAGACAAAAGGCAATGGCGCAGGAATGCGCCAGAAGAGTAGAAACATGCCATGAGGCGCGAAGACCGCGCAAGGAGTGAAGGAACTCCATACCTCAGGACAGCACAGCATTGCGCAAGACCGCGCAAGGAGTGAAGGAACTCCACACCTGAGGACAGCACAGCATTGCCCAGGACTGCACAAGCAGTGAAGGAACTCCACGCCACCATGACGGAGAGATGCGGGGATTGTGTCCTCGGAGACCTGTCAGTAGGTCACAGCGAAGATGACTTGCCAGAAAGTCACCGCCAGACGCGGACCAGTCGGATGGTCGCCCGAAAAGAAAGGAAGAAGCTGACCAGTTTGATGGTCGCCCAGAAAGAAAAGGAGAAGATGACCAGTCAGATGGTCACCCTGAAAGAAAAGGAGAAGATGACCAGTCAGATGGTCGCCCGGAAAGAAAAGGAGAAGATGACCAGTCAGATGGTCACCCGGAAAGAAAAGGAGAAGATGACCAGTCAGATGGTCGCCCGGAAAGAAAAGGAGAAGATGACCTGCCAGAAGGTCAAGACTGCGAAGACATGCCAGAAGGTCAAAGCTAAAGTAACTGAATAGACTGACATGAAGACCGACGTGAAGTTCAAGAAGAGGTCCATGGACGGGACCCAGAAGAGGTCTGATAACACCGACCCGAAGTAAAGGAGGAGCGGCAGGAAAAAAGGTGCGATGCCTGGTTTTGGTCATCGAAGAAGAGAAGGCGTGTCCTAAGGGTAGGACGCAACCAGGGAGACTCGTGTGTAGTGCACGTCACACGGAGATGGCCTGGGTGGTTGAAGACAAGAAAATGGACCGACCACTTCGTGAAAGGAAAGGAGGAGAAGAAGGGAAGTGAGTGCCATGGTGCCACTAGAAGACCACAAGAAGAGAAGAGGTGTGACCAGTCATTTCACTCACCCATCAGAAGAAGATGGTGACATGCACCAGAACACCGGAGTGCAGCGGAGAACAAGGCCTGGCAAGAACACCGGCGGCACAAGTCAAAGATATCCACCTACGAGCCATCAATCCAGGTGGCGATCGCAGAAGAGGGCAAGTTTGGACTGTTGACAACAATCTACCTTTGGGGTTGAGCGGAAGATTGGATGGCGAGAGTGCTCACACATCCGGCTGAGGAACTGACCACTCCACACCAACCCGTGGCAGCCCAAGAAGCTAGGCCTCAAGGGACTCTGGTGGCAGCAAGTCCCGCAAGAGAGACAGATCCACAACGGTGCATCTGCAAGACCCACGGAGAGGAAAGCTTCGCGTGCAAGAAAAGAGTCAACAGCGTAACCTTCAGGTGGAACTAGGACACAACGGTGAGGCTTGTGGAGCGCCCCGCTCACGGCCCGAAGGCTATGGTGGAGCAACACGACCAAAAGCACCAGTCCAGTGGAAGCCTGGCAAAGAGGTCCTCCCGGACATCCTGTGAGAGAGAAACACCGGCGAGAGGCGCATCCTAGTGAGAGGGATGTATGCACCTACTCCTTTCATCTGCCCAGAAACACTTTTGAAGCCTGCCCAGAGACATCACCAAGGACCAGGACTGAAGAGGAGAACCGAGAAGACAAACAATACTCAGATCATGTCACCCTTCTCTCTAGCTACCAACCGTCACCAGTGGTGCGAAGCAAAGACAAGACAGAGAACAACGTCCAGGCGGCGCAGACAGAAGATAGGACCCGCTGAACTACGGTGAACCATGCCACAATGACTCATTGTCATGGTTGCAGTAACTACACCATCTGCGGCCTGCAATCCGCCAAAGAGACTCGTTTCAAATCATCGAGTCCAGTGTTATATTTTCTGTACATTTTTCTTTCCCACAGGTTGAACTTTTGTTGTGGGGTTTTTGCAAACTGTACTTTTCCTCCTATAGGTTTTGGACTTCCTTTTGTTTTGACTTTTCCCCAAGTTTGGGAGGGATGTAGTGTCCCAGAGTCACAGCCAGCACTCTAGTGTTTTGTATGCCAGCACACTGAACACCCACCCACCACTGATGTCACCGGTCAGGTGACACAGCTTTAATAAAAGGGGCCGAGCCCATGTGCTCTGGGCCAGTAGTACCATGTAGCCCACTCTGTCTGCGTCAGTCCTTTCCAGCATGGGGGCCCAGGGCCCCCAACATTACAATAAGGGCCAAATCACTCATTTGCAATTAAATCTCGATGAAGATAGGCCAGAAAGTGCACAATCACAGACTCTACCCACATCTCCAGGAAAGACATAAGCATTGTTCCATTGTGCCTAGGCTTTGCTTGAAACCATATTGACAGGGGGATAAAACACAATTGTCATCGCACCAATCTCTCAAATTATTCAAAATCACTCTCTCCATGATTTTAACAGTTGAGTCAATTAGAGAAATAGGCCTGTAACAATTATGATCAGTCAGGCTGCCTTTTAAAAAAAAGAAAAACTGGGACTATGTTGGAGCTGAACCATGAAGGAGGGAGAGCATTCAGGTCTAAATTGTTCAAAACATTGGCCAACAACGGAGCCAATAGTTCAGTTCTACACTTAAAGCTATAGATCGGTACTCTGTCTGACCCAGGAGCCTTAGAGGAGGAGCTATTATGGAGGGCAATAAACACCTAATCTACGGTGAACAGAACTCTATCAGTGTTTTCAGTCAGAAAAGAAGACTTTATGTGAACATTGTCACAGGTAGATACTATTAAAATGAGTTACCCATTGATCACACGTAATATGACTGCTCAATAAAGTAAGAGACGACTCCTTTACTTGGAGTTCCCTAACCACTATTAAAATTCACAGGAGTTCTTAGAAGATGTGGCACAGGTTAAATGGTCCCAATTAACTCTTTGAATTTCCCAATTCCTGACCCTCAGCACCTCTTTATACCGAGTCCGTTCCAGGGCAATCACTTTAGGGTTTCTGGGCTTCCTAGACAGAACAATTTTCAGGTTCCTATTTAGTTGGTAGCAGGATCCATCAACCAGCCCATTGATGAAACACCAGACCTGACAGGAGGCTTAAGTAGCAGATATTTTATTCCATTGCACACTGCTCTGAAATGATTACACAGATACTCCCCTGGAGAAATCTCATCTAGACATAACAGAAAAATGTCCAAATGAACCATACATCAAGAAATGTAGTTGTATGAGGCAAACGCCATACAAGCCTCACTGTGCTATGGTGATGGCTGCAAAACTGTTTCCCTAGATCCTTCAGTGGTATCAAAAGGCAAAAGTAACGTAGCAGTCAATGGGTTATTGTCACTGAACGTTGAACACAATATTTTACTGTTATGCAAATATTGTGAAAAACCTTGAGTGATACAACAGTAATCTATAGTAGAATCACAAACCTTGTCCACTGTAAGTATGTGTTAGATCTGGGGGTCTCTAGTTGGCAGAGGTGAGTAATTTTGTCCTATTAGGGACCCTTGCTTCTAGACAGGGTAAGGGAGATTCACACTGTTGATAATCCCTGCTCATCACCTTGGTAGCCTGGCCCAAGCAGACAGGCTTATCCCCAAGGCACTATGTAAAGTAGTTAGTGAAACACCACAAAAAGACGCTACACCAGTTGTTTAAAAAACATGAAGTTATCTTTATATAGGTTAGGCTGATCAAAACGGCATACACTATTAATCTTGTCTTAGAAATGTTCTCTTATGAAAAAGAAAGTTCACTTTAGTAAATGTTCTTTTGTGAAAAACGTTCACTGTTAAAAGTAGTTGGATTGGTTGAGTCCTTAAGGCTGTAGGACTCCTGCCCCTAGTGTGGGGAATCTTTAAAAATGGTGCCCTTAACAACAAACTGCCCCCGCTGTAGCACGGGTTGTGCTACCCTTGTTTGTTTACTTTCCCTTTTGAAAAATCACCCTTTCAAAAGCGCAAGCGCACCAGTACAAAAAAAAAGGACAAAGACTTTGAATATTTCCCTTGTTGTCTTTTAAATTACCAGAAGGACTCTGTCCTTAATATTGCCCCCACCATGTGGTCTTTAAATCAAGGAGGGGGTGCTGTCCCTTTACCTTGTCTTCAGTCATCAGTGGATTTACGTGTTGCTTCAGATGGGCCGCCAGTAGCGCTTGCAACACTTGCTCACTGCGCCGGCTCTGGTCACAGATCGGAGCCGGTTAACTCTGTGATGCGAAGGGGAGACTTTGTCGGTGGCCGAGCAGCTATCACCTGGGCGGCGCTGCAGTTCCCTCGACGCGGCTCTGCGGGGACGAGCTTCCTCGTTACCACAGCAATGCTCTGGAGGCTTTCTACTCCCAGCGTGGCTCTTCCTCCTGACTTGGGCCGCGTGGTGAAATTGACACAAGTCTCCTGGGCAGCATAAAAAGCGCGCTCACTCCACCGGGCCGGCAGTGGTGAAATTGACGGCAGGACTGGGTGGTTTACGGGCCAGCAGAGGTGAAGTTAACACGAGGCACTTGCGGTGCACGGGCCGGCGGCGGTGAAACTGGTACAATACTCACCGGCCACTTCACAGCCATGAACAGGGGAGAGCAGGCAGTGGGTGACTATTAACCCCACGCTCCCTGTAGCAACCACACTGGGGTTCAGACATGTGCCCCCAACTAGGAACAGATGTTCTTCTGCAACTTTTGTGTCCCTGAGTTTGCAACATGAGGCCAGCTCTTCTCTGGCCCTAGTAGATAGCGGGACTTCAGAGGGGGCAAAGTACACAGCACAGCTCCTCTTCAAGTAATGGGGACACAGCACACATCAGACAGTCCCTTGGTCCTCTTCCTCAGCAATCACAGCAACTGTAGGTCAGCTCCCAGACACTCAGCAATGGCAGCACTGTTCCTCAGTCTTCCTGGCTGTTCTTCTTAGGCAGGGAATCCTTCTTGATCACGAAGTTTCCTGATCTAATTTTACAGGGGTCTCAGCTCTACTTTTATACCCCAAAAGTCTTTGTTCTTCCTGTGTGAGGGGTCCTGGACCCAGTCCAAACCAGTTCTGGGTGCACTCTGCCAGGGCACATCTTCTTCCTTTGTGAGTGTGGGTCAGGGCCTTCAGACGCACCGCAGGAGGTGGAGCCAGCATTGTGGAAGGCAGGCACAGCCCTATTCAGACCCAAGTGCTACTCCTCCCAGCCACTCTACTTGCAGATGGGTCTATTCAGCTTAGTGCTGACATACCCAGCCTCCTGGAGCAACCCCCAACCCCTGTCACTCACATACCAGACAGTAAATCCACAAACAGGCAGAGGCCCACAGAAAGGCTAAACAGGAAAATAGCCACTTTCTAAAAGTGCTATTTCCAAACTTAGAATTTAAAAACCATATTCACTAAAAGATGTGTTACTGAATTCTGAATTCAGGGATACCAGATTCCATATGTCTATCTTGCAGTAATGGGAAGATATGCAGGTAAACATGTTACACAGCATTCCCCATGTTATCCTATGGACAAGATAGCCTTTCAATAGTGAAAAACGAAATTGGCAGTACTTCACTATCAGGACATGTTACCCACACTAGTACATGTCCTACCTTTCACATACACTGCACCCTGCCCAGGGGGGTACATTGGTCCTACAATAGGGGTGTCCAATGTGTAAGAAAAGGGAAATGTAAGGCCTCGCAAGTGTGTACACTGGCCAGGACAACATGGCAGTTCACAGACTGTGCAGGCACTGCAATGGCAGGGCTGAGACACCATTTTAGGGCTACTCCTGTGGGTGGCACAATCAGTGCTGCAGGCCCACTAGTAGCATTTGAATTACCAGCCTTGTCACACTCAGTGCACTTTACAAGGGACCTATTGGTAAAAGAAATATGGCAATCATGGATAACCAATTACAATACCAATTTACACAGAGAGCATATGCACTTTAGCACTGATCAACAGTGGTAAATTGCCCAGAGTCGTAAAGCCAACAACCACGGGTCAGGAAAAAATAGGAGGAAGAAGCAAATAATTTGTGGATAACCCTGTAAAAAAGGCCATTTCCAATAGTATGCATCCCAGGTATTCTATCATAAACAGACTGATGCAAATTGACAAGATCCCGATCATAGACATAACGGCCTAACTCAGCCCCTCTCACATTGGAGCGGTCAGCAGTTACATCCATATTTCAATGGGAAGAGTCTAGGACGAGTTAATAGGCCACTGACAGTAATCTGATCTCTAAAACTAATACCTATACAAACACCAGCAAATGCCTTCAAGGAAGGTCCGATCCAGTTGACCCTTCTAGCCATTAGGATTTGTGCTGAAGGCAGAGGGTCAGACCCCAAATACCTAGTTTGCCAATGGAGGGTCTTGAGGATCAGCTGATCAGTGGTCTCAGCTTAAAACAGCTTACATCGAGGGATATCAGTCAGTATAAAAAGCTAGGGGCACACAGAGGGAGGTGTGTTCAATACTTGGATTTTTCTACCAGAAATCTCAAAGTTCCTATCCCAATACTCAAGACTGCTGAAGTGAGTGCGCACCATGTGCGTTCTGGGCCCTGGCTGGTCTGGCACAGCTGTCTGTAACAACAAGAGGGGTAGGAATAATAGAGGTATATACAGTAGCGGATGTAGGAGAGTAGGATCTGCTTACTATGGTTACCCCCACTTTTTGCTGGTGTTTAACTGTTTCTCGACTTTAGTCTGGCAGGGGCCCTGCTAACCAGGACCTCAGCTTAGCTGCTTCCTCTCTAAATTAATTGCATGTACATTAGGTACACTCCAGATTGGTTACTGAGTTACCCTTGTGAGTCACTAGTATATGGTACCTTAGGTATCAAGGGCATAGGTACCCTAGAGGCCTACCAG
This sequence comes from Lissotriton helveticus, assembly GCF_964261635.1. Lineage (NCBI taxonomy): Eukaryota > Metazoa > Chordata > Amphibia > Caudata > Salamandridae > Lissotriton > Lissotriton helveticus. The sequence continues at coordinate 2,034,372,318 of NC_136059.1, read as the reverse complement.
TGGCTGAAGCATGTATTATGCCACCGCTGGGAAGCCTTCCAAAATGGTAACACAGGTCTGCTACTGCAGCCTGGGTAAGGTGGTGCGTGCACCCCTTACTAAGATATAGGCTACCTATATCTACCCTTAATCACTGACACATATAAACCTATAAGTCACTCCTATGGCAAGCTTTATCAATCCTGAAGGCAGAGTGCTTGGTTTTGTGTGAGAGGCTGCCCATGCATGAGCAGGACCCCTCTGCAGCTTTCAGAATCTATTCTCTGTAGCTGTTCTGTGATGCAGCCATACCATATACTCCTAAGTGCATTATAACCTCGTGGTACATGCTAACTTTGGAATGGCTGCATGGAAACATGTCGTGTTTGGTGTCAAACCCTTTGGAATCCTACCCCCCCCCCGCCAGTCCTGGTGGCGGAGGTCGAATTCCACCCTTCTAGAGGGAGAAGACATGTTCACACTTACCTGACCGGTAACAGTTTAAAAGAGCCCTAGCATCACAAAATGGGTGCTGCAGGCATAGACACGAGTCTGACCTCCTGCTGCTGGACAAAACTCCGGCAGTGGAGGCCTGGACCATAGGTTTCCTGTCACAGGGAGGTGTAACCACCCCCCTAGACAGGCTTTAGTGTATTGGGGCGGGGTGGGTGCATTCCGTGAATGCTTTTTAGACAGTGCTGGTGTCACACTTGGTGTCCCTGTGCATATTCCAGTTCAAACCGGTTGCAGGGGCGCTCAGCCCCTGCTCTGGCATGACACTGGACAAAGGGAAAGGGATCCACCCACAGGTGGGTCCCTAGAGTAAGTCCAACTCCTAAAATTAGTATAAGTATAGGAACCCAGTCTTTAGGACTTTAGATTACCCTGGACGAAACTCTGCAAAATATATCCTGGAACTTCGACATTCCATTTCAACTAGAAGACGGAAGAATCTCCCTTGGGGTCAAGGAGTGACTCCCCTGTTCCAACAGGCACCAAAGAATCATCTTGCCGGTCTGCATTTCCAAGGCTCCCGCCGCATCCCGACAAATTTACAACACAGGACATGGACTTCCAGACATCTTCGAGGCCGACACGATATTCCAGCAAAGCTGAGACCCGCAGCCAACACGAGATATGTGGGACCGGAACTCCTGGACACAGGGCAAGTGCATCAACTTTCTGAGCTTTCCCGAAGTTGTGCATTGGGCTACTCGTAGTCCAAGCCCCGTGCACCATTTGCACCGAAGATTGTGGGCCCATACTCCACGAGTGTTCCGTGGGCCTGCTTCTAGCATTTCCGCTCGAGGCTCCTTTGTGTTCACTGGTCCGTCGACTGGTGGGTCCCCACAAAAGTAACTCTTCTGTTCCTTGGGCTTTCTGGTTGCTCCAGATGTGCCCTGACTTCATGCCGCGGCCCATGGAGGGAGTTGCAGTGGGGCAGGCAAGCGGGGCGGGGGAGGGGCTGGGTGGGGGGTGATAAACACCGGAATATGGATTATTACAGGTAAGTAAACAATTAAATTAATAAAATGAATTTCGTAGTGTGCCCTGCATTGCATTTTACGATGCAGGACATGGAACGATAATCGTTTTTGCCAGGGATTCCTCAGGTACTGAGGTATCAACATAGGGCCCGATTTACAAAGGAAACTTCAACTTTTTCGTAAGTTTACTAGTTTTCAGTATTTGCAGAGGTATACTTAGACCAAAAGTCTAACTTTAGTACTTTTCAGCATTCACAAAAGAAAGTTACTACTAGTAAAGTTAGACTTTTGGCCTAAGTTTACCTTTGTGAATACTGAAAAGTAGTAAAGTTACACTTTTGGTCAAAGTTTACCTTTGTGAATACCGAAAAGTAGTAAACTTACATAAAAGTGTAAAATGATCTTTATGAATCAGGCCCATAGTTTGTGCAGACATTATCCAGGGACACTGAGTGAGTAGATATCTGAGCAGAGTCATTAGTAACATTGGCCCCTAATGATTCATAAAGATGGACATCTACAGGTGGATCTCCATATTGGTACTTCCAAAGAAAGTCCTTGGTGAGAACCCCAGCTGCATGCACCAAGAAGGAGTCAAAAGTGGCAAATGTATTATCCTCAACAGAGCCACTCACAATTTTCCTTTTGCACTTCGTGGTGGAAAATCGGCTTGCAGGCAAAGTCAGGAGACCCTGGCTCTTCTTGCAATAACAGGACCACCCTCCGCCTGAGCGCGGCCCACATGCGTCAGTTATGGTTTTAGCAACACATCAAAGGGTCCCGTACTGTTGGGACACCTCTTGAGGGTTCAGGACTCACTCAGGTTGGGTCCAGGTGTGGGTTCAAGATGGTGGAAGCTCTTTGTGTCCATTTAGCTCTTAATAGGAGGCCAGCAAACTAGCCCTTGGAATAAATTATGAAAGTCCTGGGTGCAGGTGAAGATGCAAGACTCAACATCAGGACTGGCATCTGAGGGTTCAAAGCAGTTTCCAGGCAGCATAGCAGTCCTTCCAGGTACAGCAGCATTCTGGTAGAGTGCACAGCAGGTCACAGCAGGAGGCAGTCCTCTGAGAGTCCTTGATTTGATTTGATTTGATTTGTGTGTTTATATAGTGCTTGAATCACCTCCAGAGGGGTTTATCAGCGCTCGCGGACTTACAAAGTTTCAATTTCAGATGGTCTGGGCACTGCCTTAAAGCTGTGGGAAGTTGGTTCCATAAGGAGGGCGCCGAATATGAGAAGGCTTTTCCTCCTGTCCTTGCTTTCTTGATCATGGGAATCTTAAGCAGAGATTTCGAGCCTGAGTGGAGATCCCTTTGGAGAGTATATTGATGAAGCCTCTCCGCCAAATAGATTGGTCCATTTGCCCATATTGCCTTGTGTGTCAGACAGCAGATCTTAAATGTCACTCGTTTACTCACAGGTAACCAGTGGAGCTGTTGGAGAAGGGGGAGTGAATCTGTTCCGTGTGGGGCGCTTAAGGTTAAATGAGCTGCCGTGTTTTGTCCTATCTGAAGGCGGTTCAGAGAGGTCTCGTTAGCCGCAATCTGTAGGGCGTTACAGTGGTTTAACTTGCTTAACACCAGGGTTTGAATGAGGGTCTTTCGCAAGGAATCGGGAAGATAAGGAAAAACTCTTCACAGTAGGCCCAGCACATGAAAGCATGAGCCTATGGTGTATGTTACATGCTCTTTCATGGTTAAGTTCCGTTTGAGATGCACCCCTATGTTCTTTGCCATTGTTTTTGGTGTTGGAGCCGTACCCAGCTCAGTAAGCCACCATTCTGGTGTCCAAAACAGTGGTGCCTCTCCGAAAAGCATGATTTCGGTCTTCCGGCATTCAGCTGTAAAAAGTTGTTTCTCATCCACTATGAGATGGACAGCATGCCGGAAAAGAAGGAAGCTTGGGCTGTCCTAGAGCCCTTATTTAAGGAGAAGGTGAGTTTGGTGTCATCTGCATAGGATATCAGGGTGAAACTGTGGTTCCTCAGTAGTGAGGCCAAGTGGGGCAATGTAGATGTTAAACATGGTTGGGCTTGAAAAAGGAGCCCTGAGGCACTCCCTTAGTCAGTTCTTTCGTGATGAAGCGATATGGCCCCAGATTAATGGCCTGGGTGCGGTTAGAGAGGAAACTAGTCATCCACTGCAGTGCCACTCCACCAATCCCGGCTTCCTTCAGTCTCCTGAGCAAAGTCTGGTGGTTGACCGTATTGAATGCAGCGGAGAGATCTAATAGCACCATGAGAGTAGGTTGACCATTATCTAATGCTAACCTGATGCTCTCAGTGACGGCCACCAGGGCTGTTTCTGTGCTATGTTTTGGCCGGAAGCCCTTCTGTATGTCCAGTTATGAACTGAAGAGTGGGTCTGAGGGTCTTATTTTTATACCCTGGCACCCTTCTTCTGGAAGGTAGGAGAAGCCTTTGGAAAGGTTCTTTGAAATGCATGGAATTTCCTGAATCCTGTATTCTGGCTCCATACTAGATGCAGTGAAAATACAGGGTTGTTAGGCCTTCATGTAAAGGCAGAGTGCAGGCAATTCAGGTGTAAGTGGGGCTGGGCTCACCTGTATCTCCCCATCCTGCTAGAAGATGGCACATTGAGGCACACCTAATCCCTCTATTGTTTGACTGTCTGTCAGGAGTTCACAAAGTCTAACGGTCAGGTACACATAGTTGTATGACCCAAGACAGGCTGCAGGCACAAAGGGAAGGAAAAGGCCAACATTCTAAAAGTAAAAAATACACAAATGATGGACGGAGTGGAGAACAAATCAAATATTCATCCCAAGTCAAGTGATCAGCGTAAATCCATTGTTCTTTTGCTCACTATGCCACCCCAGTTTAGACTCAGCCATATGCAAATCAGTCTTGCCCCTGCACCGAATCACTGACAAAATATCAACTCACAGAATATCGACCTACAGAAACATCAACGCTGGAATATCGAAGGCAAGTATATCGACATCCTATCTACAACAAGGTAAGTACAAAAATATCGAAACCAAAATATCGATGTTAAAAATATCGTAATCAAAAATATGTTTTTTTTCCAGGTTAAAAATACATGTGTAAAATAAAGTAAATAATACTAATAAATAAAATAAACATAGTTAAAAACATTTAATAATGTTTAAGATTAATAAATAATACATATATAATAATAAAACATTAATTAAACATATACATGAAATATATAATATATACTTACTTAATAAGAACTTTTAATAATTATTTTAATTACTTATAAATTATTTATAAATACTATAAATTACCAATACATCTACACACATAAAATAATAACATAAATAAAAAGTAAAATCTCCTGCCGTGGTGATTTGACCTGCGCTCCAGTGTGAACATTTGTGAGTTGCACGACTTCAAGGTGACTCCGGAGCCGCGCTCTTGGGTCGATTTTGGATTCCTCGCCGGCGACTTGGTGAACCATATTCCTCGACCTCGCCTGTACATTGGGTGTGGCCTGCTACTCGGCTCTTGTGTGTTGTCGCCATCTGGCCTTTGTTGTAACCGTCTACACGGCCCCTCGACATGGCTGGCAAGCCAGAGGGGGACAAGCAGAGGTCCAAGACCACTCGACGAGGTGGCTACACCCAAACCAACATCATGGATCGTTATGCTCAGGCAAAGGTATCACCCGGTGGAACGAGTAAGGCGCCTGAGGGAACAAAGGAATCATCGACCCCAATGGCGGACCTCACTTTGCAAGACGTAATGGTCGGTATTGATGGGATCCAATCGTCTCTTGGCAAACAAATGGAAACGCTGGCTCATAAACTCGACACTGTTGCCATAGATGTGAATTTGATACGCACGGACCTAGCGAAAAACAATGAGAAGGTCAAATCACTTGATATTAAAACCTCTGCCCTGACGGATGATGTTGTTGAGATTCAAACGGAGATCCCCAATTTGAGGGCCTCTAATGATTTCCTTGTGCGTCGCCTGGAGGATTTCGAAGGAAGATCTAGGCGGAACAACGTTCGCATCATAGGTGTTCCGGAATAGGCCGAAGATTCTGCGACCGATCTCTTTGTTGAGAACTTGATCACGAACCACCTCGCCCCCAAAGGGCTCAGTAACTTTTTTGCTGTGGAACGTGCCCACAGAGTCCCAGGTGGGAGGCATAAGACCGGGGCCCCTCCGCGGCCTATTATCGCCCGGATTTTCAATTTTCGTGACAGGGACACTATCCTGCAGGCTTCGCGTTTGAGTGGACCCATGAAGTTTGAGAATACCACCATCAGCTTCTACCCTGACTTTACTCAGGCAGTCCAGAAGCAGAGACTCGGATTTCTGGGGGTGAAGAGGAGACTTCGTGAGATGGGACTCAAGTATGCCATGCTTTTTCCGGCTAAATTGCGCATTGAACACGCTGAGCGAACTTTTTTTTTCGATCGACCAGAAGTGGTGGCCGACTGGCTTGAGACACTTCCGACCCACCACCCGCAGGACGGGCAGAGCGGTGGGGCTGAGGGCAGAACGCCGGATCAAGAATGACTCTTTTGCGTTTGTTTGGCTCCTGGGTTCCTGCAGACTTTCAACATAATTTACAAATAGCAATTAATAATTTTTTTAAACATAATTACAATTAAATAATTAATTAACAATAAATTAACAATAAATACCAATAAATATTAATTAATTAATATTAGTTACCAAATAATAAATATTGAACAATAACATATTTTTCAAAACAAAAAACATATTTATTATTAGAAATTGTTTAGCAATTTAAAAACTTTAAACAATAAAATTATTTTTTATACCAAAAAATACTTTTTATAAAACATTATTTACCAATTACTAACATTAATTACCAATTTAAAAAATAAATTAACTATTAAAATATTTAATTGCTAATTATTAATTAATTAAAAATGAATTAATTATCAATAAGTTCCGCTAGTTTGATTCTTGAGGCGGAAAGCCGAGAATCTTTTGGGACGTTTTAAATTTGGAATAATTGTTCTTACCTGATTTTAAACTGCTCTGTGCTCTATTTGTATACTTCTAACCCTGCTGGTCTCGTGTTGGTCGATCCAGGGCTGACTCGGGACAAGGCTACTGCCTCGTATGGATTGCAGTTTGGGCGGGCGCCATTTTTAGTGAGGGCAGGTCGGCGGGCTAGTGCTCCGGGCCATACAGGCCATAGAGTACTTAAGGAGCCCAGAGTGCCGCGCACACTGCTAGTTCCGCTAGTTTGATTCTTGAGGCGGAAAGCCGAGAATCTTTAGGGACGTTTTAAATTTGGAATAATTGTTCTTACCTGATTTTAAACTGCTGTGTGCTCTATTTGTATACTTCTAACCTGCTGGTCTCGTGTTGGTCAATCCAGGGCTGACTCGGGACAAGGCTACTGCCTCGTATGAATTGCAGTTTGGGCGGGCGCCATTTTTAGTGAGGGCAGGTCGGCGGGCTAGTGCTCCGGGCCATACAGGCCATAGAGTACTTATGATTTCCCTAACGCGTAAGCGCAGCGGACGAGCGCAGTGGGCACGCCGATGGTGCGCCGGAGGCGCGCCAGAGGCAAGCCCGTCTGCGCCCGTCCGCGGCTGGCCGGGGCCTGGGGCCAGAACCCCATGTCATTTGCAACAAGGCACTCTTTGCTATTCTCGTGAGGCTCTTATCTCCTTCAGATACAGTGTTTGTGCTAATGAGTTTCCTATTAATTGTGATCAGAGTCCTTTTTACTGTCCTGATTGCGGCTTCCCATCCCTTCCCCTCGGTCAGAAAGTTAAAGTTAGCACAGGAGGATCTGTACAATCTCGCCTTAATGATCCTGTTTTCAAATTCTTTAGTCTTAACTGTAGGTCGCTCCATAAACATAAAAGAGATATCTTTGACCTACTCGAAGGATCTCAGCCAGATGCCATCTTCCTTACGGAGACATGGCTAAGTGATAGTTCCGGTCCGGATATTGCTACGGCTCTCCCCCTTAATTATTCACTTCTGGGTAGAAACCGTATTGGCAAAGAAGGAGGAGGGATAGCGATTATTTTTAAGAACATATATACCTGTAAATGGGATGATCTTGCTCTCCCGGATTGTGAGGCGGGCCTTTTTAAATTACTGCTCTCCCCCAATTTTACTCTCTCTGGGACTCTCATTTATCGCCCTCCAGGACCAGTAAGCTTGTGGGCTGCTTCCTTCTCTGACCATATTGCCCAGTTGTTGCTTCAGGCTCCTAATTTCCTGATTGTAGGTGATCTTAATATTCATCTGAATGACACCTCCTCAGCCACAACAGGGAATTTCATTTCGGATTTAGCAGCACTTAACATCATCCTGCAGAACTCTGGCCCTACTCACATAGCTGGCAATTTGTTAGACCCAATTCTTTCTAATTTAAGTATGTTATCATGTAAACCAGCGGTCCCTGTTCTCTGGTCTGATCACTACTTGGTTGAAGTTCTAATCAAATCGGGGCATTCCTTAGCCAATTTTTCTGTTACTTCAGTGCCTAAAAATAGTAAAAATTAGAAAAATCTGGACGCTAATAAGTTAAATTTCTGCCTTGACAATACTAGACCAGTATCTACCATCACTTCACTAAAGGAAGCTGCAGCCATCCATCATTGGCTTAGCTCTTCCGTTGATGCCTGTCTCCCCTCGGTTAAGAAGAAGCGCACTCATTGTCTTCCACCGGCTCCTTGGTTTTCTGAGATTCTAAAGCTGGAAAAAACTAGATGTAAAAATCTGGAAAGACAATGGCGCAAATACTATGATCCCAAGATTAAATTGCTCTATAAATCTGCCCTTAGTACTTACCATGGACATTGTAGTGAAGCACGAGCAAGGCACGTAAATTCGACTATCCTGGAAGCTTAAAACTACCCCAAGGTACTCTTTAAGGTGGTTAAAGAACTCTCTGGAGCTTCCTGTCAGCCTAAGCCCCCCCATCTTGACTCTAAACAATGTGAAGAGCTGGCGGTGTTTGACAAACAGATTGATATATCTACTACCAACTCTTGTACCAACGACTCTCGTAAGGACCTTTCCTCGCAGGCTCCTATATTAACTACTAATACCATGGTTTTAGATAAATGGGCTCCACTTGATGCTCCCACCTTTTGTGACATCTTAAGGGGCATTAAATCTGGATCTCCGAAGGATCCGTTGCCTCCGTCAGTCCTTCAAGCTCTGAATCCGCCATCATCTAATCTCATTAGAGAGTTATTGAACATTTCTTTAGCTGAAGCCACGGTCCCGGGAGCATGGAAACATGCCATGATTGTGCCTTTATTAAAGAAAGCTATTCTAAATCCTGAGGAGCCATCTAATTTCCGTCCAATTTCTCTTCTCCCTATATTTTCAAAAATCTTGGAGAAGCATATTAACACCCAGCTGACTAGTTTCGTGGAGTCTCATGATGTCCTTCACCCCTCACAATCGGGTTTTAGGGCAGGGTTCTCCACGGAATCCACTCTGCTGGGTGTTACGGAAAATATCCGCTTATTAGTAGATAGAGGTGAAACTGTGGCACTTATTCTTCTTGATTTAAGTGCCTCATTTGACACTGTTTCTCACTCCATTCTTCTTAACACCCTCCAATCTTATGGCATTACTGGATTGGCACTTGAGTGGCTAGCTAGCTTTTTATGGCAGAGAACCTTTCAGGTTTTCTCTGCCACTTCCAGCTCCAAAATCCATGTCTCTCGGTATGGAGTCCCTCAGGTCTCCATACTAAGCCCTTTACTTTTGAATATTTATGTGAGTCCATTGGCTAGAATAGCGGAGCAAGCTGGGCTCACGGTGTATTCTTACGCCGATGACACCCAGATTATTTTTTCACTCTCTGCCAAAACCAAACATGATATTTCGGGACTCTGTGCTGGACTGACGAGCATTGCCGATTGGATGTATGCTAATAAACTTAAGCTTAATGGGGGTAAAACCGAACTACTTCTTTTTGGCAATGACAAATCCCTCTGGGGCCCTCAACATTGGCCCTCTAAGATGGGTCTACCTCCAATTCCCGTGCATTCGGCCCGCAATCTGGGTGTCATTGCTGACTATGAAGCAACAAGCTGTTAAAGCAGCCTCCACTTGTTTTGTGATTCTTAAGTGGCTACGAAAAATCCTATGGATGCTTCCTCTGCCCACCCAGAAAACTGTAGTTCATGCCCTTATATCATCTAGGCTGGACTATGGCATTATATTATTTCTGGCGGCAAGTAAGGAAGTATTTCATCTGCGCACTGAGCAATACTTCCTCAAATTCCGGAAGGAAGTTAAAACATGGTTGTTTAATCAATAATTCTGTTAACTCTTATTTGTTTTTGTCCCCCAGTATTTTTAGCGGTCCCAAGCGCCGGGAAACCTACGGGTAGCTGTTGCGCTGTACGAACTCAATAAATAAATAAATAAATAAATAACAATAAATTAAAATGAATCATTACTTAATTACAATTAAAATACTTTCCACCCAATTCCCCTATAAACCCACTACCCACGACAAAACTTAAACGCAAAAATGTATTAAAATGAATTTGTGATTCCTAAAAAATAATAATTCATTCAATATAGTTAAATTACTTCCCACCCTATTCCCCTATAAACCCACAAGCCACTCCCGTACTAAAACATAAAGTTGACTTAAAAATAACATTATTAATATATAAAAATAGTACACGTATAATTTAAAACAAGTAAAATACTTTAAAAAAAAAATATAACACATACATATTAAATACATAATAAAATACATAACAATAATACAAATATCGATATTAGTAACATCGAAATTAGTAACATCGATATATTTGGTATCGATATTACCGACTTCGATATTACTTACATCGATATAAAAGAATTCGATATTACTTACCTCAGGGTCGATATTCTGTCCAATGATATTCTTGACCTGGATATTCTTTATTTTCGATATTTCAGACTCGATATTTCTGTAGGTCGATATTACAAACTCGATATTTAGACTGTGTACCCCCTGCACCGTATAGGAACAGTCCAGCCCGAACTGCCAAGCCAGGTCTTCCTTGGACCAGAAACTAGCAAACTGGGACCGGTTTCGGGGTATTACCCCTCATCAACCAGAGAAGCTTGAATCCAGTGGCACAGTGAGCCCGGGCCACGGGACTAGGCATGCACGGTGCACTTAGGGCAGGAAAGCAAAAAACACAAATGATGGACGGAATGAAGAACAAATCAAACATTCACCCCAGTCAAGAGATCTGGGTTAAATCCATTGTTCTTTTGCTCACCATGCAACCCCTGTTTAGACCCAGCCATATGCAAATTAGTCTTGACCCTGCATTTCCTGAGAACAGTCCAGCCTTTCTAAAAGTGGCATTTTCAGAATTGTAACTAAAAATCCAACTTCACCATAACTTAGGATTTTAAATTAGGGTTCCAGAGACACCAAACGAGAAACAATCATATCCTCTCATTCGGAAATTACACTTATAAAATGTAATAAGGTAACCCCACTATTATCCTAACGGAGATGTAGACATTTCAGTAGTGAAAAACAAATTTATGTAAAAGTACGTATGGCCTGCTTTTTAAATACATTGCACCCTGTCCTCTGTGCTGTCCAGGGCCTACCCTATGGTCGACTTTTATGCATTAAAAAGTAAGGTTTGAGCCTGGCACAAGCTATATTTTGCTAGTTAAAAATGGCAGTTAAACTGCACATACAGGTTGTGCAATGGCAGGTCTGAGACATGTTTAAAGGGGCTACTTTAGTAGGTGGACCAACCAGTGCGTCAGGCCCACGAGTAGCATTTAATTTACAAGCCCTGGGCACATGTAGTGCACTTTACTTTGGACTTATAAGTACATTAAATATGCTGGTTAGCAGTGGTAAAGTGCTTAGAGTCCTAAAGCCAGCAAGAAGGGGAGGAGCATGGCAAAATGTTTGAGGGTGACCCTGCAGAAAGGAACATTTCCAACACAACTCATTCCAGCCGAAAGCTAGGGTAGACTAATCAATACATTGATGGACGTCTCTGCTTAGGCGATAGGGGCTCTTTCCAGCTCTACACCTCCCTGAACTGCGTTGAATTCCTCTGCCTAAGTGCTCTTGAACCACTGAACTGACCCATTCAAACCCTTCTCTTTATCTGTGGACCCCATCAGGGCAGCACCTTAACTTAACTTGCTCAGAGATGCATCTCTTTATGCAGACAGTACCACAATGGCCAACAAAGTGATGAGGCCCATTCCACTCCATGGAACAGACTTCTGTCGCCAACCCAAGGGAAGCTCTGTCCATAAGGACAGTAACCGCAGAGGCCACTGACAGCTGTCAATGTCAAGAGCCAGGCCTCTGGCCATCCAGACTTCTCTGACCTCGGACGTTTCTCAGAGTGGGGGGCAGGAGTCCCATATGCCTTGCAAAGGTTTTGCACTCTACCTCCCATCGGTTTAGTGGTGGTATCCTGAAACGGGTCCTTCAACTCAAGGTCAGTACCCTTAGGCTGAACATGAGACAGGGGTGAGTCCTCCTTCATCCTGCCCCACCATGCTGGCTCCTGTACCCTCCTCTTGAAAGTGGTACCCTCAGAAACTGAACTGTCAGGGCATCCTGGGCAGCTGCTCCTTGCAGTTATCTTAACACCAGAGGAAACTCAGTGCCCAAAATTAAATCTATGGGCATCTGGGGACTAACTATGACCCTCCTATGGGTCACCTCCCCATCCCACTGAAGGAACACCGAGGAAGATGTTCTGCCCTTGGGTCTGAGTAAAGTGCAGTGCATTCTAAAGCCAACAAAAATGAATTTAGTAAAAAGGGGAGAAGGAAGGCAAACAGTTTGGGGTGACCCTGCAGAAAGGGCCATTTCCAATAGGAGAGATATCCTTATAACTCTAAAAAACGAGTTTACGTCCAACTATAGGGTAACTTATTCTTATTACAAAAGGAAGATTTAAACCAGGCAAAAGGTTTATTTTGTCAGGTCGAAATGGAAAATTAAAACTGCCCTATAAGCTGAAGTGGAAGGACTGAGATAGTATTTCAAAAGGATACTGTAATGGGTGGCACAATGAGTGGTACTTTCCAGTAGTAGCATTTAATATACATGCCCTCGGTACATGTGGGACCTTATACTAGGGATTTGCAAATAAATCAAATGCACCAGTCAGGTGTACACTAACTTTACCCTGTTTTAAGGTGAGAGCACAGGCACGTTGGCACTGGTTAGCAGGGGTAGAGTGCACAGAGTTCTAATACCAACAGAAACGGGTTCAGTAAAGGAAGTCAAAAATCTGGGGTTACCCTGCAGAAAGGGCCTGTCCAACAAAAAAAATTAACATTTTTAACCTGTAGCACAGGTCTATAAATGGTCCAGAGTCTTTAACAATCAGTATAGCTCTCGGCAGCGGGTTATAAAGTTATGGTAAATTGAATCTAGGATGGATCTGTGATTCTAGAACGTAACATTTCCTCAAGTTTTCTTTGACCAGACGTCTTGAGGGTTCGTGGAAGAATAGGATATTTTTCCCCTGCGCTATTAAATTATTTTATTAATACCCCTTTATCTCTCGCTTTTGAGCTGACAAAACATTTCAAGTATACTTTTCCAATATTTATTTCAACTCTATTGTCTGTAGTGTTATGCCTGTATTTTTGTTCACAGTTCTGCACATAGCCTGTGCAGATCCCACAGTCCCTTGTCACTGTTAATTAACTGTTTTCATTTCTTTCAGCAATTACCAGAGACTGGAAGTGTTTTCCAGCTGTTGCACCTCAATACATATTTCATGATTCCTTTCTTTCGATGTGTGAAAACGTCTCTGATGAAGTAGATTGGCCAGTCATTGTGATGTGTCAGTTTTGTTAATCCAAGGCTGAAAGATTGCAGGGAAGATACATTTTTCAAAGAGCGATTGCCTTTTTGTTCAGCAATAGATTCTGTGAAGTGTCTATCCATGTTTAGACTTATAAATGTACAGCAGGAGGCAGCGCATTAGTTCTGTTCCTTGCTGTGCTTTTCTGGCTTTCCCGTTGCTTTTATGCACTGCTAGGGTGCCGCTTTAGGAAGTACTGTAACTGTAAAATCATGTGGTGGTTGTGTGTATTATGAAACAAAACGTGTATTATTGTGTGGCGAACAGTTAGATAATTTGTCTCAGGCTACCTTAGCAGGCGTTCAGCTCTCTTGATGTGTAGTTCTTTGTTGGATGGCGGAATGATCTGGAAGCTAGGCAACAATATAGTAGTCTCTATTCATGTTCGCATTTCTTGTAGGTATCAACAGTTATGTTTTCTGAAAATTAACATCTTCCAATCTTTTCCCTTCATTCCCTAGGAGCTTCAAAATGGCAATATTCGTTCTCATCTTGGCAGGCTTGTAGGTTTGTACCGGGGACGTTGCTTAAAAAAAAGAATTACATTGTTTCTTTTCTGGTAGGGTAGGCGAACATATATGTTTTTTATTTATTATTTAGAGTTTTATAGATCGCAAACGTGACCGCTTTACAGAGACAACAAGCTAAAGTCAAAGATTAGGAGCAAACGATTATGAATACACTTAAAGGAGAAAATACAAGCAGGAGCAAGGGAGGACTAAACAATAACCACCTCTGCCCAATAAAGTTACAGTGAGGTACGAATTATGCTGTAAGCTAAACATTCTCCATGATACCAGCATCGCATAGGTTACATCTGCGAAGGCTAGTGAGGCTTAACACGGATAGATTTATATAAAAAGCAGTAAAGTGTCGCTAGTAATACAGTTTTTTGTAATCTTTAACCGCCTGTGCACACAAATGTTGCGTTATCATATCAACGTTCTGCTTTAGAATGGCTCTGACTTTGAGGACAATGTAGCGTCGGGATCGCTGCTCCAATGAAGCATGGAACCACCAGCCAGATATCTCCAGTAAATAGATAGGAATGCCTTGTTTACATTTTACAAGCTATGGCATCCTTATCACATAATTCCCGTGGTAAAGAAAGCATCGACATCCACACTACAAGTTCTGTTTTAATTTCAAGGAGCAGTAACAGAAGTTGATCGCTGCACGGCATGCGATCCATAATGTTTCGCCCGGACATTCTGGCTGCTGAAAATAGATGAATTGTCCAAGTGAATTTCCAGGACATAATGGAAAATTACCTGCGGAATCAAGTGTGGAACTACATATTCGTCCAGGAAATCCATATTTCCAAGGGTACTCTTTTAGGGTACACATCCTAGGGTCTGCATGGGGGTTAGGGGAGCAGAATAAGTTACTAAAAGAGGGTGAGATACCCCAGGCCAAACTATCAGACACTGTGATTAAGAGCCATAGGGCAACATTTTCTTGGGAACTTGTTACCTAAAGTGAAAAGGTTGTAGTACCCGATACACAGCTGTGTGATGAAGTGAAAACGCAGCCAGTGATCTACATACGTAGGATATTTCTCCCAAGGCATTCAACATGGTAGAACATTGAACATGCTATTGGTGGTGATTAGGAAGCCTTTAGTGGATCTCGATGAAATGGATACATTTTCTCACACTAGCAAGACTATTTTTATTCGTTTGATTTTTACAACATAAAAAAACTTTTAGCAAGCGCCTCAAAAACGCTTTCTTTCTTCTTTATGATCTTTCCACTCACCAACACGCTTTAAGCTTACACGTTTGTAGTTCTTTTGCACTGCCAAGTAAAATAAGCATGGAATAATAAAGGGAATATCACGATCAACTTCGATGCATGCAAACAAACAAAAGAAAGGATACCAATGTTGTAGAGATCATTATTCCCAAATGATTACGCAAATCTTTATTTTCTCTAGTCATTTTAATCTTCAAATGTTTTTCACTTAATTGCATTTTTGGATGAGAAACCCCTTAGATCTTTCCTAAAAAAAAGTTGTATTTTAATTTTGTAACTATAAACAAGCAAAATATTTTAACCAGTAATACTTTTTGGAGAATTCGCACTCTTAAACTTACTTTACTGGAGGTGACTAAGGTTTGGGAAAGGAAGGGACAGGGGTCATGGTGAAGGTTTGGTACAGAATAAATACTAATTCTTTTCACTTTAACATGCAAATACAATTGTAGGTTTCTCGACTTCATCAAGTTGATCGAGTTTGAGCAGAAGTCTGCATCTTAAACCTTTCTACTGCTGCAAGCCTCATGTAAACCTTCATCTATATTCAGCTGGAGAGGTGAAGGAACACAATTTATCTGTAGCCCACACTCTAGGCCTGGGCGATGAACTCTGCTCCATTCGTGGAGTTTACAAAGTTTGCTGCACTCTGCGGAGCATGCGACGTTCCGAAAAACGTGCAGCAGAGTACTTCCCTCTTTCACTAAAGTCAAGTTGGAGGGCGTGAGCAAGGAAAATCTACCTTTCGCTGGGATTTCTCATCTCGGGCAGTCAGATGTCTCAGCGCGGGCAGTCGCGAATGGTCACAATTGCTCGCGTTGATAAACCTTCTATTCAGGTAGATAATCTACCCTAACATCAAGATAAAAAGCAGCACAGGAGAAACACCCGGAGCTGAAAATCAACACAGGCCGCATAAACAAGCGCACTCCCCCACATTGCGCAAAAGAGGTTTTGGGCCACTTTGCGGAGTTCCACGTAGCAGAACTCCGCGAACTCCACCCATGCCTAGGCAGAACTTCTCAAATCGTATCAGTAGCCCAGAAAACTAGACCTGCCACTCCCTTATTCCTTGATGTATTTGAAACATTTTCAATTGATAGTACACCCTCATTTGTCTGTAGATGAAAGACGCCACTATTGGTTAGGATAAACACTGGATTGTCCTTTTCTGGCATTGTAGTGAGAACACCACCTCAAAGCTTGTATTTAAAACTGGGTATGCATAAGTCATTGTTAATTTCAATGACAATTATTTGTTTAACCAGTACTTTTACCCAGCTCCATGGATTGGTTGAAAACATTTTCACCTATGGATATTATGGTAAATCCTCTCATATTGCCTTTCTGACTGCTGTTTGCTTGATTTACAATTTGGGTACTGTCACACATCTGTGGGTGTCATTTGTGACCTAGGCACTCTCTGAATGTACCAGCTATGTATGTGGTGAGTCAGAAATATGATAACTAGAGGCAAAATCTGTTAGGCTCATGGCTTGTACTGAGCTGGTGAACTTTGATGGGTATTTTCCTACCCTTCAGCCAAATGCATTTCAGCTAAAAACATTTTCAGGGCACACGTGTTCATTGTGTTTAATAATTCCTAATTGCATTTAGCTTCTTGAGAGTTAATGAGTTATCCAACTTGATGCAAAAAACTTTCTGTTCATATGTTTTTTTCTGGAATGTTTGGTTTATATTCCCATCACTTTGATTAGATGACCTTGTTGGGTTCAATCCGAGACACTGATATGGAAGGAAGCAGAACCAGAGGCCACATTAACTAAATTTGTTGTGTGGGCCTGTGAGACATCGGGTTGTTGGTTGAGTGGGGTGTTAACACTGCTCAAGGAACAGCCACAATCCCAGCCAGGGGAACCACACCAGTCACTAAATTATCCTGTGATTAACTTTCAGGTGGTTTGGCACAAAGCAGTAGAGGCAGTATGGAAAATATTTAAGCAGCACACAAACAAAAATAAAGTGAAAACACAACACAAGAGAGATCTCATACCAATTGAGGGAAAAATGTGTACATTTCAATAAATTATTTGACTCCAAAATGAGAAAACTCCAATCCTTAGAATTAGAGTTAAGAAATTTTAGAGTTTAAGGCGAAAACTAGCACCTAAAAGATCAAAGCACCAACCTCAGACTTCTAGTCACACTATAATGGGTCAAAGTCTAACAAAAGGGCAAACCGTGATGCATCATGAGTCGGATGCAAAAAGTGGATTAGGCCTGGTGAGAATATACCTTTGGAGTTGGAAGAAATTTTAAGAAAAAGTCCATGAGAAGGTAGACATTCAGTAGGGCAATGCTGAAGGTAGTGCCTAGGAGGAGGCATCATCGCCTGAGAGCTGTTGGATGAAGTTGCAGTGAAGATTTCTACATTTGGACTTAGTTTCTGTTTTGGAAGTCGAAATTCTCCCATAGGATTAAGCTGGAGGCTGTAGCCAATGATAATTCCACAAGGCCAGTTACCCTTATGGCAAAAAAACCCTGAACAGGATGTGCTACTTTAGAGAATAACGTAGTGGAGGCTGCTACAATCAGGCCAACGGGCGATGAACCATGGCTGAATTGACGAACAGGTTGGTCTCTGTCCCCTCCAGGTTCTCAGAGCAGTGTTTAGCCACAAATGTTCAAAGTTGCAAGTTTGGATATTGACTAGCTGGTCACATTTAACACCACCTTCCAGGGTCCAGGACTGGAGACGTACCTCCTGGGTCGGGTAGAACACACTCGGGCTGAGTCCAGGTGCAGGTGCAAGATGTTTGGAGCCTTTTCTGTCCCTGAGGCTAGATCAGTAGTCCAGACAACGAGCCTTTGGAGTCATTCCGAAAGTCCTGGGTTCAAGAAGTGAAACATGGTTCAACCAGCAGGCCAGACATCTGAGGATTGATTCATGGCAGGCTTGAGGCAGCAGAGCGGTCTTTCCAGGTGCAGCACATCAATCCTCTGAAGTGCCCAGCAGGCCACAGTAGACTGGTAATTCCCTGAGAGCCCTTACACAGGTCTAGAAAGTGAACTGAAGTGTGGGTCTGAAGGTCTTATTTTTATACCTGGTGCCTTCTTTGTAGTAGAAGTTTCTAGAGAATTCCCTTTGAAGTGCTTGATGTTTCCTGCCTCTCCTGCCCTGGTTTCAAGCTGGCTGCATGAATAATGTAATGTTAACAAGTCATTTGTGTGAAGGCAGGTTGCAGCCTATTCAGTTGTAAGGGGGGCTCTGTCCAGCTCCATCCCCTCATCCTGCAAGCAATGGCCCACAATTCCTCTATTGTGTGACTGTCTGTGAGGAATAAGCAAAGTACAAAGGCCAACTACTCCCAGAAATGTGATTGATGAACAGGCTACAGGAACTGAATAGTTAGGGCAGGAAAATTCAAATTTTCTAAAAGTGGCATTTTCAGAATTGCCAAACATGAAATATTTATCTGTTTGCTCATTGCTTATGTCGGAAGTTTTCATAATTTCAGTCTAATTATGAGTGACATTCAAAGACTATATAAGACACTTCTTTTGAGAAAAATCAAGCAGTGAACACAAGGGAAACAGATAAATATAAAAAATGTCACCCATTTGAGCAACAAGTAAATGTAGGAAGTGCCAAATGTATGACACTTAGAGTGACACTTTCTCACAAGTAAAACCAAGCTATGAAGTGCTTTGAATGAGATAAATAGCAGAAATTACAGACTTTTGAGCAATGTGAAGGTCTAAAAATCTCTTGAAACTGAAGCAAAACCCCTGAAATGGAAGGCCACTGGCCCATATTCTCTTTCTAAGATGACTCTACTGCAAAAATACAATTGGAGCACCATTATTCATCACCATTAACACACACCATGAGGAAGTTCGCAGAAGCCTATGCTTAGCCTGACAAAACATGTATTGTGGATCGATACTGTGCCACAGGCACAGAGTAAATTTCACAAACTTGTTCACCTGAAAATATAATAAATTAAGAAAAACATGTCTCTCGTTGTCAGTATAATACAACTACAATTGCTAGGGCGAACTCTTAGGTTAATGCACATGCTACAGAGATGAATGAGCTTCAGTGCAGAAAGAGTGTATGACTCACCTACTCCACAGTGCTAAGATGAGCACTTGTACTGTGTGTCTTCCATGTTCTTTGGCTGAGCCTGGGCGGTGGGCACAATGCTGTAGCCCTGTCCAGTCCTCTCCTGTAATGCTGCTTATCTGTGTATGCCAGCCAGACCAGAGGGGAAACTCACCCCTCCAAGACTGTAAATGGACAGAAAATATGTCAAGGCAATAAAATTAAAGTGGCCTAATTTTGCAAGTGATACTGTTTAAAAAGAGGACCATATTTGCAAGTGGGGCAGATTTGAACTTTTCAAAAGCTGTTTTCAAATGATGTTTTACAAGGTAAGGGAGACACCTCGCATTTATGTTTCCTGCAGAGAAACTTTGCAACCCAACAGACCCACAAACAGCCAGACAAATCAGCCCCAGGGACTACATTGCTTGGACCAATGAGCAACTAGCATCTGTCAACAAAAATGACATCCTAGTAGAAGTGGGATCCACATCCAAACACTGCTGAGCATGAATTATTGAACCATGAAGTGAGAAAGACTTGCTAGAAACAGAGACCTGGGACAGAACCAAGCCAGCGTAGGGCTACACCTCACATAAACGTACCAGGAGTTGGACATGTTGGCTCCAGTTGGCTCTTTTTGCTGTACCCCCTCTGATGTACAGTCATTATCAAGACACTTTACGTTGGAGTTTTTACTTTTAATACATTTTATATTTCTTTACGAGCCCGAGGAGACCAAGAGCAGTGAGCCAAACAAGCTCAGTCAGGGCTGTGAAACAAATTATATTTTCAAGAAGTAGCCAGTCCTATTTAAATGGCAGAGCTCAGCCCACTGCAGCATAAGCCTGACGAGAGCAGACAGTGAGCAGAGCTACAGGCTCAGTCAAGCTGTACATTTAAAATATATTTTCAAGAATTAATACAGACCTAAATGAGGCACGGCCGCGATGAGTCTACTGCAGCCTCTTTGTGATGAAGACTGTGTGTGCCACTTCTCGTCACTGACCCAGTGTGGTCCCGTGGCATGATGAGCCACCAATTCATTGGTGGCACAGGCAGGAGTGCGAGCAGTGGCCGCCAAACTAAGGAAACATAACTGTTGCTTGTGCCATGGCCTGCCTCATGAGTGACTACTTCCTGTCTCCACTCTTGGCAAATGGACTATATGTTTATTGTTGCAGTCGCATGGCACCATTTCAGGTAAATGCAGCCGCCGATTTGAATGCTGCAACCAGCGAATGCATCTGAGCCCCAAGGCGTTATGGCAGGTGCAACCGGACACACACATTAGGCTGTGACCTAACCAGGCTTGTGAAAACTTTATATTTAACACAAGGGCAGCACTGCAGTGTCTAGTACTACCATAGTAACTCACACACTCTGCCATAGCAACCAGCGCCACTATAGAAGTAGTGGCGCTCCGGTCTCACGGCTTGACTTTGCAAGGAGGTGCTGTAATGTGTGGCTTTGCATTTTGATGCCGACCACCACACTAAAATGTGTTACTCTAACACCTGATGAGAGGTACCTGGCAGGGCAGAACTTTAATTATGTCCTCCAGGATCCTACTGGCTCAGACAAGTTCTCAAAGCCTAGAAACATGCTGTCATAGTGCCACTATTAAAGAAACCCTTGTTGGATTCCAACAAACCAAAGAACTTCAGACCCATCTCACTGCTCCCTTTTGTGGCAAGCGTAGCTGAAAATACATAAACGTACAGCTTTCTGTATTTTTGGAAGCCAGAGACATCGTGCATGAGACCGGTTTGTAACCTCATTACAGCACAGAGTCAGCGCTCCTGTTTGCTTCTGACTCCATCCACCAGGCAGGAGACAGAGGAGACACTCCGCTTTGTTCATATTAGAACTTAGTGCAGTCTTTGACACTTCCCACAACCTAAGGCTACACAACCATGCTATTTATGGAAAGGCTTTGTAGTGGATAGCCTCTTTCCCACAAGATCGGTCTTTTCAGGTGGCACAAAAACCATACTACTAGAATGTCTTTCCACTACAGCAGGGGGTGCCTTAGGAATCTTCCCTGAGTCTGACACTATTCACCTATATATGCGTCCCCTAGCCGATATCGTCGAGCATCACAACATTTCCATGGTGTCGTACTCAGATGATACACAGCTGATAATCACACTGTCCCAAAACGTTTCAAATGCTGCAGGTAAGCTCCATTCATGTTTATCAGAGGTGGCCAAATGGATGAGCCTGAGCTGTTTGAAGCTTAACACAGGGAAGACTGAGGCCCTCATCCTTGGAAAATAGCCTACAATTTTGTCAACTGCTTGGTGGCCTGACTCTTTGGGCATGATATCTATACCTAAGCCAAAAGTGACAAACCCAGGAATCTGGTTTGACTCCGAATTATTTTCGGACAAAAAAACTACGAGTCTCGCAAGGCAATGCATTGGGATCTTAAAGACCTTAAAAAAATATTCTTGCCTTTCTGCCAGAAGTGGCCAGAAAGATAGTGACCCAGTCTCAAATCATATTGAGACTGGATTACTGCAATGTCAGGTATCCCGGGTTTCTACAGGCATGAATAGGAAGACAACAGCGGGTGCAGAACATAGCAGCTCAGCTGCTATTACTTCTGCCTAGATGCTCACCACCAGCCCCACCTCTAGCAATTCTGCACTCGCACTCATTAAGGCATCAGGTGTTCCAAAGCTATGTGCTATTGCCACAAGATTCTCCACCATAAAGGCCCTAAACATCTTCACCCGCTGATCACACCTTACCTCCTTAAAATAAATCTGAGATCAGCTGATGCCTCTCTTGCATGCATCTCCAGAATCAAGAGAACTTGTATTTGAGAGTATTCCACCTACTACTTTGCAGCCACGATGTGAATTCCTTACCCCTTTGGCTCAGGCAAGAAACATCTGAAATTGCTTCTGGATATAGCCATCCGATTGCGCCTGCCATTAAGGTGTATGAGGGGAAAGCCTTGCCTTCGTCCCAGTACGGGGCGGAAATGTGGGGATTCGAGAACATCAAGGAGCTAGAGAGATCGGAGAACAAGTTCTATAGTAAGTTCATAGTAACTATGCTGCTGGACTGGCGGAATTGGTTCGCTTGGATACAGGCCACAAGATAGCTTGGATAACAAAATTGAAACAGCTGGTGGAGACCATCGGCCTAATAGATGTTTGGGAAAGCAGAATCTGCCACCAAAGCAACTAGTCAAGAAGGCCTACTGGGAGTGGGTGTCTAATAATGCCATACGAAATTTGAAACTTGGCCCCTTGACGGAGAAATTCTTAGACTTTAAGCCTACTCCCAAGCTGGAACCCTTTCTGGATTTCATTGAGTCCCCGAGAGATAGGGCATTGTATTTGAAGCTGAGGTCTGGCACACTCCCTCTGAATGATTTTACATCAGGCTGGAAACACACAGGGGTGAGGGTAAGCGGGTGCCCTGGTTGTGCTTTCCCCACGGAATCTATTTCCCATTTTCTTTTTGCCTGTCCAGTGTACTGGCAGGCAAGAAGAAGGTGGTTGAAACCCGTGTGCGCTAACGCTTATAGGCGAAGCAGATAAGTAGCGCCACAAACCCCCGCCTCCTAATGTTCTTGTTTTAGATACATTGTTCTTAAAAATAATTGTATAAATCTTTTAATAGTTTTTTAAACCTTATACATAGTGTTCTTTTAAATTTTAATTCATACTGTATGTATGGCAAGAGATACATTGTTTTTTAAGATACTCACGTTCTTTTCTCTTAACCTACGAATGAATTGTGAAAACTTTTATGATACATGTATCGAATAAAGTCATACAACAACAACAACAAAAGCTTCTGCAAGAATTTAAAAACATGGTTTTTCAGGTTAACTTAAATTTGGATTCTCATACTCATTCTCTGGTTTATAGGACTGATACCAATGCAAAAAGAACAGTTGATGGACAGAATGCAGAACAATGTGATACATTCACCCCAGTACAGAGATCTGGGCCTAAATCCATCGCTTTATTGCTCTCTGTACCATTCCAGTTTGAACCCAGCCATATGCAAATCAGTCTTGACCATGTGCCCAATGGGAACACTCCAGCCCTAACTGCCAGGCCAGGTCCTCCGTGGACTGGAAACAAGCATCCTAGGACCGGTTTTGGGTTTTCAACCATCAGCATCCAGGATAGCTTGACTTCCAGAGGCATGGAGAGCACGGGACCCACCTCTGGACATACCCATCCCACTCGGGGTGACAAGTGCAAAAAAGAACAGTTGAAGGACAGAATGCAGAACAATGTCATACATTCACCCCAGTACAGAGATCTGGGCCTAAATCCATCGTATTTTTGCTCCCCATGCCATTCCAGTTTGAACCCAGCCATGTGCAAATCAGTCTTGACCCTGTGCCCAATGGGAACAGTCCAGCTCGAACCGTCATGTCAGCTCCTCCGTGGACTGGAAACATGCATCCTAGGACCAGTTTCGGGTTTTCAACCCTCATCAGCCAGAATAGCTTGACCTGGCTTGGCAGTTCGGGCTGGACTGTTCCAATGAGGCACAGGTTCAAGACTGATTTGCATATGGCCTGGTCTAAACTGGGTTGGCATGGTGAGTAAAAGAATGATGGATTTAATCCAGATCTCTTGACTGGGGTGAATGTTCTGATTTGTTCTGTGTTCCGTCCATCAATTGTGTGTCTTTTTCTTTCTTGCCCTAAGTGTGCCAGGTATGCCCAGGTGCGGGTGCTCGGCTCATTGTGCCACTGGAATCAAACTATCCTGGCTGATGAGGGGTGAAACCCAGAAACCGGTCTTAGGATGCTTGTTTCCAGTCCAGGGAGGACCTGACTTGGCAGTTCAGGCTTGACTCTTCCTATGAGGCACAGGGTCAAGGCTGATTTGCATATGGCCAGGTCTAAACTGGGGAGGCATGGTGAGTAAAAGAATGATGGGTTTAACCCAGATCTCTTGACTGAGGGTGAATGTTTTGATTTGTTCTGTGTTCTGTCCATCAATTGTGTGTCTTTTTCTTTTATTACCAGGCCCATGAACTGATCTTAGGGTAACCCATTCTGCAAAAAGGCATAATCATTGGACAAAGCCGTTCACATCCTATCCAGCCAATTAATAAATAGATTCCAGAAATGCTTCCTTTTCTTCCAATCTATGCTGTCTAAATTAAGTGTATGCCTAATAGATCTGATCCAATCAATATATAAAGGAGGAGTATCCCTAATCCAAAGTTTACATATCTCTCTGCGAGCAAGGATAATTAAGTAAAGAGATAATTTATTAATGTCTCGAGAGAGCTCCTCATAATTATCAAAAATTCCAAAAAAAACAAGTGAACCTGTATATCAGAGTTGAAAAGCGTTTTCATACCTTCTTCAATCTCAAACCAAAAATTCCTTAAAGCAGGCCATGTAAAATACATATGAAGGTCGTCTGCCTTTTCCTGCTTACACTTTGGGCAGCATGGGATAGGACCCTTAGAAAATTTGGCCAATCTGGCTGGAGACCAGTACACTCTATGGAGAGAAAAGAGATGGTTGCGCTTTAAATTGGCAGGTGAAACTGTATCGTGAAGTAAGTCAAAAGATACTTGCCATAAATTCTGCAAGTCGACATCTGAAACTTGATTCCTCCAAAGATGTGCAGGGAGACAGAAATCACCATCTTCTGCTTCTAACATCGTCCAATAAAGCACCGATGTCTTAATATTCCTTTCTTTCTTCAATAAAAGTTCCTCCAAAGTTGATTCAGCGCCAATCTCGCCTAACTTAGTCTGTGCCCAACTTTTTATTTGTAAGTATTTGAACTTGGAGAGATTGTAATACGTAAGACTAGAGATCTCCTCCCAACTCAAGAGGACCCCTTCTGGCATTAGCTGACCCCAGACTTCCACATTTGCTGCCCGGAGGGGCATAGTCAGTGAGTCTTTCGTCCATTCTGGCAAGACTGGAGAATCTCAAATTGGGGCCATCGCAAAATAGTATGGGATGTTCAATGATCTTCTTATTTTGACCCAGACATATGCCATATCCCTGAGAACCTTTAAACGAACCTTCTTAAAAAAACATGGATCGCCAAACTTAAACAAAAATCCATGAGCGCCTCCCTGGAGCTCAGAAAGCATAATCTGGAACATTAAGTCTGTTTCTGTCATGGCTGGAAAATCAAAAAGCCTTATTCCCGCCTTGATTAATAGAGTCCATGCATACAGCTTTAAATATGGAGCACACAGTCCACCTTTAGCTTTCTTTCTACGGAGCTTCTTCCAGGCAATTCTTATACCCTTTGAAGCCCAGATAAATGAATTCCATTTAACTTGAATCTTATTGAGCCGGGCTTCCTTGAAAGCAAGTGGGATATTCTGAAATATGAAGATTAATTTAGGTAACAGCATCATTTTATAATGTTGACTCTTCCGATTAAAGAGGAAGAAGTGACAATCCTTTCAACGCCTCCGCACTCTCCTTTTCTATTTTCAAAAGATTTTTTTCAGGGATTTGATGTATATCCTGCGTAATTTGAACCCCCAGATATCTTATTTCATGTTTTAAAATTGATATAGAAGTTAAAGTTGTTACATTCCAAGTCATGCATTCTGATTTAGCCTGATTAATCTGATACCCGGAGATCTGTCCGAATTGCTCTGCGGCACTATAGATAAGAGGGATAGCATTGGTGGGATCTGCTGTATATAACATCATATCGTCGGCATATAAAGAAACTTTTTTTCTCCCAAAGATTGAATTTAAAAGGTAAAATTCGTTGGTCTTGTCTGATATTTTACGCGAGTGATTCAATATATAAATCAAAAAGCAAAGGTGAAAGGGGACACCCCTGTCCTGTACCTCTGTTAATTTTTATAGTTGATGAAAGACTTCCAATTATTAATATTCTGGCCGTTGGAGCTTGATCGAATGCAGCTATAGATCTACAGAAATTCCCGCCCAAATTACACCTCTCTAAAACCTTAGCCAAAAATATCCAATTAACGCGCTCAAATGCCTTAGTGGCATCTAATGTAATAACCTCCAATGGAATTTTATGAAGAGTGGCAAGATCAATTGCGCCCACTAATGCTTGCGTCAGTTCTTTTTTTTTTCCCTTTTTTTTTTTTTTGTCCTCATCTCCACCATGGTTGTAATCTGACGAGCTTCTGAAACAGGGTAGAAGCTGACTTGCTAACTCAGTCAAAAACTGGTGAGGGTACAGCCGGTTCATGAAATTGCCAAGACCCTAAAGCTATGTCGTTCACCCTGCCGATCTTACCCCCAGTTGCTTGTTCAACAGATACTAACCATAAGCCAGTTACCATTATTGCTCGTATCAACCTGTGCGCCCAGCAGGGAAGGCAAGATTGTTTAGCAGAGAAAGTATATCATGGCTTCGTAATCATCGGACGTTGGGGGACAGAAAAAAAAAACCCGCACCACTAGTGAGACCATTCGAGTAGATGCCAAAAAGCTCTTTTTTCTAGTTTCCCCGCCCTGGCAAGATCTAGTTTTGATATCTGTAGCATTGAGGTGTACCAGTCATGTAAAGAAGGAGGAGATGCCTCTTTCCACCGCTTACAGATTTCTCTGCGGGCCACCAAGATGGAATAAAATAAGAGGTTATTGGCAGAGCTTCGTTTCTGGTCTACAACACCGAAGATTACTAGTCGAAGATCAATAACCACTGTAAAACCGGTGGAAGATGTACGTTTGTTGCCAATTAGATCCCAAAAAGACCTCAGGTGAGGGCAGTCTTAAAACATGTGTGCATCAGAGGCTGCTACTAGACCAAAGCGAGCACATGCCACCGAGCCCCCTATTGAAAATTTGGACAACCTCTGAGGGGAATAGTATGCCCTGTGAAGGGTGAAAAGGTGGTTCCTACGGAGCCAGGCTGGTTTAACTAGTTCCCACAAGACTTTGCAAGACATTAGCCATAGATCGTTCAAGTTCAGGGATGGCATCAAGGAACCCCACAGTAGTTCTGGGAGATGGAATTCCCCATCGATCTCTTCCAAGATTAAATTATACCATAGGGAAACTTCCTTGTACTGTTGGTTTGTCAAGCAAGAGGGATTCCAGTTGACTGCCTCCTCCTAAGGGTGTGTTGTAACGACGAGGGGCTCTGGCTGGCTGCGCTTGGGCCCAACTTGAGATTTGCAGATACTTCAATCTAGAAAAGTTTGCGCCCACCTTGCTTGCTAGATGTTCCCAGGAAAGCGTGGTCCCTCCCACAAACAGGTCACCCCATGTTGAGATTCCGGCGTCTTTTAGTGGAATTACCAGTATATCATTTGTCCAGCCTGGAGCAGCAGGAAGATCCCATATAGGAGATCTATTTGAATAATAACCTAGTTTGGTAGCAGCTCTAAGATTGTACCATGTTCTTGCTAGGCCCTGCAGCACCTTTAATTTGATCTTTTAGAAAAATTTGGGGTCACCAAACTTAAAAAGAAAACCCGACTGTCCCACTCCTTCACCCTGTAATAATGCTGTAAACATCAACCCTATGCCTTGGTCTGATGGGATTTTTAACAACATTCGTGCGTGCGTCATCTGAAAAGCCCACGCATATAACTGAAGATCAGGACCGGCCAGCCACCTTTCTCCCTACGGCGCCTTATTCTCTTCCAGGCTATTCTTACATTTTTGTTTTTCCAAATAAATGAAGAAATATCACCTTGCATCTTTGCCACGAGTGATGTATCAAAAAATAATGGTATAGTGTTGAAAATAAAAGTCAACTTAGGTAAAATAGACATTTTTACTAAGTTTGCACGACCCAGAACTGTCAGGGGGAGATGTTTCCAAGACACCATTAGCTTCCGGCAATCTTTGGCAACTATTGCAAAGTTGGTAGATGCAATCAAATTGATATCTTTAACTATTCTTAAACCGAGATATCTCAGATTACTACTTAGTTGCACATTCGGACCTGTTACATCGCTGTTCCATGCCATAATTTCGGTTTTAGAAGCATTTACCTCATACCCAGAGATTTTTCCGAATTCCCGTGCTAGATTTATAACTGCCGGGAATGCGGTACTAATCTCTGACGTCAAGATCATAATATCGTCTGCATACAGAGATACCCTTTTTTCCCAATCTCTGTACTTAAAGGCTTGATGCAATTGTCCTCACGAATTTTTTGAGCAAAAGGCTCAATGTAGAGATCGAAGAGCAGAGCGGATAAAGGGCATCCCTGCCATGTGCCCCTTGTGATAGTAAATGGCTCAGACAGTGCTCCGTTAACCAAGACTGAAGCAGATGAATTGTGGTATAGGAGTTCCACCGCCCTGCGAAAAGCCCGACCCCCGTCGAATTTCTCCTAGGCCCCCAACAGTTGACCCTGTCGAAGGCCTTGGTAGCGTCCAACGTGAGAATTGCTAGAGGCATTGAGGAGCTTGTCGCCATGTCAATTGCTCCTATGAGGTCATATGTCAGCTCAAAAAGCTGGCGGCCCTTAACGAAGCCCTTCTGATTGGAATGCAGGACTGCGGGGGCAACCAGGCCCAGCCTCTTAGCCAAGAGGGACGCAAAGATTTTGTAATCCGCGTTGAGGATTGAAATGGGGCGGTATGAGCCGCAGTCAGTGGCTACCTTACCTGGTTTCAGGATAAGTGTGATAGATGCATTATTCCAGGAGATAGAATGTAGAGCTCCTTCCTGCAGGATTTGATTAAATATTACAGCAAGGATGGTAACAATTTCACCTGCGAGATGTTTATATACCTCGGCCGGCAAGCCGTCAGGCCCCGCCGCCTTACCCCCCTTGCTGTTTTGTATTGCATTCACCACCTCTTCTTCTGTAATCGTCATATCTAAAGATGAACTTTGTTCTGGAGATAGTGATGGCAATGAAATACAATCCAGCCACTCCTTTATGTTATCAGTAGAAATATTAATTTCCTCCTGATAGATATTCTGGAAAAAATCTTTAAAGGCAGATCTTATCCCTAAGTCCGAAGATACAGTCCCTGCACTAGTTGTTATGGAATCTACATTATTCCGGCTCCTGTCGGTTTTGTACTTCCAGGCAAGTAATTTGCCTGCCCCTTCTCCAAATATCAAAATGGGCTAGTTTACTAACTTCCCATTTCTGGAGGATGCGCTGATTAAGGACAGAAGCCAGTTGACTTTTAAATTCCAGCAACTTCTACTGCTTAGCCGAAGCAGTTGAATCGGAAACATTACTACAGGCCTCTAGTTCAGTTTGGATCAGTGATAGGTTGGTTTCTATATATACAACTTCTTGGGTATACTGCCTCCTGCAAAATACAGTTTAATTCTTGATAATCCCTCGCAGGGAACGCTTAAAGGCGTCCCATACAATACTAGGACTCGCAGAGCCGATGTTAATTCGAAAGAATTATTGTGCTTCAGTCTTAATACATGCGAGATCGTCTGGGGAAGTAAGAAGGGACCGATCAAAAGACCATGTCCTGGCAGGGGGTTCAGTCACACGAAGAAGCTCTAAAGAAACTGAGGAGTGGTCCGACAGGTGCGATGGTAGGTAAGTGAAATTTTTTACCGAGTCGAGCAAGGCTCTACTTATTAAAAAAAAGTCAATCCTGGATTGATGGTGATATTTAAAATTTCGAAAGGAGAAGCCGGTTTTCTGGCCTGCTTTAATTCTCCAGATATCTACGATACCATATTGACTCATAGACTTAAGTAGAAAGGCTCTGGATTTAGACAAGGTTTGTTGACGACTAGTCTTGTCTAACAAGGGGTCAAGTATGATGTTAAAATCTCCTGCTATTATGACTGGTTCTGAGAAGTGCAAAAGTTCGGAGAATAAAGATTCCATGGCTGATGGGTCGTCCCGATTAGGCCCGTAATATCCTGCTATAGTAAAATGTGAGCCATCTATAGCCACTGTGGCAATAACGCATCTGCCTGCGGAGTCTACCTTCTGCATTATAAGTTTTGTAGTGATAGATTTTTAAAAAAGAATAGTAACCCCTCTAGAGGTAATTGTTTGCGAAGTAGAAACAGACAGATCTAGCCATCTGTTTTTTTTAGCCAGATAAAGAGCTCAGCCTCGACCAGGTGTGTCTCCTGGAGTATAATGACCTGCGCATCCGAATCCCGTAAGTATTGTAGAATCATCTTTGATCTGGGTTTAGTGCGCAGGCCATTAATATTCCAGGAGAGAAGCCTAAGTGTACTCATGACCGGTAAGGCTAATTCGGCTAGACATACATTTTATAACCACTAACTGAAATATGATACCTGTCCATGTTTTAAGAATAGGAATAAAATTATCAACAACCAAATCGGAAATGAGGAACATTTTATGCTTTTTCCCCAAACCCTTCACACCCAAGTGAAATAAACCCACCCACCCTTGAGGAACCCTTGTTCTATCTAACCGGAACGTGTCCGGTTTTTGGTACCCCTAACCCTTTTCTGAGCCCCTGCAAAGCGTTTTAACTTATAATGTTGAGGGCTGAGTAATACTACCATTGAGGGTTGTCTGCTTTAGTTCCCTAGAATTTGAACCAATCCCTCAAGGTGCAAGGTAGCTACGGTTGTATTTGTCACCTCTTTTTTTGTTTATACTTTTATTTATTTATTTATTTATTTATTTATTTATATATTTATTTATTTTTTTCTCAGTATACTCATACACTCATATTCATCCTCCCTTTTGTGTTTGAGAAACACCTTTCCTCTACTAATCTATTATAATGTTCTCTGCTAGAAGTTTATCTATTCCTTTTATATATTCTTATTCATATATATATATATATATATATATTTTTTTTTTATTATGCATATGAACCTATAAGAAAAAGGGAAGTGGGCTAAAAGGAGACAATAGAGACAGCAGCTAGGGAGGTCAAAGAAAAGACAGAAAGAAGAAAAAAACTGGCTCTCATAGTTCTCATCCCGAGCCGCCTTCAGCCCCCTTTGCGGCTCCTAAGGTCATCAGTAGGTCATCTGCAGCCTGCACTGAGCCAATGTTAAACATTTTATTATTCAACATAATCTTCAGAGCTGCGGGAAATCTCAACTGTACTGTCGCACCTAGATTTCTAAAGGCCTCCATCCTCCTGCCCAATTCCCATTGCCTATCTAGGGTGGCCCTTGATAGGTCAGATATTATTTGGAAGGTAAAGCCATCTCCAGATAAGGATTTCTGCTTGAGAGCTAAATTGAGGACCTGACCTTTTAGTGAATACGTGTGAAAATTTACTAATATCTTACGTGGTTTAGTCCTCTGTGAGCTCAATCTAAAGGGGTCCCTATGTATTCGCTGAATGTCAACAGCTAGTTCCTCTTCCGTGTGAGCTAGATTGAGAGATTTCTTAAGGAGTTGGATAATGTATGCCTTGATGTTTGAACCTTCACTGCCTTCTGGCACATTCAGGATATGAATGTTACATCGCCTCGAGTTGTTTTCCTGAATCTCCATTCTGTCAGCCAGAGCGGAGTCCTCTCTTTTTAGTTTAGCGATTTCCTCTTTAGTATTACCCAATTCAAGAGAGATCCCAGCAACTGTTTCTTCCAGCACACCAGTTCTTGAGAATAGACCATCTATCTTACTGTCTAAAGACTCACAATAAGATCTGATCTCTTTCTGGATTTTTGTCGACTCTTCAAATCCCCGTTTTATGTCAGCTGACAAGTTAGAGAACATAGGCAGTAGCGAAGAGACTGAGAGAACTTAGGGGATATTAGTAATGGCAACAGGAGGGCTAGATGATAAAGCGCTGGATGATAAAGCGCCGGTGGAAGAGGGATTAGGAACTGATTGCAGCGGGATATTCAAATTTAAATCTATATTGGGGCCCCCCTCTAGACTCTGACTCTGACTTTGTCTCTGAGCCTCTACCTCAGCAAGACTGCTTGCTGCGTTAGAAATTACTGGTATCAAAAGAGTTTCCACTGAAGAGCCATCAGCACTAACACTACTTCCGACATTTAATTCTGCCGATGATTTAATAGAAGGAGTAATGCTTAAGGTAGAATTAGCATTTGTCAAAAAGAGACTAGTAGAAGTGCTTCCCACCCCAGGTTGAGCTCCGATACAGGACATCTTTGCATTAATGGGTGCAATATCAGCCATAACCGAACAATCGGGCTGAACTGTAACCGTAGATAGATCCGGGGAGACACTCGGCGAGGAGGGGTAACTCTGGGCCAGGTCTAACACTTGAGGGATAGCCTTGAAGTAAGAGCGGAGCGATGGCGTTATCTTGGAGCTGGAGTCAAGAACTGTTTTAGCTGACTTAGGTTTTTTTGCTCTTTTAGCCTTCACGTCAGTGGAAAGGTATGATGAAATTTTAGAGGGAGTTTTAGTGATACTTGTTTTTTTAGCCGACTTATAATCCACTTCAGGGATTCCTGGAGTCGCACCCTCAGACTCAAACCTAGCTTGCGTCTGTACTCCAAAACCGGGGGACCCACACCTGTCCTCCTTCCTGTTATTCAAATTACCCCCCCTGTTTTTATGCTTATTACCTCTTCTACCTCTGTGTCCCTTGCTGTTTATCTCTAGCTGGGTGTTAGAGGGGGTTACGGAAGGGTTAAGACCGGAGCTCCTTAAAGTGAATACTCGTGGTGCAGGGAACGCACTGGGATTTCCCCGCTCTGCTTTAGAATCCAAACCTGACCCTGAACCAAATGGTCCCTGGGACAATTTGCTGACAGCTGTCCCCCCCACCTCCTGGCTTCCCCTTCACCTCCTTTACTGAAGCTACTCGTCGTGAAGAGCTGGCTACTGTGGCTGCTAGGGGCGCAGGAGTTGCTGCTGCTGTCTTGTCTGCTGCGACGATCCCCTCGAGCTTGACTGGTTCCTCCACACACTCACTGGGGCGGAGGTCTATACGGAGAGACCGCAAGTGCCTCCCGCGGCGGAGCTCCAGGGCGGCCTGATGCCACGGCCAAAAACCCGATGGCGGCGACCGCTGCAACGACGGGATTCGGAGGGACGCCGAACCAGGCAGGAGCACGCCCCTCTCCCGACACATCGATAGAGAAGATAGACCGTCGCGGAAGCAGTCCTGTCAGCGAAGACAAACTTAGTTATTCGGAGGGTCCCGAAAGTCCAGAGATTCTTCCGCAAAGACAAAGAAAATTAGCGGCGGAGGTTACTCAGTATTCCTGCACCTGAAAAAAAGGCCCTCATTGCAGGGTAAGAAGAGAGAATATGCACCGCTCCGCTAAGGCTCAGAGCGGAGTACCGCTGCAGCTATCCTACTCCCGCCATGTTCCTCCACAATATCCAATTAACGCGGTCAAATGCCTTAGTGGCATCTAATGTAATAACCGCCAATGGAATTTTATGAAGAGTGGCAAGATCAATTGCGCCCACTAATGCTTGCGTCAGTTCTTGTATAGAGCGCCCTCTAACAAATCCCTTTTGATCTAAATGTAACAGGCTACCGGCTACCCCATTCAATCTCTCTGCCAATGTTTTAGCCAACAATTTATAATCCGAGTTAAGCAGTGAGATAGGCCTGTATGAGTCACACTGCAAGGGGGCCTTCAGTGGTTTAAGAATAAGAGCAACTGTAGCATCGTTCCAAGAAGAAGGAATTTTACCCCCTTCCTCAAAAATAAATGTAAAAAGCTTCTGTAGAACAGGGGTAATTACTGGAGCCAAAACTTTATATATCTCAACAGGCAACCCATCCGGTCCCGGTGCCTTACTTCTTTTAGCGGAATCTATTACCGCGGTTATCTCGGTCGAACTAATTGCTCTATTTAAGTTCTCTGATTCCTGGTCATCAATTCGACGCACAGCATATTGATCGAGCCATGAGTGGATTATATCTTGGCGAGGTACTAAATCCTCCTTATATACTGAATCAAAGTGATTAAAGAAGGCATGCTCAATAACGGTGCTATCTTCTGAAATCTGAGCCATACTGCCCACCTGAACTCCCTTTATAGTATTCCTCTTCTGCTCTTTCTTTGCCTTCCAAGCCAGCAACTTACCACTGGCTTCCCCATATTCAAAATGAGCCAGAGAGCTTGCCCTCCAATGTTGCCTGAGCCTTTCGTCTAAAATCTGCTCTAATTGTGATTTACAGGCTACCAAATCTTCCTTACTCTTTACACCTGCCTCTGAAATTGGGTAAATTAGATGTGCTTCTAAAGTCTTAATTTTTGACTCGATCTGCAAAATCTTTGCCCTATATGCAGTATGTTTAGAGGATTGAAAAGCCAATAAGAGCCCTCTCAAAAAGGCCTTATATGAATCCAAGACAACAGGTAATGTAGCTGTCTCTAAGTTGTTTTTAAAAAACTCATCTGATTCAAAAAGCAATCTCTCTATTATTTCTTTATCCAAAAGAATACTTCTATCTATAGTCCATCTTCTGATATTCTGTGGAGCCGGTAAGCTAAGAACTAAGGAGACAGCCGAATGATCTGAAATGTGAGCTCCTAGGTGCTTGACCTCTTTTACAAACTCACAAAGTTGTTCTGTGATCAAGAAAAAATCTAATCTGGAGTTATGGCGCAACCTCTTGTTGTGAAAAGTAAATTCTTTCTTAGTGCCTGATTTCTTCCTCCATATATCTTTCCAGTCAAACTGGTTTATGGCGTTTAATAATAGCGATCTAGTTTTAGGATTATGTAAAGTCTTGAGTTTATGAGATTTATCTAATTGTGGGTCAAGAACTAAATTAAAATCACCTGCAAAAATTAAATAATCATCAAAATCTAGGAGTTCCACCAGAAGTTCTCTGAGAGGGAGTGTGTCATCTAAATTAGGACCATAATATCCTGCAACTATAAATTTATGTGCATAATATTTTACCTTAGCTATCGCCCATCTCCCTTTTTTATCTGCTCTAGATTCAAGTAATGTAATTTCTGGATTCGATTTGATCAATATGGCAACTCCCTTATTTAAAGTCTGCTGTGTACTTGTTATTACATGCTGAATCCATTTCTTTTTCCTACAGATGTCTCCCAGCTCTTTTTCTGTAGAGTGCGTCTCTTGTAAAATGAGAACATGTTCGGGTGCATCCTTCAAATATTGGAATATCCTCTCTCTTCTATGTTTGACTCTTAAGCCATTTAAATTCCATGTAAAAAATGTAATAAATGCCGACGGGGCTACCCTATTCTGTGGCATTTAATCATAACTGGATGTAAACGATTAAATATCCTATTTGGCGATTTGGAAATGTTTTTTGTTTTTTTTCCCCAGATGCTCCCCACCCCGTGCCCATTCCACCCCCCCCCCCCGTACAAGCCTGACCCCACCTGTGCTCCCTGGAGAACCCCCCACCTTTCTCTTGGCCTACCTCTGGCCATTAAGGCTCCATCACCAGATGTCCGGATGGCGTATAGATTAATATATAGCTTTTACAGAAAAATAAAGAAAAACCCAGGGGGTATACTATTTACCAAATCAAACTGATACAAACAATTAATTATTGGAGCTATCATTAGAGCATTATAATCGCTTGTTATTACTCACTTTAACTGCTTTTACTGTCAAGTGTAACTAAATGGAGATACTCCTCTGCCTCATCAACCCTCTTAAACACCCTCATTTTGTTTTTATACATCACTTTCAGGGACGCAGGAAATTTTAATTGGGCAGTGGCACCTAGTTGTTTAAAGGGATCTAATAATTTGCCGAGCTCCCACTGCCTAGATGCTGTGATCGAGGATACATCCGATCTAATCTGAAAAGTGATCCCTTCTACTAGTAAAGAGTTAGCTTTAAGAGCTCTGTTGAGTATCTCCTCTTTTATAGTGTACGTCAAGAAATGGACTGATATCTTCCTGGGCCTGCTCCTATTGGGGTTTTGTCTAAATGGATCTCTGTGGACACGTTGAATGTCCCTCATTAATTCTCTTCTGAGAGATCTAGCTGTGTTGCGTGTTTTATCAATTTAACTATGAACTCTTTTATGCTGCCCCCCTCTGCCCCTTCAGGGGCTTTCAGGAAGCGCAAATTGTTCCTCCTTTGCGCATTCTCAAGCGACTCCAATTTCTCCTGATATCCCAATTCACCCTGTGTGAGCGCTTCAATTTTCCTGGAGTGCTGTACCACGAGTGATTTAAGATCAGTGACAGTAGACTAAAATTCAGCTGTTCTAAATGCCAGTGCATCAAATGTTTCTTCAAGTTTTTCGAAGTGCAATTTTATGTCCTGCTGATTCTTTTGGGATGCAAGGAACCTGCTTTCGACCTCATGACTTAACGCCTGCAGCATTAGCATGACGGACTGATCGGAATTATCCAAACCCCCTGGGGGAGCAGGTGTTAAATCACCCTCGCTATTACTCTGTGAAGTGCTGACCAGCGCTTCTAAGTCCTTATCCTCCATTCCCAAACTCTCCATCCCTGCCAACTCTAAAGCGTCTGCCTGCTCCAAATCTGTATCCATCTCTAAATCTCCCAAAAGCTGGTATTTGTTAATTGTCTGGAGACCCCTCTCAGCCTCAAAAGAAGACTTCTCGTCCGAGTGCTTGAATTGCTTGAGATCCAAAATCCGCAGGCACAGTTTTAAAGTACGCTTTTAATGAGGGTGGTGGTTTGACCTTCGTAACAGGCTTCTGAGCATTAGAGGTCTTTTTTCCGGTCTGCTTAAGAGATTTTGACTTGGATTTAGCCACAGCTGATAGTGGAATATCTGTGACTGCGTTAACAATGCCCGGTTTTCCTCCTTTACTTCTAAGCGTGTACCAGGAAGCCTGGCTTCCCTGCACCTCACTGCCAGACATACGCAATACTGATACTGGTACACTAGATGCTGCCCTTCCGTTAACAGAAAGAACTGCGGTGTTCTGTTTTCTATTGAAATAAGTTTGAGGCGCAATGCATTGTGGGTTATGTAGTTTTGATTAAGATTCCTGCGAAGTGCCAGAAATTCTCCCGAAATAGGTAATCCTGTATCCAAGCCTTCTTCCCCTTCTGACTTCAGAAGCCACCTTAGCCCAGCGGATTAACTCCCCAGCAGGAAGATTATTCTGTCCCCCCTTTGAATTAATGACAGAGAAGTACCTTATTAAGGAAGTGGCGGCTCTCGCCGCGTCTGAGCCTTGTAGGTTCTCCAGGCTCTATATGTAGTTTCAACCAAAGCGGGAGACAAAAGGCCGCACAAACGTAGTTGCGACAATATCTTAGTTATATACGCTCAGGAAAAACTCCAACTAATCTCGGCGTTTTTACCGATGAGTTTTAATAATAAGTTTACCGAGTTTACCGAGTTTCACAGTCTTGCCAAGCTTCTCCCAACAACAATTCCGCAGAGCTCCGTTTTTTTTTTTCCCCGATACGAATTCACAGCTGCTGTGCGGAGAGGAGTCACTGTGCCCCCCCGCTCTGTTGAATTGCTCCGATCGCCGCCTCAAAGCCTCGGAGCCTGGAGCTGCCAGCCCCGCCTTCTGCCTCACGTCCTCGGCACCAGTTCAAGCCAATGTTCCGGGGAGCAAGCTTATCGGCTTTTACCGATGAGCGGGAGGTGAAATGCCGCTCAAAACCTCACAAAAGTAGGAGTAGTTGTAGACCTCAGTTTTCACAGAAAAAAATAGCTAAATTCCACAGTGTAAGACAATCATTAGCCGCCCAGACACCCGAGCCTCCGGAGCCTTCCGACTAGCCACGTCTGCTAGCCACCATGTTCTCGGACCCGTCTTTTTCTTTCTTGCCCTAAGTGTGCCAGTTATGCCCAGCAGCGGGTCCTCAGCTCATTGTGCCACTAGAATCAAGCTATCCTGGCTGATGAGGGGTGAAACCTCGAAACCGGTCCTAGGATGCTTGTTTACGGTCCAGGGAGGACCTGACTTGGCAGTTCGGGCTGAACTGTTCCTATGAGGCAAAGGTTTAAGACTGATTTGCATATGGCCAGGTCTATACTGAGGTGGCATGGTGAGCTAAAGAATGATGGATTTAACCCAGATCTCTTGACTGGGGGTGAATGTTTTGATTTGTTCTGAATTCCGTCCATCAATTGTGTGTCTTTTGCTTTCTTGCCCTAAGTGCGTCAGGTATGCCCAGACGTGGGTCTTGTGCTCACTGTGCCACTGGAATCAAGCTATTCTGGCTGATGAGGGGTGAAACCATGAAACTGGTCCTAGGATGCTTGTTTCCGGTCCAGGAAGGACCTGGCTTGGAAGTTCGGGCTGGACTGTTCCGATGAGGCACAGGGTCAAGACTGATTTGCATATGGCCAGTTCTTAAACTGGGTTGGCTTGGTGAGCAAAAGAATGATGGATTTAAGCCAGATCTCTTGAATGGGGGTGAATGTTTTGATTTGTTCTGCATTCCGTCCATTAATTGTGTGTCTTCTGCTTTCTCGCCCTAAGTTCACCAGGTATTGCCAGACGTGGGTACTGTGCTCACTGTGCCACTGTAATCAAGCTATCCTGGCTGATGAGGGGTAAAACCCCGAAACCGGTTCTAGGATGCTTGTTTCGGTCTAGGGAGGACCTGGTTTGGCAGTTCGGGTTGGACTGTTCCCATGAGGCACAGGGCCAAGACTGATTTGCATATGGCCAGGGCTATACTGGGGTGGCATGGTGAGCAAAAGAATGATGGATATAACACAGATCTCTTGACTGGGGGTGAATGTTTTGATTTGTTCTGCATTCCGTCCATCAATTTTGTGCCTTTTACTTTCTCGCCCTAAGTGCGCCAGGTATGCCCAGACATGGGTCCTGGTCTCACTGCCACTGGAATCAAGCTAACCTGGCTGATGAGGGGTGAAGCCCCATAACCGGTCCTAGGATGCTTGTTTCCGTTCCAGGGAGGACCTCGCTTGCCAGTTCGGGCTAATCTGTTCCCATGAGGCACAGGGTCAAGACTGATTTGCATATGACCAGGTTGAAACTGGGGTGGTATGGGCATGGTGAGCAAAAGAATGATGGATTTAACCCAGATCTCTTGACTGGGAGTGATTGTTTTGATCTGTTCTGTATTCCGTTCATCAATTGTATGTCTTTTGCTTATAGGACTGATACCCCAGTGCTGGGACATATCTGCCTACGTAGCTATGCACTTTATAAATCTCATTGTTATTATTTCATTATTTGTTAGGGACCAATGAGTAAATTAAAGATGCCCATTAGGTGTTAACCTATTTCAGCATGTTTTAGGGAGTGAATACAAGCACTTTAGCACTGGTTAGCAGTGGTAAAGTGCACAGAGTTCACAGGTCAACAAAAACAAATTTATCAAAAACAGGAGGATAATGGCAAAATGTTTGGGGAACGACCACCCTTAGGCTAAGAGGTCTAACATGACCCTAAAGGCCATAGTCTGTTCATCAGATCAGCTGCTTGACCAATCATTAGTGATGATGTTTTACAAGTTATACATTACAATCGCTTTATCCCTGACTATTCTAAGCAAACTCACTTAGTTCACTCAAGCTAACCCTTAGTTTGATAAGCAATGAAAGATTGCCAAACTCACTCCCAACACAGCCTTAAAATCTGATATCCTTACTCCTGAGGATACAGCCTGTCAATGGGTGCTATTTAAGAAGGCATTTAGGAAACAAAAGAAATACCGGACTCTGAGAATATTTAGCCATCGGTTCTTCCCATTATGATTTAGCAGAATGTTGGCTTTTGATGGCTAATCTAACTAATTTCTCCTTAGGCAAGTGAGCCTTTAGATTCAATATTCCTGTCTCGTCGGTGGTGTCGCATTAAAAAAAATTGTACACCGGATTATCTGACTCCACTTCATTTGTTCAGTGATACCAGTGCTAAATGCTCAGTCAGGCCTTGTGGTCATTCTCGACAAGTTAGTGCCGACCAAATACCTCTCAATCAAGGAACAACTGAATCCTAATCAATCCCCCCAGGCCCCACCACTTACTTGAACACCCTAAAGGACCCTAAAAATCAGGTCTTCGCTAGACCCCAATAGGGCGAATTTAAAACGGTGCCTCCTTTGCATTAAAATCTGTTATGGGACTTCAGTCCACACTTCTTCAAAATTGATAGATTTTTTCCTATTCTTTTACTTTGCTCTTACTCTCCCTTCATTATTGATTTGATATTACTACTTGTTGACATGACTGTGCGTATTGCCATTTCTACCCTAAAACTTGTGCTGTCGCCGGCGTTTTTAACCGAGATTCTTTAGGAAATTAAATACATGCAATAAAAGTACTTTATCAGCCTCGTACTATCGAAATACTCTGCTCGGACTGCACTCCTCTCTGTTTGACACGTTTGGTGCTCAATATTAAATCTGCATAGAAATGCGATATTCATAGCAGCGGCGCGAGAATCACACAACCCTGTGTATATATAGTTAGGAGCCCAATTCCTGCAGGTGTTCATCGAAATAATTTATTCGCACTTTGGTCACTGAGAGAGCTCAGATTTGATATACCTGTTTAATGGACCGCGGGTCACACTTTATGGCTATTATCTTGGAGATGTGCTTGCTGGAGTTGAACTGGAAGTTCTATCTTTCAGTAAAAGAAAGGCTCTGTCAGTGTAGGAAAAAGCCCTTCAGTGGCGTTCATCAGAAGGTCATTTTTACCCGCTTTCAGGGTCAAAGGTTGCCTAGATTTTTCTTCTCCTAGGAACGTAAACATGTGCTGTCAGCACCCTGTCAATGCAGATTTAAGAAAGCCCATCAGGAGTCTGTGAAGAAGGAGGATGGAAAATATGATTTGCATGTAAATGAAAGACAAGTGAAACAGCTTAGGTAAAACAAATATGCATGAAGTGCTGCATTAACATCAACAGAAAACACATGCACATATTTTACTCATGCAGATTTCTAGCACTAGGAAAGGAAAGACACATCCTGTGGAGCAAACAAGTCAGGATCTTTCTACAATCGCATTGTAATAGAACAAACAAACTGCTTGAGATTTCTGAAGCAATCAACTTGGATAAACAGTACACGATCTTAACTTTCTTCTTGGAAAAAAACATAATTCTTAAATGCATAGTAAATGTTTGAAGTTAGTACTTAGGATGAAATTATCGTTGCAAATATAACTGCCAAATTACATATAATTGAAACGTTTGAAAGCTGCTCGAAAAATTATTTCACAAAATCAATTTAACACTCAATTTATTTTACTGCACTAAATAAAGAAATCCACTGAGATGTTCAAAATCACAAGTAGTGTATGGATAACAAATGAGTTTACGATTGGCACACTTCAAAAACAACATTATTTTAATTTTTATTGTGCAGAATTGTGTGAGTTTGCAGAATATATATATATATATATATATATATATATATATATATATATATATATATATATATATATATATATATATTCAAACAAAGCCAATTCTGCTGCAACGCTGTGACCCATGGAAAAGTGGCGTACTCTCCGGTGAACCACGCCGGTTAGCATTAGTTCCAAAACATTTATGATATCTGTACGCTCTCAGGAACCACACAACAATCCAAAAAATGCTATTGCTTCGGTTTATTCACACAACGCGTTTCGGCGACTTGCCTTGATCACGTGTGATTCAAGGCAAGTCGCCGAAACGCATTGTGTGAATAAACCGAAGCAATAGCATTTTTTGGATTGTTGTGTGGTTCCTGAGAGCGTACAGATATCATAAATGTTTTGGAATATATATATATATATATATATATATATATATATATATATATATATATATTCACTAAAAAAATAGATTTCAGGGACGTTAGAGTTGAACATTCTTCTCGTACAAAGCCACAGAAATTCCCCTGTTATAGTTAGTTCAACTAACTATAACTCGCGCACCCGCAATGCACTGCTGATGACGTCACATATTACATCATTCATGACATAGTCAGTGACATCACTGATGACATCTCAAATAACATCACAGATGTCATCACTGATGACATCATCCAGTGGCTGTGTTTTTCTTTAAAGTTCAAATATGTTTTATATATGCATACCAAGGTGTATTGAAGAATGAGTGGGTGTATAAGTGTCTGGATGGAGGATTTAGTAGGTGCGTGACTGACTGTTTAAGTGAGTGATTACATGTGTCTTACTGAATGCAAGGGTTAGTGACTAATCTGTGTTAATGTCTGTATCAGGATGTTGTTGTAGAAGCAGCTGCATGGGTGGTCAGTAGCTGTATGAGTGTTTGTATGGGTTATCGATTGGTTGCCTGAGTATTTGTATGGGTGCCTGAGTGTGTGTGTGTGGTTGGGTGGGAGGTATGTGACTCTGTGCATAGATATTTGAGTGGTTGATTCACTGTGTGTATGGGTTCAAGAGTGCATGTGGAAACAGCTGTATGGGTGGGTGAGTGAGTGTATGGGTGTGTTGGTTAGTGAATGGATTTCTCAATGGTACATGTCCAAGTAACTACATATGTAAAAGACAG
Source organism: Lissotriton helveticus (assembly GCF_964261635.1). NCBI lineage: Eukaryota > Metazoa > Chordata > Amphibia > Caudata > Salamandridae > Lissotriton > Lissotriton helveticus. The sequence goes on along the minus strand of NC_136059.1, from coordinate 2,034,329,934 downwards.
TGAATGTGAGAGTTGAAGTGTATAAATGAATATACATGAGAGTCAGTGATTGTGAGAGTGGCTGTATGGATGAGTGTGTACTTATACTTATATCAGTGATTGTATAAGAGAGTAAGTATATTTTTTTTCTGTTTGAATAAGTGATGTGGTGTGCGTATAACTGTATAGGTCAGTAAATGGAAGTATGATTGATTCTTTGCATGACTGACTAGGTGTGTGAGTAACTCTAAGTGAGTGGTGGTGTGTGAGTGCATGTATAGGTGTATGAGTGCTTATGATAGTGTTGTATTGATGAGTGACTGCATGTATGTGTGATTGTATGTGTGAATGAGTGGATGTGTGTGTAGACCTAGGAATCAGTGAGTACTTATTTAGTATCTGGTTTTGGCGTGTCAATGGTTTCAAAATGGTAGTCTGTATTTTACAGTGGGTGTATCAAAGGTGGATGATGTCATCAGTGATGTCATCAGTGGTGTCATTTGAGATGTCATCAATGATGTAACTGACCATGTCATGAATGATGTAATATGTGACGTCATCAGCAGTGCATTGCGGGTGTGCGAGTTATAGTTAGCTGAACTAATTATAACGGGGGAATGTCTATGGTTTTGTAAGAGAAGAATGTCCAACCAACTATAACGTCCCTGAAACCTATGGTTTTTTCAATGAATTTCTAAGGTTTTTTAAATGCTAATTATCATCCCATTCTCAACCTGATGAAAACTGCCGATATCGCCAGTTTTCCATCTATAGCTTCTGCAAAAAAATTGCCACAAATCAGAGTGACAACTAATGCTAATGATATGCAGAGTTGGCATTCCGTGCAAAAATAACACAAAAAACACCACTTCCTCATATTTTCAATGACCAGCCAAATCTGCAATGCGATCCAAAAGCAGGCAAAAAGCTACGTTAGCAGTAAGAATTTAACATCTGCTTTTTACTGGTGTAAAGCAGGACGACTACCTACAGTATGAAAGGGAGCCCAGCCTAGAGCCACATCTGAAGATCAACACATGTCAGAGCTACAGATCATGCAGCTCCGACACCCAAGAAGGCCACAACACCCACCACCACCATCCTAGGACCTCCCCCAAGACCACATCCCCCCTACTACCACAGAGGCAGACATGGAACAGAACAGCGGACCTTCCCAAAACAGCAGGCCCCTCAGCCACACAATAGCTGAATGTTGGGAGATGTGGGAACCAAGTATGTGTGAAGGACGCAAGTCACCCATCAATAACAACGCACACAATGCCAAGTGTAGTGGTGATGTGCTGGACAGACCTCAATATGCAGGGCACAGACCTCTCCATGTGTACTTGTAGTGTTGTGGACAGTGGACGCAACCATGTTATCATAGGCAGTGGGGAAGATATCGATCATGTAGCTCTGTCGTTACCCCTGTAAGCGGAACCGGAAGGGGAGTGGGCTTATCCAACGTATGTCACTCCAGCGTAGGAGTGTGAATAAATAGTCTGGGGCTCTGGGTGTGGTTCACTTCTGGCAAGGCCAACGTATTTACCACAGCGGTGGCCCTCACCCTGCCACGAGGCCGCTACTGTTACCGCCGGCCTCAGCGAACTCAGCTGCACAGCACCGCAGAATTATGTCTGTACAGACTACAGCCTTCTATGTACACTGCAGACAGCAGGGCTCACAATTCAGATCGAGTGTCGATTGCAGATGACGCAGTCCAGTAGACAACAGACATTGCTCCTAGTGCGGCCCGCCCGGACCACGCATTATTGCAGGGTGCACACACGCTGAGTGCTCCAGGTGCCACTAACTCAGTGCACCACAAGTCATCACCACATAGCCTTATTAAGGTAGAATTTACTAGACAAAAGACATTGCTGCCAGTGCGGCCCACCCAGACCATGCATCAATGCAGGCTTCGCACACGCTGGTTGCTTCAGGTGCCACTAACTCAGTGAACCATAAGTCATCGCCACATAGCCTTATTAAGGCAGAATTTATTAGACAAAAGACATTGGTACAAGTGCGGCCTGCCCAGACCATCATCGCAGACTTCGCACACGCTGGTTGCTTCAGGTTCCACTAACTGTGCAGCTCAACTCAAAGCCACGTGGCTGTGGACCTTGATCACCGCTGCCTCCGGCCTACACTGCGGTCATCAGGGCTCACAACTAAAATTGAGTCTTGATTTATTAATTGCAGAGTCCAGTAGGCAACTAAGTATAATGTCCCTAAAACCTACATAATATCTTTTTAGTATCCTTGCTTCAAGAACTTGTTTTATATCAGTTATAGCGTTAGTACAATGACAAAATTTATCTTGCAAGTCCAAAGGAATACTGAATGGCTGTCTACACTGCGGACAGCAGAGCTCAAAGTTCGAATTCAGTTTTAAATTACTAATTGCAGAGCGAACTGTACTCTATGTCCTCGGATTTTGTCAAGAGGAAGTGACAAAAAGCTTCCTCGATGTATTTGCTGACTACTGCCTTCGAACTACACTGCGGACAGCTGGGCTCACAATTCAGATTGAGTCGAGATTGCAGATGACGCAGTCCAGTAGGCAAGAGACATTTCTCCCAGTGCGGCCCGCCCTGACCACGCATCATCGCTGACAATGCACACGCTAAGTGCTTCAGTTGCCACTAACTGTATGTATTGCGACTGTGCAGCTCAAATGAACGCCACGTGATTCTTGGCCCTTGCTGATTGCTGCCTCCATCCTACACTGTGGTCAGCAGGGCTGACAGGTCAGATAGTGTTGTGATTACAGATGACGCAGTCCAGTAGGCAAAAGACATTGCTCCCAGTGCGGCCCGCCCAGACCACGTTATCGCTGGCTGCACACACGCTGAGTGCTTCAGCTGCCACTAAGTCTGTACAGCTCAAGTCAATGCCAAGTGGCTGTGGGCCTTTGCTGACCGCTGCCTCCGGCCTACACTGTGGTCAGCAGGGCTCACAATTCAAATTCAGTCTTGATTCATTAATTTCAGAGTCCAGTAGGCAACTAACTATAACGTCCCTGAAACCTACATATTTTGACAATGTATTCCATACATATTCCATCTTATGTTCCATACACCTACACTGTGGTCAGCAGTAGGGGTGGGCGGAATTGGCGGAATCACGTTAAGAAATCTCAGTGAAACGGTAAAAAATCACCCAGAGCACGCAGAAATTCTGCGTAACATGGAAGTGCTTGTTCGCAACGCTTTTTTACTGTTCGCAATTGCTGCTTGTGTGCTCGGGGGGGAATATCTCGCGAACACGCATTTGAGAACGTGAACAAGCAAAAAAAATTCGCGAAGTTGCGGAATGCAGATTTTTGGGCACTTTCACGTTCTTCGCGAAACGCAAAATTACTCAAATTCAGCAAATTCCGTGAACGGAACAGAATGGACCGCCCAGGCCTAGTCAGCAGGACACAGAATTCAAATTCAGTCTTGACTTTATAATTGCAGAGAATTGTACTCTATGTCCTCAGATTTTGCCAAGAGGAAGTGACAAAAAACATTCCTCGATGTATGTGCTGATTACTGCCTTCGATCTACACTGCGGACAGCAGGGCTCATAATTCAGATTGAGTTGTGATTGTAGATGACGCAGTCCAGTAGGCAACAGACATTGCTACCAGTGTGCCCTTCCTGGACCATGCATCATCGCGGGCTGTGCACATGCTGAATGCTTCTGATGCCTCTAACTCAGTGCACCACAACTCATGGACCCTTTATGATAGAATGTTTTTGTGCATGATTTGAGTACAGCTGCCTCTACCTCAGTGCACCACAAGTCATGGACCCTTTACAATAGAATCTTTTGTGTATCATTTCACATCTGGTGCCCCTACCTTAGTGCAGCACAAGTCATAGACCCTTTATGATTGAATCTCCATGTTTTATCCGATAATTACTGTTGTACATGTTGCCAGCACAAACCATTCCCTGAGGGCTGGCTTACACTCACCCCACACATTCAGCACAGACGTCACTGGACATGTGACACTGGTAATAAAAAGGGGCTGAGAACATGTGCCTGTACCCTTTCCCCTATCTATCTAACTGTGTCTGTGTGTTCATTGTGTATGTATGATGCTGCCCCTGGGCCCTACCTCATTACATTGTGCTGTGGACATCGCATGCAACCATTTTACCTCTGGCAGTGGGGAAAACTTTGGTTATGTAACTTTGTATCGGTCATTGTATAAGTACTTGCTTAGAGTCTGGATCATTAGAGTACTGCAAAAAGAGTGTATAGTGAATTTATAAGTGCATGGGTTTGGTGGTGTTATTGAATAAGTACATATGTTGGCGGAGCCTAACCCCCGAGCACATGCTTGGATCTAATTGGCTGCCCTCTATGTGCCAAAAACTGAAATGTAGGTTTTACATGGCCCTGTATTGCTACAGCTGCAACACTCCACTGAATGTAGAATAAACATTCATATCCACACAGATATGTCATGTCCACGATCTTTCATGTGCAGAAGTATGGATTAATGTAGGGTCAGTGATTCCCCCTACCTTCCACTTCGGCCATGTTGTGTGACTTGGACCACAGGATGACACATTTGCACTTGCGGCCCACTTTGCAGCAACACTACAATAGAGACATCCGCATCAGTTGATACAGCCCAGGACGGAATCACGCCCAGAGCTCCGGAGTCATTGTTCACAGCCTCACACAGGACTGATGAGGGCTGAAAGCCCGAAACCGGTCCTTGGAGGCTTGTTTCAAGTCCAGGGAGAACCTCGCTTGGCAGTTCGGGCTGGACTGTTCCCATGGGTCACAGGGTCAAGACTGATTTGCATATGGCTGGGTTCAAATTGGAAAGGCATGGTGAGCAAAAAAACGATGGATTTAGGCCGAGATCTCTGTACTGGGTTGAATGTATGACATTGATCTGCATTCTGTCCATCAACTGTTGTTTTTGCATTTGTCACCCATAGTGGGACGGGTATGCTCAGACGTGAGTCCCTTGCTCTCCATCCCACTGGAATCAAGCTATCCAGGCTGATGAGGGCTGAAACCCCGAAACCGGTCCTTGGAGGCTTGTTTCCAGTCCAGGGAGGACCTGGCTTGGCAGTTCGGGCTGGACTGTTCCCATGGGGCACAGGGTCACGACTGATTTGCATATGGCTGGGTTCAAACTGGAATGGCATGGTGAGCAAAAAAACGATTGATTTAGGCCCATAGCTCTGTACTGGGTTGAATGTATGACATTGTTCTAAATTCTGTCCATCAACTGTTGTTTTTGCATTTGTCACCCCGAGTGGGACGGGTATGCTCAGACATGAGCCACATGCTCTCCATGCCACTGGAATCAAGCTATCCAGGCTGATGAGGGCTGAAAGCCAGAAACAGGTCCTTGGAGGCTTGTTTTCAGTCCAGAGAGGACCTGGCTTGGCAGTTCGGGCTGGACTGTTCCCATGGGGCACAGGGTCAAGACTGATTTGCATATGACTGGGTTCAAACTGGAATGGCATGGTGAGTAAAAAAACGATGGATTTAGGCCCAGATCTCTGTACTGGGTTGAATGTATGACATTGATCTGCATTCTGTCCATCAACTGTTGTTTTTGCAATTGTCACCCCGAGTGGAACGGGTATGCTCAGATGTGAGTCCTGTGCTCTCCATGCCACTGGAACCAAGCTATCCAGGCTGATGAGGGCTGAAAGCCTGAAACCGGTCCTTGGAGGCTTGTTTCCAGTCCAGGGAGGACCTGGCTTGGCAGTTCCGGCTGGACTGTTCCCATGGGGCACATGGTCAAGACTGATTTGCATATGGCTGGGTTCAAACTGGAATGGCATGGTGAGCAAAAAAACGATGGATATAGGCCCAGATCTCTGTACTTGGTTGAATGTATGACATTGTTCTGATTTCTGTCCATCAACTGTTGTTTTTGCATTTGTCACCCCGAGTGGGACAGGTATGCTCAGATGTGAGTCCCGTGCTCTCCATGCCACTGGAATCAAGCTATCCAGGCTGATGAAGGCTGAAAGCCCGAAACCGGTCCTTGGAGGCTTGTTTCCAGTCCAGGGAGGACCTGGCTTGGCAGTTCGTGCTGGACTGTTCCCATGGGACACAGGGTCAAGACTGATTTGCATATGGCTGGGTTCAAACTGGAATGGCATGGTGAGCAAAAAAACTATGGATTTAGGCCCAGATCTCTGTACTGGGTTGAATGTATGACATTGTTCTGCATTCTGTCCATCAACTGTTGTTTTTGATTTTGTCACACAGGACTGGCATACGCCTGGTCAGCTCACTCTGCTTACGCTTACAGGAAGGAACGACAACGCTACAGGTCCCAAGTCTTACCTGTAGTGATCAGCTGATCACAGGTCTTGTTGTCAGCATGCCAAAGCCACTCCTTCATGGCTGGTTTATACCAACACCACACCCATGCAGCACAGGCATCACAGAACAAATGACCCTGTCAATAAAAAAGGCTGGATGCAGGCACTGGAGTCCATTCCCATTCTCTCCCATGACTTGAAGTGCACAGAGTTGGTGGCAGCCGAGGCACTTTGCCCGACACGGGCCTCCCACCATGTGACGATGACTTGAGTTCCACTGAGTTAGTGCCACCTGAGCTTAGTGGGTGTGCAGCCTTCGATGATGCTTGGCCTCGATACACCATCTGTACGCCACGGCTGAGGAGGTTGCTTCGGCACATGGTGGGCCCTCTTGGACACATGACAGTGGCAAAGTGGATGATGGACAGACCGCTTGAGCAAATCAAACACTCACAACTCAGTCAACTAATCTGGGTTTAATCCATCATAATTATTTATCTCACTTCACCACCCCAGTTCAGACTTGGCCATATGCAAATAAGTCTGACCCTGTGCCTCATGGGAACAGTCCAGCCCGAACTGCCAAGCCATGTCTTCCGTGGACCGGAAACAAGCATCCTGGGACCGGTTTCAGGTTCATAACCCTCATCAGCCAGGCTATCTTGAATCCAGTTGCAGAGTGAGCAAGGGACCCATGTCTGGACATACCCTGCCAACTCAGGGCAAACAAATCAATACCGAAGGGGATGATGGACGGAGCGCTTGAGCAAATCAAACACTCATCCCCAGTCAAATGATCTGGGTTTAATCCATCATCATTCTTTAGCTCACTCCACCACCGCAGTTCAGACATGGCCATATGCAAATCAGGCTGACCGTATGCCTCATGAGAACAGTCTATCCCAAACAGCCAAGCCATGTCTTCCCTGGACCAAAAACAAGCATCCTGGGACCAGTTTCGGGTTCATAACCCTCTTCAGCTAGGCTATCTTGAATCAAGTGGCAGAGTGAGCAAGGGTGTAGAGAAAGTATAGGGGGACCCCTTAAGTACAGATTGGGACCAGGGGAAATGACAGAGAAAACGTATTGCAATGTCCCTACGTTAGAGAATAATCAAAAGGTGGGGTACCTGCTAAGTAGGCTGCCCACTAAGCAAATTCCTTTACTGGACACAACCACTAGAACTCAGTTGTAAAATAAGTAAGTTCTCATAACAACAGGCTTTTGTTTCAATCATGGACATACTGACATATCGCTGGATAGAAGCATTCATGTGACAAAAAACACTCTAAAAAAGGTTTGATATATATAAAATAAACATAAGTTTATTACACATGTGTCTTGAATTTTTTAAAAAGCAGGTATATTGTACACAACAAATACAACAAATACATAAAAATTATACACAAAAATTTGTTAAAAATGTTCAAAGGAACACAGGTCGACGCGGCGTTTCGGTTTAAAAAACCTTCATCAGGACAGTTTCTGAAAAGAAACATAATATTACTACAATATCATGACAAACATGTGTGCATCCATAGAAAACAATAACACGTCTGGACATACCCTGCCAACTCAGGACGAACAAAGCAATACCGAAGGGGATGATGGACGGAGCGCTTGAGTAAATCAAACACTCATCCCCAGCCAAACGATCCGGGTTTAATCCATCTTCATTCTTTAGCTCACTCCACCACCGCAGTTCAGACATGGCCATATGCAAATCAGGCTGACCGTATGCCTCATGGGAAGAGGCCAGCCCGAACTGCCAAGCCATGTCTTCCCTGGACCGGAAACACGCATCCTGGGACCAGTTTCAGGTTCATAACCCTCTTCAGCCAGGCTATCTTGAAGCCAGTGGCAGAGTAAGCAAAGGACCCATGTCTGGGCATACCCTGCCAACTCAGGGCGAACAAAGCGATATCAAAGGGGATGATAGACGGAGTGCTTGAGCAAATCAAACACTCCCCCTCAGTCAACTGATCTGGGTTTAATCCATCGTCATTCTTTAGCTCACTCCACCACCCTAGTTCAGACATGGCCATATGCAAATCAGTCTGACCCTGTGCCTCATGGTAACAGTCCAGTCCGAACTGCCAAGTCATGTCTTCCCTGGACCGGAAAGAAGCATCCTGGGTCAATTTTTGGGTTCATAACCCTTATCAGCCAGGCTATCTTGAAGCCAGTGGCAGAGTGAGCAAGGGACCCACGTCTGGGCATACCCTACCAACTCAGGGCGAACAAAGTGATATCAAAGGGGATGATAGACAGAGCGCTTGAGCAAATCAAACACTCACCCCCAGTCAACTGTTCTGGGTTTAATCCATCATCATTCTTTAGCTCACTCCACCTCCCTAGTTCAGACATGGCCATATGCAAATCAGTCTGACCCTGTGCCTCATGGGAACAGTCCAGCCCGAACTGCCAAGCCATGTCTTTCCTGGACCGGAAACAAGCATCCTGGGACCAGTGTCAGGTTCATAACCCTCATCAGCCAGGCTATCTTGAATCCAGTGGCAGAGTGAGCAAGGGACCCACGTCTGGACATACCCTGCCAACTCAGGGCGAACAAAGCAATACCGAAGGGGATGATGGACGGAGCGCTTGAGCAAATCAAACACTCATCCCCAGTCAAATGATCTGGGTTTAATCCATCATCATTCTTTAGCTCACTCCACCACCGCAGTTCAGACATGGCCATATGCAAATCAGGCTGACCGTATGCCTCATGGGAACAGCACCAGCCCGAACTGCCAAGCCATGTCTTCCCTGGACCGGAAACAAGCATCTTGGGACCAGAGTCAGGTTCATAACCCTCTTCAGCCAGGCTATCTTGAAGCCAGTGGCAGAGTGAGCAAGGGACCCATGTCTGGGCATACCCTGCCAACTCAGGGCGAACAAAGCGATATCAAAGGGGATGATAGACGGAGTGCTTGAGCAAATCAAACACTCACCCCCAGTCAACTGATCTGGGTTTAATCCATCATCATTCTTTAGCTCAGTAAGCTCACTCCACCACCCGAGTTCAGACATGGCCATATGCAAATCAGTCTGGCCCTGTGCCTCATGGGAACAGTCCAGCCTGAACTGCCATGTGGCGGAAGGTGAGCAGAGAGGCTTGTTTGCACAGCAGGGGGCAGTCACCTCTGTGTGGTGTGAGTGGATGGTATGCAGCAGTCTGGGTGCGCAGGGGCGGGCTGACACCTCTGGGTGGTGGGAGTGGATGGGGTGCAGCGGCCTGGGTGCGCAGGGACGGGCAGACACCTTTGGGGGTGGGAGTGGATGGGGTGCAGCAGCCTGGGTGCGCAGGGGTGGGACAGCAATTTAGACGTGTGCAGTTGTGTGTACTCTGCCATTACTGATTCTATACTATGTTTCATATGATTGAGCTTGAGGGCTACAGTATGTCCTGGCAAGTGGTTGGAGACACACCGGTGGTGGAAAGGTGTGCTGTGAGGGATTTGCCATCAGTGTCGGCGCTCACTCTCCCTCTCCATCTCTTCCTTTCTCTCTCTCATACTCTTTCTCTCTCTCTCATTCTTTCTCTCTTCCACTCTCTCACATTGTTTCTCTCTTCCACTCTCTCACATTGTTTCTCTCTTTCTCTCTCTCTCACTCTTTCTCTCTTCCTCTCTCACTCTTCCTCTCTCTCTCGCTCTTTCTCTCTTGCACTCTCTCTTCCTCGCTCTCTCACTCTTTCTCTCGCTCTTCCTCTCTTTCTCAATCTTTCTCGCTTTCTCTCTCTCTCTCCTTTGATGGGCGCATGATGCACAATCTTATCTTGCTTTTTGTCTTGCAGGCTGTGATTCACAGTTTGTCGAGGGATGACACGCCATGGCTGTACCTAATTTTATTTTGTTTTTGTTTTCAAATAAAATGTTTTATAAGTAAATCCATAGGTGACTGTGATTCTCATTTGTCCAACCTCACATGCATCTTTTTTATTATAACTGTGCAAAATCAGCCGATTTGTTCTGCACCAGATTTCGGAAGCTTGCTGTCACATTTGTTTGTTGGGTGGGGGGTCAGGGGGAATGGCGTACAAGGGGCTGGTGCGGGGGGTGTTGGGGTAATGTTGGGTGTCTGAGCTGCATGATCGTTTGCTCCATTGCATCTGTTGTCGTTTAGATGTGGCTGTGGGCTGGGCTCCCTTTCATGTTGCAGGTTGTAGTCTGACTTTACACCTGGTCAGAGCAGGTGTAAACTTCTTGGTGCTAACACACCTTTTCACCTGTTTTGTATTCTCTTCGCCGATCTTGCTGGTGGTTGAGAAAGTTGCAAAGTGGTGTGTTCGCTGCTTTTTGCTTCGGAACGCCTACTCTGCATCTTGTTAGCGATATTTTCCGGGGTTATCTGTGACAATGCTTTCTGAGGCTGCCATCACTGGTAAACTGGTGATATGTGCTGTTTGCACCAGCTTGTGAATGGTGCTTTAAATTTATCACCCTTTCGGCTGCGATAAAATGACGTTAACTCAGCGATGTGTCCTTGAGAAAATACCCCTCGGAAGAACTCGAGAGCCGCGCACCCAGCCCGTACAGACTAGAGGGCCTTGCTGAGAGCCAGGCATCCTTCGTATTCACACCAAGGGGCCGTGCTGAGAGCCGCACACCCTTCGTGTTCACACTAGGAGGCCATTCCAGGGTCAAAAATTCAAAACTTTTTTGAGCAATAAAATCGTTCACTTTCATTAATTTACATTCGCCTCAGGGATCCCATCACCCAAGGCATGCCCACATCAACATATTTATTTATTTTTTTCAAAGTGGAAGGGGGCTGCGTGGCCCCCTCCCAGGCCACTTCTGGACCCGGGACCCCATCTCCTGGGGCCTGGCCTCTCTGTTGGGGACCATGGGGGGAGCCCCAATGCCCTCACGGTCCCTCTGGCTCCCTGCCTCTTGCGGGAGCTGGCATTGCTTTTGGGCAATGGGAGCTGCTAACATGCAGCTTCCCTTGTGCAAAAGCAATTCTCCTTTCCTTTATTGAAACAAGAAGAGGTTTTCCTCCTCTAGCTTCAACCAAGCAAACCAGAGTTTGCTATCACAGGGTGGAAGCCATGCTCCCGCCCTGTCATAGCAAACAGCAATGTCCCAGGGGCAGACACCCAGGGACATTGCAGTACCCGGCCCTGGGCAGTGACGGTCCCCAAAGCCATCAAGTGCTCCACGAGGGGGCAGCGCGTCCCCCCTCCCTCTATTTCCAAAGCTCCGGGGTGGTGGTGGTCCCCGGGGCTGCGGGAGGGCCATGTGACCTCCGGCACCTAATTTACATAGCCCCAAGGAGGTGACAGTATGATTATACGATTGCCCCCGGGACCTGACCCACCGGGGGCTCATTTAAATGAATTGGGAGAGCCCCCGCTTACTTCTTTAAAAACATTTTTGTCCGGATTCCCGCACACAGTGCGCATTCGGACGTTAATAAATTGAGGGGTACTTCTGGGACCCCCTGAGCAGGCCTAGGGGTAAGGGTGTTTCTACCCTGCCCCCTTTTCATCATTTTTCACTTTCTTTTTACTGTTTTCTTGTGACTCGGTCTACCGAGTCACAAGGTGGCTACCAACACTTCCTGGTTTGGAGTGTTCACAGCCAATTAGAATGAAGAGCGTGAACCCACTCCGCCCTTAGATACCGAGTGTAAGGCATGTAAAGGGAGAACAAATTGTGACAAATTACTTGTTCCAAATACTGGCAAAGAATTTGTAATAAAAAACACCTTACCTGTCACACTCCATACTGTGTATACATTTTGATATGCCCGTGCAACAAGTGGTACGTGGGTAGCACTAAACATCAGGCCAAAAAAAAGAGTTCTAGAACACCTCCGAGCTATTAAGAACAACAACAGAGCATACCCCATAGCGAGGCACTTTCACACACACCATTTTCAAGATGAAACCAAAGTACGGATGGTGGTGATTGATAGCGTTGATTTGGGAGTGAGGGGTGGGAACCAAGAACTATCTTTACGCAAACTTGAGTCGACTTACATCATTTATTTCGAAAGCATTGCACCGAAAGGATTAAATGTAACTGAAGAACTGGCAGTACATTTACATTGAACTGAATTTGCTACTTTTTTCATCAGCTGCTGTTTCAGTCATTTTAATTTAATTTTTTTTTCTTTTTACGTATGTCTATGTGTGTAGGACTATGAGGCCATAGAAATTTCCATTAGGGTTGAAGTTTCAATCTGAGACATCAACATGACACGATCGTTGTGGGGTACTAAGGACTTAAGTATGTTCAGCCCACTGGGGCGAGAAGGCTGTCTGCAGAGCAACTATGATAAATTGGTTAATATCAATAGCCCACTGGGGCCGAATCTCATGGTGTTTCAATCATTGCAAACAGGAAATTTTATTGGCTTCTTTCATATTATGAATTTGTGCATTATCATGTATTTATTTTGATTTGCAAACACCAATTGGACTATTATTGGACATATGATTTTTGTAATATGTACCCTACTAAGATTGTCATGAAATGAGGTGACAGATCAGTATCGACTGAGTGATTATTGGTGTCGAATTGTAATAATGATTTACTGAACCTCGTCATGAATACTTCAAAATGGCCGACACGTTTACTGTTCTTTACCTACTACCTCGAAAATAGTCCTATGTCACTGTTTACATGTTCAGATTTAAATTGCACTGGTGTGGTGAGACCTTCAGCGTGATCAAGGCTTAATCGCCGAAACGCGTTGTTTGTGCCAATAAACGGAGAATTTCACTTGCACTTGAAAGGTGTCCGAGTAGTCTGTCTGGTAAACTGACGAGACTGTGGAAAAAATATATATATATTTGTATATATATATATATATATATATATATATATATATATATATATATATATATATATATTACCTACTGGCGGTCGCCAGTAGGTATATATAGTTAGGATTTTTTCTCTATGGGATTTTTGAAAATTCTATGTCAAATAACTTTGGCGTTTGTGGACGGAATTGGCTGAAATTTTCAGGAAAATGGCACATTTTGTTTCTGAGCAGCCCCTGAAAATTGGGGGGGGGGGTACGTCCAGGGGGGGTCGAGAAAAAAGGGGGGTACCAAAACGTGTTTTTAACATTGAGTTTTCCATAGGGCGGTTGGCCTCACTTTTAGCCCGAACGGCTGAATGGATTTGCACGAAACTTGGCAAAATTGTAGGGACAGGTAGCCCGATGTGCCTTTTGTAGGTCTCAATATATGTGCTACAGTGGATTTTGAGAAATTAACGTTTAAAAAAAGATATATATCTGTAACAGCGGACCGGGCAGCGCTCCAGTACGCGTACTTTTCGCGCAACGGAGCTTTGTGAAGCGAAGCTGATTGGTTCTCCGGCGTCTGTAAACATTCCAAACAGTCCGTAGCGGCCGCCATCTTGTCTCTCGGTAGGATCGAGAGACAAGAGGAGGCCAAAGCGAAGGGGCAAATGACCATAAGGGGGCATAGTAGATCCTCGCTGACCCCCTAGGTTTGATGTGGAGGTTTTAAAAGGGCCTCGCGGGGCAAAAAAAAATAATAATAATAATAATCGAACGGCTGAATGGATTTGCACGAAACTTGGTAAAATATTAGGGACTGGTAGCCCGATGTGCCTTTGCTAGGTCTCAATATATGTGCTCCAGTGGATTTTGAGAAATTAACGTTCAAAAAAAGATATATATCTGTAACAGCGCTCCGCTTCGCGTAACGGAGGTTTGCGAAGCTGATTGGTCATTCTGTCACTGGGCTATAGTTGGGCTACATCTGGCTGATATTTGGGCTACATTTGTTTTTTTTGTCTCTGGCGGCCATCTTTGGGCTACATTGGGCTACATTGGGCTTCATTGGGCTTCATTGGGCTACATTGGGCTACATTTGGGCTCCAACATATATATAGGCCAATGTAGCCCAATATATATTTTTCAAAGTTAATTTTCGTAAAAACCACTGGAGCATATATCTTGAGACATAGCAAAGGCACATCGGGCTACCAGTCCCTACAATTTTGCCAAGTTTCGTGGAAATCCATTCAGCCGTTCGAGCTAAAAGTGAGTCCAACCGCCCTATGGAAATGAAGGAAATGAATGGGTAATTTGTAATTAGCAAATAGCTCATCGCAAACTAGGAATGGTAAAGAATCGCTATTTATTCCTTAAAGTTCGCTATTTAGGAAATGCAAAAAACTTTGATGATACATATGGCGGTTCATCTCTAACAAGATAAGAAGCATAGGGATAGATTTATGATGACTGGCGCATCACCAGGGATGTGTTAGTCATTCTGTGCCGCTGTTCCGTCACCTATGGTGTGCTGCATTTACAATGCGGCGCATCATGGGGCAAAAACAGCACAGATGCGTGATGTATCTGTGCCGTAAAGGTGGCGCATTGCTGGAGTTGTATCGCAAGTGTGATGAAGCTCCAGCAAGGGTCGGGGGTGCCCCTGTCGCAGGGTTTCTGTTCTCACACAGAACTGTGGACAGAGGATTGGAACCTCGGCGAATTAGGGTGCCCCAAAACTCACCTTAGTAATCAAAAACCCCTTAGCAAGCTAGGTACAGTGTCACATTGGATATAACAAACTCTCAATGTTTAGACAATCCAGAATATGAACTTATAGTACCTCAGGATACGTGGAACTCATGAACAGTCGGTCGTTATATATTTCTTAGAAACCAGAACATGGAGTTAAGAAGAACACATGTGTATTTGAAATGTTTATTTACTAATGCCGTCTTCTCAGGCGTAGTATCTTAGATAATACAAGTACACATATTATCAGTAGCAAAATTACCAGCATAGTTACTAGTACATAAAAAGCGAATGGTGACAGTATGTTAACATGCTGTAAATGAATAAGAGTTAGCAACACTTATAAGCAGCCACGGGCCGTGGAGGGAGTTACGGTGGGGCAGGGAGGCGGGGAGGGGGAGGGGCAGGGTGGAGAGGGCTCCACCCTGCCCCTCCCCCTCCCCGCCTCCCTGCCCCACCGTAACTCCCTCCACGGCCCGCGGCTGCTTATATCTCACCCTCCCTAATACACATATTATATTATTTGCTAAGAAGGTCTGTTTGTGTTGGTTTAGGGCGTGCCCATACTTTAGTGTCTTAGATTTGAAGGAATCACATCAGCATACACCAGCTCTCTCTTCATGTGAACCGCATCAACTGTTGTGTATGTGTGTTCGGCAAAGCAATATAAAACCCGCCTCATGCCCAGAATTGGCAGAAGCTGCACTTATGTTATGAGTATGAAGTCGTGGAGATCAGACCTCATAACAATTCTGTATCGTGTTGTTCTTGAAACTTCAGCACTCGCTGTACAGATATAGTTTAACAAGCAAAGCAGATAGTAGAGCAATAACATATTATTCTCATGTAAACCACGATGAACTACTAGGTTGAAAGCTAAAGCAACAACTAAGTGTCGTGTGCAGAAGTTGCAAAAAAGGAAAAATGGCGTTTAAACCGGTAATGAGCCCATGCTAACTTAACACGGTGTAAAGATATCCAGGACCTAGATGACACCTCCCCATGATCCGGAAACGAACTGAATAAGATAATAGAAGTGCCATCTCATGAGAGCAGATTGCAACTTTATATGTGGACGGTCCGCAAGGTAAAACATTAAAAACTAGGAAAATTTAATGAAAAAAGAAACATAAAACAGCCAAGTACTTTATCGAGTCTTAAGCCAATAGGCAAGCTAAATAATAAAAACTTGACAAATAAGTCAATGAATTGTCAATGAAATGCTAGTACTCAGCATATCAAACATGAAAAAGGTCTATGACATAACTGTGTATGCAAAATAAGCTGCAACAGCCTCCAATAGGAAGTCACCGTCTTCATCCGAAAAGAGTTCAGCCATCCAATTTAAAAGCGGAAAAGAACATACGTGCTCTCCCAGCACCGGATCCTCTATCACCATCAGAGGACAGCTCGGTGGGTTTTCAAGAAAGCTCTGTTCCAAGAAAGACTGTGTTGCCGCCAGTAAATTCCAGGGACCAATTAGTCCATGCATCAATGCCACAGCCATAATCCTTTCGCCAGGACAAACCAACTTGTGAGTAATGATAGGAGTCATCAGCTGATTAAAGTCGACGTCAGGAGAAACCGGTCCGCAGAGACACAAATCAATGGCCCAATCGAAATCACAGGTCAGGCAGTGAAATACAGGCTGGACACAGGTGAAGTAGGAGAATCGAAAAGATAATCCATATGCCGTGCTTAATATCGCCAACGGCATTGTGCCATAATATTCTAGCATGCGATTGCGGAACAGTGTCAGCAGCTGCAGGGCGGGAGCTTGCACAGGAGGGACATCCATATTTAAAAATGTAAAAAAGCACAAGAGCGTCCGCTGGTAATGCAAGTAAAAATGGGAATCCACGAAGCACAGTGGAAAAAAATAGAATGAAAGAAAGCAGGGATGACTCCAAAGATTTTCTCAAATGAAGTCACGAGACCACTGGTAACAACTTTAAAAAAGTGCGCCAGGCCCTTTGTGGAGGACGCGTTAAAGATAGTCCGAACCATCTTGCTGAAATGGAAAGGCGAATCTGTATTGAAAAGGGTCTGCACCTCTGTACGGGTGTTCGCTATGTGAAGCACGAAAGTTTCACGGGCCGAACTCAAGGCCACCTCTCTCTGAGACAAAAGAGCTCTTATTCTTGCCATGCCGTTGAAATCTGCTCCCAAGGTTGGTATTTGTGGCCAGATTGAAAACTCCCTATGTTCATGTGTGGGAGGAAATAGAACATTTCTGCAGCAAATAACCCGTTCACTTACTGTTACGATAAAAGGAATACTTTTAATTAACCCAGAACAATCTTCATTATTGAGCATCAAATACCTACCATTTTCCAACAACTTGAACGTGGGGATGATAGCAGGAACTGGCGTGCCTTGCAACACGCAAGCCATATTTGGTCGGTGTTTGTTGCATGAACCGTGTAACTGTATGTGCCTACACATTAGTGAATGATCTGGCGTCTCAGTGCATTCCTCTCCATTCAGATAAACTTCTTGATCATCTTTGAAACATCTGTATGTGTATGGAAGCGACCAGACCTCATGAAGAAAAGCACTACCTAAAGGTTCATAACGACCTATTGGTATATATTTCATACAATTTGAAAACTTATATAAAGCAAAAGGCAGCGTTATTAAACCGTGGATAAGGCACGTTGCCAAAAAACCCGCAATCCTCTGCTGATGATGTCACTGAGCATGTCATGAATGATGTAATATGTGACATCATCAGCAGTGGATTACGGGTAATAGTATCTCTAGTTTACTCCCCTATAGCTGTCTTTCTTTTAACATAAGTGTCTGTTTCCTTCCCTTATACTTACTGTTCTTTTTTTTAAAAAAAATTTTTGGTTCACTTCCGGTTCGCGTACCGGCGAGCGAACTGGGAAGCGAACTACGAGAAATAGAGGTTGGCACAGTTCCAAATATTGTACCAATTTTTTAATAACGGGGAGGTAGTTCTGAAAAGAACTTTTTTTTTTATTGTTTTTGTTGTTTTATATTTTTTTTATTATTTTTCTGAACATTTTTTTACTTTTTTTGAATTTTTCTGAACAGTTTTATATTTTTTTGGGTTTTTCTTGCAGGGGGCAATGAAAACGATTCATTGTAAAGGGCTCAGCAGGAGCAACAAAACAAAAAAAAAGTATTTATTATTTGGGGCGTTTCGTACAAACTTGCATATGATAGTCAATAGCTCTGTTGATCAGAGTGATGCTTCTTTCTCCGTAGCAAATGAATCCATTGCAATGTACGCAGACGTGTTTTACTTCATGAAATCTCGTTTGAATATTTGGCACCATCTACCTGCCCTCTGGTCCCGTTACTTCAGGTACAACAGATCTTCTGGCCATAATAGGGAGATTATCTAGGTCGTTACGAAACTGTGCAGCACTGTAGTTGTTAGGATGCCACCTAGTCATATGGCGATGCATTGTGTAGTTTCCGAAACTGTATTTTTTGTCGGTCCCTCTGGACAGTCTATCTTGACATATAAGGCAAGTTACGTATCTTGCGTTTACTTTTTTCTGACCTTTGGGAATTTTAAAAAATTGCCAAATGAAGTTTTCTTTCCGGTGAGACGTCCTGGGCTCCTCAGGGAAAAAGTGCCTCTCTTCGTGCTCGTCGTCCTGTTCCTCTTCTTCCTCTTCTTGCTGAATTATAACTTGAGCAGGTGGTCCACTCTTCCTTGGATGTGGTGGAGGTGGTGGGGAAGCACCAGCTGAAGCTACTAAAGAAGCCATTGCTCACTGGTAACAAAGGGTCTTTCTCTCACAATGATGAAAGTCAGAGTGAGGAAAGAAGGAGGGATTTTCATCATTTGGGAAAAACAATAGTTCTCAACCAATGAAAAGTGTTCATTTTAGATTATATGACCTAGTCTTACATCATTAGGAAACCAAAAGTGAAATGAACCAATGAAAAGTGTTATTACCAAGTCACATGACCTGCTGTGTTTACGTTAAGCGCTTTGCAGGGCCTCTCGGTTTGTTTCACAAAATACATTAAGAACTTTTGATATGGGATTAAGAGGGGTATTTTCTGTGCACTTAATTTTAGGAAACACAGATGGGCTTGATGTATTTGACGTATATTATAAACAACTATAAGTACATGAACATTGGGGTTGGTGGATCATGATATTATCGATGGACCCGTTTTGTTGAAATATTAAAATGTGACAATAGGTGAGTGAATATTGGATGATAGGTTGGAGAAAATGATTCTGAGATCACGTTTTTACAAAATGCTTACACCCCCCTTCCTTTAAAATGATAATGTCACTACATAGAAATATAAAAATGTGACAATGTTGTACAGGCTGTTTCTCACGGCTCGCATTGAACCTGATGTACAGAAAAGATGTTAATGAGTATGATCTGTTCAAAGAAATGGTTAAAATTGGTCTAATTAAGAAATCAATCCTATCAAAATGGATATTATATCAAACTGTTCTTGACAAAAATGTATGGACAATTTAGATAGATTGTATATATGAAATTCCAAAATTGTTATATCCTGTGAGATTCTTTGAATTTCTCAATGGGACTTAATGTTTTTAAAATGTGGGTATCACATTGTCAAACCTTTTTAACAAAAAGATGTGTGTGTTGTCTTGTGTAGCATTTATATTGCTATTTTTGTATGTCTTTTTTAAATTTGCAGCCCTGAAGAAGTTCTGGTCACAGAACAAAACGCGTTGGCTGGTGTTTTGTCTTTGAGTGGATCATTAAAAGGATACTGTAATTTGTACATCACGACTCAGCGTCTATATATGAGGACAATTGAAAAGTTGAAGAGTCTCTGACTATTGGATGAGACCAACCTATTTAGCGGTGCAATTCCATCAAGGAATCAAAAAGATTTAATTAAAAACGTGGCAGTATAAAAACAAATGTCAGCAGATTTCATGTTAAAAATAAGACACATTGCCTCATCCACTGTACGTACCCCATTTTTAACAAATAAAGGTTTAGGGTACAAAATTCGATAATTCAAGTACAATTTACATATGAGTAAAAAGTGCAGGGTGCTCTGTTTTGATATACCATCACACTGGCACGGTCCTTTAGGATGTTGCTTTATGTTAGGCAAAGACACCAACTCATGTACGATTCCAAACCTAAGTCTGGTTTGGACAAACTTATGCGAAGATCTCGTTACTAACACAAGGTACGGTGGAAAACCTTCAGTGAGGGAGTATTTACTACAAAAGGAAACAGTCGTCATGGACCGACATGTATAAGCCCTCATCTTTGCCCTATTGTCCAAAAAGGTTGTTTTCAGTTCTGTTTTTGATATAGCCAGTGCAGCCCTAAGGTCGGCCAGAAAATCAAGATTAAATATTTGTGAATATCAATCAGAGACATATTTTATCCATGGGATTTTTCTATACATGTCCAGTGAGAGACAATCTTCAATTATAGATCTGTTTAAGGTCTTTTCGTCCTGGAGCCATATAGAACGCCATAACATTAGTGGTCTTAAGGCTAAGAGATCATTCAGGTGATTAATGTCTAGTTCCCGATGGGTCAATGCAGTGGCGGAAGATGAGGGCAGACATAAAAGCTTTTTTAGAAAAGAATTTTCCTCAAGCTGCAATTTATACACACAACTATGACCCCAAATAGCCGCCCCATATAATGCGATACTGGCGCATTTTGCTTGATAAATTAGCAGCTTGTCTCTTGTTCGTCTATCCCCAATTTGTGCTGCAAATTTAAAAATACCATGGGCACTTTTCGCCATTTTATTACTGACATTATTAAATTCATTAGACCACTTCCTATCATGGGAAAAAGTTATTCCAAGATAACAAAAGGAAGTGACGGATTGCACCTTATTACCTTCAATGAAAAAGGCAGTAGGTTTCTTATTTTTTGCCCCACAGGTCATTATATGCGTCTTATCCTTATTGATGAGTAGTTTCCTGTCCCTAATAAACAGAGAAAATCTATCCATCAATCTTTGCAGCCCCAAAGGGGTCCTGGAAAGAAGCACGGCGTCATCAGCATATAATAACACCGGCAGTGATACGCCTTTTTGCCTGGGAACATCTGCTTGAACACCTTTTAAGATTCCATCAATTTCATTGATAAATAAAATAAACAATAACGGAGCTAAAACACAGCCTTGTCTTATGCCGCATCGTACGCTAAATTTAGGGGTACATTCTCCCTTGGTTCCAAAACGCACACAAGTTTGCAGTTTTTGGTACAACCTAGCAAGGAAGAAAATAATACCCTCTGGAGCGCCCATCCGCAACAAAGTAGGCCATAAAATTCCATGATCAACCATGTCAAAGGCGCTGCTTAGATCAGCAAAGCATAAATATAATGCGCCACCTTTAGCTTCTACGTATTTCCCAATTATGAGCTCAAGATTTAAACATTGGTCCAATGTGCCCCTGCCTTTCCTAAAACCAAACTGGCTTTCGGAAAGGATTGCCTTATCATCAACTCACTCCTCCAGCCTAGCTAACATAACTCTGCTCATAACCTTTACAGAGGAGTCCAGAAGGGAAATGGGGCGATAGTTCTTTGCTTCAGACCGATTGCCTTTTTTGAAAATAGGGATAATAATAGATTCCACCCATGTGTTCGGAGCTTCAGTGCAAACAGCTGCATTAAAAACGTTTGCAAGGAGGGGGCTCCAGATCTACGGGACTGCTTTGTAAACATCTATTGGGACCCCATCGGGTCCTTGGGCCTTCCCCCCCTTACTTGCACAAATTCCTAACTCAACCTCGGCCACAGTAAAATTTAAAGGTAATACGGGCCAATTACATGGGGTAGTAGCTGGGACACAATTTGAATCAAATATGTTAGAAAAATGCGTTACCCAGCAATCACTAGAGAAATTAGAGCTCAATACAGGGGGCTTATCATCTCTGAGGAATGGGGAATTAACCGTAGCCCAGAATAAAGTGTTATTGTGTATCTCTGCAGCTTGGTTTAAAGATTCCCAAGCTTCCTGCTGTAGCTCTCTTTTCCTTTTTTTTTAATGCTAATTGATATTCTGCTCTTTGATTGTTTATTAAACTAGTGTTCCTAGGTTTAATGGCCAAGGCCTTCTTCAATTCTGTTAGTAGCCTGGTGCAAGTATGGTCAAACCAACCTTGTCCTTGACTACATTTATCTCTAATTGGTCTGGTAAACCTAACGTCAATTAATATATTAATGTTTTTAAAAGCAGTTAAAACACATGCGGACCCAGTATTATTTTCAAGCATTAGGGTAATGTCAGTTAAACAATCAGAAACGATGTAGCCTATATGTTCATCTGCTCTATCCCCAGCCCACTTAACTCTAACACCATTAGGTCTGTGGGGTTCTAAGTTGGTGATAGAATGACCCACAGCTACAGGACTCTCACTCCATAGCGAGCAGTCTAGAACAACATAGTTATGATCACTCAAAGATGTAAATTCAATCCTGGGGGTTTCACAAAAGGGGGTAATACTCGATGACACAACAACATGATCTATCACCGAGCTTGTCCTCCAGCTTTTAAAAGTAGGGATAATCATCCCATTGACATCTTTGGCAAAATCCAAAATTTCCAGATCATAATTACTTATAAATTTATACAAGATTTCTCCATAGCTATTATGCCTAAAGTGGAGGTCTACGACACCAACGTTGTTAACAACCCCACATGCTTTCTGGAAGGTCAATTCACATAGAGAAATGTTAAAATCTCCTAGCCAAATAAAATCAAAAGAAACATTACATTGGTCAATTAAGTCATCAATAGCACTGGCTAAGTTTTTAACAACAGATGTCCTACTATTGTCGAAAATATTATTATAGTAGTTAATTAGGAGGATGTGTCGACCTTGATCATTGCGGAGCCACAATAACTGCACATGTGGTCCCACATTTAAATATTTCACAATCCTGATTTTTTTGTTAATCGATACCAGAATTATAAGACCTCCTTTAGCTCTCCCTGGTCCAGAGCTAACTGCCTGTAGGTTAAATGTTACAAACCCCTCAAAATGTACCTCCTCCCGACACCATGTTTCCTGGAAACACAAAGTATCATGGGTGTTGACAAAATCCTTCCAACCCAAGGTATCCTGTTTAGATTTTAGCCCAGCAAAATTCCAGCTTGCAATAGAGATGCCAATAGATACATTGGCGCTGGTGTTATTCAGAAGAACAGTATCGCCTACAACTGCCTCATTGATACTGTTCACTAATGCTCTAGGGCTAATACCTCTTTCTATACTTTGGGCCTCCACCATATTTAGATCAGTTTCAAGGGGTAAGACACACGTATCAGGCACCTGGACAGTAGTGAACCGGCACGGGACACTAACCCCTGTCCCGGCAAGTCAATAATTAGAGTCCAGAGAGCTTAGTACCTGGAATCTATTCCGAATAGGGACCCCGGACCCCAAAAAGTCATTAGACCGGGGTTTTACATTTCCAGGTTTATGAAGGGGATTTTTTATTAAATGACTATAAAAAAAACAAGAGGACGTACGCTTATTCCATCTTCACCGGGGATTTAGGATCCAGCCCTTAACAAAGCTGTGGCCGCATGTTGGGGGTGTTTAAAGTTGACAATAACACAGTCACCCCTACATGTTTTACTAGACGTACCTATCCAATCGACCCTTCTGGTGGTTAGAATTTGGCCTGAATAAGTAATTGGAAAGCCACAATTATTGTGTAGCCAAGAGACCGTTTTGTTTTTTAACGAATCATGAGATTCAAGTTGGGGTCTAATGGGATCAATCTCATAAGAAGGGACGTTGGTCAAGATGGCCACATAAGGTGCACAGGCCGGAGGTAGCTCCACAGGGCATTTCCGTCTAGTTGATATTGATGGGCCCCCCTTACTAACAGCTAACTTACTCTGAAAGGATGTGGAAGGTTGGTTGGTAAGTAATGGAGCCGATATAGCTGCTTCCTTAACAGTTCCACCCCCGGTTGGTGGACTTACGGGTACTTTGGGAAGACCTATGTCAATATCAATGGGCCTAGACTTTCCAACCTGAGCAATATGCGAGGCAAGTAGCCCACCTAGTCTATTTACTTCAAATGAGAGCTGATCCAGTTTGTCCACCAAAGGTTTAATTAGCTTGTCAACCTTAGAGTCAATAATACTTATTAAAAGATCGAACTGTTCAGCATTCATAGAGGAAGAAGCATTCTTAGCTATCAGATCTTCTGCCCCAGGAGAGATTTTTGATACATCTCACCTCTTTTTTTATTGCGGGTACGATACCCCCCTCGAGTAGTGGGTGCTTTTCTGCAAGCTCTTAAAGCTCTAGGAGCCGGTGTGTTTTGAGCAGGCGATACGCTGGGAGATACAGTAAGAGCAGCAGAAATATCAGGGCCAGTAGCAGGTTCGACTGGGGTTTCAGTCGAAATATCAAGGTTGACAAGATCTAGGTGATCATCCGCATGTACTACTATATTAAGGTCAGGCATAGTAGAGAAGTTAGTAGGAGGAATCTCCTTCCCTAACGACATCCTTCGTTCCTTATTAATTTGGCTAACTTTTTTCACTAGGTAATTATCCATAGTGGTGGCCGTTACTGTAGGATTTTTGGGAGCCTTTTGCTTAGACATTATGTATTTAGATGCACGAATTAACCAAGAATAAAATACGGACAAATAAAAGTATCAATAAAATAAAGCTTTCATGAACTCTAACAAGGCTGAATTAATTAAATCAGCGATATAAGATCAGTAAATATAAAAAAGTCCTAAATATAGGATATACAGGGCGAGTCAGTCACGGTTCCATAAAGAGCGAAGTAAGATAACTCTCACTTTGCACAGCAAAATACCTCACCAGCAAGAGTCAAGGGGGGGCCCGGCCCAGCCTCGGCCAGTCCTGGACTGTCGCAGACTGTCCGCCCTTAGTCCGGGCTTCGTCCGGCGTCGCCCGCGCGCGTCCCGCAACGCGGGAGGAGCGGCTTGCTCTGAAGCGCCTCCGGGCATGGTAAACTGCCGCTGACACTGCTCCCGGCGTCCCCGGGAAAACGCACTGCACGCTGGGGATTGTAGTCTCCGATCACAGGGACGCTCCCCCCTCTCAGCGGCCGCTGGTTCAAGAGCGGCGGCGGGGGAGAGCAAAGCTGGCTGCCGCGGTATCCTGGACTCACACAGGAGGGTGTGTGACAGCAGTCCCCCACAGAGTTTAGTCCTCATCCAATTACTCAGGTTGTACCCATGAAGTGCAGGAATCACACTGTCACTCTCTGTGCACTCCTCCAATCATCCAGCCAGTACCATGTCCTTAACTAATAACTGCGTAAAAACCCAAGCACTTATAAATTCACCATGCTGTCAATTATCCATGTACTTGTATAATGACTGATGCATTAAGAAATGCAGTGCCACAATGAAAGGTGCACTATCCATGCAGTTATCTAACCACCTACACAGTACTGATTCACTCCTCCAATTACCCAGGTAGTACCTATGAAGTCCAGGAATCACACTGTCACTCTCTGTGCACTCCTCCACTCATCTAGCCAGTACAATGTCCTTATCTAATCACTGCTCCAAAACCCAAGCACTTATAAATTTACAATGCTGTCAACTATTCATGTACTTGTAAAATGACTGAGGCATTAAGACATGCAGTGCTACAATGAAATGTGCAATGCCCATGTAGTCCCCTAAACACCTACACAGTACTGATTCACTCCTCCAATTACCCAGGTAGTACCCATGAAGTCCAGGAATCACACTGTCACTCTATGTGGACTCCTCCAATCAACCAGCTAGTGCCATGTCCTTATCTAATAACTGTGTGAAAACCCAAACACTTATAAATTCACCATTCTATTTTGTTGCAGTACTGTAATCATCCAGTCAGTACCCATGGACTCATGTAATGACACAGGTACTAATACATCCAGTTTTACAATCATCTATCCACTATTGATGCAGTCCTCTAAACACATAAACACTACTTGTTCACTCCTACAATTATCCAGTTCGTACCTGTGTACTGCAGTAAATGGATTGTGATTTCAAAACAAAGCGTTTAAATGTTTTTATGTAAACGTGTTTGTTCAGGAATACAATAGTATTTTATAGATTTATTGTAATAATAGTATATATTTTTTAAACATATATTCTTCGTCATCATTAAAAAAAAAACTTACCATGACTAGAAAAAAACAAATGAGGAAATAACTACAAAAGGACTATTATTTGAAGAAGACACAACAGCAAGAATTAGATGAACTACAACATGTGGGAAAAAAAGTAAAAGTCTTGTGGTAAGAGAACAAAATAATTTATTGAAAGACTTTCAAAGAGTAGAAACAATTTGCACAATGTACAAAGTAGAAAGAATAGCTCAACAACAAAGAAGAATGAGAAGAAAAAAGAAGACATTAATGGGAAATCAAGTGTTAAAAAAACAATGTATGGTTAAAGGTTAAAGAATCAGTATGAAGAAATTAGAAAGAGAATGTTTTACAATAGAGTTGTTTTAATGTGTTGAAATATGTCAAGAAATATTAAAAAAATCAGCATTTCATAAAAAGAACAAACATATTGAAACTATTGTTGAGAAGGCTTTTGAATTAGAAAGGGCATTATTCATGTTAGTTATAAACAGAATTCGATCATTAGATAAGCCAATACATTTTATAAAGGACAAAAGTAAAAAGAAGAGACTAATTAACAGAACTAACTTTTGTGATTTTTTTTGGGTACGTGGAAGCACAGTTCAAGTTCAGAGCCTTTTTTTAATGAAGAGAATTATTTTCAAACCATTACATTATTGCATGCAGTTGATACCAATGGTCGTGCTTATGAAGTAAAACATGGGTATCCAATTGAAAAAGAAAAGATGGTTCCTAGAAATGTAGAAGAAGTGATAGCTGATGAAGTTCTAGGGAGACGTTCTAGAGCCCCAGTGTATACTTTGGATTGTAGTAGTATTTGTAGTATACAACAGGAGTCTATTGATATTTTACGGAATTTCCTACGAGCGTATAGTTAAAAAGTGTTAATCAAAAGATTAAGATGCTGCAGGGACTAGATCCTTGCAAAGTGAGAAAAAATACTGGTTTGCAAGGTCATTCTTTGGCTTGTCTTTCTAGAAAAGTATGTCAAAATGTTTTTCATCATTTCAGAATGTTAGCAGTACAACATTCTCAAATGCGGAAGTAAGTCCGGAGATTGTATTACACAAAAAGTCTAGCAGTATTTTTAAGTGACTCAAACAGTGCTCTTTTGTGTGGGTCAGTATCAGACGTAAAAAAAAGTTTGTGATGAAATAGAGTTTTTTAACTTTGGTCCTGAAGGAGAGTGTAGTCAAAGTGAGGCAATGATAAAAGTAGGTGTTGAAGAAGACGTGGAACACAGTAGCACTGAGAAGTTTGAAGATGAAATTACAAATTTGAAGGTCATTTGTTGGCAAAGACCAAATTATGTTTGTAGTTGTTGCCGACGAACTCACTATAAAAATCAGACAAGGAATGTTGATCTGCATTTAAAAAGTGAAAAAGAAAATAATGCTAAGTGGAAGGAATTTGCAACTTATTTGTTGGTAGAAAATTGCTTTGATTTGGGTAGTGATCAACGTATTTGTAAATATTGTTATAACAAATTAGAGGACAACAACATTTCAGCTAGAGCTGTACATAATAACCTAGAGTTGGTAACTGATTTTAACCCGTATTAGTCTATTCTGATTCAATCTGTGAACCCGTTTCAGGCTATTGTTTGTATGGAGCCTAAAACAGGTAAGTTGCCTACCACAGATTTACAGAGAGGATTACAAGGAAGAGTTGTATATTTACCTTTAGGTTTACATAAAAATATTGAAAATATTGGTGTAGAGAAATAGGAAACTGAACCATTAGTTATTCTAGTCATTTGTGTTCCTAAGAAGGGTCGGAAAATATGGCAAGAATTAATAGATGTCAGCAAAGTGCAAAAGGCAAGGTTATATCTCATAAAAAACTATGAGTACTACAAAAATGTATATGTGGAAGAAGAAAAAATAGTTTTAGGAGATGATAGCAAAATGTCAAGTGGCCAAATTGAAAAAGTGGACATGTCCAAAAGTGAAGAAATTTATGTACATTACAGTGTACATCCTTTACATTCCAAAGAAGTGATAGGAAATACAATTGAATTATTCCAAATGAAGAAAGCAAAAGGGAATCCCATGAGTGTTTGGGAAAAAAGTTTGGAAGCTCATTGTTTTCCACATTTTTCCCCACTGGAAAAAATGGACGATAGGACCAATACAGATTTGCGCATCAGAATATCAGAGAACCAGATTGTACTCAGAAGATCAAAGGTTTCGACAATGTAACCCATATATATTTCATCTTTTGTTTGAAAGTGACTTGTCTGGACTTTCATATGCAGTCAACCACATATTAAAAACAGGAGTTAATCTTCAAAATGTTTCTGCAAAGGAACTCATGGACAAAGTACATTAGAGAGATAATCACCTAGAATCTCAATTGAATAATTTGATGGTGTGTCAGTGTGGTACTAATGAGTATAGATATTGGTGTCTTGGAGAACTTAAATGCATGTGAAGGAACTAGTAACTCCTACGTGGTTTGTTACCCTAAGCTGTGCTGAATAAGCATGGGATGATTTACTTGAATTTCTTCGAGAAGCAAATTCAAATATTAAAAACATTGAATTCAAGACACCTGGAGAATCATGTTCCTTGAATCCTGTAAATGTATGCAGATATTTCAATCATAGGTTTCAAGCTATGATGGCTTTTATCAGCAATAAAAAGAATCCTCCTCTTGGAGAAGTTATTGATTTCTGTGGTGCTGGCTTATACAACTGTGCTGGAATTTGAGGTTTTTGCAATGTATGGCGGCATGCAGAGTTTTGAAGTATGACACCTCTAAGCCCATTGTCTTCTCTGTCTCTCGATTTCTAAATGCAATGTGGCGGAGGAGATGGGCTTGTTTAGAAAAGGAAAAACAAATAAAAATTGTTAGCCAGATTCCAGTGTCTACACAAGTGTCCAATGCATAGACTATCGTAGTGCCTATAAATGGGAAACAGCTTTTAAAGTTTTTATGTTGAATGTAGTTTTTAATTGAATCCTGTAGTTTTAACTATTTATTGTATTACAGCTGTTCTGTTGCATGCATTGGGTTTAATTATTTACACTAAATGAACTGTTCTGCTACCTGGTATCTCTGCCCATGTATTGTGTTGTTTCCTTCCTCTCTCCTCCTTAGCACTATATTCTATTAGTGAAAATGCTTTGTTGTTATGTGTAGGCAAATCACCTCTGATGCAATAGGTCTCATTTGCTCTGTTCAGTATGTTTTAAATTTATAATGCTAGTTCTTATTATCTTTGTATACTTTTATGATCCCAGTGACCGAAATAAAGGTTTTTGAACTAAACTGATTTCTTTTGGAGAAAGGAGTATCAAGCTAGAGGTGCTCCTCATATACATTTGCTTTTATGGATCAAGGATGAACCCGAATTTAGAACTGATTCAGATGAGACTGTTTTATCTTTTATTGAAGACATACAGCCTGATTAATCAATCTCCCGTTTTGCGAGCCCCAAATAGCGATTCATAAGGAATCGCTATTAAGGACTTGCAAAACGGGATTCATGTAGAAATTGCATAAAGAAATGCGATTCCTACACATTCCTTATTTGCGATTAGCAAATTGCTAATCGCAAATAAGGAATAACTCCCCATTCATTCCTATGGGCCAAAAGGCCCACAGGAATGAATGGGGAGTATTCCTTAATTGCGATTAGCAATTAGCTAATCGCAAATTAGATAGCGATTTAAAGGGTGCCAGGGGTGTCCAACGGACACCCTGTAGCACCCCTTAAATGCAAATTGAAACAGGTGTTGCGCACACACATGTCACTCAGCCACTCCCATGTCTTTATCCTATCACTCTGCCAAAACCCAAGCACTTATAAAATCACCATGCACTCTCCTTGTAGTAGTATAATCATCCAGTCAGTACCCATGAACTCCTAAAATAACACAGACACTAACACATGTAGACCTACAATTACCTGTACATAACTCATGAAGTCCAGCCATGTCCCTCTCACTACTCATGCACTCTTAGAATTAATCATGCTCTACACTTGTACTCTAGCAATCACGCAGATATTAGCATGCAGTCAGTTCTATTTGCTAACCAAATAAGGTAGTTCTGAAGAGAACTGTTTTTTTTTCTTGTTTTTTTTTTACATTTTTTGGGTGGATTTTTTTGTGTTTTAAAAAAAAAAAGAAAATAAACAGACAAAACATTGAACTTTTGGAATTAAAACGTCATTACAACTGAATAAAAAAAAACTTAGCAGCGATGATTTCAGCTTGCTGCACATACAGCATCAACTGACCGCTCCCCATAGCATAAAATGGCATTGCATTTTATACAATACTGTTTCAGGTTTGCGAACTCGATGCGGATCTCTGGTCCACAAGATGAAGAGGTTTAGCCTCCAGATGTGCTGGGACCAGCTCCCTGGTCAGTTTGTGAGGTTTCTTGAGCAGGTCACATTTGTTTTCGTGCAAGTTGTCTCTGATGTATAGTCTGACGATGTTTATACATACTAGACATCCCACAGGAGTACTTCTTGTTGTTGCCTCTTGACAGTACTCTGGGACACAGCGTGCAGCTCACCTTACTCACATTCACTTTCCTTTCTGCCTCCGGAATTGTAAAAAAGTTCCATACAATAGACTCGGGTATTTTTTTGGGAGGTGGAACCAAATCTTCATCATCAGGTGGAAGGTCTATTACTGGTGTGGAAGAAGCCATTGTACAAGTTTCTCAGTAAACACCAAACAAATCACAATTTTGCTCCCAAAAATACAACAGGTGTCTCTCCTCTGATGCAGCTGGGAGAATGACTAAAGAGGGTGGGCTCCTCCAAGTTCTAGAATGAAAAACCTTGTCAACTAATGAAATAGTTTCTTTTAAAGTCACATGGGAGTTGCGCACCCAGCGTGAAACCAGCGCGACGTCGCGAAAATATATTATAAGTCTATTAAAAGTACAAATAAATTATTTTTATAAATAATTTAGATGATCTCTTGTTCTGATATGTACATTAAAGTTATATATATATAGTTTTAAAACATACATTTTGTTTTGATGGGAGTCGTGCACCTAGGGTGACCCGGCACTTATATGACATCACGCGGGTCCCGGCACCACGCACACGTCTTATATAAGGCAAATTCATGACGCAAACCCATACATATATGGGTCAACCGTGTCGAACAGGCCGGCCTGAGAGGACCGGCGTTGAGCTGGATTACATCCTTTATCGAGGGCCGGACTCAGGCAACTCAACTGGGCAGCTTTACAGGTACTAGGCACACGTCCACCTGTGGAGTCCCGCAGGGGTCGTCATTGTCCCCCTTATTATTTAATCTTTACCTCCGCCCTCTTCTTTATTCCCTTAAAAAGTTTAATGTCACAGTGTTCAACTATGCGGACGATTTACAGCTAATATTTCATCTGAACATCCCTGATGCTGTGTCCGAATTTCAGAACACTATGAAACACATCCAATGCTGGATGAACGAAAATCATCTAAAACTCAACCCGGGCAAAACAGAACTACTTTTGCCCGGGAACAGTTTATCCAGCTGGAGTGATAACTTCTGGCCAGTAGACCTGGGCATCCCTCCCGTAAGGTCCATTGCTGTAAAGAGCTTAGGCATCACGCTCCACTCGGACCTGTCCTTAAAAACCCAAGTGGGCGCTGTGGTCTCAGCTAGTTTTTTCCAAATGAGGAAAATAAAAAAGATTGCTCATCTTTTCACCCAGTCTGCCTTAATCCAGGTTACTATTGCTCTGGTTATGTCCCGCCTGGACTATTCCAACAGCGTCTATTTGGGACTTCCAGTGGGCCTGTCGAAGAGACTTCAACTTGTCCAGAATCAGGCGGCGAGACTCATCCTACAACAGCCAAAATGGTCTTCTATTAAACCTGGACTAGAAAAGCTACACTGGCTTCCGATCTCCCAGCGCATAGCCTTTAAAGCAGGGTGTATCACCTTCAAGGCCATACAAGATAAAGGCCCTGCCTTTATTCGTTGCCTGATCTCTAAATATATACCCACCAGAAGCTTGCGCTCTGCGCAAAAATCCCTACTGGAGGTGTCTCGCTTCAAAAGGAAGCGACAGGGAGGCTGCTGTTTTCGCCATCTAGCAGCCTCACTTTGGAACTCCATTCCCTTATCGATTAGGCAGAGTGAGGATTTACTTACCTTTCGTAAGGGATTAAAGACCTGGTTGTTCGCCCAAGCCTACCATTAGCTATTGTCAGCTCAGTGTTATGTTAGACGGATTCTTCACCTTTCCTATAGCGCCATGAAGCCCATGGGCGTACGAGCGCTCTACAAATTGATTTTAACATAACATAACATAACATATATGACGTTACGCGGGCCATGCACCACGCTCCCATCACATACCAATCGCGCACATAAAGCGATCCCATGTGTATATGACGTTACGCGGGGCCATGCACTATCACTCATACATGCAGCCACTCATCAATACAACACTATCATGTACACTCATGCACGTGCACAGACACTCACACACCAGCACTCATCCAGAGTTACTCACACACCTACTCAGTCATGTAAATAATCAATCACACTTCCATTTACTGACCTATAGAGTTATACATACAACAGATCACTTATTCAAACAGAAAAAAATGCATAATTACTCTCTTATACAATCCCTGATACACACTTGTTTGGTTGTGCATTAGATGAGATTTCGGCATTCCATAGCCTATTTGAAATTCCGAGTAATAGAGTTGATAGATCCCACACCAGGCAAAGACTTAACTAAAACTTTATTACAGAGAGAAATTTACTGGATAAGGAGATTAGTCTAGTCTTATTCACTATATGAACACACTCTAAGATCTGGCCTCTCCAGACTAGACGATTCTCAAACAGCGATTTTCTTCCTTTTATTGCAGTTTTATACCGTTACTTGTATTTAAGACCACAACCTGAGAATTGGCCTCTCCCGAATAGTCTATTTTCAACTAGCGATTGTCTGCCTTTTTATTGCGATTGTCTGCCTTTTACTGCAGTATTATACCTCTACTTGTATTTAAGGCACCGATAGGTAGCTCATATATATCTAGCTGCTCTCTAGTCTCATTCTGACTCATTTAGCTCTTTGTGTGTACCTGTATTTGTTCCAGTATATCATGAGTTTTATACTCCTATACTGTACATTGTCATAAGCTGCACCCTTTGCACTTTCTATTAAGTATTACACTGATTGCTACCTCATATTTGTATACTTCTCTCTTTTTCTTTCTCTTTATTGTAAGCTACACTCACTCCCTTTTCTCCCTTTTCACTCATACCTGAACTTTGGTCCAGAGTATCATCAACATGACACCTATAGACTGTACATTGCTATAAGCTGCACCCCTTTTCACCCTTATCACCTTCTATTCCTGTATTGCACCGACTGCTACCTCATACTTTTATTATTATTATTTTCATTCTTACTGTTATTTTTATATATCTTTCTGTGATTTTTCCTCTTTTCTTGTTCTTGTTGTAAGCTGCACCCATCCCACTTTTGGCCTGGACTGCACCATCCACTACTTACTGTATTTTGATATTCTGATAATGTGATTGTGATTTGATTACGTTGATGGCTCATTAGTATCACTTTTGTCTTTATGTAACTTATTGTTGGCATCTGTTTCTGCACACGTGTACCATTTTAGTTCATCCCCTCATACCCATCTAAACCGCCATCCCAGCTTGGATCCCGTCGGTAAGCATGTAAGCTGCACCCAGCCACTCTCTACACCTAGACTACACTGCTGCTACCTAGTACATTCTGATGTGTAAATTTGATTCCACCTAACTGGTTCTACCTCTCATATTTTGTACAAGGTGTAAGCTGACTACTACCTCGCATATAGGATGCATTAGGAAAGCTGCACCTACGCACTGTCTGTTCTTGGATTGCACTGACTTCTACCTCCTATACTTTTGGTCACTCACTAGTGTCCTTCCTTTGCCCTGTAACTAGCGGCTGACAGTTTTTATTGTCGTCCTATCTCCTACACCCAACATCACAGCCTTTCTAAAATGGAGCTCAACGGCAACAACACTTTTAGAATTAACTACCCTTTCACACTCACCAAAAAAGCCACTAAACGTTTTAAACATAACTTCTTGAGGTCGCACCCTGAAACACCCTTTGCCGACACCTACTTCTCACCGGGCAATGGAGCCCTGAATACTGATATCATCTTCCACACCTCACGCAGAGCCCAATGGAGAAAAGCGTTCCTATCCCTACTCACCGTCTCCACCACCAGGAAAACAACTCATGGCCTAACTCTCTCTATCACACCTTCCCACCTCTTCCCTGGCAGGACTACCATTACTAGCTACAATAACGGGATTGTCCTAATTCAATCCACGGACAAGAACCTGGAACTACTAGACAATCTGTTCCCCAAGTTCAAAGAGCACCTTTCCAAGCTGCGGACCCCCACCCAGAACTCCACCAGCACTATCACCTCTGACGTCGCAGCCCCCACCTACAACACCTCTACCCCCAGCACCCCAGTAAATGGCCCACCTGCTGTTAACGCCCCACACTCCCCAAGGACAGTCACAAATCTCTCCACCTCATATACTAGACGCCCCTCTAACATGACCCCTCTCATCCCCACTCATACCCCCTCCACCTCTCTCCCCCCTGACATAACAACTCCCACCCACAACACGCCACCATCTGAACACACCACCGCTTGGAGTTTACCCCCCCTCCCATCCCCCCCACGGCAGACCCCTCTCCCTCCCCGGCTCTCTCCCCACTCTCACCCATGAGTCTCTCACACCTGACACAACAACTCTCACCCATAACACGCCACCATCTGAACACACCACCACTCGGAGTTTATCCACCCCCCCTCCCATCCCCCCCACGGCGGACACCTCTCCCTCCCCAGCTCCCTCCCCACCCCCACCCACGACACTCTCACCCTCCCAACAAAAGATACAGAACATACCGCCTCCCTTACCTTACCATCCCCCTCTCTCCCACCTCCTATTCTCAGCCCTCACTACCCTCCTGTCTCCCGCACTGTTTTCAGCCTTCACTCACTCTTCTACTCACCGGCACCGTCTCCCATCGACGACACTACCTATGCCTCCCACCCACCGCCTACTTCACCTACTTCACCCACACCCCTCGCCCACAAACACGCCCACACTTTGAATGCCATCCCTGCAATTAGCACCCCAGAACCTTCCAACAACGCTAGTATATCCCCCCCCTCGATACCCTGCCCGCTTTCCAGCTCACTACTCAACCATTCACCAATGGCTCTCACCACCAACCCCATCCCCAATGCACCTCCTGACTTGACTCTATCCACCCTCCAACAAGTCAAAGAGGATATTCTACAAATCAAAAACGATGTCCACACAATCAAAGACCTTCTCTCCTCACAGCCCAATCTACCTCCCACCATCCCTCTACCCTACAAGCGACGCACCCTCCCTACATACCCTCGCCTCCAACGACACCCACGCTGGCCGACTATCCCCGTTCGCAATAACTCCCACCGCCCCCGGCGTGCCCTCAACCCATTGTCGGACCGCGACCTATGCTCTCTCCTACGCTCTTATGGCCAAGGTCCGGTAAAACACATATCCAACACACACATCCCCATACCCACAATTCTTACAAACCCTCTGAGGCTCCCAACACTCAACAACAGAGGTTCCGTCCCTAACAACCTCAGAAAAGTTCCCCTCACACTAGAAAGCTTGACCACCCTTCTCTCTCCCAAACTCAAATGCATCCTACTCAATTGCAGATCGGCCCAGAGACACGCCTCCAACATCGCTGATCTCGTCACAGCTATGGATCTGGACCTAGCCATTCTAACGGAAACGTGGCTTACTGAAGCCTCTACCCCAATTATGGACATACTAGTCCCCCCCAATTATCAGATCATTAGGCTGGACAGGTCTCCTGGCAAGACGGGTGGGGGAATTGCATGCATTTTAGGAGCAACCTCTCCGTTACTAAAGTCACCTCCCCCTCCCTTTCCTCCTGTGAACTCCTCTGCCTCGACATCACCAGCGAGGGCAAACAAGTTTGTGCTTTACATCTCATCTATCACCCGCCTGGTGACAATCACATATTCACCCAACAATTCATGGACATGATCACTGCCAATGCCGGTCGGCAGACCACCCAAGTCTACCTGGGTGACTTCAATCTCCACTGGAACGATCAGAAAGACACAGTGGTCAATAGTCTCAAAACTTTCCTTAATGCGCTTGACCTCACCCAAATATGCGATAGACCAACACACGACAAAGGCTCAATACTCAATCTCATCATTGCCAAAGAGAACTCTACACAACTGGAGGCGATTCTATCCTGCGACTGGTCAGATCATCACATTATCACCTTCTTTATCAATGAAAAAGTTAAACCTAACCCTGCTCAACCAATCAAATCCAAAACATGGAAAAGGGACATGAAGAATCTTAACCCCTCTACCCTGCCTCCCCACATCGGCAATCTCCTCCTTCCCCCTTCAGGTGCCTCGGATGTTCAATCACTGATCGACCACTACCTTGACTCTATGAATACAATAATCAATGAAGTCGCCCCACTGCAACTGAAGAGGGTCTCCACCAAAATTTCTAACCCCTGGTATGATGATAGACTCAATGACGACAGGCGTACTATGCGAATGGCAGAGCGCACCTGGAGATCAGACCCTTCAGCACTGCACCTCAAAAGGCTTAAGAACAAGAGAAATGCCTACTTCAGGAAAATAAAGCGCACAAAGTCGGACTTCTTTAGCCGCCAGTTGGACCAAGCAAAAAACAGGCCTAGAAAGCTGTTCGAACTAATCAAGACCCAAACAAAGACACAACCCTTACAATCAAACAGCACAACAAGCGACACCCCACACTGTGAAGCCTTCTCTGCTTTCTTTAAGCTAAAGACTGACAACATAAGAAATGACCTCGTCATGGATGTAAGCCGATTCCCCAACCACACCAGAATGGCTAACACTCAACCTAAAAACAAGGCATCTTGGCTGTACTTCGACACTTACTCGGAAGAAGCAATACACAAACTGCTCTGCACCTTGAAGCCCTCTAATCACCTCACAGACCCTCTACCTGCTAATGCTGTAAAAGACTTCATCCCCTTGCTCCTCCCTCTCTGGACCAAAATCATCAACAGCTCCCTGCAACAAGGCTTCATTCCAGACTCCCTCAAGGTGGGGCAAGTCACGCCTATACTCAAGAAACCTACAGCTGATCCGTCTGACCTAAACAATTACCGGCCCATCACCAATATCCCCACCCTGGCCAAATTGCTAGAGAAATGTGTCCAACTCCAACTAACAAAACACATTGACCAATTTGACCTCCTCAACCCTCATCAATCAGGCTTCCGAGAGAAACATAGCACGGAAACAGCTATGACACACATAATTGATGACGCCCTCCAAATTCTTGATCGCAATGAGTCCTGCCTCCTCATCCTTCTTGACCTCTCGTCAGCATTTGACACGGTCAAACATGAGAACTTGCTGAAGCTGCTAAGCACTAGAATGGGTCTATCGGGAACTGTTCTCAAATGGTTTTCGTCCTTCCTTCACAACAGGTCTCAGAAGTTCAAGATTGACAATGTGCTATCTACACCTGTGCCTGCAGATCTAGGTGTTCCACAAGGATCCTCCCTTTCCCCCACACTGTTTAACCTCGTCATGGAACCGCTCGCCACCTTGCTCCATGCTTCCAATGTCCAATTCCAAATGTACGCCGACGACACACAACTTTACCTAAAGCTACAATCCCCGGAAGATATCAAACATCTGAATTCCACGCTTATTAACACTCAATCTTGGCTGGCCGATAATCACCTCAAACTAAATGCTCTGAAAACTGAGTTCCTACTCATCTCACCCCCGGCGAAAATTTCCACCACCCAAACCTGGCTCAATAACTTAACAGCACTCAATGTCCAACCTACCATAGGCGATTCGGCAAAATCCCTAGGCATCACACTCGACGCCAAGCTCGACATTCAGCAGCACGTTAGCAAAGCCACAAAAGCAGCTAATTTCCAAATCTACGCACTGAGGAAAATTAAACCCTTCCTCCCTGCCGAAGACTTCCAAACTGCTGTACAAGCTTTAGTCATCCCTCGAATAGACTACCGAATTGTGGCCCTCAGCGGACTCCCGCTATCCACAACAGCACCCTTAAGAGCCTCCCTGAACGCTGCCGCGAGACTCATTACTGGCTCAAGAAAACATTCGCATATATCCCCAGACTTAAAGTCCCTAAAATGGCTGCCTTTTGAAGCCAGAATACAGCTAAAAATTGCAGTTATGATACACTCGGCCGTGCACCACAATGCACCCAACTACCTGGCTCAAAAGTTGTCTATATCAGGAGGTTCAAGATCCAATAGAAGTACAAAAAACCTACTCCTGAAACCTCGTAGATTCCGGAAGGAAAATACATACAAGCGCTCCTTCTCAGGAATGGCACCCAGGATCTGGAATGCGCTCCCTCCTGAAACCAGGTTTATCTCCTCCACTGCAATCTTCAAGAAAGAGGTGAAAAACATCCTTCTGGCCAAGATCTCCTGAACCTTATAGGTGCTGGATCAGAGACTCTGCATTGCTCTGTATCACTGTTCACCTGTCCTTTGGCACTATACTTCTACTTGATGGGGTCACTACTACGCTACTCTCTTACTACCGACCAATATATGATACACGCTGGTTTACTGATTCACTCTCCCGATGCCCCCACTCATTGTTCTCTCTATACTAAAACATTGGTATAAGCCATCCACACACCCAAGGTGTACCTGAACACCTCTGTAGTGGGATCAATGACTTGTGTCATCTTATATTACTTGTTTACCTGATTGTATATTGATATGATTTATGCATGTTATTATTATCCTACCATGTTAGTGACTATTATACTGCTTCCATTATCTCTGTTCAGCCCTACTGTCCCTACCCTGTCTTTGTGAAGCGCTCTGATATCTGTAAGGATCTTGTTCGCGCTATATAAAACTTTGAATAAATAAATAAATAAATTAGAAACTCAGGAACCTAAAGGGATTAACGATAAGGTTGATCTAGGATTTTTTTTGTGAAATTACCACCATAGGGTGGCAATGAAGGTGCTAATATATTAGGTTTATAAATGGATTTGTGGATTATCATTCATTATATGCTTAATGTTGAATGACATAGTATGGTGATAAAGGCAATAAGGAGCTGATTGGTTTTTAATGTT
This sequence comes from Lissotriton helveticus, assembly GCF_964261635.1. Lineage (NCBI taxonomy): Eukaryota > Metazoa > Chordata > Amphibia > Caudata > Salamandridae > Lissotriton > Lissotriton helveticus. The sequence continues at coordinate 2,034,290,809 of NC_136059.1, read as the reverse complement.
GTTCACAAATGTTAATTATAATTACTTTGTTTTTTACTTTATCTTTCTTTTCCTTTCCCCCTTTAAACACAAATTGTATTTCACTTTATCCACTAAGTTTTTTTCTGGAATGAAGGGTAGCCGGCTTATAGTACAGTGCCGTTCTACTGGTTGAATTAAGTGCAATGTCGGGCTCACAACATGGTTGGTATTTAGGAGACATTTAGTAAGGGCACCTTACGAGTACAGCATCGGACATCTGAGGTCTTTTTTCAATGTTTTTTAGAATCAGGCCTCTTGAGCTATGTCATTGGGGGCGTGTATAGAATCGGGTTAGGAGGGTGTTCCATATCAGCAACTGTAGCATGAAGAAATGGGCGCAGTAGTGTGTCTTCGGTGGTTAAGCACTAAGAAGATGCCTCTATAACATGCGCTGAGACACGCTCTCTCAGTTTAGAGAGAGACACTGTGGTTTCGGTGAAGGATTGACAAGCGGTTCGCTTATAATAGAAGGTGAGATCCCATAAATAAGGGGATATCCAGTTAAATGCATTGTTTATTAGCAATTTAGAGTTTGTAACGTGTTTTTTATTGGTGTTGTAGATGTTGGTCATCGCAAGTTAAAGGATCGCGCACCATTCCATAAGGTTGGTTAACTCTATTTGATTTATTGGTAAGACATGGGTGATACTAATATTGAACCGCAGTACATCTATAGTTTGTTATATTTTTTTCAGGACGTATCATTGAATGAAAAACAGCAGGTATTCAAATTTAAGGGCACTGGTTTTGTATTTGAACACGGAAAGGAGATTTTGCGTTTTGAGAGGCAGTTGGGTGATGGCTTTCTATCTGGTTTTCAAGTAACAGTATTTGCACAACCTACATTTGTTTTCCTTTTGTCTTTTCTTATATTAAAGAGACCTGTATTTATTTGGTAATATCAAAAAGTAGCGATTTCCCTTGTGGCTTTCATGTTTTGACCATTGTATCTTAGTTCACAATAGATATGATACATCCTTCAAAATATGCCAACAACAAGTGTTCATATATTTATCAAATTTTATTTTCTTTTTTTTTTTTAAAAGTAAGTGTATATATATCACAAAAACTTTTTTTTACATTTTTTCTTTTTTATACCATCATTTCTTTGTTCACAAATTCATTGTACTGTTTTTTAGACAGTTAGGACAGATATAAAAACATATTTCATTATCATTTTTTCACTTTTTTTGTACTATACAACAACTTAATAAAAAAAACTGATATCCACACCTAAATCACATTCACCAGTCATTCATCCATACACTTGCATACAATACATTTAACATCCAGCTACTCCTTCTGTACATAAGGTTTGACAGAGAGCAACTCTGACTGAGTAACAACCACAGAATGTTATATGGGATTACACGCCAGGCCGACGCGCGTTTCGGTGGACTTGTACCACCTTCCTCAGGACCTCGACAGAATCACTTTCTGCTTATTGTGTGGATGCAGGATATTCCTCAGTTAATGTGACTAGACGCCACGTAGTCTGTCCCAGGGAGCTTTATGTTAGATTGGGCTCCACATATCATGGACGTGATCTGTAATCCAGGCTATTCTCAGAGCGACCTCACTTTTTCAGCTTTTAAACAACTCTCCTCTCCAAATTGTTTTTCTTTTATCTGGTGTTCATTTAGGCTTTGCATATATCTCTTTCATCACAGCATTATTTATCAAGATCAGGGAAGATTTCACCTTTTTGAGTTTTGCCTTGTATTCTTCGTAATGTATTGTGTATTCTAGTCCGCTCGAAAACCGCCAGTTTACGCCAGAATACAAGGCAAAACTCAAAAACTCAAATATATGAACACTTGTTGGCATATTTTGAAGGACGTATCATATCTATTGTGAACTAAGATACAATGGTCAAAACATGAAAGCCACAAGGGAAATCGCTACTTTTTGTATTTGATTCTTCCCCTCTTTTCCCTGGCTATAAGTAAATTGAGAGGGGGTCCACATTTTCATACTATTTTATTTGGTAATATCTTCATGATCTTGTCAATTTGCTGTTAGAAATGCATTTTTTGTGCTTTCCTGGAGTTGAATTATATAAGTTCATTGTTTGTAATGTTCACAGAAACTATCCCCTGAAGAAGGGCCTGTCAAGCCCGAAATGCATTGGGCGGGCATCTGAAAGATCGTCTACAAGGATTGTATTTTCGACAAAGAATGGGTCATCATTTTGTGATTGCAACAGAATAAATGTTATTTGTGTTTCTAAAATATACATCAGTATATTTTGGTGTTAGAACTTCATGTGGCTTTGTATTCCATTGAATTGTTTATTGTTGAATGATTATAAATGTTGTGCTTTCAAATAATTAGTTGCAAAAAACACAGTTGATGGACAGAATGTAGAACAATGTCATACATTCACCCCAGTACAAGGATCTGGGCCTAAATCCATCGTATTTTTTGCACTCCACACCACCCTGGGTTAGCCCGAAACCGGTCCTTGGATGCTTGATTCCGGTCTGGGAAAAGACATGGCTTGGTAGTTCGGACTGGACTGTTCCCATGAGGCACAGGGTCAGAGCTGATTTGCATATAGCCAGTGTCTAACCCAGGGTGGTGTGGAGTGCAAAAAAACGATGGATTTAGGCCCAGATCCTTGTACTGGGGTGAATGTATGACATTGTTCTACATTCTGTCCATCAACTGTGTTTTTTGCAATTTTCAAATAATTGGTAGCAACAGCCCTCAGGCTATTGTGCACATAGACCAAGTGTCTAAACTTGAGTGAAGTTGCATGTCAACACTTCAAACCAGGAAGTGTTGGCAGCCATCTTGTGCCTTGGTAGAACTGAGGCACAAGAAAGCAGTAAAAGAAACACGCACAATGAGAAAAGGGGGCAGGGTAGAAACACCATGACCCCCTAGGCCTGCTCAGTGGGTCCCACAAGGACCCCCAGGGCCCAAAAAAGCAATGTTTTAAAATAAAATTGGCCGAATACGCACTGGTTGCGCAAATCTGGATGACATATTTTTTAAAACAAAGCGTGGTCTCCCGCGCTTAGTTTAATTGAAGCCCCCGGGTGGGCCATGTCCCGGGGGCAGTGCAAAACATGTGTGGGGGCCCTAATCCCCCCACACTGCCCCAGGGAGTGCCACCCCTGGGGCTCTGTATAAATATTTGCAGGGCACACGGCCCCCCACAGCCCTGGGGACGGCCAACCCCGGGGCTTGTTTGTTTATAGTTGGGGGGCCTCTAAGGCACCCCAAGCACCGGACACCACCACCCTTTGGGCTTTCATAATTTATATTCTTGGGGGGGCACACAGCCCACCGCAGCCCCAGGGACTGCCACCCTGGGGCTTCTTTTATTTAAAAGAATGCACCTGTGTGGGGGGGCTCAAGCCCCTCCACACACCCCGGGGATCGCCACCTCCCCGGGGCACTAATATACAAACTTGGAGGACCGTTACGGACCCCGAGCCCCGAGGACCACCAACTCCCTGGGGCTGTGCCATAGGTGGGAGGGGGGGTCACGTGGCCCCCCTCCCAGAGCCAGTGATGGCCCTGGGGACCCCCACCCCCCGGGGCCAGCTCCTGCAGTGTCCCGGAGTGCCCACCCCCGGTCCACTGCTGTTTGCAATGACAGGGTGGGAGCCTCGCAGCTGGAGATACCTGGTGGGTTAGTTGGACCCCAGGGACCCTTAGAATTCAAGGGGACTTAATCTCCCAACATAAAATGTGCCATGGGGTGCGTTTGCACAGTGGTGAAGGGAGGGTGTGGGGCCCGAGGTGACATGTGTGCCAACACGCCATTTTATGCGTTTTATGTTTGGAAATTAATTCCTCTTCAATTCTGAGGGTACCTGAGGCCAACAACCCCACCAGTTACCTCCAGTAAGCGCCACAGAGCTGCGTTACGGAGTGGTGGGCCACGCCAAGCCACTTTTTACACCTCTCTGCAACGCAGCTCTGTGGCGCTTACTGGGGGTACCTGGTTGGCTAGTTGGACCCTAGAGACCGTCAGGATTCAAGGGGTCTTAATCTCCCAACTTAAAATGGCCACCGGACGTGTTTCCACACATGTCAACTCAGGCCCCCCTCCCTGCACCACCGTGCAAACACACCAGTAGCGCGTTTTAAGAGGTAGTTTTAATCCCCCTACCCTATTATGTACTAGAGCCTTACAGAGGAGGTCACAGGAATCACAGGGTACCCCAACACATAGTGTTCCCTAGTGTATGTAGGTGTTTTCACTGTATTCTAAGTGTCTTTTAGCATAGCACTGGCTTTAGGTCTGGTTAGTCGAGTCAGTTACCACCAGTACCCATCTGAAAAAGTTGTAGGTACAGGATGATTTTGGAACAAGACCTCTTTCTGCTCCTTTGTTGGTACTTTCTGCACATCTCTTGCTTCTTCCTGCACTTTTCTTCATCTTTGTGGACTTCTGTTGCTTCTTTCTGCATTTCTTTTGCTTCTTTCTGTGTGTTTTTACTTCTTTCTTCACATGTCCTACCTCTGTAGGCATAGTTAGAAACTAGCATTTGAAAAACCTTTGAAATTCACTGAAAAAAAATAGGTTTCAGGCACATTATAGTTAGTAATTAACATTTAAAGAACCTTAGAAATACACTGAAAAATCATAGGTTTCAGGGGTGTTACAGTTACCTGGACATTTCACTTGTACAAAACCATATAAATTCCTCCGTTATAGTTAGTTCTGCTAACAATAACTCGCGCCCCAGCAATGCACCGCTGATGACTTCACATATTACATCACTCATGGCATGGTCAGTGACATCACTGATGACATCTCAAATGACATCACTGATGACATCACTGTTGACATCATCCATGTGATAAATTGATGCATCTTCTCACACCCTAATGTAATCCTTAAAACCATAGACACTCCAACAGCAATTACTACATACACACTCACTGATTCTTAGGTTCGCACACACATCCACTAACTCACCCGTACAGTCACTCATACTTATGGTCACTCAGTACAGGACTATCATATGCACTCATACACCTATATAAACACTCACACACCACCACTCATCCATAGAGGTACTCACACACCTAGTCAGTCATGCAAATAATTAATCACACTGCCCTTTACTCACCTATACGGTTATACACACACCATCTCAATCACTCATACAAATACTAGGAGATTCTTATGCTCTTATACAATCACTGATACAAGAACACACTCATCCATACAGCCACTCTCAAAATCACACACTCTCACTTATAGACATTTATATACTCCAACACACATATACACTGCCTTTCGCATATGTAGTTACTCTCACATGTACCACTGAGATATACATTCACTCATTAACGCACCCATACACACACTCACCCACCCATACAGTCCATCACAAATGCACTCTTGAAACCATGCACCCAGTGAATCACCCACTCACACATCTATGCAGAGAGTCACACAAACCCCACCCACATAAACACTCAGGCACCCATACAGATACTCAGACAACCAATCAATAACGCATATAGACACTCATGTAGCTATTCACAAACCCATGTAGCCGGCTACACACCAACAGACAGACGGATACAGACATTCACACAGTTTAGTCACTAAGCCATGCATTCAGTAAGATACATTTAATCACACACTTATAGAGTCAGTCACACACCTACTAAAGCATCCATTCAGATACTTATACACCCACTCATTCTTCAGTATGCCTTTCCCTATATATATTTAACATATTTAAACTTTACAGAAACACACAGTCACTGGATTATGTCATCAGTGATGTCATCAGTAATATCATTTGAAATGTCATGAGTGATGTCCCTGACCAAGTCATGAGTGATGTAATATGTGACGTCATCAGCAGTGTATTGCGGGGGCGCAAGTTATAGTTAGCAGAATTAATTATAACGGAGGAATTTCTATGGTTTGTACGAATGAAATGTCCAGCTAACTATAGCACCCCTGAAACCTATGGTTTTTTCAGTGAAAATATATATATATATTTATATATATCCTATGCTGAGGAAATGGGTTTTATCAGAGAGCAAAGAATACAGTCTCTGCGACTGAGAAATCAACAAATGCCACAAACACAGAGAGGAACCATCGGAGGATAGAAAGAAGGAAATGCTCAAGGCGTACAAGGCAAGGGACAATCAAAGAAAAGGAACTGGCGCAAGTAGCCACACCATGCAATCAAATCATTATCAACTTGACCAATGTATAATTGAACGAGGCAGAGAAACAGTTATTGGCAACTTGGTTTGAGTTATTGCCCTGAGAGCAATTTTAATGTTGTACAAACTCGTGTCGATGTATATAAGTTCATATGCAAACTGAAATTAAAAAAGTATTACACCATAAAAAATCATGGACAAGTCACAGCAACAGTTCCAAGACAAGCGCTGACATTGGATGGGGTCCTCACTGCTGGAGAGATCCCGTTGTTAAATACACTTCATGATTTACTCGAGAATGTATTGGCAACTGAAACAACTAATTCACAAGAGGCTGCCAGGCAGGAGAATATCAATATATGTTCACCTGGCAACAGTCCTTTTAGAGCATCTTCGACTTTTGTCCCAATTATGCCGAGAGATGCCGTGGATATATTCCATAAACGGATTACGGATGAGCTCAAAATTCTGTATAAAAACATGTGCAAATTTAAAACCAAGTCACAAGGCAAGGAAAAAGAATACTTTCAATTGATGAGCAAACTTAAAAACAACGATTCATTGGTCATAAATAATGCAGATAAAGGAGGCAATATTGTTCTCTGGGACAAACAATCTTACAGAACTGAGGCTTTTAAACATTTGAACAACAAAAATCAATGGGGACTACAAGAACGAACTTATAAGATGGCAGCGGGAGGGCCTAATCTCTAAGGACGAATTCAAGTTCTTATTCAATGAACATCCCACCTTGCCAATGTTTTATCTTATTCCAAAAGTTCATAAAGGTATAGACCCATTGCAAGGGAGGCCCATTATATCAGCGATCAACAGCACGTTCAAATGTACCTCTAGATCTGTGGACTATTTTTTACAGGAGTTTGCGACCACTTTGCCTACCTTTCTTCAGGATTCTCAAGACTTTCTGTCTAAGTTAGAAACGGTGCAATGGACCAAGGATTTTCTGTTTTTAACACTTGATATTGCCTCGCTATACACTTGCATCAAGCACGAAGATGGTCTACATGCAATAGACTATTATTTGAAACGCAGAAATATCGAAATGTATCAACATAACAAAATGTTGCTGAGTATGATACATTGGTGCTTATTTAACAACATGTTCATGTTTGATGGCAAGGTATACAAACAGAAACAAGGTGAGGCAATGGGGGCATGCTTCTCCCCCAGCAATGCATGTTTACATGTAGGCTGGTGGGAGGAGCATGTCCTCAAGGTAGAGCACCAGGCACTTTATGAATTACATGTGATGCATATGTGGAAATATATAGACAATGTTTTTATTGTTTGGAAAGGAGGCAAAAAGATTTGTCGAAATCATTAATGTCAACAAACTAAACTTAAAATGTACCTCCTATATTGATCCCCTTTCCATTAATTTGCTTGACATCAAAGTTACCATACAGAATGAGACAATAGAAACATGTCTTTATCAGAAACCCACGGCTGGCAATACATTATTGCACGCCTCCAGTTTCCACCCGCACCACACAATTGCCAGTTTGCCCTATGAAGAATTCTTGCGAATTCGCAGAGCATGCAGTTCTGAGTCGGCTCTGCAAGAGGCTCAGGAGTCTGCTAAGAGTAGACTTTTGGCGCAGGGCTACAGTGCACAGAAGCTAGATCTTGCCATTAAAAAGGCAAATAAGAAGGACAGATCTGCTTTGATTAAAACAACACCTGTAGCAACTGCCAGTGCATGTTATGTTATGTTATAAAGCCTTTTGTTACGCGCTCTATTACTCAAGAGTATCCTGGCGCGGATGTATGTATGTCTATAAACAACAACTCATGAGAATAAACCTGAGAATGCTTGCAGATTAATTTCTACTTATAGCAGACAATCTCAGACTATAAGAATAATAATTAATACACAATGGCCAATAGTGCTAACTGACATTGTTCTTAATGGACTTTTAACCTCAAAACCAAATTTTACATACCGTAAGGCCCATTCCATGAGAAGTGACTTGGTGAAAACAAGCCCTGAGCTCTATCAAAAAGAAATTTGGCTCTCTGCAAAGAAAGGTTTTTTCAAGTGCAGTACTAGTCGAGCCTGTAAATTTGGGGTCAACACCAAATCCTACACAAATGCATTTTTAGATGTCCCAATTAAGATCGGGGGCTACTACACATGCAAGACAGACCATGCTGTGTATGTGCTCAGATGTATTTGCGGGCTCCATTATGTAGATAGTACGAAGCTCCAAGTACATGCAAGAATTTTACAGCACTTGAGGGCAACTGTTAACTCAGACCCATCCTATCCCGTTGCCAGACACGTCAAAACTGAACACAACAATAGCTTAAATGTTCTACAGTACTTTGTGATTGATAGTGTCCCACTGAACACAAGAGCTGGCAATCGGGAGAAGTTGCTGAGACAACTTGAAACCAAATATGTTTTAGAGCTCGACACTAAGACTCCTAGAGGGCTTAATATCTGTGAAGACTTACATCACTATCTCTAGATCACCACTTTGTCTAAAAACTGAATATTTAAGATTAGATGTACATAAGAATGGCCTTACGCTGGTATTTTTTGACTTATGTATTTATTCATTTATCTTATAGTGTGCATTGATTGCGTTTTTAGTCTTTTTATGGGTTGTTTTTAGATTTTTGTCTGGTGTCCCATTGATGTGTGTTTTATCATGGATTTATATTGATGATTTTATGCTATTTATTGGCGCAATTTGCACGGATCTATTAACCTCATGAATCGATTGAAGGGTTATGCAGTGCCACTTTGATGAATTGTTTGCTCACCCTTGCTAGCTCTATTTGGGGGATCTATCCACGTATAAATGAAAGCTTTCAAGCTAACACTAAGAAGCATTTCAACATCGATAGCTCCCACTGCCTTCTCCCTGCCCTTTAATTTAATTTAATTTATTCAAGAAAGTTTCCGGCTGGAAATTTTTGTATTTAATATTTAGCACTTTAGCGCTCGCACTTTGGTTGTCATCTGCACAGACTTGGCGATCTCGCTATCTAGGCTGTGGATCCGTTTCAAGACGGCCTTGCCTATATCGTTTTTCGCTGTCCAACACACTGTTTAGAATGTTATGATATTCAGGAAATGAATCAATCGAGCATTATGCAGTCATTTGGGCAATATTTAGCCATCATATGTGATTGTCCAACAAGTAAATTGATCACTGTATTTGAGCAGTTAAAAAATTAAATGAGGATAAGGATTCAGGCGGAATTGTGTACATAATGCATTTCTATAATTAGCTTTTTTTAATTTTGAATGAGAATAGATTTACAATTTTTCTCATCAATAGAAACGTGTATTTTTCGAATTGTATTATGAAATGTATTTTGAAAAGTATTTTACAATGAGATTGCCAGAGCCTTTTACCTGTACCTTCATGGCGTGCACAGTCTGTTTTCCATGCTGTTTACTGGTCAGATGACATTCCAGCACTTGATTGGTTACTGGTGTTTTAAAATGTTAATGGGGCACACAGCACTTTTGTCCGGTGATCAAGGCGACGGAGTTCTCTGAAACGCGTCTGGCTTTACTTTTGCACATGCAATTCACTTGAAAATATATAAATAAGTATGAGTGCATATGTCAGTGTCTTTATTGATGAGTGACTATGTGTATGAGTGACTGTATAGGTTGGTGAGTAGATGTGTGTGTAGAACTTGGAATCAGTGTATGTACTAACTGGTATTGGTGTGTCTATGGTTTTGAGACTGGTAGTCTGTATTTTAGAGTGGGTGTATTGAAGATTATATTAGGGTGTGCGGAAGTATATCAGATATTACGTGGATCAAGGTGGCCACGTACTGCCTCTTTGGATGTCTACTATAACGTCTAGTTCCAATCAGCAGAACCTCACCCGCTCATGCCAGATTGCCGGTTGTTTTAAGGAGCATTCACGCTGCAGCTCACTACCTTTAGGATCCCTGCAGCGAGTGGGTAGGTCTGCCGACGTACTTGTTTCTAAGCATTGAAGGCAGCCGCTGCGCTTTTTCTCCACTATCCCATGGCTCCAAGCTGACATGGCCGTCGCCACCTCATAAACCTTCCCCATTTCCACATTTTGCACTATGACTGTGTCAAACTGAGTATGTCATAAAATCCTGTATTTCTACAAATCCAGCCAGGACTCTAGGTAATCCCAAGTGTCCAGTCTGCCGAGAGTTGATGATGAGATTTACGGACCCTAAAAGGTTGAGTCTGCATATTTCACCACTAACATGGTGGTTGTTCCACCATACCTACTTAAGAGCCAAAAAATCACCAGTGTGCCTTGCACTCACGTGGCTCCCACTTTGTTCTTAAGTCTACACCACAGTGTCTTTTTAGCATGTTATTTTCCATGGGAACACGTGTTTTGCCTTTGAAATGTGTTCGACTGCATTTATGTACTTTTCGTCTAATACATGTTGTTATTGTTTTATGAGGTTGGTCATCTAAATACAGGTACTTCACTATAGGTTGTAGGTTGGTTTATTAAGGACACATCACCAGACAACCATCCACTGCATAGATAGCTTTAATCTTCTATACTGGTCCTGATGAATTGCCGTGAGATCTGAGGACTATTAGGCGAGAAACATGTTGACCACTTGACAGTGCGACAATCCTGAAACATTATTTCAGAAGTGCACCACCCTTTTTTTAACCAGGTTGAAGGCCCTGCTGATTAAAATTGCTCTCTCTGTGACTTTCAGTTCCTGTTTTAACAATCACTCGTTCATTTACCTGCACTCCTTCTATCTACACACATGGGTCTCCCAACCCCACGGCACCATATGGCAATTTGGAATAAGAGATCTCCGCCGTAGGGAGATAATCAGGTATTGCAGCGCCGACCCGACGAGGATCACGCCCTATGATGAAGGATGACACCCACCCAGGTATGTGAGGGCCCTAAATTCCAACAGGAGGAATTCCCCAGTCCCCCTGTACATCCATGAGGACTTAATGACCACCATACTGTCCCCCTTAATTCATGGTAGAAACTGTATACCTTCTTGCGTTGATCGTTATTATGGCATGTATGCTTGACTTCTAAAAAGCCCCTTGTCACTCTTTGTTGAGCTATTGCGTGGATGATGTCATCAGTAATGTCATCAGTGATGTAATTTGAGATGTCATCAGTGATGTCATGAGTGATCTCACTGACAATGTCATGAGTGATGTATATATGACATCATCAGCATTGCATTGCGGGGGTGCGAGTTATAATTAGCTAAGCTAACTATACCAGCAGAAATTCTCTGGTTTTGTAGGAATGAAATGTCAGCCTAACTATAACGTCCCTGAAACCTGTGATTTTTTCACTGAATATAAATATATATTTATGCCAGAAAGGGTTTCCCGCACGATGAAGCCACAGGAAACACAGAATACTCACACTCCAGGGTCCGTGTTTGGAAAAGGTTTATTGGCTATATATATATATATATATTAATGGAGGATTTAATGGAGGTGTCTGACACACCCCGAGACCAGGCTCCGATCCGTTGGGAGTGGCACTCTCGTTGTCAGGTTGTGTGACAGAAGCGAGAAGCTTGTTCAAAAAGGGCCCCCCGGCTGCGAAAGGCACAGAAACTGAGTGCACGACGGAAGGGCTACTTTGGGTGGACCGCCTCAAACGAAGTGTATGGAGACCGGCAGCAGCCAGGATATGCAGAGGGATTTCCCGAAGCACGGCATACTGGAGGCCAAAGCCTCGAAGGAGCGTTAGCTGCATCTGTGGTAGTGAAACCTATACCGGCGCATCTTGTCTGAGGTACAGAACTATTCTTGAAAAATGCGTGAATTGCACTCAGTACAAGATGCAATGAGTACGATTTCACCGTTATCTGCATTGAAAACCAATTGAAAAAAATGGAACAGTTGTGAAGCATTATGGGACCTGGAGTCCAAGATGTGAAAATGGGAAATAATCTGATAATAGAGCAAAGTAACCTGCATATAATTTACCCACTTGGGGGTTAAGAGACAACTTAAAGTAAGAAATTGGTACTTAACTTTGCTGCAAGGATTGTAAACACAGCGTAAAACCAACAACAAACTGTTCCTTTAAATCTGGATGAAATGGACTTTGTCCCTTTTCAATGTTTAAGAGTCCCGTTATTTAAACCTGAACGAACCCACAGTTGCGCTGTAAATGGCAGTTGAGAAAGAGTCTTGGACTCGAAACGCGTCTTGCCTACAAACCTTTTTAAATAAAGACAAACTTTTTTAGTATTGCTGGCGTGGCCTGGATTGCGTGACAGATGTGCACGTACCTTTGCAGGATATATATATATATATATATATATATGTATGTATGTATGTATATATATATATATCTATCCATCGATACCAGATTCCCAAAAGTTGAAGTAGACCACCTGGAAGCTTACGTTTGTAAAACACAGGGTTTATTTGTAGCATGCTCGTGGCAGAAATGCATGGGGAGCCACTTCAAATATTCTTTAGCCAGACGCGTTTCGGGAGGAACCACTCCCTTCTTCCGTGGCACTGAGTCAGAGCAAGCGAACACACCCTTGTCCTTGATTTATATCACACACCTACCCCTGGGCGGGGGCGTGGCCGTACCTACGGCCTCTTGGGTGTTGTAGTATATTATGTAATTTCCGAGTGGACAGGCAGTTCGTTCACTATAAACACTGTTAAAAACCCCAGTGGGTTGAAGGGGCGGCCCGCTCTCTGTCACGCTGCTTTGTTGCTGCAAATCCTGTTCGAGTGAGCACATACTGGAATAGTGCTCACCCGGCTTCCCTCCATTCGCAGGAACACCGGCGTGGTGCTGCGGGTCCGTAATTGGTACGGAGGGTCCTCTTCGCGACCGGGAACGGCCGCAACAAATCCATCGATACCAGATTCCCAAAAGTTGAAGTAGACCACCTGGAAGCTTACGTTTGTAAAACACATGGTTTATTTGTAGCATGCTCGTGGCAGAAATGCATGGGGAGTCACTTCAAATATTCTTTGGCCAGACGCGTTTCGGGAGGAACCACTCCCTTCTTCCGTTGCACTGAGTCAGAGCAAGCGAACACACCCTTGTCCTTGATTTATATCACACACCTACCCCTGGGCGGGGGCGTGGCCGTACCTACGGCCTCTTGGGTGTTGTAGTATATTATGTAATTTCCGAGTGGATAGGCAGTTCGTTCACTATAAACACTGTTAAAAACCCCAGTGGGTTGAAGGGGCGGCCAGCTCTCTGTCACGCTGCTGGTATCGGTGGATTTGTTGCGGCCGTTCCCGGTCGCGAAGAGGACCCCCCGTAACAATTACGGACCCGCAGCACCACGCCGGTGTTCCTGCGAATGGAGGGAAGCCGGGTGAGCACTATTCCAGTATGTGCTCACTCGAACACGATTTGCAGCAACAAAGCAGCGTGACAGAGAGCTGGCCGCCCCTTCAACCCACTGGGGTTTTTAACAGTGTTTATAGTGAACGAACTGCCTATCCACTCGGAAATTACATAATATACTACAACACCCAAGAGGCCGTAGGTACGGCCACGCCCCCGCCCAGGGGTAGGTGTGTGATATAAATCAAGGACAAGGGTGTGTTCGCTTGCTCTGACTCAGTGCCACGGAAGAAGGGAGTCGTTCCTCCCGAAACGCGTCTGGCCAAAGAATATTTGAAGTGGCTCCCCATGCACTTCTGCCACGAGCATGCTACAAATAAACCATGTGTTTTACAAACGTAAGCTTCCAGGTGGTCTACTTCAACTTTTGGGAATCTGGTATCGATGGATTTGTTGCGGCCGTTCCCGGTCGCGAAGAGGACCCCCCGTACCAATTATGGACCCGCAGCACCACGCCGGTGTTCCTGCGAATGGAGGGAAGCCGGGTGAGCACTATTCCAGTATGTGCTCACTCGAACATGATTTGCAGCAACAAAGCAGCGTGACAGAGAGCTGGCCGCCCCTTCAACCCACTGGGGTTTTTAACAGTGTTTATAGTGAACGAACTGCCTATCCACTCGGAAATTACATAATATACTACAACACCTAAGAGGCCGTAGGTACGGCCACGCCCCCGCCCAGGGGTAGGTGTGTGATATAAATCAAGGACAAGGGTGTGTTCGCTTGCTCTGACTCAGTGCCACGGAAGAAGGGAGTGGTTCCTCCCGAAACGCGTCTGGCCAAAGAATATTTGAAGTGGCTCCCCATGCATTTCTGCCACGAGCATGCTACAAATAAACCATGTGTTTTACAAACGTAAGCTTCCAGGTGGTCTACTTCAACTTTTGGGAATCTGGTATCGATGGATTTGTTGCGGCCGTTCCCGGTCGCGAAGAGGACCCCCCGTACCAATTACGGACCCGCAGCACCACGCCGGTGTTCCTGCGAATGGAGGGAAGCCGGGTGAGCACTATTCCAGTATGTGCTCACTCGAACACGATTTGCAGCAACAAAGCAGCCTGACAGAGAACTGGCTGCCCCTTCAACCCACTGGGGTTTTTAACAGTGTTTATAGTGAACGAACTGCCTATCCACTCGGAAATTACATAATATACTACAACACCCAAGAGGCCGTAGGTACGGCCTCGCCCCCGCCCAGGGGTAGGTGTGTGATATAAATCAAGGACAAGGGTGTGTTCGCTTGCTCTGACTCAGTGCCACAGAAGAAGGGAGTGGTTCCTCCCGAAACGCGTCTGGCCAAAGAATATTTGAAGTGGCTCCCCATGCATTTCTGCCACGAGCATGCTACAAATAAACCATGTGTTTTACAAACGTAAGCTTCCAGGTGGTCTACTTCAACTTTTGGGAATCTGGTATCGATGGATTTGTTGCGGCCGTTCCCGGTCGCGAAGAGGACCCCCCCGTACCAATTACGGACCCGCAGCACCACGCCGGTCTTCCTGCGAATGGAGGGAAGCCGGGTGAGCACTATTCCAGTATGTGCTCACTCGAACACGATTTGCAGCAACAAAGCAGCGTGACAGAGAGCTGGCTGCCCCTTCAACCCACTGGGGTTTTTAACAGTGTTTATAGTGAACGAACTGCCTATCCACTCGGAAATTACATAATATACTACAACACCCAAGAGGCCGTAGGTACGGCCTCGCCCCCGCCCAGGGGTAGGTGTGTGATATAAATCAAGGACAAGGGTGTGTTCGCTTGCTCTGACTCAGTGCCACGGAAGAAGGGAGTGGTTCCTCCCGAAACGCGTCTGGCCAAAGAATATTTGAAGTGGCTCCCCATGCATTTCTGCCACGAGCATGCTACAAATAAACCATGTGTTTTACAAACGTAAGCTTCCAGGTGGTCTACTTCAACTTTTGGGAATCTGGTATCGATGGATATATATATATATATATATTACCTACTGGCGGTCGCCAGTAGGTATATATAGTTAGGTTTTTTTCCCTATGGGATTTTTGAAAATTCTATGTCTAATAACTTTGGCGTTTGTGGACGGAATTGGCTAAAATTTTCTGGAAAATGGAACATTTTGTTTCTGAGCAGCCCCTGGAAATTTGGGGGGGGTTCGTCAAGGGGGGGTTGAGAAAAAAGGGGGGTCCCAAAACGTGTTTTTAACATTGAGTTTTCCATAGGGCGGTTGGCCTCACTTTTAGCCCGAACGGCTGAATGGATTTGCATGAAACTTGGCAAAATTGTAGGGACTGGTAGCCCGATGTGCCTTTTGTAGTTCTCAATATATGTGCTCCAGTGGATTTTGAGAAATTAACGTTTAAAAAAAGATATATATCTGTAAGCGCGCTCTGGGCAGCGCTCCGGTCCGCGGACCTTAAGCGTACCGGAACTTCGCGTAGCGAAGCTGATTGGCTCTCCGGTGTCTGTCAACATTCTAAACAGTCCGGAGCGGCCGCCATCTTGTCTCTCGGTAGGATTGAGAGACAAGAGGAGGCCAAAACAAAGGGGGAAATAACCATAAGGGGGCATACTAGATCCTCCCTGACCCCCTAGGTTTAATGTGGAGGTTTTAAAAGGGCCCCGCGGGGCAAAAAAAACAACATTTTTTTTTTGGGTTTTTTGCGTGGGGAGCGCCCGGTCCGCGAACCGGGAAGCGTTCTGGGCAGCGTACTGCAATGAAAAATGAATGATAGACTTTTCAAATACTGTATGTTAATTGATTGTTGGTTTTGTTGATTATTTTTTATTTTTTTTTATTTTTTAAGCAATTATTTAATATTGTGATTGTGTTTCAAAATTTAATAACATTTCTAACATTTCACTGTCTGAAATGTCGTCATTTTCATTGAACATAGCTTGTAATCTATGAGGGTGTAAAATGTCCTCATTTTGAAGGAGGTCATCCACTGCTTGCACACATTGCAGTAGTTCTTGGTCCCAAGTTTCATCCATAAATTCTATATAATTTGGATCAATTAATTCTTGGCTGCTCTCTTGCAGGACAATTTGAAATGAAACTTTCTGTTCGCCTTCCATGTTGCCTGAAATTTGGATAAAAAAAATATATATTAGTAGAGATAGGGCACTGTTGGGATTAATTTTAGATAGGCATTTTTTAACAGAGAATTTATCTTTGGGCAGTGTATAGTATCAGAGTGGAAGTAGGAATATAAAAAAGTGTATGTGATTTAACGTAAGTAAATTCATAATTATAAAAGAGAAGCCTAACTCCATCCATAACTATAACAGAGAAGTCTATCTAAATCTATAACTACTACAGAGGGATAGTATATAACTATCAGAAAAAGTTTACCATATTAACTTATAGTGCACAATATAGTTCAGTTTTTAAAATAACAACTTACCTTTAGAAAGAAGTTGAAGTGATCCAATTGAAATGTACACCAGGAAGTAGTAGTCAAAATGGCTGTGTTTCATTCTCTTCTTTTAAATATATTCAGGTACATAACCAATCAAATGTCAGGTAAAAAAAGTAGAAAATGAAAGTAACATTTTAATTGGTTGTCAATTCCAACACTTCAGATGTGTTTTGAGAAGTAATTTACCTCAGGGTATTTAGAGAGGTCTACAGGCTAAATGGCTAAATGGAATTCCAATCAAATTTGTGAAAATGGTAGGGATTGGTATGTAGTATGAGCTAATCTATATTTGGTGAAATTGTCTCCAGTGGCTTTTCTGTAAACTACTTTCCCACCTTTTTTGATGGTGCGCTTCCCAGGGAGCGCCCCGGTACGCGAACCGTTGAGCGCCCCGGTTCGCGAACCTTAAGCGTTACGGGAGTCCACCATTTTGTGTTTCGGTCGAATTAAGATACAAAATGGAGGGCAAATAATGTTCAGAATGGGTAGAAGGGGGCACGGTAGACTTATCTTGACCCCCTAGGTTTTGTGAGGGTGGCTGAGGAGGCTTATATGTGCGAAAAAAAACCATTTTTTTAAAAAATTTCGCGAGGTTAGCTCCCGGTTCGCGTACCGGGTAGCGCCCCAGGGAGCGTACTTTGTTGAAAATTAGTGAAAAATGTTACAGTAAAATAATAATTGTGAGTGATCAGATGTAGGGTAGCTCTGAGAGAAGCTTTTGGGTTTATGGTACATTTAGGTACTTATAAGTAGGTACCAATGCACAGTCTTAAATTCAGAGTGAAAATTCTGTTGCCCTCATCTGAGAAGTGAACACCATCTCCTCTGTAGATATCTTGCATGTAGTAACGCAAGTTATTGTTGTACATGGAGCCCATTCCATGGTCTCTCATGTAAGCTGAAACAGATTTGTTTACATGCTTCCTCGACTTCTCAATTTGTGGACAAAATTGGTTTGACCACCTCCATTTCTGTCTTTGGCATATATTTGAATATACCAAGGCAGTCTGAGGAAAAAGTGCCATTAATTGCTCAAAGGTGTCCTTTAAAAGCATTTCCAGACCTACCCCAGTCAAAGTGCCCAAATCATTACCTCCACAGTGCACAATTAACAGGTCAGGTTTGGGCAAATGCATAAAGGTTTTCACCAATGGTATCAATTGGTGACATTTTAATCCTCTGTGGCCAAACCACTTAATTTCCACATCTTGTAAATTGAGGTTAGGTAATTTTCTGTTCTCAGCATACCTGTGAGCCCAGTGGATATAACTATGTCCAACAATCCAGACAGAAAACATGGTGAGAGAAGGTTCTCCTGCAGTCAGATGAAGTGTGGCAATGAAATGGCAGTTGAAAAAATGAGAGTTTAAAATGAAAAAAACTGTGGAGTTTCTGTGTTCATGAAGCAGTAACAGTGATTGGTGGATTTTGATTGCTGAAAACAGAAAGTTAGGGTGCATGGATGAGTTATTTGAAAGATGTATTTTGAATGGGCAATAAGAAATCATTAAATGAAAGAATGCACTGGATATGCAGGTGCACTGAGAGTTCAGAGTTCAATTGCAACATTGTTGTGTGAACTTGCAAACACCAGAGGTCTTCCAAGAGGTGGTTGCCATGCAGAAAAGGCATGAAATGGCAGAGGGGGGAAGGGTTTTCATTTGAAAAAAAGTGAGGGAAGAGTTTTGATTGGGTGACATGAGAGATATGTGTGAAGAATTACAGCATTTCTGTGCTTTTGATAGCTGCAGACTCTGGAGTGCATACCTTTTGCTCTGCTGAAGACAAATTGGTGTGTTTCTGAGACTGTTTTCAAACACAAAGTATTTGCTAAGGTGAGAAAATATTTCTTTAATTTAGATAGAGAATAGTGTGCTTTAAGGAGAAAATTATGAATTATGTGGCGCAAATTGCTTGTAAATATGCTCCCACCTGTGCATGGAAAATTTAGATTTTGAATGTTTGTGTTACATAGCCATGTTAAAAGTGATACAAACATGCTGCAAAGGCAATCAAAAAACGCTTTTATGTGTCTTAAGGACATTTTAAGTAATTATCCCATGTGCAGTGTTTTGAAATTATGATTTGAAAATCGTTTTTGGGGAAAAGGAATTGTTTTTAAATTTATGACAAGGACATAATGGTGTATGCTTTTTTATAAGGCAATTGACTGTCTCTGATGTTATTTTTCCCATTTTAATGTAAGACCTTTCTCTGTGGCGCAAATTGCTTGTAAATATGCTCCCACCTGTGCATGGCAAATTTAGATTTTAAATGTTTGTGTTACATAGCCATGTTAAAAGTGACCCAACCTTGCTGGAAAGGCAATCAAAAAACACTTTCATGTGTCTTAAGGACATTTTAAATAATTTACCTGTGGGCAGTGTTTTCAAATTATGAATTGAAAATCGTTTTTGAGGTAAAGGAATGTTGTTAAAATTTATGTGCGCCATATGCCCCCAAATTTCTTTTTCAGGGGTGCAGCAGGGTGTTCTTGAGACAACCCTGCACCTTTGGAAAAATTCCTAATTTGCGATGAGCTAATTGCTAATCGCAAATTGCACCTTCATTCATATGGGCATCCTGGCCCATGGAAATGAATGGGTAATTTGCAATTAGCAATTTGCTCATTGCAAATTTGGAATGGTAAAGAATCGCTATTTATTCCTTAAAATTCGCTATTTAGGAAATGCAAAATAGTTTGTTGGTACATATGGCGGTTGATGTCTAACAAGATAAGAAGCTTAGGGATACATTTATGATGACTGGCACAATGAAGTGGACATTACTTACTTCATTGGTAGAGCTTTACATGTATTATGTCCTCTGTATTCTTCATCAAGCGTAACTTTAATCTGCAATCCTGAGTAGGCCTCACCTTAAACAAACCTTTGGATAGGCCACACCTTATCGTCATCCTGAATTAATCATTTAAAATGCTAGGGACACATTTATGATAGGTGTATGCCTCTTTTGCGCCACTTACAAAACACTGTCCACGGGGAAATGACTTAAAATGTCCTTAAGACACATGAATGTGTTTTTTTAAAGCGTTTGCAATTTTTTTGGGTCACTTTTAACATGGCTATGTGACTCAAACAGTCAAAATCTAAATTCACCATGCACAGGTGGGAGCATATTTACAAGGAATGTGCTCCATGGGGAAAGGTCTTATAATGTAATATGGGAAAAATGACATCAGAGACAGTGAAATGCCTTATAGAGAAGCATACACCATTATGTCCTTGTCATAAATTTGCAAACCATTCCTTTTCCCAAAAAACGATTTTCAAATCATAATTTGAAAACACTGCACATGTGGAAATGACTTAAAATGTCCTTAATTCAAAATTTGCTATTCCTTATTTTGCGATTGCACTGAAGGATTTGCAAATTTTGCGATTCCTTAAAAGCAATGTATCAAACAAAAAATATGTAAAAAATGACATTAAGGATTTGGAAACTACCACCAACTTCTAGTTTGTGGTAATTTGCGAATTCTTTTCAAAAAGCATTTTTTTCCAAAAAAACAAAAGGTGCCATATGACGCCAATACATGTCCTTAGGGCATGTATGTATGCCATATGCCCCCAATTTTCTTTTTCAGGGGTGCAGCTGGGTGTTCTTGAGACACCCCTGCACCCTTGGAAAAATTCCTAATTTGCGATGAGCTAATTGCTAATCGCAAATTGCACCTTCATTTCTATGGGCCTCCTAGCCCATGGAAATGAATGGGTAATTTGCAATTAGCAATTTGCTCATTGCAAATTAGGAATGGTAAAGAATTGCTATTTATTCCTTAAAATTCGCTATTTAGGAAATGTAAAATAGTTTGATGGTACATATGGTGGTTCATCTGTAACAAGATAAGAAGCTTAGGGATACATTTATGATGACTGGCGCAGTAAAGTGCACATCACTTACTTCATTGGTAGGCCTTTACATGTATTATCTCCTGTGTATTCTTCATCAAGCGTAACTTTAATCTGCAATCCTGAGTAGGCCTCACCTTAAACAAACCTCTGGATAGGCCACACCTTATCGTCATCATGAATTAATCATTTAAAATGCTAGGGACAGATTTATGATAGGTGTATGCCTCTTTTGCGCCACTTACAAAACACTGTCCACGGGGAAATGACTTAAAATGTCCTTAAGACACATGAATGTGTTTTTTTAAAGCGTTTGCAATTTTTTTGGGTCACTTTTAACATGGCTATGTGACTCAAACAGTCAAAATCTAAATTCACCATGCACAGGTGGGAGCATATTTACAAGGAATGTGCTCCATGGGGAAAGGTCTTATAATGTAATATGGGAAAAATGACATCAGAGACAGTGAAATGCCTTATAGAGAAGCATACACCATTATGTCCTTGTCATAAATTTGCAAACCATTCCTTTTCCCCAAAAACGATTTTCAAATCATAATTTGAAAACACTGCACATGTGGAAATGACTTAAAATGTCCTTAATTCAAAATTTGCTATTCTTTATTTTGCGATTGCACTGAAGGATTTGCAAATTTTGCGATTTCTTAAATGCAATGTATCAAACAAAAAATATGTAAAAAATAACATTAAGGATTTGGAAACTACCACCAACTTCTAGTTTGTGGTAATTTGCGAATTCTTTTCAAAAAGCATTTTTTTCCAAAAAACAAAAGGTGCCATATGACGCCAATACATGTCCTTAGGGCATGTATGTGCGCCATATGCCCCCAAATTTCTTTTTCAGGGGTGCAGCAGGGTGTTCTTGAGATACCCCTGCACCCTTGGAAAAATTCCTAATTTGCGATGAGCTAATTGCTAATCGCAAATTGCACCTTCATTCCTATGAGCCTCCTAGCTCATGGAAATGAATGGGTAATTTGCAATTAGCAATTTGCTCATTGCAAATTAGGAATGGTAAAGAATTGCTATTTATTCCTTAAAATTCGCTATTTAGGAAATGCAAAATAGTTTGATGGTACATATGGTGGTTCATCTGTAACAAGATAAGAAGCTTGGGGATACATTTATGATGACTGGCGAAATAAAGTGGATATAACTTACTTCATTGGTAGGCCTTTACATGTATTATCTCCTCTGTATTCTTCATCAAGCGTAACTTTAATCTGCAATCCTGAGTAGGCCTCACCTTAAACAAACCTCTGGATAGGCCACACCTTATCGTCATCCTGGATTAATCATTTAAAATGCTAGGGACAGATTTATGATAGGTGTATGCCTCTTTTGCGCCACTGTGCGTCACTTTTATGATGCAGCGGCGGTGCAAAAGATTTGCTATGAGGCGACAAAATTACAAATTGATGCATTTAGGCAGATGTGTCATGGTGTAAAAAAAACGTGCCACATGAAACCGATGCAGCAGTGATGCAAAAGATGCACCATGTTGCAAGACAGGCCTCACTTGGGGCCATATGTATCAAGCTAATTAGCATTCGCAAAG
Organism: Lissotriton helveticus; assembly: GCF_964261635.1. Taxonomy (NCBI): domain Eukaryota; kingdom Metazoa; phylum Chordata; class Amphibia; order Caudata; family Salamandridae; genus Lissotriton; species Lissotriton helveticus. Next base: position 2,034,268,413 of record NC_136059.1, on the reverse strand, counting down.
ATCAAAATTCTGCGAATTTCGGCCTTTGCGAATGCTAATTAGACAAATGGTATGTATCAAACAAGTTTGATGCAAAATAAGGAATAGCAAAATTTGCTATTCCTTATTTTGCGATTGCACTGAAGCATTTGCAAATTTTGCGATTACTTAAATGCAATGTATCAAACAAAAAATATGTAAAAAATGACATTAAGGATTTGGAAACTACCACCAACTTCTAGTTGGTGGTAATTTGTGAATTCTTTTCAAAAAGCTTTTTTTCCAAAAAACAAAAGGTGCCATATGACGCCAATACATGCCCTTAGGGCATGTATGTGTGCCATATGCCCCCAAATTTCTTTTTCAGGGGTGCAGCAGGGTGTTCTTGAGACACCCCTGCACCCTTGGAAAAATTCCTAATTTGTGATGAGCTAATTGCTAATCGCAAATTAAACCTTCATTCCTATGAGCCTCCTAGCCCATGGAAATGAATGGGTAATTTGCAATTAGCAATTTGCTCATTGCAAATTAGGAATGGTAAAGAATTGCTATTTATTCCTTAAAATTCGCTATTTACGAAATGTAAAATAGTTTGATGGTACATATGGCGGTTCATCTGTAACAAGATAAGAAGCTTAGGGATACATTTATGATGACTGGCGCAATAAAGTGGACATTACTTACTTCATTGGTAGGCCTTTACATGTATTATCTCCTCTGTATTCTTTATCAAGCGTAACTTTAATCTGCAATTGTGAGTAGGCCTCACCATAAACAAACCTCTGGATAGGCCACACCATATCGTCATCCTGGATTAATCATTTAAAATGGTAGAGACAGATTTATGATAGGTGTATGTCTCTTTTGCGCCACTGTGCGTCACTTTTATGATGCAGTGGCAGTGCAAAAGATTTGCTATGAGGTGACAAAATTACAAATTGATGCATTTAGGCAGATGTGTCATGGTGTAAAAAAAACGTGCCACATGAAACCGATGCAGCAGTGATGCAAAAGATGCACCATGTTGCAAGACAGGCCTCACTTGGGGCCATATGTATCAAGCTAATTAGCATTCGCAAAGATCAAAATTCTGCGAATTTCGGCCTTTGCGAATGCTAATTAGACAAATGGTATGTATCAAACAAGTTTGATGCAAAATAAGGAATAGCAAAATTTGCTATTCCTTATTTTGCGATTGCACTGAAGGATTTGCAAATTTTGCGATTACTTAAATGCAATGTATCAAACAAAAAATATGTAAAAAATGACATTAAGGATTTGGAAACTACCACCAACTTCTAGTTTGTGGTAATTTGCGAATTCTTTTCAAAAAGCTTTTTTTCCAAAAAACAAAAGGTGCCATATGACTCCAATACATGCCCTTAGGGCATGTATGTGCGCCATATGCCCCCAAATTTCTTTTTCAGGGGTGCAGCAGGGTGTTCTTGAGACACCCCTGCACCCTTGGAAAAATTCCTAATTTGCGATGAGCTAATTGCTAATCGCAAATTGTACCTTCATTCCTATGAGCCTCCTAGCCCATGGAAATGAATGGGTAATTTGCAATTAGCAATTTGCTCATTGCAAATTAGGAATGGTAAAGAATTGCTATTTATTCCTTAAAATTCGCTATTTAGGAAATGCAAAATAGTTTGATGGTACATATGGCGGTTTATCTGTAAAAAGATAAGAAGCTTAGGGATAGATTTATGATGACTGGCGCATCACCAGGGATGTGCCAGTCATCCTGCGCCGCTGTTCCGCCACCCATGGTGTGCTGCATTTACAATGCGGGGCATCATGGGGCAAAAATGGCACAGATGCGTGACGTATCTGTGCTGTAAAGGTAGTGATTGCTGGAGTTGTATCGCAAGTGCGATGCAGCTCAAGCAAGGCTCAGGGGTGCCCCATCTCCACAATGTTGCGTCAAGACCTATGCCTGCTTAAAGCAGGCGCAGGGTTTTGACGCAGCTTTCTCCTATCTGATTGTAAATACGGCACACCATGGGTGGCAGAGCAGCGGTGCACGTTAACTGGTGCATGCCTGGGGATGTGCCATTTAACATAAATCTGCCCCTTTACATTTAAGTATGTGCAGGGGACACAGAGTTGGTGAGGCTTATCCAAGGTTAAGAAGAGATGAGTCCTGTTCACTGAAAAATTAGACATAGGCTTCACCTGCTCAGCATCGCTGGACATGGCTAAATAATAGCTGCAAAATGTTACTCTTGTTAAACAATTTTACTATTATAATCTCTGAGATTTGTCTCTTACTCTGCAACATCTCATTGTTGTTATCTTTCTTTAAAGATAAAGACAACATCAACATGAGCGACAATCTGCAATCAGTTGATTTTGACCTCATCATTGAACTTGTAATTGAAACATCAGTGGATGTTGATCCCTTGGATGATTTAAATCCTGAGGATGAAGAAGAGCGTGATGAGGATGCAGATTTGTCCGAATTATATGACATAGGGTGGGAAGCTGACCTGCTTGAGCCTATGGAACTATAAACATTTATTTTTAAAATTTATAATAAATAAAAAGTAAAAGTGTAAACCGTTTAATTTAAAAATAAAGACACCTTCAAAAACAGGTTATGTGTAGTGTCTTCAATAAAATATTAAAATATGCTCATAAAATTAGATCAGATTCACATATAAAATAGCACAGGTAACATGAACATAAATTCCATTTCTTTTCTGCTATTTCTGCATTGTAAATTTGCCAAGGACTAAAAAATCTTCTATTTAAAATGTCAAGTAGTGTGTTAAGTTTTTGATCACTGTTATTGATTTACTGTTTGGTAATAGTGGTTAATAACATTTTTTAATATATTTTACCACAGATTCAACTGCAGATCATTTCAACATTTCACCATGCCAACGAAAGAAAGAGAGAGAAAGGCTGCAAAACGTCAAAGACAGCAGGTGAATCAAAAGAAGCAGCAGTCCTCTAACAAAAAGATTTGTCAAGTCACGAAGAAAGCACCGGGTAAGAGTACAAAAACATTCATAAGAAATATGTGTAGTAAAAAAAATATTACTACAGAAAATGTTTCAGTCCATAAAAAGAGAACCAATTCAAATGGAAAGGAAAGGCCAATCAAAAATGTTACTGCTAGAGCAAGAGATAACTCTGTGCATGATAGTAGAAGGAAACAACAGTTTAGGGACATTCGTAAACGAATGTTCCGCAACAGGATAATTGGCAATTTGTTAAAAAATATTAAGAAAGGTCAACAGAAAGTGGTTTTTTATAAGAGAAAAAAAAAAGTTGAGAAAGTTATTGATCAGGCATTTGAAATTAAACGTAAGTTATTTATTTTGATAATCAATAGAATTAGGAAGCTAAACAAGGCAATTTATGATTTCAAAAGAAATAGTAGATGGAAGAGAATAGTTAATCGTAGTAATTTTTGTGAAGTTTTTTCTGGAGAATGGATGCATAGTTCAAGCTGTGAGGCATTTTTTAATGAGGAGAGTTATTTCCAGGATAATGATTTGGTGCATGCAGTTGACACCAGTGGTCGTGCTTATGAAGTGAAAGATGGTTGTCCAGTTGAAAAAGAAAAACTTGTGACAACAGAGGCAGAAGAGGTGTTAGGTAATGAGGTTTTAGGAAGACGTGCTAAGGGTCCTGTGTACACCTGGAAGTGTAGTAGTATTTGTAGTGTGCGACAGGATTCCATCAATTTGCTTTGTGATTTTGTACGGTCATTTAATAAGAAAAGTTTGAAGCAGAAAATAAGGTTGTTGCAAGAATTAGATCCTTGCAGAGTGAGAGAAGTGACAGGTTTGCATGGTCATTCACTGGCTTGTCTTTCCAGGAGAGTATGCCAGAGTGTTTTTCATCATTTCAGAATGCTAGCAGTGCATCATAATAAAGTGAGGAATTTAGTTAGAATGTTGTATTATGCTAAGAGTCCAGCAATTATGCTTAAACAATTATGCGCTGCTCTTTTGCATGGTTCTGAAATAGATGTGAAGAACATATGTGAAGAAATTGAGTTTTGTTACTTTGGAAGTAAAGAGGAGAATGTTGAAATTGACCCAGAAGAAGAGGGTAATGTGGAAGATAGTGTACAGGTTTCCAGTACAGATAATTTCCAGAGGGAAATTGCGACGTTTCAGGTGAAATCAAGTGAGAGGCCTAATTTCACTTGTGTGTGTTGTCGACGCACTTATTATAAGAATCAGACTAAGTTAGTGGATTTATATGCAAAAAGTGAAAGGGAAAATAATAGTGAATGGAAGGATTTTGCAACATACTTGATGGTAGAAAATTGTTTTGATTTGGGATTGGATCAACGTGTGTGTACTTATTGTTGTTGCAAATTAAATCAAAACCAGATGCCTGCTAGAGCAGTTCATAATAATCTGGAATTGGTTGAGATTCCTTCTGAATTGAAGGATTTAAATACTTATGAATCTATTTTGATTCAAAGTATCCATCCCTTTCAGGCTATTGTAAGAATGGAGCCAAAGACAGGGAAATTGCCTCCATCAGATTTACAGAGAGGATTAAAGGGAAGAGTTGTTTATTTGCCTCTAGATTTGAAGAAAAACATTAACACAATTGGAGTAGAAAAAGTGGAAGAGGAACCTCTTGTTATCTTAGTTAATGGGGTTCCGACAAAGAATAAGAAAATATGGCAAGATTTAGTAGATGTTAGGAAAGTTAAAAAGGCAACATTGTATTTGAAAAAAAATAATAAATACTATAAGAATGTATATGTTGCAGAAGAGGAAGTAAGTGAGGAAGAGGATAGCGATTTGTGTGCTGGTCAAATTGAGAAAGTAGAACCCTCTACTAGTGAAGAAATATATGAACATTATAGTGTTCATCCTTTGCATTCCAAGGAAGTCATGGGGAATGCTATTGAGTTGTTTCAAATGAAACAAGCCAAAGGGAGTCCCATTAGTGTTTGGGAGGAAAGTTTGGAAGCTCGGTGTTTCCCACAGCTTTTTCCAACAGGTCAGGGAGGAAGATATGATGAGCGACCTCATCAAATTCCTGCTTCTGAATACCGGACTTTGCGATTGTATGCAGGAGATGCTAGGTTTCGACAATGCATTCCTTATTTGTTTCATCTCCTGTTTGAAAGCGATCTGTCTGGACTGTCATATGCAGTGAACCACATCTTGAAAAGTGGTATACACATGCAAAACATCTCGGCAAGTGACTTTATGGATAAAGTCAATGTCCAAGACAGTATTTTGGATTCTCACCTGATTAATCTCATGGCGTGTCAGCGTGGTACTAATGAGTACTGGTACCGTCGTCATGGTGATTTAAAATGTATGCTGAGGAACTTAGGTACTCCCACATGGTTTCTCACTCTGAGCTGTGCCGAGTATGGCTGGGAAGACTTACTTGAATTTCTACGAGAGGCAAATGCTAACGTAGATAACATCGAATTCAAGACACCCGGAGAACTGTGCTCTTTGGATCCAGTCAATGTATGTAGGTACTTCAATCATAGATTTGAAGCTATGATGTCTTTCATCATGAATAAGAAGAATCCACCTCTTGGAGAGGTGTTGGATTTCTTCTGGAGAAAGGAGTACCAAGCAAGAGGTGCTCCTCATATACATATGTTGCTGTGGATCAAGGATGCACCTAAATTTGGAACGGATCCAGAAGACTCAGTGATGAGTTTCATCCAACAGTATTCTACGTGTGCTGTTCCAAATGCAAAGGAGAAGAAAAGCCTAAGAGAAAAAGTTCTGCGTTTCCAAAGCCATCGATGTGGAAAGTACTGCCGTCGTAAATTCCGAAACAAGGACAAGTTCTACACCAAATGTCGTTTCGGCTTTCCACGACCGGTGATTTCTAAAGGAAGAGTAAACAGTTTGATGTCTTCGCTGCGACATAATGTCATGAAGAAATCACCTAAAAACACATACAATTTGAAGAGGAACGAAGAGTCCAAGTACATCAACGACTACAACCCGGTGATTTTGTCCATGTGGAATGCTAACATGGATATACAGTTTGTGGCTGATAACTGTATGGCTGTGGCTCGGTATGTGACGTCTTACATCACCAAAAAAGAGAAGACAGAATTGAAGGATATGTGGGAGGACATTTCCCATGAAAAGAGCCTCAGCAAGAAGTTGTACAGTTTCAGTCTGAAGATGTTGTCGCATCGAGAAATTAGAGCTTACGAATGCTCTGACCGGTTGTCTTCAGCAAGTCTCTATGCCAAGTCCATGAGTATCATTTGGGCGAGTCTTGGTCTTGCTGCAACGCGTAATCGAGTTCTGAAACCTGTGCGGGAAATTGAGTATTTGGCGGAAAAGGAGCCAAACAGTACCGACATTTTGAAGACCAACATGTTGGATACATATTATCCAAATAGAAGCAGTCACCTCGACAATGTTTGTCTGTATGAGGTTCTTCAAAATTACATATTCAAGAGGAACATCAAAGAAGATACTGAGAAAGGAGTGTATGCTGTAATAGGAAGTGAGGGATGTCTGGTCAAGCAAAGAAAATGCCACTTGGTAAACCATCGAAAATTGAGTGGCGAATCTCCTGAAAAAAATGAGTTTTTCTATTTAGCACTTTTGCAACTTTTCAAGCCTTGGCGTGCAGAAGAGGAACTGCTTGGAGATTTCCTCTGTTACGAAGACTCTTTCAATGCCGCCAAGCAGACCATAGAATGTCCTGCTTTTCCCATATATATAGAAATGTTGAATGCGGAAATTGAGCAGGAAGCAACGATTGCAGCCGAGATTGCCAGAGACAGTTCTCAGGACAGTCAGAGTTCTGCTTCATTGAGTCAGGATCCACTAGGAGGACCTGTTATCGAAAATGAAGCTGCCACTGCCATGAATGAAGTGGAAAGAGCTATGACACATGCTGAGGAGGATGCGGTTAACTTAGAAGAGTTGGAAAGACAACTCAACGTTGAGCAGAGGAAAATATATGACGAAGTTACCATGCAAATTGATCATGGATTAAGTCATGACAAGAAAGAGTGCTCATGTACGTCGTTCAAGCCTGTCCGACTGTACGTGAGTGGAGAAGCGGGAACTGGAAAAAGTTTCCTCATTAAAGCAATTTCATGCTATTTGCAGGAAAGGACAGAGTCATCGCTGTCTTGTGTTGTCACCGCTCCAACTGGACTGGCAGCACATAACATTAAAGGGATTACTTTACATCGTTTACTGATGCTGCCAGTGGAGCATGACAACAAATTACAATATCACAAGCTATCTTGAGATGCTTGTTTTGAAGTTTCAAGAATCTTGAGGAAAATGAAACTTCTTATCATTGACGAAGTAAGCATGGTTTCCAATGTCATGCTTGCCTTTGTGCATTTGAGAATGCAAGAAGTTCTCAAAACAGAGTATGATGTGTTATTTGGTGGCAAACACATCATTGTTTTCGGAGATCTTCTGCAGCTGACACCAGTGAAAGGGCAACCTGTGTTCAAAATGCTCACGCATGAAGATACCAGGAAGTGCCTAGGCAGCATTGGCAACGTCAATATATGGTTAAACTTCAATTATGCTGAACTGCATGAAAATATGCGTCAGGCGAAGGATGAAGTTTACAAGACTATTCTACAAGATGTTAGAAGTGGAAAAGTGACCGAGCATGGGAAAGAAGCTTTACATGCACGATTACTGTCAAATTTATATCCAGAACAAGATGTTGTGCCTGAGAATATTTTTCAGAAAATTACTGATAAGAAATCTGGAATATGTTTGATGCCAACTCTTGCAGAATGTGCCAAATTCAACAACAAAATGTTGCATTTAGAAAAGCAAGAGATTGTGAAACTGGAAGCTATTGACAGAGTAGAGCATATGGGATCAACAATTATTTTGTCTGAGAATCTGAAAACAAAATTGGATTCATTAGAGAAGAGTATATCTAAAACTGCAGGTTTTGAAAAGACTCTGAATGTGTGCTTGAACTGCCGTATAATTTTAAGAAGGAATTTACATGTTGAAAGAGGTCTGGTAAATGGATCAATGGGTAATGTTGTTGATTTTGTAAAATACAGAAATAGAGATGGAATTGAATTTTTAAAAATTATATTTGATGGCATTGAGGAAGTACAGCTAATTGGTCGTTGCTCTGCTATATTTTTGCTTGTAAAAGACTTATATGTTCGCCGTAAGCAGTTTCCTGTTTGCTTGGCATATGCGGTGACAATCCATAAATCGCAAGGTTTAAGTGTAGACTGTGCATTGGTGAATATTGGCAGTTCTGTGTTCAAGGAGGGTATGGCATATGTGGCATTGTCACGAGTTAGAACTTTATCGGGATTGTACTTGATTGAGTGTGATGTCACAAACATTTGTGCGGATCTAGATTGTGTTAAGGAATACAATAGGTTAAGAAGAGAGTATGCGCCACATTTGCCTCAGTATCCTTTGTTTGAGAAACGTGTGGTAGGCCGGAAACGAAGAAATGTGACCAATACTGGGGAGGTTGTAGCAAAAAGACGAAAAGTCGATGAACCTAAAATTACAAGCAGAAACAAAAAGGATTCTGTTGAAGATGTTGTTGGTTTTCAATTTGAAAACAGTTCTGGTGTCAACTGCTATGCTAATGTAGTGGTTAATGTTTTGTTTTCTCTAGAAAATGTAAAAGAAGAGATTGTGGTCAATTCTGATCAAAGATTTTGCAGTTTGTTAAATTCTGTGTTAGAGAAATGTAGCACTGATAGAACAAACATAGAAAGTGTGTCTGAAATTCGAAATCTGTTAGACAGATGTTCAGGCCAAACACAATTCTCTCAAAATATTCAGCAAGATTGTCAGGAGTTTTTAATGTATATGCTTGATGTATTGCATGCTGAAGGTGTAGATGTAGATCAGCTGTTTGGGCTTTCTTATCAATGGCAGCATGACTGCGAGAACTGTATGGTATCAAGTACTACTAGTGTAGACTCAGAAAGATTTATATATTTAACTTTGCCAGACAGTAAATCAGTCTCCTTTAATAAGCTAGTAAAAGCAGCTGATCACAACATGGAGTGTAGCCAATGTAAATCTGAAATGATGTCCACATTATTTATACGAACATATGGCCAGTATGTCATTTTAATGTTCCAACGATGTAGGCCTGATGGAACAAAATTGACAACTTTAAATTTTGTAGCTTCGCAGTTGTCAATATCAGGAAGGACTTTTGTAACTGCAGCAATTATATATCATGACGGCCCTTCAATAACATCAGGACATTACACAGCTTATTTAAAGTCTAGAAATGGCTGGTCATTCTGCAACGATTCTGTTTTAATTTTCAAAAAAAAATTGCCGTATGACCTTAAAAACTCTTACCTGGTGTTTTTAAAACCAAAATTTTAGGGAAAGAATCTCGGGATGTGCTCTGTGGAATTTCAAGAAGTTCTAATGGCTCCTACAAAATTTGGCCTTGAGGATAAGTGTAGTTCTGAGACATAACTTCTAACCATAAGACTGGACGTCATGGAGAAATAAGTGCACTTTGAATGAGTTCAGAAAAACTATTTCTTTTTATAAGCTAATTGAAGCAGCCAATCAAAACATAGAGTAGAGGGAATGTAAGTCTGCAATGCTGTCTACTGTTTTACATTGCTTTGTGATTAAAAGTGATGTAGAGAATTAAATATTTGTAGTAGTCATAGAGTTAGTGTAAGTCTGCTTCATAGTAAGCAGTATCAGTGTCATAGGAAATGTAGAACATGACTGAGCAAGAAGGGGAAGATATTACTATTCCTGGATTGTGAAAATGATCTTCAACATTTTAATTCTGAAAGTTGCAGAAATGCCAAATGACGGGATTGGCTTACAAGAAATCCAAGAGTTATAAATGGCTCTGACAAGATTTGGCCTTGTGGAAACTTGTGGTAGAGAGCAAGAAGTCATTTATTGCATGTAACATGTTTTTAAAAACGATGGAGATTTTCCTTCAGGAAGTGGCGGGCTGAAAGTAATAACAGCACAACAGAGTGTAAGCTGTTCATAGGACATCCTTTGACGTCATGGAAAGTAAGTTAACTTTAAGGAGTTCTGAATTCTGATTTGTTATGTTGTATGGGTTTTTTAAACACAATCATTTTGATTGTGGTTTTTTTTCCCCGCTGTTATATGATGAATACCTTCAAGTCACTGTTTTTAGTGAATTTTGATACATTCTGAGAACAGCAAAAATAAACCATTTAACATGTATAATTAATTCTGTACTGTTTGCATTTATGATGTATATGTAGAACTGTGTAGGAGGCATGGAGAAGGTGAGGCTTCTGTAAGTGTCAAAGTTGTTGCATGCAGTGCTGCGCTTCTGCGTATTCTTTCATATGCTAGACTACATCTGCACAATGAGATACCTAAGCAAAGGAAACACAAGTGATGTGATTGTGAAATGAGCAAAATAAATTGCACGTATTTCATTTACATCACCTGTGTTTCCTATCATTACGAATCACATTGTGCAGATCAAGTTTAGGTCTGTCCAGGGAAACATAGGAGGTTTGGACTTTGTTCAAGAGTGCAGTGGACATGACTCACTTCATTGGTAGACCTTCACATATATTATGTCCTCTATTCTCTTCAACAACTCGAAATTTCATCTGCAACCCTGAGTAGGCCTCACCTCAAACAAACCTCTGGATAGGAGACATCTTATTGGCATCCTGAAGCAATTATTTAAAATTTTAGTGTCTTGCGACACTTTTCTGAGACAACAGCAATGCAAAAGATGCACCATGTTTTAAGATAGGCCTCACTTCATCTGCATCAAGATACTGTTAGTTTAAAATGTATATCTTTAGGACTGTGTAGGGGGCCTGGAGAAGCAGAAGCTTCTGTAAGTGTCAAAGTTGTTGAAAAACTGTTTGTCCTTCAATCTTTTCCCTTGTCTTTTGTAATTTTTAAATACATGTTTTAATATTTTTCAAATGTTTGTTCTCTCTTTCACAGATTGAAAGTATAAAAACAAAAAGTGAGTAATTTAACGACAATTATAAGGTAAATGTTTTGTACTCTTTTCGTTACATTTCTATCACATTTAACTTCTATTAGTTCCACAGCTTCATTTCTTTAACCCTCAGTTTCCTGCCTTTGCTACTTCCCTCATTCCTTTCTCTATTACCTACTTACTCAACTCCTTCCACTCTTTTTCTCAGTCCCTCTCTTCTCATAGTTCCTCACTCTTGTTCACTCACTCCGTCTCTATTACTCTTAGTGTCTTTGACTGATCACTCTATCACTATTTGTTCATAATGCTTTCTCTGTGTAGTTGAAGCACACTAAGGGGCATATTATAAACACAGCCAATAAAATTATTGCTCTTTTTATTGGCAGAAAACTGGTGCAAAAGTGGTTTTAGCGGCAGTTTTCTGCCGCAAAAGCAGCTTTAGCAACACATTTCTGCCAATAAAAGCTGCAAAACTTTTATTGCCTATGTTGATGATATGGCTCTATGTTACTTACATTTCGTTGCTGTTTCAATTAATCTTTTTCTGTTATTTTTTGTTTTCTGTTTTCTATTTTTTCTCTCTGTTATTCCTCATGTTTTAATCTTATTTTGAACATTCACTCACATTCTCCAAGAAACTCTTCTTTGTTAATGTTATACTCTCTTTTTTTTTCTTTCACTTCGTTATCTATTTTGTTTTTCACAATTATACCCTCTTCCGTCTTTTCTTCGGTAAATAGATCTATTAAACAGTATCTCCTCTTTACTCCCTATAGCTGTCTTTCTTTTAACATCACTCTCTGTTTACTTTCCTTATACTTACTCTTTTTTTTTTTTTTTTGGTTAGCTCCCGGTCCGCGTACCGGGAAGCTAACCGGGAAGCGAACCAAAAGAAATAGAGCTTGCCAGAGTGCTAAACATTCTAGCAATTTTTTTTGAAAGGGAAGGTAGTTCTGAAAAGAACTTTTTTTTAAATATTTTTGTTGTTTTATATATTTTTTTTATTTTTTGAACATTTTTAGTTTTTTTTGTATTTTTTGAAAGATTTTATATTTTTTTGGGGTTTTTTTTGGGGGGGAAACAACAAAAAACAGGCATTGAAAAAGGCTCAACAGGAGCAAAAAAAAATTACTGGGGGCAGTTAGGGCAATTATGGTGTTCATACGCCAGGTTTATAGCATTTATGCTCATATTGCCACATGCTAACAACGCACGACAGTGCATACAAGTGTGGATCATGTGGCCAAAATTTTCTTGTATGTTTGGCACAGTTTCCCGTGCCTCTGCTGGTGTCAATGAAATGGATATTCTTGATCTGGCCACAGGTGTTGATCTTGGATTTTCCTGCAAATCCCGTATTTCCGCCCGGCTATAATTGAGTGGATGCTTCCTTGTCATGTGCCTGTGCATAGTATGGTTGCCATAACTATATTTCTTATCCGTCCCTCTGGATAATTTTTCTTTACAGATGAGGCAGGTGACATACCTCGCATTCACTTTTTTTTGGCCAGGAGGGATCGAATAAAACTGCCAGATGAAACTGGCTTTCTTATGGGAAACCCGGGGCACCTCTTCTAAGAACTGTGGTTCTTCTCCCTCCTCTTCATCCATTTCTTCCTCTTCCTCCTCAGTGTTGGTCATCACCTGGGGAGGTGGTCCTCTCTTCCCATGAGGAGGTGGAGGTGGTGGTGGGGGTGCACCAGCTGAAGCAACTACTGTAGCCATTTGTGATATAGTAATAAAGGTCTTCCTCTCACAATGATGAAAGTCAGAGTGAGGAAAGAAGGAGGGGTTTTCATCATTTGGGAAAAACAATACTTCTCAACCAATGAAAAGTGTTATTTTTAGGTCACCTGACCTAGCCTTACATCATTATGAAACCAAAAGTTAAATGAACCAATGAAAAGTTTTATTAACAAGTCACATGACCTCTCACGCTCATGTTACGCGCTGCGGAACGCGCCCCGGTTAGCTTCCGGGTCGCTGAGCTTCGCGCCTCGGTCCGCGCCCCGGGACACTTCCGGGTGCGCTAACGCGGTGCGTCACAAGACGCATTACGCGGCAACGCGATACGTCGCGCTTTCGCGACGCGCCGCGGATCGCTTCCGGGGAGCTGCATTTCGCGCCTCGGTCCGCGCCCCGGGGCACTTCCGGGTGCGCTAACGCAGTACGTCATAAGACGCATTACGCGGCAACGCGATACCGTCACTATGTTGATTTCTTACCGGTTCGCGGACCGGGTCGCGGCATCAATTTGAGCTAACGGAAAGCTTCCCGGTTCGCGGACCGGGAGCGAAACAAAAAAAATATTTAAAAAAAATTATTAATAAACATATAAAATATATTTTTGGATTTAAAGAAGAATACATTTTACAGCTATAGATATTAGCTTTTAAAAAACCAATGAAATTCAATGAAAAAACCATAGGTTATAGACCATATATAGTTAGGAATTAGCATTTACAAAACCTTGAAAATTCACTGAAAAAACCATAGGTTATACACCATATATAGTTAGGAATTAGCATTTAAAAAACCTTATTTTACTCACACAAAACCAATGAAATTCCATATATAGTTAGTTGTACTAACTATATATCGCGCACCCGCAATCCACTGCTGATCATGTCACATATTACATCATTCATGACATGGTCAGTGACATCACTGATGACATCACTGATGACATCTCAAATGACATCACTGATGACATCACTGATGACATCTCAAATGACATCACTGATGACATCACTGATGACATCTCATTTGACATTACTGATCACATCACTGATGACATCATTCATGTGATAATACGATGAACCTCTTCAGACTCTAATATAACCTTAGATACACTCAGTGTAAACAGACACTCACAGACTGTCACTCATCCATGGAGTTACTTACACACCTAGTCAGTCATGCAAAGAATCAATCACACCTCCATTTTCACAACTATACAGTTATACACACCTTACTTATTCAAACATATACTAAAACATATTTACTCACTTATACAATCCTGGATACAAGTGCACAATGATCCATACAGCCACTCACACATTCACTGGCTCTTATGCACAGTTATTTATATATGTCAACTCTCACATGTACTGTATTTTACATATGTACTTACTTTGACATGTAGCACTGAGATATCTATTCACTCACCAATACAGTCATGCACACAGTCAACCGCCCATACAGCTGTTTCCACATGCACTTTTGAACCCATACATCTATGCACAGAGTCATACACCTCCCAGCCACCCACACACACACTCAGTCTCCCATACAAATGCTTGGGCAACCAATCAATAACCCATATAGTTACTCATATAGCTACTGATCAACACATGCAGCAGTTTACAGAAGAACAGACATAATGATGCACAAATTAAGACAGTTTAGTCACTAACCCATGCACTCAGTGAGACACATTTAACCACTCACTCATACAGTCAGTCATGCACCTACTAAATCCTTCATCCAGACACTTATACATCCACTCATTCTTAAATATGTAAGACATATTTTAACTTTACAGAAAAATACAGTCACTGGATGTTGTCATCAGTGATGTCATCAGTGATGTCATTTGAGATGTCATCAGTGATGTCATCAGTGATGTCATTTGAGATGTCATCAGTGATGTCATCAGTGATGTCACTGACCATGTCATGAATGATGTAATATGTGACATGATCAGCAGTGGATTGCGGGTGCGCGATATATAGTTAGTACAACTAACTATATATGGAATTTCATTGGTTTTGTGTGAGTAAAATAAGGTTTTTTAAATGCTAATTCCTAACTATATATGGTGTATAAACTATGGTTTTTTCAGTGAATATATATATATTTCAAATTTCATTTTCAAAGGTTGTGTAAATGATAGTTTTTAAATCTATTAATTGTTATATTTTTTATACTAATTTACTAAATTGTTTTAAAGTATTTATTTTTAGATATTTTTTTTTAAATTACATTACATGTTTTTAATATAAATTGAAAAAAATGTTTTTGAAAATTTTGAAATTGTAATATATACATTTTTTTAAAATATTTTTTTTAATTTATATATATTTTATATAGCAGGCAATGATATCCTATGGAAGTAAATTCAAGTTACTGGTAAGTACAGTTAAATTTACTTTTCAGGAATAGTAGTGAGCTGAAAGATGCAGCACTGAGGTCTCTCCTGATAACAGGTGAGTAAATTGGAATTCGTAGTTCGGCTGATTTCAGAGGAAATTTTTTTAAGTTTCAAAACTTCACACTTCGAAGAATTTCCAAGTGAAACCAGTTTATGGTAGCCTATGGAAGGAAATTCAAGTTACTGTAAGTATGGTTAGAAATACTTTTCAGGATCACTAGTGGGCTGAATGATGCAGCACTGAGGTCTCTCCTGATAACAGGTGAGTACATCGGAATTCGTAGTTCGGCTGATTTTAGAGGAATTTTTTAAAGTTCCAAAACTCCACAATAAGAAAAATTTCCAGGTGAAACCAGTCAATGTTAGCCTATGGAAGGAAATTCAACTTACTGTAAATATGGTTAGAATTACTTTTCAGGATCAGTAGTGCGCTCAAAGATGCAGCACTGACGTCTCTTGTGATAACAGGTGAGTAAATCGGAATTCGTAGTTCGGCTGATTTTACAGGAATATTTTGCACAATAGTGAAGGAAGGGGGCGTGGCCTGAGGTAACATGTGTGCAAACACGCCCTGTGGTGCATTTTAGACTGGGGAACGCCCCCTTTTCACAACATTCTGCAACACAGCTCCGTAACACAGCTCAGTGGCGCTTACTGCAGATACCTGTTGGACTAGTTGCCCCCTAGGGGACCTCTGGATTGAAGAGGAATTAATTTCCCAACTTAAAACGTGCCACAGGGCCTATTTGCACTCACATCACCTCAAACCCCGCCCTCTACCTTCACCACTGTGAAAACGCGCACTGTAGCGTGTTCTAAGTTGGGGGATTAAGCCCCCTTGCATACTGGGGGTCCCTGGGGGCCAACTAGCCCACCAAGAACCTCCAGTATGCGCCAGGGGGCTGCGTTGCAGAGAGGTGTACTGAGGCCACGCCCCTTTTTATACCTCTCTACAACGCAGCCCCCTGGCACGTTTGCAGAGGGGGAACTAATTCCCCTTGCATACTGGAGGTCCCTGTGTGCCAACTAGCCCACCAAGAACCTCCAGTATGCGCCAGGGGGCTGCGTTGCAGAGAGGTGTACTGAGGCCATGCCCCTTTTTATACCTCTCTGAAACGCAGCCTCCTGGCGCTTAGTGCAGAGGGGAGACTAATTCCGCTTGCATACTGGGGGTCCCTGGGGGCCAACTAGCCCACCAGGAACCTCCAGTATGCGCCATGGGGCTGTGTTGCAGAGAGGTGTAAAATGTGTCGTGCCTCAGTGCTTTGCCATAGTAGGGGATGCGGCGTGATCATTACCGGATGATGCTTAGATTCTCAGCTTGCGGTCTGGTAGCGATGCGCAAGATGGCGCCTCGATGCGATGCGGTGATCCTGGTGCGATGCGAGAAGATGGTGCCCTTGATGGGGTGATGCAATGATGATGATGCGTAGGTGTCCTGGAAGCCTTGCAACGACTCTGTACTTTGTAGCCGCCACAGGCCTTGCGACATGCTCCTCCGGTGATGCAATGGCAACTCTCTCAATGGCGTCATGGTTTTCTGGTGATGCGACAGCAGGCAGCTTTGATGAAGACACGCTTCCTGGGAGATGTGGCGAAGGCCCGCTACTCCGGCGATGCGATGATATCAGCTGCGGGGGCATCACGCTTCTTCTTCCAGCTCCTAGCGACACGCAGGTTTTGGCAAACAGAATTCCCAGCAAGGAAACTCTGAGGGGAGCTGGATGTGAAGTCTTTTGTCCCTGAGACTTCAGCAGGTGGCAAGCATAAGTTCAAGCCCTTGGAGAATATTCTGTAAGATGTTGAAAGTCCTTAAAAAGTCCCTTCTCCTTTTCTTGGCAATGAATAGACCACTTCAGGCCAACCCAGCAAACAGCACACTGGAAGAGGGGCCGTCCAAACTCCTGCAGCTTCCTTAGTTCTTCTCCTTGGCAAAAGGTTTCTTGTTCCAGAAGTGATCTAAAGTTCTTGGAACTGGGTCCCAATATGTATACCCCGAAATATTTTGTTCTATGAAAGCAGAGAGGCATCTGCCTAGTCCAAACCAGTCCCTGAGCACTTTGTTTACATGACTCCTTCCTTCCTTTCACAGTTCAGGGCTGAGGCATCAGACACACCATAGGAGGTGGAGCCAGCAATGTAGAGGGAAGGCCGAGCCATATTCAGGTCCCAGGTACAACTCCTCCCTCCCATCTAGATGCAGATCTCTCTATTCTCCACTGGGTTGCCCCAGCCTGTCTCCTGGAATCCCCCAGCCCTGTCACTCAAAAGTCCAGACAAGGAATACACAACCTAGCAGAGGCAGGCCTAGACAGTTAGGCAAGAAAATACATACTTTCTAAAAGTGGTATTTTCAAACACAGAATTTAAAAACCAAATTTACTAAAAGATATATTTTATCATTCTGAGTTCAGGCATATTAAATGTGAATGTCTACCATGTTCCCTGAGTCAGTTAGGATTATAATATGTAATAATCTAACTGCCTATTCTGGCCTACGGAGAACAGGTTGCATTGCAATAGTAAAAAATGAAAATGGCTGTAATTCACTATTAGGACATGCTACACAAACCAGGGCATGTCCTACCTTATACTTGCAATGTACTGTGCCCTTGGGCCTACCATAGGGGTGTCTAAAATGTAGCAAAGGGAAAGTTCAGGGACTGGCAAGTGGTTGCACTTGCCAAGTCGACATGGCAGTCACAGACTGCACACGGGCCTTGCAATGGCAAGCCTGAGACAGGCTTTACAAGCTGCTTCTGTGGGTGGCACAACCAGTGCTGCAAGCCCACCAGCAGCTTTTGATTTACAAGCCCTGGGCACACATGGTGCACTGTGCTAGGGTTTGACAAGTAAATCAAATAACCCAATAATGGAATCACTAATTAGTACATCAATTTAACATAGGGAGCACTTGCACTGTGGCACTGAATAGCAGTGGCACAGTGCCCAAAGCATATAACCAGCAAAAATATATCAAAACAGAGGAGGCTAATCAGTAAAAATGGAAGGGAGACTCAAGCCAATGATGCCAGGTCTAACATAATCTTTTTCTCTCTCTCCCTTTTCTCCATTCCTTGGTCTCTCTGTATATAGCTAATCACGTCTCCCTGTTGGGCAGCTAATTTTCTTATCTTATTCTCTTTCATACTCCCCCCTTCTCTCTCTCTTCTTTGCATTTCCTCCTCCTCTTCTTACTTCTTCTACTCTTTCTCATCCTCTATACGGCAGATACAAATGGACTTCTTCTTCCACACTGAAAGACCCGACTATTGGATCATCATCCTCAACATGCATCTCCTCATCTCAAAAACCACCATCACAGCCCATAGCCGCAAACTAATCGACCTTTCTTCTGAACCACCAGAACCTAAGTGGTAATATCTCCATAACCATTTACGATAATGGCACAGTCCTGATACAGGCTAAGAGCGATAACCTTGAGGTCTTCGACTCCCTCTTCCTCTTGCTAGAAAAAGCACCCTTGCACAATACACAACACAGCCTCACCCCTCCCCTTCCCGAATGAGCTTTCCACAACAAATGAGGCAATGGAACCCTCTCGCACCCTCTCTGAGATCCCCGTCCCTCCAGAGGCACATCCCGCCACTCAATGCCTCCGAATAATGATCCCACCCGTCCAACCTTGCCTCCCCTCCCTTCCCAACCAGCCATCCAGAGAGGAGCATTACTCCCAACCTCAGCCCCCTCACAGCCCCCAAGCCAAATGAGACATGACCCTCACCCCGAGCCAGTACTCCTCCTACCCATGAGCCCTCCCAGAAATAATCTGGGCAGCTCCTCCCCCATCAACCAACATGACTGGACCCCATACCTCTCCCCCTCGGGCAATGCTGCCCCTGACAGCCTCCCTCCCACCATGGATAACATGCCTCAACCTCCTAGTATCTCAGCTTGAAATCTTGACACGAGGCCTGAACGAAACCCTATCCATCCTGGCCACAATCTGAAAGCCCACTCAACATTCTACCACTCCACTGATTCTCTCCCAACCCAGAAGGGGTAAGGTACCATCCCCCAGTGGGCCTCATGTCCCCCCCAGATCCCCACCCTCGACCAACAAATCGGGGAATGAGATTCGCTCAGAAAGACCCAGAAGAGAAAAATCCACACTTTCCTCTCAGGAAGCGGCACTGCTTGCCTCAACCTATGACCCCCCTTGAAACTCCTCCCCCAAATTCACACTTTCCACCCAGGAAGCGGCACTAGTTGCCTTAACCTATGACCCCCCCTTGGAACTGTTCCCCCAAATGCACAATCCAAGTAATTACGGGAGTTGGAAGAGAACAACCTCCTCCTGGAGTCCCTAGACCCCCAGCTCTCCTAACCTCCCTTCCTAGTGTCCAATCTACCAAGAACAGGAATGAAGAAGGTCCCCCATTAAATGCATGCTCATAAACTGCAGATCTGCCTCTAAACATGCAACAGAACAAGCAGAATCCATCCTCTCCCATGATTTAGATATAGCTTTCATCACGGAGACCTGGCAAAACAATCTCTCTTACCACAGCATGGACATGCTGGTGCCTCCCGGATTCACAATGATTAACAAAGATAGACAAGTGCATAGGGGCGGGGGCATAGCAATTATTCACAAGAGCAACATTTCCATAAAGGAAATTACCTCCTGCTTGTGTAGCTCCTTTGAGTGTCTCTCAGTCAACATCAAGACATGCGCTAACAGGCCATTACTTTGCCATCTCCTGTACCACCACCCAGGCAACGGCAACGAATTTGGGGAACACCTCTCTGACCTGATCGCCCATTGCGCACTCGGCTACTCTAACCGCTTAATCTTCGGCGTCCTCAA
Organism: Lissotriton helveticus; assembly: GCF_964261635.1. Taxonomy (NCBI): domain Eukaryota; kingdom Metazoa; phylum Chordata; class Amphibia; order Caudata; family Salamandridae; genus Lissotriton; species Lissotriton helveticus. The sequence goes on along the minus strand of NC_136059.1, from coordinate 2,034,248,524 downwards.
TCTAAAATGGAATGAAACAAAAACTTGCTCGTTCAAACTATAAACAGCCTCCTTCTAGAAAATAATCGGACCCAACATTGCTCAGAAGAAACACACCATGGAGGAGCAATCCTAGACGCAATCATTACCGAAAGCAACACAATCACCATCAACCACATAATTCCCGTAGACTGGTCAGACCACCACATCATTCTTTTCCACATCAACCAAATAATCCTAACTCAACACCCCAAGCAGGACCCCCCAACTGGGTCAGGAACACAGCTCAGATCCCTCAGGCTGACCTAGAAGAAAGAATAAGCTTGCTCCTCCCCAGCACTATTGATCACCTCTCAACTACTGAACTCACCTCTCTCTACAACTCCAATATGACGCTCACCCTGGACCATCTTGCCGCCTGAAACAAAAAAAATCCAGGATCACCCCTTCCAGATCAAGGGTTCATCACTGACATTAATGAAGAAAGAAGACATCTTAGAGCCTCAGAAAGAATCCGGAGGAACAATCATTCCACCCTCCATCATGATCAACTCAATGCAGCCCGCAGGAATTACAAAAAGCACATTAAGAACAAAAAGACAGCTCCCCGGGGCTCTGTTTTTGGTCCCACCCACTCCCTTCACCATTGTCCAAATGGGCCCTCTGTGCGTTGTAAGTTGGGGGATTAAGACCCCTTGAATCCTGAGGGTCCCTTAGGTCCAACTAGCCCACCAGGTACCTCCAGTAAGCGCCACAGAGCTGCGTTGCAGAGAGGTGTAAAAAGTGGCATGGCCTTGGTCCACGTCTCTGCAACGCAGCTCTGTGGCACTTACTGGAGGTACCTGGTGGGCTAGTTGGCCCCAAGGACCCTCAGGTTTCAAGGGTAATTAATCCCTCAACTTAAAAACCACCAGGGGGCACATTTGCACAGTGGTGAATGGAAGGAGTGGGCCCTGATGTGACATGTGTGTACTTATCCATTCACACTGCCAAAACTCAAGCACTTATAAATTCACCATGCACTCTCCTTGCACGTATAAATGAAAGCTTTCAAGCTAACACTAAGAAGCATTTCAACATCGATAGCTCCCACTGCCTTCTCCCTGCCCTTTAATTTAATTTAATTTATTCAAGAAAGTTTCCGGCTGGGAATTTTTGTATTTAATATTTAGCACTTTAGCGCTCGCACTTTGGTTGTCATCTGCACAGACTTGGCGATCTCGCTATCTAGGCTGTGGATCCGTTTCAAGACGGCCTTGCCTATATCGTTTTTCGCTGTCCAACACACTGTTTAGAATGTTATGATATTCAGGAAATGAATCAATCGAGCATTAAGCAGTCATTTGGGCAATATTTAGCCATCAGATGTGATTGTCCAACAAGTAAATTGAGCACTGTATTTGAGCAGTTAAAAAATTAAATGAGGATAAGGATTCAGGCGGAATTGTGTACATAATGCATTTCTATAATTAGCTTCTTTAATTTTGAATGAGAATAGATTTACAATTTTTCTCATCAATAGAAACGTGTATTTTTCGAATTGTATTATGAAATGTATTTTGAAAAGTATTTTACAATGAGATTGCCAGAGCCTTTTACCCGTACCTTCATGGCGTGCAAAGTGTGTTTTCCATGCTGTTTACTGGTCAGATGACATTCCAGCACTTGATTGGTTACTGGTGTTTTAAAACGTTAATGGGGCACACAGCACTTTTGTCCGGTGATCAAGGCGACGGAGTTCTCTGAAACGCGTCTGGCTTTACTTTTGCACATGCAATTCACTTGAAAATATATAAATAAGTATGAGTGCATATGTCAGTGTCTTTATTGATGAGTGACTATGTGTATGAGTGACTGTATAGGTTGGTGAGTAGATGTGTGTGTAGAACTTGGAATCAGTGTATGTACTAACTGGTATTGGTGTGTCTATGGTTTTGAGACTGGTAGTCTGTATTTTAGAGTGGGTGTATTGAAGATTATATAAGGGTGTGCGGAGGTATATCAGATATTACGTGGATCAAGGTGGCCACGTACTGCCTCTTTGGATGTCTACTATAACGTCTAGTTCCAATCAGCAGAACCTCACCCGCTCATGCCAGATTGCCGGTTGTTTTAAGGAGCATTCACACTGAAGCTCACTACCTTTAGGATCCCTGCAGCGAGTGGGTAGGTCTGCCGACGTACTTGTTTCTAAGCATTGAAGGCAGCCGCTGCGCTTTTTCTCCACTATCCCATGGCTCCAAGCTGACATGGCCGTCGCCACCTCATAAACCTTCCCCATTTCCACATTTTGCACTATGACTGTGTCAAACTGAGTATGTTCTAAAATCCTGTATTTCTACAAATCCAGCCAGGACTCTAGGTAATCCCAAGTGTCCAGTCTGCCGAGAGTTGATGATGAGATTTACGGACCCTAAAAGGTTGAGTCTGCATATTTCACCACTAACATGGTGGTTGTTCCACCATACCTACTTAAGAGCCAAAAAAACACCAGTGTGCCTTGCTCTCACGTGGCTCCCACTTTGTTCTTAAGTCTACACCACAGTGTCTTTTTAGCATGTTATTTTCCATGGGAACACGTGTTTTGCCTTTGAAATGTGTTCGACTGCATTTATGTACTTTTCGTCTAATACATGTTGTTATTGTTTTATGAGGTTGGTCATCTAAATACAGGTACTTCACTATAGGTTGTAGGTTGGTTTATTAAGGACACATCACCAGACAACCATCCACTGCATAGATAGCTTTAATCTTCTATACTGGTCCTGATGAATTGCCGTGAGATCTGAGGACTATTAGGCGAGAAACATGTTGACCACTTGACAGTGCGACAATCCTGAAACATTATTTCAGAAGTGCACCACCCTTTTTTTAACCAGGTTGAAGGCCCTGCTGATTAAAATTGCTCTCTCTGTGACTTTCAGTTCCTGTTTTAACAATCACTCGTTCATTTACCTGCACTCCTTCTATCTACACACATGGGTCTCCCAACCCCACGGCACCATATGGCAATTTGGAATAAGAGATCTCCGCCGTAGGGAGATAATCAGGTATTGCAGCGCCGACCCGACGAGGATCACGCCCTATGATGAAGGATGACACCCACCCAGGTATGTGAGGGCCCTAAATTCCAACAGGAGGAATTCCCCAGTCCCCCTGTACATCCATGAGGACTTAATGACCACCATACTGTCCCCCTTAATTCATGGTAGAAACTGTATACCTTCTTGCGTTGATCGTTATTATGGCATGTATGCTTGACTTCTAAAAAGCCCCTTGTCACTCTTTGTTGAGCTATTGCGTGGATGATGTCATCAGTAATGTCATCAGTGATGTAATTTGAGATGTCATCAGTGATGTCATGAGTGATCTCACTGACAATGTCATGAGTGATGTATATATGACATCATCAGCATTGCATTGCGGGGGTGCGAGTTATTATTAGCTAAGCTAACTATACCAGCAGAAATTCTCTGGTTTTGTAGGAATGAAATGTCAGCCTAACTATAACGTCCCTGAAACCTGTGATTTTTTCACTGAATATATATATATATATTCACTGAAAAAACCATAGGTTATAGACCATATATAGTTAGGAATTAGCATTTACAAAACCTTATTTTACTCACACAAAACCATTGAAATTCCATATATAGTTAGTTGCACTAACTATATATCGCGCATCCGCAATCCACTGCTGATGATGTCACATATTACATCATTCATGACATGGTCAGTGACATCACTGATGACATCACTGATGACATCTCAAATGACATCACTGATGACAACATCCAGTGACTGTATGTTTCTGTAAAGTTAAAATATGTTTTACATATTGAAGAATGAGTAGATGTATAAGTGTCTGAATGAAGGTTTTAGTAGGTGCGTGGTTGACTGTATGAGTGAGTGATTAAATGCGTCCTACTGAATGCATAGGTTAGTGACTAAACTGTGTGAAAGTTTGCATCAGTATGTCTGTTGTTGTGCAAGCTGCTGCATGTGTTGATCAGTAGCTATATGAGTGGCTATATGGGTTATTGATTGGTTGGCCAAGTATTTGTATGGGAGACTGAGTGTGTGTGTGGCTGGTTGGGAGGTGTGTGACTCTGTGCAGATCAATGTGTACTTGTATCAGTGATTGTATAAGAGAGTAAGTATGTGTTAGTATATGTTTGAAAATGTAAGGTGCTCTATGTTTAACTGTATAGATTAGAAAATGGAGGTGTGATTGATTCTTTGCATGACTGACTAGGTGTGTGAGTAACTCCATGGATGAGCAACAGAGTGTAAATGTCTGTATAGGTGTATGAGTGCATATGATAGTGTTGTAAAGATGAGTGATTGTATGTATGAATGATTGTATGGATGAATGAGTGAATGTGTGTGTAGACGTAGGAATCAGTGAGTGCGTATATAGTAACTAGTATTGGTGTGTCAATGGTTTCAAAAATTATACTCTGTATTTAACACTGGTTGTAACAGAGGTTATATTAAAATGTGAGGAGATGCATTGTATTGTCACATGAATGATATCATCAGTGATGTGGTCATTGATGTCAAATGAGATGTCATCAGTGATGTCATTTGAGATGTCATCAGTGATGTCATCAGTGATGTCACTGACCATGTCATGAATGATGTAATATGTGACATCATCAGCAGTGGATTGCGGATGCGCGATATATAGTTAGTGCAACTAACTATATATGGAATTTCAATGGTTTTGTGTGAGTAAAATAAGGTTTTGTAAATGCTAATTCCTAACTATATATGGTCTATAACCTATGGTTTTTTCAGTGAATTTTCAAGGTTTTGTAAATGCTAATTCCTAACTATATATGGTCTATAACCTATGGTTTTTTCAGTGAATTTCATTGGTTTTTTAACAGCTAATATCTGTAGCTGTAAAATGTATTCTTCTTTAAATCCAAAAATATATTTTATATGTTTATGAATAATTTTTTTTTTAAATATTTTTTTTTCTTCGTTCCCGCTTCGCGAATCGGGAAGCTTCCCGTTAGCTGACCTTGATGCCGCGAAATAGACCGCGAGCCGGTAAACGTTTCTTTACCGCAAGTGCCGCGTTAGAAAACAACTAAAAAAACGGTATATATTTTTTTGCCCTGCGAGAACCTTTCAAAGCCTCCACATCAAACCTAGGGGGTCAGGGACGATCTACTATGCCCCCTTATGGTCATTTGCCCCTTCGCTTTGGCCTCCTCTTGTCTCTCGATCCTACCGAGAGACAAGATGGCGGCCGCTACGGACTGTTTGGAATGTTTACAGACGCCGAAAAACCAATCAGCTTCGCAAACCTCCGTAACGCGAAAAGTACGCGAAGCGGAGCGCTGTTACAGATATATATCTTTTTTTGAACGTTAATTTCTCAAAATCCACTGGAGCACATATATTGAGACCTAGCAAAGGCACATCGGGCTACCAGTCCCTACAATTTTGCCAAGTTTCGTGCAAATCCATTCAGCCGTTCGATTATTATTATTATTTTTTTTTTTGCCCCGCGGGGCCCTTTTAAAACCTCCACATCAAACCTAGGGGGTCAGCGAGGATCTACTATTCCCCCTTATGGTCATTTGCCCCTTCGCTTTCGCCTCCTCTTGTCTCTCGATCCTACCGAGAGACAAGATGGCGGCCGCTACGGACTGTTTGGAATGTTGACAGATGCCGGAGAACCAATCAGCTTCGCTTCACAAAGCTCCGTTGCGCGAAAAGTCCGCGAACCAGACCGCTGCCTGGTCCGCGCTTACAGATATATATCTTTTTTTAAACGTTAATTTCTCAAAATCCACTGGAGCACATATATTGAGACCTACAAAAGGCACATCGGGCTACCAGTCCCTACAATTTTGCCAAGTTTCGTGCAAATCCATTCAGCCGTTCGGGCTAAAAGTGAGGCCAACCGCCCTATGGAAATTAACATGGGAAAAAAGCGTTTTGGGACCCCCCTTTTTTCTCGGCCCCCCCTTGACGAACCCCCCCCAAATTTTCAAAGGCTGCTCAGAAACAAAATGTGCCATTTTCCTGAAAATTTCAGCCAATTCCGTCCACAAACGGCAAAGTTATTAGACATAGAATTTTCAAAAAACCCATAGAGAAAAAATCCTAACTATATATACCTACTGGCGACCGCCAGTAGGTAATATATATATATATATATATATATATATATATATATATTCACGCTCCAAGGTTGTCCACCTTATGAGTAGCACGCGAGCAGCAGCTTTATTTATGTGTAGGTGAGGACGGGGATCCGCTCGTAGACGCCGCTCCGTAATGGATCTGCCCGACGCGTTTCGAAGCTCCATCTGCTTCTCTTCAGGGGCTTTAACGAAAGCGGTGTGCGCACCCGTTACACTTCTCCAATTTCATATAACTCACCCGCCAATGGGAGGCTCCAATGAGACTTCTGGGAAGTGTAGTGCGGAAAGCACACAATCAAGTCCTGTATGGACTCCACGAGTGGGCCCGTCCTCCATCCCATGTACGGCTGCTACTTCACTGCCGTGACCCCCACGTTAACGGGGTGGTGAATACTCTGCGGCTGGACTGCCGCATATAGATTCACGCTCCAAGGTTGTCCACCTTATGAGTAGCACGCGAGCAGCAGCTTTATTTATGTGTAGGTGAGGACGGGGATCCGCTCGTAGACGCCGCTCCGTAATGGATCTGCCCGACGCGTTTCGAAGCTCCATCTGCTTCTCTTCAGGGGCTTTAACGAAAGCGGTGTGCGCACCCGTTACACTTCTCCAATTTCATATAACTCACCCGCCAATGGGAGGCTCCAATGAGACTTCTGGGAAGTGTAGTGCGGAAAGCACACAATCAAGTCCTGTATGGACTCCATGAGTGGGCCCGTCCTCCATCCCATGTACGGCTGCTACTTCACTGCCGTGACCCCCACGTTAACGGGGTGGTGCATACTCTGCGGCTGGACTGCCGCATATAGATCTATCTGCGGCAGTCCAGCCACAGAGTATGCACCATTGGAGCCTCCCATTGGCGGGTGAGTTATATGAAATTGGAGAAGTGTAACGGGTGCGCACACCGCTTCCGTTAAAGCCCCTGAAGAGAAGCAGATGGAGCTTCGAAACGCGTCGGGCAGATCCATTACGGAGCGGCGTCTACGAGCGGATCCCCGTCCTCACCTACACATAAATAAAGCTGCTGCTCGCGTGCTACTCATAAGGTGGACAACCTTGGAGCGTGAATCTATATGCGGCAGTCCAGCCGCAGAGTATGCACCACCCCGTTAACGTGGGGGTCACGGCAGTGAAGTAGCAGCCGTACATGGGATCGAGGACGGGCCCACTCGTGGAGTCCATACAGGACTTGATTGTGTGCTTTCCGCACTACACTTCCCAGAAGTCTCATTGGAGCCTCCCATTGGCGGGTGAGTTATATGAAATTGGAGAAGTGTAACGGGTGCGCACACCGCTTCCGTTAAAGCCCCTGAAGAGAAGCAGATGGAGCTTCGAAACGCGTCGGGCAGATCCATTACGGAGCGGCGTCTACGAGCGGATCCCCGTCCTCACCTACACATAAATAAAGCTGCTGCTCGCATGCTACTCATAAGGTGGACAACCTTGGAGCGTGAATCTATATGCGGCAGTCCAGCCGCAGAGTATGCACCACCCCGTTAACGTGGGGGTCACGGCAGTGAAGTAGCAGCCGTACATGGGATCGAGGACGGGCCCACTTGTGGAGTCCATACAGGACTTGATTGGGTGCTTTCCGCACTACACTTCCCAGAAGTCTCATTGGAGCCTCCCATTGGCGGGTGAGTTATATGAAATTGGAGAAGTGTAACGGGTGCGCACACCGCTTCCGTTAAAGCCCCTGAAGAGAAGCAGATGGAGCTTCGAAACGCGTCGGGCAGATCCATTACGGAGCGGCGTCTACGAGCGGATCCCCGTCCTCACCTACACATAAATAAAGCTGCTGCTCGCGTGCTACTCATAAGGTGGACAACCTTGGAGCGTGAATCTATATGCGGCAGTCCAGCCGCAGAGTATGCACCACCCCGTTAACGTGGGGGTCACGGCAGTGAAGTAGCAGCCGTACATGGGATTGAGGACGGGCCCACTCGTGGAGTCCATACAGGACTTGATTGTGTGCTTTCCGCACTACACTTCCCAGAAGTCTCATTGGAGCCTCCCATTGGCGGGTGAGTTATATGAAATTGGAGAAGTGTAACGGGTGCGCACACCGCTTCCGTTAAAGCCCCTGAAGAGAAGCAGATGGAGCTTCGAAACGCGTCGGGCAGATCCATTACGGAGCGGCGTCTACGAGCGGATCCCCGTCCTCACCTACACATAAATAAAGCTGCTGCTCGCGTGCTACCCATAAGGTGGACAATCTTGGAGCGTGAATCTATATGCGGCAGTCCAGCCGCAGAGTATGCACCACCCCGTTAACGTGGGGGTCACGGCAGTGAAGTAGCAGCCGTACATGGGATCGAGGACGGGCCCACTCGTGGAGTCCATACAGGACTTGATTGTGTGCTTTCCGCACTACACTTCCCAGAAGTCTCATTGGAGCCTCCCATTGGCGGGTGAGTTATATGAAATTGGAGAAGTGTAACGGGTGCGCACACCGCTTCCGTTAAAGCCCCTGAAGAGAAGCAGATGGAGCTTCGAAACGCGTCGGGCAGATCCATTACGGAGCTGCGTCTACGAGCGGATCCCCGTCCTCACCTACACATAAATAAAGCTGCTGCTCGCGTGCTACTCATAAGGTGGACAACCTTGGAGCGTGAATCTATATGCGGCAGTCCAGCCGCAGAGTATGCACCACCCCGTTAACGTGGGGGTCACGGCAGTGAAGTAGCAGCCGTACATGGGATCGAGGAGGGGCCCACTCGTGGAGTCCATACAGGACTTGATTGTGTGCTTTCCGCACTACACTTCCCAGAAGTCTCATTGGAGCCTCCCATTGGCGGGTGAGTTATATGAAATTGGAGAAGTGTAACGGGTGCGCACACCGCTTCCGTTAAAGCCCCTGAAGAGAAGCAGATGGAGCTTCGAAACGCGTCGGGCAGATCCATTACGGAGCGCCGTCTACGAGCGGATCCCCGTCCTCACCTACACATAAATAAAGCTGCTGCTCGCGTGCTACTCATAAGGTGGACAACCTTGGAGCGTGAATCTATATGCGGCAGTCCAGCCGCAGAGTATGCACCACCCCGTTAACGTGGGGGTCACGGCAGTGAAGTAGCAGCCGTACATGGGATCGAGGACGGGCCCACTCGTGGAGTCCATACAGGACTTGATTGTGTGCTTTCCGCACTACACTTCCCAGAAGTCTCATTGGAGCCTCCCATTGGCGGGTGAGTTATATGAAATTGGAGAAGTGTAACGGGCGCGCACACCGCTTCCGTTAAAGCCCCTGAAGAGAAGCAGATGGAGCTTCGAAACGCGTCGGGCAGATCCATTACGGAGCGGCGTCTACGAGCGGATCCCCGTCCTCACCTACACATAAATAAAGCTGCTGCTCGCGTGCTACTCATAAGGTGGACAACCTTGGAGCGTGAATCTTTATGCGGCAGTCCAGCCGCAGAGTATGCACCACCCCGTTAACGTGGGGATCACGGCAGTGAAGTAGCAGCCGTACATGGGATCGAGGACGGGCCCACTCGTGGAGTCCATACAGGACTTGATTGTGTGCTTTCCGCACTACACTTCCCAGAAGTCTCATTGGAGCCTCCCATTGGCGGGTGAGTTATATGAAATTGGAGAAGTGTAACGGGTGCGCACACCGCTTCCGTTAAAGCCCCTGAAGAGAAGCAGATGGAGCTTCGAAACGCGTCGGGCAGATCCATTATGGAGCGGCGTCTACGAGCGGATCCCCGTCCTCACCTACACATAAATAAAGCTGCTGCTCGCGTGCTACTCATAAGGTGGACAACCTTGGAGCGTGAATCTATATGCGGCAGTCCAGCCGCAGAGTATGCACCACCCCGTTAACGTGGGGGTCACGGCAGTGAAGTAGCAGCCGTACATGGGATCGAGGACGGGCCCACTCGTGGAGTCCATACAGGACTTGATTGTGTGCTTTCCGCACTACACTTCCCAGAAGTCTCATTGGAGCCTCCCATTGGCGGGTGAGTTATATGAAATTGGAGAAGTGTAACGGGTGCGCACACCGCTTCCGTTAAAGCCCCTGAAGAGAAGCAGATGGAGCTTCGAAACGCGTCGGGCAGATCCATTACGGAGCGGCGTCTACGAGCGGATCCACGTCCTCACCTACACATAAATAAAGCTGCTGCTCGCGTGCTACTCATAAGGTGGACAACCTTGGAGCGTGAATATATATATATATATATATATATATATATGCCAGAAAGGGTTTCCCGCACGATGAAGCCACAGGAAACACAGAAGACTCGCACTCCAGGGTCTGTGTTTGGAAAACGTTTATTGGCTATAAATATATATATTAATGGAGAATTTAATGGAGGTGTCTGACACACCCCCGAGACCAGGCTCCGATCCGTTGGGAGTGGCACTCTCGTTGTCAGGTTGTGTGACAGAAGCGAGAAGCTTGTTCAAAGAGGGCCCCCGGGCTGCGAAAGGCACAGAAACTGAGTGCACGACGGAAGGGCTACTTTGGGTGGCCCGCCTCAAACGAAGTGTATGGAGACCGGCAGCAGCCAGGATATGCAGAGGGATTTCCCGAAGCACGGCATACTGGAGGCCAAAGCCTCGAAGGAGCGTTAGCTGCATCTGTGGTAGTGAAACCTATACCGGCGCATCTTGCCTGAGGTACAGAACTATTCTTGAAAAATGCGTGAATTGCACTCAGTACAAGATGCAATGAGTACGATTTCACCGTTATCTGCATTGAAAACCAGTTGAAAAAAATGGAACAGTTGTGAAGCATTATGGGACCTGGAGTCCAAGATGTGAAAATGGGAAATAATCTGATAATAGAGCAAAGTAACCTGCATATAATTTACCCACTTGGGGGTTAAGAGACAACTTAAAGTAAGAAATTGGTACTTAACTTTGCTGCAAGGATTGTAAACACAGCGTAAAACCAACAACAAACTGTTCCTTTAAATCTGGATGAAATGGACTTTGTCCCTTTTCAATGTTTAAGAGTCCCGTTTTTTAAACCTGAATGAACCCACAGTTGCGCTGTAAATGGCAGTTGAGAAAGAGTCTTGGACTCGAAACGCGACTTGCCTACAAACCTTTTTAAATAAAGACAAACTTTTTTAGTATTGCTGGCGTGGCAGATGTGCACGTACCTTTGCAGGATATATATATATATATATATATATATATATATATATATATATTACCTACTGGCGGTCGCCAGTAGGTATATATAGTTAGGATTTTTTCTCTATGGGTTTTTTGAAAATTCTATGTCTAATAACTTTGGCGTTTGTGGACGGAATCGGCTGAAATTTTCAGGAAAATGGCACATTTTGTTTCTGAGCAGCCCTTGAAAATTTGGGGGGGGTTCGTCCAGTGGGGGCCGAGAAAAAAGGGGGGTCCCAAAACGTGTTTTTAACATTGAGTTTTCCATAGGGCGGTTGGCCTCACTTTTAGCCCGAACGGCTGAATGGATTTGCACGAAACTTGGCAAAATTGTAGGGACTGGTAGCCCGATGTGCCTTTTGTAGGTCTCAATATATGTGCTCCAGTGGATTTTGAGAAATTAACGTTTAAAAAAAGATATATATCTGTAACAGCGGACCGGTTAGCGCTCTGGTTCGCGGACTTTTCGCGCAACGGAGCTTTGTGAAGCGAAGCTGATTGGTTCTCCGGCGTCTGTCAACATTCCAAACAGTCCGTAGCGGCCGCCATCTTGTCTCTCGGTAGGATCGAGAGACAAGAGGAGGTCAAAACAAAGGGGGAAATAACTATAAGGGGGCATAGTAGATCCTCGCTGACCCCCTAGGTTTGATGTGGAGGTTTTAAAAGGGCCCCGCGGGGCAAAAAAAAAACAAAATAATAATAATCGAACGGCTGAATGGATTTGCACGAAACTTGGCAAAATATTAGGGACTGGTAGCCCGATGTGCCTTTGCTAGGTCTCAATATATGTGCTCCAGTGGATTTTGAGAAATTAACGTTGAAAAAAAGATATATATCTGTAACAGCGCTCCGCTTCGCGTACTTTTCGCGTTACGGAGCTTTGCGAAGCTGATTGGTTCTCCGGCGTCTGTCAACATTCCAAACAGTCCGTAGCGGCCGCCATCTTGTCCCTCGGTAGGATTGAGAGACAAGAGGAGGCCAAAGCGAAGGGGGAAATGACCATAAGGGGGCATAGTAGATCCTTCCTGACCTGTTAGGTTTGATGTACCATTTTGCCAAGTTTGGTGTAATTCCGTTCAGCCATTCAGGCTGTAGACGTATGTAAATGTCCTATGGAAAATTGCATGGGGAAAACACATTTGAAAGTGTTGAAATTTAGAACCAATTAAAATGTTACTTTGGTTTTGTATTTGTGTGTGATGAAAGTTAATTGGTTATGTATATATGTCAAATGAGAGGAAACCACAGCCATTTTGTGATACTACTGTCTGAGGTACATTTGTGAGGAATTTTTGGTGGTGAATTTCTGGTGTTTGATTTACACAGTACTAACACTTCTGCTACTTTTAAAAAGGTGAGTTGTTAATTTGTAAGGGGAACTATGTTGTACACTTGAAGATAATTTGAAAAATGTTTTCTGTTATTTATTTGCAGTCCTTCTGTTATACTAAATACTTGATGAAGTTAGTTTTATATTATGTATTACTAAAAACGATAAATGAAAGTGATTATTTTTTTCTGCAATTTACAGCAAGCAATTTCAAAATAAAATGGCTCACAATGAAGAGACCGTGGCAATTTCTTTTGAATTGTCCACTACATTGATTGAAATTGAGAGCACCAATAATGAAATATTGTCACAAGGAGGACATGACTTGTATGATTCCATTAGATTGATTGAAATGGACAGCACCAAGAATGAAATATTGTCACAAGGAGATGACTTGAATGATTCCACTACATTGATTGAAATTGAGAGCACCAATAATGAAATATTGTCACAAGGAGGAGATGGCTTGTATGATTCCATTAGATTGATTGAAATGGACAGCACCAATAATGAAATATTGTCACAAGGAGGAGATGACTTGAATGATTCCACTACATTGATTGAAATTGAGAGCACCAATAATGAAATATTGTCACGAGGAGATGACTTGAATGATTCCACTACATTGATTGAAATGGACAGCACCAATAATGAAATATTGTCAGAAGGAGGAGATGACTTGAATGATTTTTTTGATCAATCTCTTGATGGCGAATTTATCGAGTGTTTGGAGACCATAGAGTTACAAGAATCATCATTGCAGACTTTTAATGAGGAGATTCCAGATGAGATGATTGAAGAGGAAATTACTGATGAGGACATGTTACTAGTTGTTTCAAATTTAGAAAATTCTGAAGAATAAATTTATATTTAGAAATCAAAAATTGTTTGAGACATTATTTATTTTTATTTTTAATTCATGAGGTTGTAGCGAAGTGATTGTAGTATAAAATGAGACTTATAGTATAGAGTGCAACATTTTTATGTTACATGGTAAGTTTACTCATATTTACTTCCCTTCTGCCACTATATTATCTCCAATGTGTATTTGACATGTCTTCTTCATCTCCGGCCTCCTTTCTCTCAGTGTGTGTCTCCGATGCATCTTATCGCTGGTATTTTGTGTAATTACAGAAGAGAGTAAAATAAAATAGTTCGGAACGTGAAAAGGGGGCAAAGTAGAGTACTCCTCACCCCCTAGGCCTTTTTAGGCGGTCCCAAAAGGATCAGTTTCTGCTTTCCTGAGAGATTATGGTATGAGTTCCATATACCACAATAACTTGCATTACAACATGCAAGATATCTATCTCCTATTACCAACTTTTGGAGATATTCGCGCTAAGCGCGAATATCTCCAAAAAGTAACACCTGCCCTGAGCAGTTCTTAGCCATGTTATCCAATGGGAGGTGGATAACATGGCTAAGAGTATTAGCTCGGTAATGCATGAATATCGCTGAGTTTTTAGCGATATTCATGCATTGCGGCCGTTTATTATCGCATTTGCGATAAACCTTGATAATAGTAAGGTTTATCTTCGATAATTTCTGACGATGCTTAGTGGTAAAAAATTGGTTGGTAAGCATCGTTAGCGATAAATATCGCTTAACTTTGGTAATATGCCCCAACGTCTGTTAACGTTCGATTCGAAGGAAATGAGGAAGTGTTGAAAAACATTGTCTGCGCCATCTTGCCTTTTTTGAAATGCCACACTTTTGTCGTGCACGGCAGCCATTTTAGATGTCTTGACCAGACCCACTCTCTGCACGCTGTCGATTCGTAGCATGGCTCCTCACCCTCGTAAGCATCTCCCCCAGGCACTGGTCACCACCGCTCTCTGTCTTATGCATGGGCAATAAACCTTCCCCCATCTGCGCTGCTCTTCCCTGAGAATCACACTCTGTGCCCGCCCGACACCTCCCTTTCGCCCTATTCACTACCGCACCCTCTGACACTCCTCTTCCTCTGTGTCCGAATGTCCAGGCCGGTCCTAGGCTATCAGCTAGCCCTGCAGATGTAGTTTATGGCCCCAGCTGTAAAGAATCACCCCTCTTCAAAGGAGTTATAGTAGATCAAGGCCCACACCCGATGTGATCCGTCACAGCACACGCGTTCCTACTATCTGAAAACCATCCTGTATTGTGATTGGGGAGGGGACCGAGCCTGAAGCGGAAGATTCCAGGAATGACTCTTTGTACATCAAAGTTTTTACAATTATGTGTCACATTAAAAATATATAGCACTCCAACAAAGTAGTAGGAATATAAAACTTTAATAACATATAAATATATACAACAAAACAAAAACAGTAAAAACATTTAAACAACGAAGAGACCGTGGCAATTTCTTTTTAATTATCCAATAGATTTATTGAAATTGACAGCACCAATAATGAAATATTCTTGTCAGTAGCGGTCTGTTGTGCGAATAGTTCCAAGGCAGCAGAACGCGCTGAAATCTAGATGGCACGAAAGTGATGTCTAGTAAGTTGCCGCCCAGCAAAAAACGGCGTGGGGCGCCGCGGGGGTGAGTGAGTCCAGTAGGCACCACAGCTATTCTTACCGGCATTGCAGAATTACTGCTGGGGACAATGCCTGTGCTGTAGCAGGGTCACAGCAGAAACAAAAAGGATTCTGTTGAAGATGTTGTTGGTTTTCAATTTGAAAACAGTTCTGGTGTCAACTGCTATGCTAATGTAGTGGTTAATGTTTTGTTTTCTCTAGAAAATGTAAAAGAGGGGGAGGCAGTCCAAAGTTCCGTTAAAAGGGCAAAGGAAAGGATCGGTGGTTTGAACTATCAGTCAAAAAGGGGAGGGGGTGCAATAATTTTTCCTACCGGGTCACACTGTGCTTTCACCGGAAGTAAGGTCTGCAGGATTGTAGTAATTCAAAGTGAGGCTGGCGCCAGCATGGGAGCGCCGACGTCCCGCGGATACAGTTTCGTCACTCCACGGGCGATCATGGCAGTCATTCCCCATCGGGGGTCGGAGACTCCCGCGGCTCCTCTAGAATCTTCAAGGTCGTGGAGGACTACGGTGGTGGAGTCAACCAGTGACCGGGCCATTTCTTTATGTTGGGCCCGCTCTTGCCAGGTCGACCGCCATTTTGAGAGTTCGGCAGCTACCGGCGATCGCGGGGTCACATGAGCGGACGGGCTCCACCCTGCCGGGCGAGACGTTGCAGCATGGCCACAGTGGAAGAACCGTTATCTAGGTCGTTCCGAAACTGTGCAGCACTGTAGTTGTTAGGATGCCACCGCCTGGAGCGCTGAGGGTGCAGCTGGGAAGCCTCCACCTGGGGAGGCGGGAGAGGCCTGTTCGCACCGTCTCTCCCTCCCAGTGCACCCCACGGCGTCTCGCTTGAGATTTGTTATGGCCGGACCAGGCGATGAGGACGAGGGGGGGGTCGGAGGCATGTGCAAGACATCCCCCCCCAGTGTTGTCGCAGCCATTATAAAAGAAAGAAGTGTCCCGTCCGTCTTCGGGCCGGGCTTCCGGTGGATGTCGGCCGGACGCCCCTGGCTCTGGCCCCATGAACGGGTTTCTTGGTTTATCGGCTGCAGCCGGATCCCGTCGGCCTCGGCCCCCCGACCGTTGGTGGTCGGACCGGAAGAGCATGTGGCGGGACTACCTGCAACTCTCAAGGGCCACCGCGGCCGGACTGGGAGAGAGAGGGGAGGGTCGAGGAGACATTCCCCCCCCCTGCAACTGTTCAGCGTTGTAAAGGCAATCCCCTGGCCGGGTCCCGCTGGTCTCGGCCTCTCCTCCGGCTACACCCTACGTTAGGATCTCCTGGCCGAGGCGTGGCAGCAGGACCTGCCTTATATGGGCTGCTCCCGGCTGGGCGTAGCCGGAACCCTGCCCCACCTTGGAAGTTTCCAGAGTGGGGGTGGATGTTCTACTGACTTGCATTTTCCCTAGTCTATCGATTTTTTTGGCGTGGCAGGCGGTGGGACAGCGAGGGGTGATTTGGTTTCTCTTACTGTTTTTCTGGTCTCTCACCACTGGCATATTTTAACGTTTTCTTGTTTCTAGGACATTAATAGGTTTTATCATTACGTTATGTTATCGTTTCTTTGTTCGTTGTTTAATAAAAGTTCATGTTCATCAGTGGCCTACTGATTTTCGTTTTCCTATTTTTTTCTTTCCAGGTTGTTTCATGGTAAAGTTTCTGTTAACAGGATACAGTGATCACTTCGTTATTATTGCATATGTCCTTTTCACTAGGGGTGCTCTCTGGTCGGGCCAGATGACGTATCTCTAGTAAATGGTCCGGGTGAAAAAGGTGCATCAATCAGTGGGGAGTAGATAGGCATGACAGATTACAACGGGGGAGAACGGTCCGCATTACGTACCCTTTCACTACTTGCAAAGATTTTCCTACGTTTATTTGCAAACAGGGAATACCTCCAAAAAGAACTAATTCCCAAACAGTCAATGTTCGGACAATCAATCAATCAATGAGGAATGAAATAGGTACGACGTGTTAAAGGCTTGCGTTACCTACCCTTCACTATCTGCAAAGGGAGATAGAATATTCCTATTCTTCCTCGTTTGCAGGTAGAGAAGATCGTTAAGAGAATTAACTTCGAACAATTCAATGCTCGATTGAAACAATCAACAAGGGGTACTGTGAACACAAATGAACGCCGCTTATATACATACGCATTGCTATTTTCAACAGGTTGTTCCTAATGTTTCTATTTTAGCGAGGTCAAAAGAGATCCCATTAGTGGCCTACTGATTTTGCTCGATTCCTTTTGTTTTTTTACACGATTTTTCGCTATCTGCAAAGACTAAACAGAGTATTGCGACTCTGTGCTTGTTTGTAAATAGAGAATGAACCAAAGAGAACAATCAATCAAATGGAGAGAGAAGCAGGCACGACGGATTACAAAGGGGGAAAGGGCTGCGTTAACTACCCTTCACTATCTGCAAAGAGAGAGTACTCCTAATAGAAATGAGGGGTGGGGGGCAGCAATCAAAGCAGATCAGTGTGCATAAACACGAAAAAAAAAATTCTTACCACGTACTTGACATTCGACAGCTTATGATATTTGCTATTAAAAAACCATTGAAATTCACTGAAAAAACCATAGGTTATAGACCATATATAGTTAGGAATTAGCATTTACAAAACCTTGAAAATTCACTGAAAAAACCATAGGTTATAGACCATATATAGTTAGGAATTAGCATTTAAAAAACCTTATTTTACTCACACAAAACCATTGAAATTCCATATATAGTTAGTTGCACTAACTATATATTGCGCACCCGCAATCCACTGCTGATGATGTCACATATTACATCATTCATGACATGGTCAGTGACATCACTGATGACATCACTGATGACATCTCAAATGACATCACTGATGACATCTCACTTGACATCAATGATCACATCACTGATGATATCATTCATGTGACAATACAATGCATCTCCTCACATTTTAATATAACCTCTGTTTCACCCAGTGTTAAAAACAGAGTATAATTTTTGAAACCATTGACACACCAATACTAGTTACTACATACGTACTCACTGATTCCTACGTCTACACACACATTCACTCATTCACCCATACAATCATTCATACATACAATCACTCATGTTTACAACACAATCATATGCACTCATACACCTATACAGACACTCACACTCTGCCACTCATCCATGGAGTTACTCACACACCTAGTCAGTCCTGTAAAGAATCAATCACACTTCCATTTTCTACTCTATACAGTTAAACATAGAGCACCTTACGTTTTCAACCATATACTAACACATACTTACTCTCTTATACAATCATTGATACAAGTACACATTGATCTGTACAGAGTCACACACCTCCCATCCAGCCACACACACACTCAGTCTCCCATGCAAATACTTGGGCAATCAATCAATAACCCATATAGTTACTCATATAGCTACTGATCAATACATGCAGCAGTTTACAGAACAACAGACATAATGATGCACAAATTAAGACAGTTTAGTCACTAACCCATGCACTCAGTGAGACACATTTAATCACTCACTCATACATTCAGTCATGCACCTACTAAATCCTTCGTCCAGACACTTATACATCCACTCATTCTTCAATATGTAAGACATATTTTAACTTTACAGAAACATAGTCACTGGATGTTGTCATCAGTGATGTCATCAGTGATGTCATTTGAGATGTCATCAGTGATGTCATCAGTGATGTCACTGACCATGTCATGAATGATGTAATATGTGACATCATCAGCAGTGGATTGCGGGTGCGCAATATATAGTTAGTGCAACTAACTATATATGGAATTTCAATGGTTTTGTGTGAGTAAAATAAGGTTTTTTAAATGCTAATTCCTAACTATATATGGTCTATAACCTATGGTTTTTTCAGTGAATTTTCAAGGTTTTGTAAATGCTAATTCCTAACTATATATGGTCTATAACCTATGGTTTTTTCAGTGAATATATATATATATATATATATATATATATATATATATATATATATATATATTCACTGAAAAAACCATAGGTTATAGACCATATATAGTTAGGAATTAGCATTTAGAAAACCTTATTTCACTCACACAAAACCATTGAAATTCCATATATAGTTAGTTGCACTAACTATATATCGCGCACCCGCAATCCACTGCTGATGATGTCACATATTACATCATTCATGACATGGTCAGTGACATCACTGATGACATCACTGATGACATCTCAAATGACATCACTGATGATATCTCTTTTGACATCAATGGTCACATCAATGATGATATCATTAATGTGACAATACAATGCATCTCCTCAACTTTAATATAACCTCTGTTACACCCAGTGTTAAATACAGAGTATAATTTTTGAAACCATTGACACACCAATACTAGTTACTACATACGCATTCACTGATTCCTACGTCTACACACACATTCACTCATTCACCCATACAATCATTCATACATACAATCACTCATCTTTACAACACTATCATATGCACTCATACACCTATACAGACACTCACACTCTGCCACTCATCCATGGAGTTACTCACACACCTAGTCAGTCCTGTAAAGAATCAATCACACTTCCATTTTCTAATCTACACAGTTAAACATAGAGTACCTTACATTTTCAAACATATACTAACACATACTTACTCTCTTATAGAATCACTGATACAAGTACACATTGATCTGCACAGAGTCACACACCTCCCAGCCAGCCATACACACACTCAGTCTCCCATACAAATACTTGTGCAACCAATCAATAACCCATATAGCTACTTATATAGCTACTGATCAACACATGCAGCAGCTTGCACAACAACAGACATACTGATGCACACTTTCAGACAGTTTAGTCACTAACCCGTGCATTTAGTAAGACGCATTTAATCACTCACTCATACAGTCAATCACGCACCTACTAAAACCTTCATTCAGACACTTATACATCCACTCATTCTTCAATATGTAAAACATATTTAAACTTTACAGAAACACATAATCACTGGATGTTGTCATCAGTGATGTCATCAGTGATGTCACTGACCATGTCATGAATGATGTAATATGTGACATCATCAGCAGTGGATTGCGGGTGCGCGATATATAGTTAGTGCAACTAACTATATATGGAATTTCAATGGTTTTGTGTGAGTGAAATAAGGTTTTCTAAATGCTAATTCCTAACTATATATGGTCTATAACCTATGGTTTTTTCAGTGAATTTTCAAGGTTTTGTAAATGCTAATTCCTAACTATATATGGTCTATAACCTATGGTTTTTTCTGTGAATTTCATTGTTTTTTTAACAGCTAATATCTGTAGCTGTAAAATGTATTCTTCTTTAAATCCAAAAATATATTTTATATGTTTATGAATAATTTTTTTTTAAAATATTTTTTTTTCTTCGTTCCCGCTTCGCGAATCGGGAAGCTTCCCGTTAGCTGACCTTGATGCCGCGAAATAGACCGCGAGCCGGTAAACGTTTCTTTACCGCAAGTGCCGCGTTAGAAAACAACATCGTGACGCCTCCCGTCCGCATGACGTTCCACGTTGTCGCGTGATACGTCATATGACGTGCTACGTTAGCGAACTGGTACGCGAAGCGAGTGCCAAAGCGCAGGTTTCTGGAAGCAAACCGGGAGGCCCTGCAAAGCGCTTAACGTAAACACAGCAAGTCATGTGACTTGGTAATAACACTTTTCATTGGTTCATTTCACTTTTGGTTTCCTAATGATGTAAGACTAGGTCATATAATCTAAAATGAACACTTTTGATTGGTTGAGAACTCTTGTTTTTCCCAAATGATGAAAATCCCTCCTTCTTTCCTCACTCTGACTTTCATCATTGTGAGAGAAAGACCCTTTGTGATCACTGAGCAATGGCTTCTTTAGTAGCTTCAGCTGGTGCTTCCCCACCACCTCCACCACATCCAAGGAAGAGTGGACCACCTGCTCAAGTTGTAATTCAACAAGAAGAAGAAGAAGAGGAACAGGAGGACGAGCACGAAGAGAGGCAGTTTTTGCCTGAGCAGCCCAAGACGTCTCACCGGAAAGAAAACTTCATTTGGCAATTTTTTAAAATTCCCAAAGGTCAGAAAAAAGTAAATGCAAGATACGTAACTTGCCTTATATGTCAAGATAGACTGTCCAGAGGGACCGACAAAAAATACAGTTTCGGAAACTACACAATGCATCGCCATATGACTAGGTGGCATCCTAACAACTACAGTGCTGCACAGTTTCGGAACGACCTAGATAATCTCCCTATTATGGCCAGAAGATCTGTTGTACCGGAAGTAACGGGACCAGAGGGCAGGGAGATGGTGCCAAATATACAAATGAGATTTGGTGAAGTAAAACACACCTGCGTATTTTGCGATGGATTCATTTCCTACGGAGAAAGAAGCATCACTCTGATCAACAGAGCTATTGACTATCATATGCAAGTTTGTCCGAAACGCCCAAAATAATAAATACTTCTTTTTTTTGTTTTGTTGCTCCTGTTGAGCCCTTTACAATGAATCGTTTTCATTGCCCCCTCCAAGAAAAACCCAAAAAAATATAAAACTGTTCCGAAAAATTCAAAAACATTAAAAAAATGTTCAGAAAAATAAAAAAAAAAGTTCTTTTCAGAACTACCTCCCCGTTATTAAAAAATTGGTACAATATTTGGAACTGTGCCAACCTCTATTTCTCTTAGTTCGCTTCCTAGTTCGCTCGCTGGTACGCGAACTGGAAGCGAACCAAAAACAGTAAGTATAAGGGAAGGAAACACACACTTATGTTAAAAGAAAGACAGCTATAGGGGAGTAAACTAGAGATACTATTACCCATAATCCACTACTGATGATGTCACATATTACATCATTCATGACATGCTCAGTGACATCATCAGCAGAGGATTGCGGGTTTTTTGGCAACATGCCTTATCCACGGTTTAATAACGCTGCCTTTTGCTTTATATAAGTTTTCAAATTGTATGAAATATATACCAATAGGTCTTTATGAACCTTTAGGTAGTGCTTTTGTTCATGAGGTCTGGTCGCTTCCATACACATACAGATGTTTCAAAGATGATCAAGAAGTTTATCTGAATGGAGAGGAATGCACTGAGACGCCAGATCATTCACTAATGTGTAGGCACATACAGTTACACGATTCATGCAACAAACACCGACCAAATATGGCTTGCGTGTTGCAAGGCACGCCAGTTCCTGCTATCATCCCCACGTTCAAGTTGTTGGAAAATGGTAGTTATTTGATGCTCAATAATGAAGATTGTTCTGAGTTAATTAAAAGTATTCCTTTTATCGTAACAGTAAGTGAACGGGTTATTTGCTGCAGAAATGTTCTATTTCCTCCCACACATGAACATAGGGAGTTTTCAATCTGGCCACAAATACCAACCTTGGGACACGTTTCAACGGCATGACAAGAATAAGAGCTCTTTTGTCTCAGAGAGAGGTGGCCTTGAGTTCGGCCCGTGAAACTTTCGTACTTCACATAGCGAACACCCGTACACAGGTTTGCCTTTCAATTTCAGCAACATGTTTCCGACTATCTTTAACGCATCCTCCACAAAATCCCTGGCACACTTTTTTAAAGTTGTTACCAGTGGTCTCGTGACTTCATTTGAGAAAATCTTTGGAGTCATCCCTGCTCCCTTTCATTCCATTTTCTCCACTCTGGTTCGTGGATTGCATTTTTACTTGCATTACCAGCGGACGCTCTTGTGCTTTTTTACATTTTTAAATATGGATGTCCCTCCTATGCAACCTCCGACCCTGCAGCTGCTGACACTGTTCCGCAATCGCATGCTAGAATATTATGGCACAATGCCGTTGGCGATATTAAGCACGGCATATGGATTATCTTTTCGGTTCTCCTACTTCACCTGTGTCCAGCCTGTATTTCACTGCCTGACCTGTGATTTCGATTGGGCCATTGATTTGTGTCTCTGCGGACCGGTTTCTCCTGACGTCGACTTTAATCAGCTGATGACTCCTATCATTACTCACGAGTTGATTTGTCCTGGCGAAAGGATTATGGCTGTGGCATTGATGCATGGACTACTTGGTCCCTGGAATTTACTGGCGGCAGCACAGTCTTTCTTGGAACACAGCTTTCTTGAAAACCCACCGAGCTGTCCTCTGATGGTGATAGAGGATCCGGTGCTGGGAGAGCACGTATGTTCTTTTCCGCTTTTAAATTGGATGGCTGAACTGTTTTCGGATGAAGACGGTGACTTCCTGTTGGAGGCTGTTGCAGCTTATTTTGCATACACAGTTATGTCATAGACCTTTTTCATGTTTCATATGCTGAGTACTAGCATTTCATTGACAATTCATTGACTTAATTGTCAAGTTTTTATTATTTACCTTGCCTATTGGCTTAAGACTCGATAAAGTACTTGGCTGTTTTATTTTTCTTTAGCATTGAATTTTCCTAGTTTTTAATGCTTTACCTTGCGGACCGTCCACATATAAACTTGCAATCTGCTCTCATGAGATGGCACTTCTATTATCTTATTCAGTTCGTTTCCGGATCATGAGGAGGTGTCATCTAGGTCCTGGATATCTTTACACCGTGTTAAGTTAGCATGGGCTCATTACCGGTTTAAACGCCATTTTTCCTTTTTTGCAACTTCTGCACACGACATTTAGTTGTTGCTTTAGCTTTCCACCTAGTAGTTCATCGTGGTTTACATGAGAATAATATGTTATTGGTCTACTATCTGCTTTACTTGTTAAACTATATCTGTACAGCGAGTGCTAAAGTTTCAAGAACAACACGATACAGAATTGTTATGAGGTCTGATCTCCACGACTTCATACTCATAACATAAGTGCAACTTCTGCCAATTCTGGGCATGAGGCGGGTTTTATATTGCTTTGCCGAACACACATACACAACAGTTGATGCGGTTCACATGAAGAGAGAGCTGGTGTATGCTGATGTGATTCCTTCAAATCTAAGACACTAAAGTATGGGCACGCCCTAAACCAACACAAAGAGACCTTCTTAGCAAATAATATAATATGTGTATTAGGGAGGGTGAGATATAAGCAGCCGCGGGCCGTGGAGGGAGTTACGGTGAGGCAGGGAGGCGGGAAGGGGGAGAAGCAGGGTGGAGCCCTCTCTACCTTGCCCCTCCCCCTCCCCGCCTCCCTGCCCCACCGTAACTCCCTCCACGGCCCGCGGCTGCTTATAAGTGTTGCTAACTCTTATTCATTTACAGCATGTTAACATACTGTCACCATTCGCTTTTTATGTACTAGTAACTATGCTGGTAATTTTGCTACTGATAATATGTGTACTTGTATTCTCCACCCTGCTTCTCCCCCTCCCCGCCTCCCTGCCTCACCGTAACTCCCTCCACGGCCCGCGGCTGCTTATAAGTGTTGCTAACTCTTATTCATTTACAGCATGTTAACATACTATCACCATTCACTTTTTATGTACTAGTAACTATGCTGGTAATTTTGCTACTGATAATATGTGTACTTTTATTATCTAAGGTACTACGCCTGAGAAGACGGCATTAGTAAATAAACATTTCAAATACACATGTGTTCTTCTTAACTCCATGTTCTGGTTTCTAAGAAATATATAACGACCGACTGTTCATGAGTTCCACGTATCCTGAGGTACTATAAGTTCATATTATGGATTGTCTAAACATTGAGAGTTTGTTATATCCAATGTGACACTGTACCTAGCTTGCTAAATAGTTTTTGATTACTAACGTGAGTTTTGGGACACCCTAATTCGCCGAGGTTCCAATCCTCTGTCCACAGTTCTGTGTGAGAACAGAAACCCTGCGACAGGGGCACCCCCGACCCTTGCTGGAGCTTCATCACACTTGCGATACAACTCCAGCAATGCGCCACCTTTACGGCACAGATACATCACGCATCTGTGCTGTTTTTGCCCCGTGATGCGCCGCATTGTAAATGCAGCACACCATAGGTGACGGAACAGCGGCACAGAATGACTAACACATCCCTGGTGATGCGCCAGTCATCATAAATCTATCCCTATGCTTCTTATCTTGTTAGAGATGAACCGCCATATGTATCATCAAAGTTATTTGCATTTCCTAAATAGCGAACTTTAAGGAATAAATAGCGATTCTTTACCATTCCTAGTTTGCGATGAGCTATTTGCTAATTAGCCGAATGTAGCCCAATGAAGCCCAATGTAGCCCAATGTAGCCCAAAGATGGCCGCCAGACACACAAAAAAACAAATGTAGCCCAAATATCAGCCAGATGTAGCCCAACTATAGCCCAGTGACAGAATGACCAATCAGCTTCGCAAACCTCCGTTACGCGAAGCGGAGCGCTGTTACAGATATATATCTTTTTTTGAACGTTAATTTCTCAAAATCCACTGGAGCACATATATTGAGACCTAGCAAAGGCACATCGGGCTACCAGTCCCTAATATTTTGCCAAGTTTCGTGCAAATCCATTCAGCCGTTCAATTATTATTTTTATTATTTTTTTTTGCCCCGCGGGGCCCTTTTAAAACCTCCACATCAAACCTAGGGGGTCAGCGAGGATCTACTATGCCCCCTTATAGTTATTTCCCCCTTTGTTTTGACCTCCTCTTGTCTCTCGATCCTACCGAGAGACAAGATGGCGGCCGCTACGGACTGTTTGGAATGTTGACAGACGCCGGAGAACCAATCAGCTTCGCTTCACAAAGCTCCGTTGCGCGAAAAGTCCGCGAACCAGAGCGCTAACCGGTCCGCTGTTACAGATATATATCTTTTTTTAAACGTTAATTTCTCAAAATCCACTGGAGCACATATATTGAGACCTACAAAAGGCACATCGGGCTACCAGTCCCTACAATTTTGCCAAGTTTCGTGCAAATCCATTCAGCCGTTCGGGCTAAAAGTGAGGCCAACCGCCCTATGGAAAACTCAATGTTAAAAACACGTTTTGGGACCCCCCTTTTTTCTCGGCCCCCACTGGACGAACCCCCCCCAAATTTTCAAGGGCTGCTCAGAAACAAAATGTGCCATTTTCCTGAAAATTTCAGCCAATTCCGTCCACAAACGCCAAAGTTATTAGACATAGAATTTTCAAAAAACCCATAGAGAAAAAATCCTAACTATATATACCTACTGGCGACCGCCAGTAGGTAATATATATATATATGTATTTATGTATGTATATTACCTACTGGCGGTCGCCAGTAGGTATATATAGTTAGGATTTTTTCCCTATGGGATTTTTGAAAATTCTATGTCTAATAACTTTGGCGTTTGTGGACGGAATTGGCTGAAATTTTCTGGAAAATGGAACATTTTGTTTCTGAGCAGCCCTTGGAAATTAGGGGGGGTTTCGTCAAGGGGGGGCCGAGAAAAAAGGGGGGTCCCAAAACGTGTTTTTAACATTGAGTTTTCCATAGGGCGGTTGGCCTCACTTTTAGCCCGAATGGCTGAATGGATTTGCATGAAACTTGGCAAAATTGTAGGGACTGTGTTATATTCTGTAACCTGTTAAATTGTACACTGTTACTTTAAGTGGGTGGTCTTTCTCAGCTGTCCTGCTTAGCTGACTCTATACTTGTGATGTCATCTGCTTCATGCTCATGATGGAATGTACAGTTTCTCTAGTCTTGAAACTAAACATTCCATCATGAGCATGAAGCAGATGACATCACAAGTATAGAGTCAGCTAAGCAGGACAGCTGAGAAAGACCACCCACTTAAAGTAACAGTGTACAATTTAACAGGTTACAGAATATAACATACCTCCCTTTCTTCTAGAGAAGTGAATCAAGTACAGTATAATATAATACGAACACATATATAGTAAAAATTCTTATAAAAATGTAAAGAAAACTTAGCAAGAAAACTACTGGATATTACTCGCGAAACCTGTAAGGTAAGTTGATAGATCTAGAACTTTTTCTACTGGGTAAACTCGTACTGTTGGTAAGTATGTCACCTTGTTGTTGAGGAGCTACAGTAACTTCTTTAGTTTTAGCTTTCACAACCTTCGATACATTCCACCAACATCCTCCTTCAACTTGAACGGCATTACCACCTATTCTCACAATTTTGATAGGTTCACTGTATTTGCTTCTCCCTTTCTTTACATGTGTAGAGTTCTTTATCTTTATAAAATCCCCCACACATAAAGTGACCATTTTTGTTTTTTTCTTTTGATCAAACCAACATTTCTCTCTATCTTGAGTTACCAAAGAATTTGACTTGACTGTTTCTAAGACAGATTCAAGATTAACAATAGAAGAAGACCATTTTGACATCCAGCTAGGCCTAAAGCTGGTATTGGCTTTTCTCCCTCTTAAAACTTCAAAAGGAGAAATCTTTGTGGAAGAGTGAGGTGTCGTTCTGTAAGACCAAATCATACTTTCTAAAGATACTAGGACATCATGTTTCGTTTCCACAGCCCACTTGACACATTCTCCCACAACACGGTTCATTCTCTCAACTAGGCCATTCGTTTGTGGATAGTAAAGTGAACTCTTGAAGTGCTTAATCCCACATGACTTGAGAAATGACTGAAACTTCAAACTAACAAACTGAGTCCCATTGTCTGAGACAATCGATTCAGGAAAACCTTCCCTCATGAACACCTCCTTGAGGAACTTAATCACAGTGGTTGTACTAACTTCTCTTACAACTTTAATTTCAGGCCATTTCGATGTATAATCCATTAAAACTATAATGAACCTCAAACCTAATGGCAAAACATCAAAAGGACCCATGATATCAATCCCTACTTTGACCCAAGGACTGCTGGGACACTCAATAGGAGACAGAGGTGGAACTGTAATTTTGAGTGATTTTTCAGATACGGAGCACACTGGACAATTCTCAACATAAGTGCGAATTTCATTGTCCATGCTCGGCCACCAAAAATCTTGTCGCACTCGACGTATTGTAAGAGACATTCCCAAATGTCCCTCATGGGACTCTCTCATGATGATAGGTCTGAGATCATGAGGTGGTATTAATTTGTCACACCTCATTAAAAGACCATCCTCAATGGAGATTTCAGATTCGACCTTCCAATAAGGCTGTAGTACAGAGGATAAGGATTTTTCTTTGGGCCACCCATTTCTGACAAAGTCAAATACTTCCTGCAACACTTTGTCCTTTGTCAACAATTCTCTCCAATTCTCTTCAGACCCCACAGCTAAAACAGGTACATCTATTGAAGCTACAAAACAATCCTCTTTGTCTTCATCATTCAGATCATGAAAATTCGTACCTTCTCTTACACCATCACTCTGAGGAAAACGTGACAAATAATCTGCTCGTGTGTTTTTCCCCCCAGAGATGTGTGTGATGTCAAATTGATATTGGAGTAAGTTGGTAACCATTCTTGTGATTCTGGGGGTGCAACACTTGCTTGGACCAGCTGACAAAATGGAGACTAATGGCTTGTGGTCAGTAATCAAATTAAAACGCCTACCCCAAATATACGGCCGATACTTGTCAATAGCCCACACACACGCTAGTAATTCTTTCTCAATAACGGAATATTGAACTTCAGCACTTCTAAGTACTCTGGAAGCGAAAGCAACAGTAAACTCTCTCTCACCAGAACGTTGTGTAAGAATGGCACCCAAACCTACTTTGCTTGCATCTACAGTGATATAACAAGGTAAGTCCGGATGGAATGGGGTAAGAGCATCACCTTTTCTAAGAATGTCTTTAACTTTGGAAAAAGCATCATCACAGTCGCTGGTCCATGAGAACTTCATGGAGAATTTGAGTAGATTACTGATTGGTCTAACAATGGACGCATACCTTGGTACAAATCTCGAATAATATTCTAAGAGTCCCAACAAAGATTTGACTCCTGATCTGTCCTTTGGTATTGGTGCCTTCATAATGGCATCAATCAAGGAGACAGATTGAAGGGTTGAAGAGTTTTATTGAGTAGAAATCTACACAGCTTCTCATCTGCCAGTATTTCCAGAGTGTACAGTTTCTCTAGTCTTGAAACTAAACATTCCATCATGAGCATGAAGCAGATGACATCACAAGTATAGAGTCAGCTAAGCAGGACAGCTGAGAAAGACCACCCACTTAAAGTAACAGTGTACAATTTAACAGGTTACAGAATATAACAGACTGGTAGCCCGATGTGCCTTTTCTAGGTCTCAATATATGTGCTCCAGTGGATTTTGAGAAATTAACGTTTAAAAAAAGATATATATCTGTAAGCGCGCTCTGGGCAGCGCTCCGGTCCGCGGACCTTAAGCGTACCGGAACTTCGCGTAGCTAAGCTGATTGGCTCTCCGGTGTCTGTCAACATTCTAAACAGTCCGGAGCGGCCGCCATCTTGTCTCTCGGTAGGATTGAGAGACAAGAGGAGGCCAAAACAAAGGCGAAAATGACCATAAGGGGGCATACTAGATCCTCCCTGACCCCCTAGGTTTAATGTGGAGGTTTTAAAAGGGCCCCGCGGGGCAAAAAAACAAAAAAAAAATTTTGTTTTTTTTTGCGTGGGGAGCGCCCGGTCCGCGAACCGGGAAGCGTTCTGGGCAGCGTACTGCAATGAAAAATGAATGATAGACTTTTCAAATGCTGTATGTTAATTGATTGTTGTTTTTGTTGATTATTTTTTATTTTCTTTATTTTTTAAGCATTTTTTTTTATTGTGATTGTGTTTCATAATTTATTAAACTTTCTAACATTTCATTGTCAGAAATTTCATAATTATCATTGAATATACATTGTAGTCTCTGAGGGTGTAAAATGTCCTCATTTTCAAGGAGGTTATCTACTGCTTGTACACATTGCAGTAGTTCTTTGTCTAAAGTTTCATCGAAAAATTCAATATCATTTTCATCATTGATTTCTTGGCTGCTCTCTTGCAGGACAATTTGAAATTCAACTTTCTGTTCGCCTTCCATTTTGCCTGAAATTTAGATTAAAAAAATATATATTAGTAGAGATAGGGCACTGTTGGGATTAATTTTGGGCAGTGTATAGTATCAGAGTGGAAGTAGGAATATAAAAAAGTGTATGTGATTTAACGTAAGTAAATTCATAATTATACAAGAGAAGCCTAACTCCATCCATAACTATAACAGAGAAGTCTATCTAAATCTATAACTACTACAGAGGGATAGTATATAACTATCAGAAAAAGTTTACCATATTAACTTATAGTGCACAATATACTTCAGTTTTAAAAATAAAAACTTACCTTTAGATAGAAGTTGAAGGAATTAGTGAAAATCCTATTGAAATGTACACCAAGAAGTAGTAGTCAAAATGGCTGTGTTTTCTTCTCTTCCTTTATATATATTCAGGTATATAACCAATCAAATGTCAGGTAAAAATAGTAGAAAATGAAAGTAACATTTTAATTGGTTGTCAATTCCAACACTTCAGATGTGTTTTGTGAAGTAATTTACCTCACGGTATTTAGAGAGGTCTACAGGCTAAATGGCTAAATGGAATTCCAATCAAATTTGTGAAAATGGTAGGGATTGGTATGTAGTATGAGCTAGTCTATATTTGGTGAAATTGTCTCCAGTGGCTTTTCTGTGAACTACTTTCCCACCTTTTTTGATGGTGCGCTTCCCAGGGAGCGACCCGGTACTCGAACCGTTGAGCGCCCCGGTTCGCGAACCTTAAGCGTAACGGGAGTCCACCATTTTGTGTTTCGGTCGAATTAAGATACAAGATGGAGGGCAAATAATGTTCAGAATGGGTAGAAGGGGGCACGGTAGACTTATCTTGACCCCCTAGGTTTTGTGAGGGTGGCTGAGGAGGCCCATATGTGCGAAAAAAAACATTTTTTTAAAAAATTTCGCGAGGTTAGCTCCCGGTTCGCGTACCGGGTAGCGCCCCAGGGAGCGTACTTTGTTGAAAATTAGTGAAAAATGTTAGAGTAAAATAATAATTGTGAGTGATCAGATGTAGGGTAGCTCTGAGAAGAGCTTTTGGGTTTATGGTACATTTAGGTACTTATAAGTAGGTACCAATGCACATTCTTAAATTCAGAGTGAAAATTCTGTTGCCCTCATCTGAGAAGTGAACTCCATCTCCTCTGTAGATATCTTGCATGTAGTAACGCAAGTTATTGTTGTACAGGGAGCCCATTCCATGGTCTCTCATGTAAGCTGAAACAGATTTGTTTACATGCTTCCTCGACTTCTCAATTTGTGGACAAAATTGGTTTGACCACCTCCATTTCTGTCTTTGGCATATATTTGAATATACCAAGGCAGTCTGAGGAAAAAGTGCCATTAATTGCTCAAAGGTGTCCTTTAAAAGCATTTCCAGACCTACACCAGTCAAAGTGCCCAAGTCATTACCTCCACAGTGCACAATTAACAGGTCAGGTTTGGGCAAATGCATAAAGGTTTTCACCAATGGTATCAATTGGTGACATTTTAATCCTCTGTGGCCAAACCACTTAATTTCCACATCTTGTAAATTGAGGTTAGGTAAATTCCTGTTTTCAGTGTACCTTTGAGCCCAGTGAATATAACTATGTCCAACAATCCAGACAGAAAACATGGTGAGAGAAGGTTCTCCTGCAGTCAGATGAAGTGTGGCAATGAAATGGCAGTTGAAAAAATGAGAGTTTAAAATGAAAAAAACAGTGGAGTTTCTGTGTTCATGAAGCAGTAACAGTGATTGGTGGATTTTGATTGCTGAAAACAGAAAGTTAGGGTGCACGGATGAGTTATTTGAAAGATGTATTTTGAATGGTCAATAAAAAATCATTAAATGAAAGAATGCACTGGATATGCAGGTGCACTGAGAGTTCAGAGTTCAATTGCAACATTGTTGTGTGAACTTGCAAACACCAGAAGTCTTCCAAGAGGTGGTTGCTATGCAGAAAAGGCATGAAATGGCAGAGGGGGGAAGGGTTTTCATTTGAAAAAAAGTGAGGGAAGAGTTTTGATTGGGTGACATGAGAGATATGTGTGAAGAATTACAGCATTTCTGTGCTTTTGATAGCTGCAGACTCTGGAGTGCATACCTTTTGCTCTGCTGAAGACAAATTGGTGTGTTTCTGAGACTGTTTTCAAACTCAAAGTATTTGCTAAGGTGAGAAAATATTTCTTTAATTTAGATAGAGAATAGTGTGCTTTAAGGAGAAAATTATGAATTATGTGGCGCAAATTGCTTGTAAATATGCTCCCACCTGTGCAAGGAAAATTTAGATTTTTAATGTTTGTGTTACATAGCCATGTTAAAAGTGATACAAACATGCTGCAAAGGCAATTAAAAAACGCTTTTATGTGTCTTAAGGACATTTTAAGTAATTTTCCCATGTGCAGTGTTTTGAAATTATGATTTGAAAATCGTTTTTGGGGAAAAGGAATTGTTTTTAAATTTATGACGAGGACATAATGGTGTATGCTTCTTTATAAGGCAATTGACTGTCCCTGATGTTATTTTTCCCATTTTAATGTAAGACCTTTCTCTGTGGCGCAAATTGCTTGTAAATATGCTCCCACCTGTGCATGGCAAATTTAGATTTTAAATGTTTGTGTTACATAGCCATGTTAAAAGTGACCCAACCATGCTGGAAAGGCAATAAAAAAACACTTTCATGTGTCTTAAGGACATTTTAAGTAATTTCCCTGTGGGCAGTGTTTACAAATTATGAATTGAAAATCGTTTTTGAGGTAAAGGAATGTTGTTAAAATTTATGTGCGCCATATGCCCCCAAATTTCGTTTTCAGGGGTGCGGCAGGGTGTTATTGAGACACCCCTACACCTTTGGAAAAATTCCTAATTTGCGATGAGCTAATTGCTAATTGCAAATTGCACCTTCTTTCATATGGGCATCCTGGCGCATGGAAATGAATGGGTAATTTGCAATTAGCAATTTGCTCATCGCAAATTTGGAATGGTAAAGAATCGCTATTTATTCCTTAAAATTCGCTATTTTGGAAATGCAAAATAGTTATATGATACATATGGCGGTTGATGTCTAACAAGATAAGAAGCTTAGGGATAGATTTATGATGACTGGCGCAATGAAGTGGACATCACTTACTTCATTGGTAGAGCTTTACATGTATTATGTCCTCTGTATTCTTCATCAAGCGTAACTTTAATCTGCAATCCTGAGTAGGCCTCACCTTAAACAAACCTCTGGATAGGCCACATCTTATCGTCATCCTGAATTAATCATTTAAAATGCTAGGGACATATTTATGATAGGTGTATGCCTCTTTTGCGCCACTTACAAAACACTGTCCATGGGGAAATGACTTAAAATGTCCTTAAGACACATGAATGTGTTTTTTTAAAGCGTTTGCAATTTTTTTGGGTCACTTTTAACATGGCTATGTGACTCAAACAGTCAAAATCTAAATTCACCATGCACAGGTGGGAGCATATTTACAAGGAATGTGCTCCATGGGGAAAGGTCTTATAATGTAATATGGGAAAAATGACATCAGAGACACTGAAATGCCTTATAGAGAAGCATACACCATTATGTCCTTGTCATAAATTTGCAAACCATTACTTTTCCCCAAAAACGATTTTCAAATCATAATTTGAAAACACTGCACATGTGGAAATGACTTAAAATGTCCTTAATTCAAAATTTGCTATTCCTTATTTTGCGATTGCACTGAAGGATTTGCAAATTTTGCGATTCCTTAAATGCAATGTATCAAACAAAAAATATGTAAAAAATGACATTAAGGATTTGGAAACTACCACCAACTTCTAGTTGGTGGTAATTTGCGAATTCTTTTCAAAAAGCATTTTTTTCCAAAAAACAAAAGGTGCCATATGACGCCCATACATGCCCTTAGGGCATGTATGTGCGCCATATGCCCCCAAATTTCTTTTTCAGGGGTGCAGCAGGGTGTTCTTGAGATACCCCTGCACCCTTGAAAAAATTCCTATTTTGTGATGAGCTAATTGCTAATCGCAAATTGCACCTTCATTCCTATGAGCCTCCTAGCCCATGGAAATGAATGGGTAATTTGCAATTAGCAAATTGCTCATTGCAAATTAGGAATGGTAAAGAATTGCTATTTATTCCTTAAAATTCGCTATTTAGGAAATGCAAAATAGTTTGATGGTACATATGGTGGTTCATCTGTAACAAGATAAGAAGCTTAGGGATACATTTATGATGACTGGCGAAATAAAGTGCAACTCACTTACTTCATTGGTAGGCCTTTACATGTATTATCTCTTCTGTATTCTTCATCAAGCGTAACTTTAATCTGCAATCCTGAGTAGGGCTCACCTTAAACAAACCTCTGGATAGGCCACACCTTATCGTCATCCTGGATTAATCATTTAAAATGTTAGGGACAGATTTATGATAGGTGTATGCCTCTTTTGCGCCACTGTGCGTCACTTTTATGATGCAGCGGCGGTGCAAAAGATTTGCTATGAGGCGACAAAATTACAAATTGATGCTTTTAGGCAGATATGTCATGGTGTAAAAAAAACGTACCACATGAAACCGATGCAGCAGTGATGCAAAAGATGCACCATGTTGCAAGACAGGCCTCACTTGGGGCCATATGTATCAAGCTAATTAGCATTCGCAAAGATCAAAATTCTGCGAATTTCGGCCTTTGCGAATGCTAATTAGACAAATGGTATGTATCAAACAAGTTTGATGCAAAATAAGGAATAGCAAAATTTGCTATTCCTTATTTTGCGATTGCACTGAAGGATTTGCAAATTTTGCGATTACTTAAATGCAATGTATCAAACAAAAAATATGTAAAAAAATGACATTAGGGATTTGGAAACTACCACCAACTTCTAGTTGGTGGTAATTTGTGAATTCTTTTCAAAAAGCTTTTTTTCCAAAAAACAAAAGGTGCCATATGACGCCCATACATGCCCTTAGGGCATGTATGTGCGCCATATGCCCCCAAATTTCTTTTTCAGGGGGTGCAGCAGGGTGTTCTTGAGACACCCCTGCACCCTTAGAAAAATTCCTATTTTGTGATGAGCTAATTGCTAATCGCAAATTGCACCTTCATTCCTATGAGCCTCCTAGCCCATGGAAATGAATGGGTAAGTTGCAATTAGCAAATTGCTCATTGCAAATTAGGAATGGTAAAGAATTGCTATTTATTCCTTAAAATTCGCTATTTAGGAAATGCAAAATAGTTTGATGGTACATATGGTGGTTCATCTGTAACAAGATAAGAAGCTTAGGGATACATTTATGATGACTGGCGAAATAAAGTGCAAATCACTTACTTCATTGGTAGGCCTTTACATGTATTATCTCTTCTGTATTCTTCATCAAGGGTAACTTTAATCTGCAATCCTGAGTAGGCCTCACCTTAAACAAACCTCTGGATAGGCCACACCTTATCGTCATCCTGGATGAATCATTTAAAATGCTAGGGACAGATTTATGATAGGTGTATGCCTCTTTTGCGCCACTGTGCGTCACTTTTATGATGCAGCGGCGGTGCAAACGATTTGCTATGAGGCGACAAAATTACAAATTGATGCTTTTAGGCAGATATGTCATGGTGTAAAAAAAACGTACCACATGAAACCGATGCAGCAGTGATGCAAAAGATGCACCATGTTGCAAGACAGGCCTCACTTGGGGCCATATGTATCAAGCTAATTAGCATTCGCAAAGATCAAAATTCTGCGAATTTCGGCCTTTGCGAATGCTAATTAGACAAATGGTATGTATCAAACAAGTTTGATGCAAAATAAGGAATAGCAAAATTTGCTATTCCTTATTTTGCGATTGCACTGAAGGATTTGCAAATTTTGCGATTACTTAAATGCAATGTATCAAACAAAAAATATGTAAAAAAATGACATTAAGGATTTGGAAACTACCACCAACTTCTAGTTGGTGGTAATTTGTGAATTCTTTTCAAAAAGCTTTTTTTCCAAAAAACAAAAGGTGCCATATGACGCCCATACATGCCCTTAGGGCATGTATGTGCGCCATATGCCCCCAAATTTCTTTTTCAGGGGGTGCAGCAGGGTGTTCTTGAGACACCCCTGCACCCTTGGAAAAATTCCTATTTTGTGATGAGCTAATTGCTAATCGCAAATTGCACCTTCATTCCTATGAGCCTCCTAGCCCATGGAAATGAATGGGTAATTTGCAATTAGCAAATTGCTCATTGCAAATTAGGAATGGTAAAGAATTGCTATTTATTCCTTAAAATTCGCTATTTAGGAAATGCAAAATAGTTTGATGGTACATATGGCGGTTCATCTGTAACAAGATAAGAAGATTAGGGATAGATTTATGATGACTGGTGCATCACCAGGGATGTGTCAGTCATCCTGTGCCGCTGTTCCGCCACCCATGGTGTGCTGCATTTACAATGCGGGGCATCATGGGGCAAAAATGGCACAGATGCGTGATGTATCTGTGATGTAAAGGTAGTGATTGCTGGAGTTGTATCGCAAGTGCGATGCAGCTCAAGCAAGGCTCAGGGGTGCCCCATCTCCACAATGTTGCGTCAAGACCTATGCCTGCCTAAAGCAGGCGCAGGGTTTTGACGCAGTTTTCTCCTATCTGATTGTAAATACGGCACACCATGGGTGGCAGAGCAGCGGTGCACGTTAACTGGTGCATGCCTGGGGATGTGCCATTTAACATAAATCTGCCCCTTTACATTTAAGTATGTGCAGGACACACAGAGTCGGTGAGGCTTATCCAAGGTTAAGAAGAGATGAGTCCTGTTCACTGAAAAATTAGACATAGTCTTCACCTGATCAGCATTGCTGGACATGGCTAAATAATAGCTGCAAAATATTACTCTTGTTAAACAATTTTACTATTATACTCTCTGAGATTTGTCTCTTACTCTGCAACATCTCATTGTTGTTATCTTTCTTTAAAGATAAAGACAACATCAACATGAGTGACAATCTGCAATCAGTTGATTTTGACCTCATCATTGAACTTGTAATTGAAACATCAGTGGATGTTGATCCATTGGATGATTTAAATCCTGAGGATGAAGAAGAGCGTGATGAGGATGCAGATTTGTCCGAATTATATGACATAGGGTGGGAAGCTGACCTGCTTGAGCCTATGGAAATATAAACATTTATTTTTAAAATGTATAATTAATAAAAAGTAAAAATGTAAACCGTTTAATTTAAAAATAAAGACACCTTCAAAAACAGGTTATGTGTAGTGTCTTCAATAAAATATTAAAATATGCTCATAAAATTAGATCAGATTCACATATAAAATAGCACAGGTAACATAAATATAAATGTCATTTCTTTTCTGCTATTTCTGTATTGTAAATTTGCCAAGGACTAAAAAATCTTCTATTTAAAATGTCAAGTAGTGTGTTAAGTTTTTGATCATTGTTATTGATTTACTGTTTGGTAATAGTGGTTAATAACATTTTTTATTATATTTTACCACAGATTCAACTGCAGATCATTTCAAGATTTCACCATGCCAACAATAGAAAGACAGAGAAAGGCTGCAAAACGTCAAAGACAGCAGGTGAAACTAAATAAGCAGCAGAACTCTAACAAAAAGATTTGTCAAGTCACGAAGAAAGCACCGGGTAAGAGCACAAAATATTTCATAAGAAATATGTGTAGTAAAAAAAATATTACTACAGAAAATGTTTCAGTCCATAAAAAGATAAGCAAATCAAATGGAAAGGAAAGGCCAATCAAAAATGTTACTGCTAGAGCAAGAGATAACTCTGTGCATGATAGTAGAAGGAAACAACAGTTTAGGGACATTCGTAAACGAATGTTCCGCAACAGGATAATTGGCAATTTGTTAAAAAATATTAAGAAAGGTCAACAGAAACTGGTTTTTTATAAGAGAAAAAAAAAAGTTGAGAAAGTTATTGATCAGGCATTTGAAATTAAACGTAAGTTATTTATTTTGATAATCAATAGAATTAGGAAGCTAAACAAGGCAATTTATGATTTCAAAAGAAATAGTAGATGGAAGAGAATAGTTAATCGTAGTAATTTTTGTGAAGTTTTTTCTGGAGAATGGATGCATAGTTCAAGCTGTGAGGCATTTTTTAATGAGGAGAGTTATTTCCAGGATAATGATTTGGTGCATGCAGTTGACACCAGTGGTCGTGCTTATGAAGTGAAAGATGGTTGTCCAGTTGAAAAAGAAAAACTTGTGACAACAGAGGCAGAAGAGGTGTTAGGTAATGAGGTTTTAGGAAGACGTGCTAAGGGTCCTGTGTACACCTGGAAGTGTAGTAGTATTTGCAGTGTGCGACAGGATTCCATCAATTTGCTTTGTGATTTTGTACGGTCATTTAATAAGAAAAGTTTGAAGCAGAAAATGAAGTTGTTGCAAGAATTAGATCCTTGCAGAGTGAGAGAAGTGACAGGTTTGCATGGTCATTCACTGGCTTGTCTTTCCAGGAGAGTATGCCAGAGTGTTTTTCATCATTTCAGGATGCTAGCAGTGCATCATAATAAAGTGAGGAAATTAGTTAGAATGTTGTATTATGCTAAGAGTCCAGCAATTATGCTTAAACAATTATGCGCTGCTCTTTTGCATGGTTCTGAAATAGATGTGAAGAACATATGTGAAGAAATTGAGTTTTGTTACTTTGGAAGTAAAGAGGAGAATGTTGAAATTGACCCAGAAGAAGAGGGTAATGTGGAAGATAGTGTACAGGTTTCCAGTACAGATAATTTCCAGAGGGAAATTGCGACGTTTCAGGTGAAATCAAGTGAGAGGCCTAAATTCACTTGTGTGTGTTGTCGACGCACTTATTATAAGAATCAGACTAAGTTAGTGGATTTATATGCAAAAAGTGAAAGGGAAAATAATAGTGAATGGAAGGATTTTGCAACATACTTGATGGTAGAAAATTTTTTGATTTGGGATTTGATCAACGTGTGTGTACTTATTGTTGTTGCAAATTAAATCAAAACCAGATGCCTGCTAGAGCAGTTCATAATAATCTGGAATTGGTTGAGATTCCTTCTGAATTGAAGGATTTAAATACTTATGAATCTATTTTGATTCAAAGTATCCATCCCTTTCAGGCTATTGTAAGAATGGAGCCAAAGACAGGGAAATTGCCTCCATCAGATTTACAGAGAGGATTAAAGGGAAGAGTTGTTTATTTGCCTCTAGATTTGAAGAAAAACATTAACACAATTGGAGTAGAAAAAGTGGAAGAGGAACCTCTGGTTATCTTAGTTAATGGGGTTCCGACAAAGAATAAGAAAATATGGCAAGATTTAGTAGATGTTAGGAAAGTTAAAAAGGCAACATTGTATTTGAAAAAAAATAATAAATACTATAAGAATGTATATGTTGCAGAAGAGGAAGTAAGTGAGGAAGAGGATAGCGATTTGTGTGCTGGTCAAATTGAGAAAGTAGAACCCTCTACTAGTGAAGAAATATATGAACATTATAGTGTTCATCCTTTGCATTCCAAGGAAGTCATGGGGAATGCTATTGAGTTGTTTCAAATGAAACAAGCCAAAGGGAGTCCCATTAGTGTTTGGGAGGAAAGTTTGGAAGCTTGGTGTTTCCCACAGCTTTTTCCAACAGGTCAGGGAGGAAGATATGATGAGCGACCTCATCAAATTCCTGCTTCTGAATACCGGACTTTGCGATTGTATGCAGGAGATGCTAGGTTTCGACAATGCATTCCCTATTTGTTTCATCTCCTGTTTGAAAGCGATCTGTCTGGACTGTCATATGCAGTGAGCCACATCTTGAAAAGTGGTATACACATGCAAAACATCTCGGCAAGTGACTTTATGGATAAAGTCAATGTCCAAGACAGTATTTTGGATTCTCACCTGATTAATCTCATGGCGTGTCAGCGTGGTACTAATGAGTACTGGTACCGTCGTCATGGTGATTTAAAATGTATGCTGAGGAACTTAGGTACTCCCACATGGTTCCTCACTCTGAGCTGTGCCGAGTATGGCTGGGAAGACTTACTTGAATTTCTACGAGAGGCAAATGCTAACGTAGATAACATCGAATTCAAGACACCCGGAGAACTGTGCTCTTTGGATCCAGTCAATGTATGTAGGTACTTCAATCATAGATTTGAAGCTATGATGTCTTTCATCATGAATAAGAAGAATCCACCTCTTGGAGAGGTGTTGGATTTCTTCTGGAGAAAGGAGTACCAAGCAAGAGGTGCTCCTCATATACATATGTTGCTGTGGATCAAGGATGCACCTAAATTTGGAACGGATCCAGAAGACTCAGTGATGAGTTTCATCCAACAGTATTCTACGTGTGCTGTTCCAAACGCAAAGGAGAAGAAAAGCCTAAGAGAAAAAGTTCTGCGTTTCCAAAGCCATCGATGTGGAAAGTACTGCCGTCGTAAATTCCGAAACAAGGACAAGTTCTACACCAAATGTCGTTTCGGTTTTCCACGACCGGTGATTTCTAAAGGAAGAGTAAACAGTTTGATGTCTTCGCTGCGACATAATGTCATGAAGAAATCACCTAAAAACACATACAATTTGAAGAAGAACGAAGAGTCCAAGTACATCAACGACTACAACCCGGTGATTTTGTCCATGTGGAATGCTAACATGGATATACAGTTTGTGGCTGATAACTGTATGGCTGTGGCTCGGTATGTGACGTCTTACATCACCAAAAAAGAGAAGACAGAATTGAAGGATATGTGGGAGGACATTTCCCATGAAAAGAGCCTCAGCAAGAAGTTGTACAGTTTCAGTCTGAAGATGTTGTCGCATCGAGAAATTGGAGCTTACGAATGCTCTGACCGGTTGTCTTCAGCAAGTCTCTATGCCAAGTCCAGGAGTATCGTTTGGGCGAGTCTTGGTCTTGCTGCAACGCGTAATCGAGTTCTGAAACCTGTGCGGGAAATTGAGTATTTGGCGGAAAAGGAGCCAAACAGTACCGACATTTTGAAGACCAACATGTTGGATACATATTATCCAAATAGAAGCAGTCACCTCGACAATGTTTGTCTGTATGAGGTTCTTCAAAATTACATATTCAAGAGGAACATCAAAGAAGATACTGAGAAAGGAGTGTATGCTGTAATAGGAAGTGAGGGATGTCTGGTCAAGCAAAGAAAATGCCACTTGGTAAACCATCGAAAATTGAGTGGCGAATCTCCTGAAAAAAAGGAGTTTTTCTATTTAGCACTTTTGCAACTTTTCAAGCCTTGGCGTGCAGAAGAGGAACTGCTTGGAGATTTCCTCTGTTACGAAGACTCTTTCAATGCCGCCAAGGAGACCATAGAATGTCCTGCTTTTCCCAAATATGTAGAAATGTTGATTGCGGAAATTGAGCAGGAAGCAACGATTGCAGCCGAGATTGCCAGAGACAGTTCTCAGGACAGTCAGAGTTCTGCTTCATTGAGTCAGGATCCACTAGGAGGACCTGTTATCGAAAATGAAGCTGCCACTGCCATGAATGAAGTGGAAAGAGCCATGGCACATGCTCAGGAGGATGCGGTTAACTTAGAAGAGTTGGAAAGACAACTCAACGTTGAGCAGAGGAAAATATATGACGAAGTTACCATGCAAATTGATCATGGATTAAGTCATGACAAGAAAGAGTGCTCATGTACGTCGTTGAAGCCTGTCCGACTGTACGTGAGCGGGAACTGGAAAAAGTTTCCTCATTAAAGCAATTTCATGCTATTTGCAGGAAAGGACAGAGTCATCGCTGTCTTGTGTTGTCACCGCTCCAACTGGACTAGCAGCACATAACATTAAAGGGATTACTTTACATCGTTTACTGATGCTGCCAGTGGAGCATGACAACAAATTACAATATCACAAGCTATCTGGAGATGCTTGTTTTGAAGTTTCAAGAATCTTGAGGAAATTGAAACTTCTTATCATTGACGAAGTAAGCATGGTTTCCAATGTCATGCTTGCCTTTGTGCATTTGAGAATGCAAGAAGTTCTCAAAACAGAGTATGATGTGTTATTTGGTGGCAAACACATCATTGTTTTCGGAGATCTTCTGCAGCTGACACCAGTGAAAGGGCAACCTGTGTTCAAAATGCTCACGCATGAAGATACCAGGAAGTGCCTAGGCAGCATTGGCAACGTCAATATATGGTTAAACTTCAATTCTGCTGAACTGCATGAAAATATGCGTCAGGCGAAGGATGAAGTTTACAAGACTATTCTACAAGATGTTAGAATTGGAAAAGTGACCGAGCATGGGAAAGAAGCTTTACATGCACGATTACTGTCAAATTTATATCCAGAACAAGATGTTGTGCCTGAGAATATTTTTCAGAAAATTACTGATAAGAAATCTGGAATATGTTTGATGCCAACTCTTGCAGAATGTGCCAAATTCAACAACAAAATGTTGCATTTAGAAAAGCAAGAGATTGTGAAACTGGAAGCTATTGACAGAGTAGAGCATATGGGATCAACAATTATTTTGTCTGAGAATCTGAAAACAAAATTGGATTCATTAGAGAAGAGTATATCTAAAACTGCAGGTTTTGAAAAGACTCTGAATGTGTGCTTGAACTGCCGTATAATTTTAAGAAGGAATTTACATGTTGAAAGAGGTCTGGTAATTGGATCAATGGGTAATGTTGTTGATTTTGTAAAATACAGAAATAGAGATGGAATTGAATTTTTAAAAATTAAATTTGATGGCATTGAGGAAGTACAGCTAATTGGTCGTTGCTCTGCTAGATTTTTGCTTGTAAAAGACTTATATGTTCGCCGTAAGCAGTTTCCTGTTTGCTTGGCATATGCGGTGACAATCCATAAATCGCAAGGTTTAAGTGTAGACTGTGCATTGGTGAATATTGGCAGTTCTGTGTTCAAGGAGGGTATGGCATACGTGGCATTGTCACGAGTTAGAACTTTATCGGGATTGTACTTGATTGAGTGTGATGTCACAAACATTTGTGCGGATCTAGATTGTGTTAAGGAATACAATAGGTTAAGAAGAGAGTATGCGTCACATTTGCCTCAGTATCCTTTGTTTGAGAAACATGTGGTAGGCCGGAAACGAAGAAATGTGACCAATACTGGGGAGGTTGTAGCAAAAAGACGAAAAGTCGATGAACCTAAAATTACAAGCAGAAACAAAAAGGATTCTGTTGAAGATGTTGTTGGTTTTCAATTTGAAAACAGTTCTGGTGTCAACTGCTATGCTAATGTAGTGGTTAATGTTTTGTTTTCTCTAGAAAATGTAAAAGAAGAGATTGTGGTCAATTCTGATCAAAGATTTTGCAGTTTGTTAAATTCTGTGTTAGAGAAATGTAGCACTGATAGAAGAAACATAGAAAGTGTGTCTGAAATTCGAAATCTGTTAGACAGATGTTCAGGCCAAACACAATTCTCTCAAAATATTCAGCAAGATTGTCAGGAGTTTTTAATGTATATGCTTGATGTATTGCATGCTGAAGGTGTAGATGTAGATCAGCTGTTTGGGCTTTCTTATCAATGGCAGCATGACTGCGAGAACTGTATGGTATCAAGTACTACTAGTGTAGACTCAGAAAGATTTATATATTTAACTTTGCCAGACAGTAAATCAGTCTCCTTTAATAAGCTAGTAAAAGCAGCTGATCACAACATGGAGTGTAGCCAATGTAAATCTGAAATGATGTCCACATTATTTATACGAACATATGGCCAGTATGTCATTTTAATGTTCCAACGATGTAGGCCTGATGGAACAAAATTGACAACTTTAATTAAAAATTTTGTAGCTTCGCAGTTGTCAATATCAGGAAGGACTTTTGTAACTGCAGCAATTATATATCATGACGGCCCTTCAATAACATCAGGACATTACACAGCTTATTTAAAGTCTAGAAATGGCTGGTCATTCTGCAACGATTCTGTTTTAATTTTCAAAAAAAAATTGCCGTATGACCTTAAAAACTCTTACCTGGTGTTTTTAAAACCAAAATTTTAGGGAAATAATCTTGGGATGTGCTCTGTGGAATTTCAAGAAGTTCTAATGGCTCCTACACAATTTGGCCTTGAGGATAAGTGTAGTTCAGAGACATAACGTCTAACCATAAGACTGGACGTCATGGAGAAATAAGTGCACTTTGAATGAGTTCAGAAAAACTATTTCTTTTTATAAGCTAATTGAAGCAGCCAATCAAAACATAGAGTAGAGGGAATGTAAGTCTGCAACGCTGTCTACTGTTTTACATTGCTTTGTGATTGAAAGTGATGTAGAGAATTAAATAATTGTAGTAGTCATAGAGTTAGTGTAAGTCTGCTTCATAGTAAGCAGTATCAGTGTCATAGGAAATGTAGAACATGACTGAGCAAGAAGGGGAAGATATTACTATTCCAGGATTGTGAAAATGATCTTCAACATTTTAATTCTGAAAGTTGCGGAAATGCGAAATGACGGGATTGGCTTACAAGAAATCCAAGAGTTATAGATGGGTCTGACAAGATTTGGCCTTGTGGAAACTTGTGGTAGAGAGCAAGAAGTCATTTATTGCATGTAACATGTTTTTAAAAACGATGGAGATTTTCTTTCAGAAAGTGGCGGGCTGAAAGTAATAACAGCACAAAAGAGTGTAAGCTGTTCATAGGACATCCTTTGACGTCATGGAAAGTAAGTTAACTTTAAGGAGTTCTGAATTCTGATTTCTTATGTTGTATGGGTTTTTTAAACACAATCATTTTGATTGTGTTTTTTTTTCCCCGCTGTTATATGATGAATACCTTCAAGTCACTGTTTTTAGTGAATTTTGATACATTCTGAGAACAGCAAAAATAAACCATTTAACATGTATAATTAATTCTGTACTGTTTGCATTTATGATGTATATGTAGAACTGTGTAGGAGGCATGGAGAAGGTGAGGCTTCTGTAAGTGTCAAAGTT
Organism: Lissotriton helveticus; assembly: GCF_964261635.1. Classification (NCBI taxonomy): domain Eukaryota; kingdom Metazoa; phylum Chordata; class Amphibia; order Caudata; family Salamandridae; genus Lissotriton; species Lissotriton helveticus. The sequence continues at coordinate 2,034,203,609 of NC_136059.1, read as the reverse complement.
GTTGCATGCAGTGCTGCACTTCTGCGTATTCTTTCATATGCTAGACTACATCTGCACAATGAGATACCTAAGCAAAGGAAACACAAGTGATGTGATTGTGAAATGAGCAAAATAAATTGCACGTATTTCAATTACATCACCTGTGTTTCCTATCATTACGAATCACATTGTGCAGATCAAGTTTAGGTCTGTCCAGGGAAACATAGGATGTTTGGACTTTGTTCAAGAGTGCAGTGGACATGACTCACTTCATTGGTAGACCTTTACATGTATTATGTCCTCTATTCTCTTCAACAACTCGAAATTTCATCTGCAACCCTGAGTAGGCCTCACCTCAAACAAACCTCTGGATAGGACACATCTTATTGGCATCCTGAAGCAATTATTTAAAATTTTAGTGTCTTGCGACACTTTTCTGAGACAACAGCAATGCAAAAGATGCACCATGTTTTAAGATAGGCCTCACTTCATCTGCATCAAGATACTGTTAGTTTAAAATGTATATCTTTAGGACTGTGTAGGGGGCCTGGAGAAGCAGAAGCTTCTGTAAGTGTCAAAGTTGTTGAAAAACTGTTTGTCCTTCAATCTTTTCCCTTGTCTTTTGTAATTTTTAAATACATGTTTTAATATTTTTGAAATGTTTGTTCTCTCTTTCACAGATTGAAAGTATAAAAACAAAAAGTGAGTAATTTAACGACAATTATAAGGTAAATGCTTTGTACTCTTTTCGTTACATTTCTATCACATTCACCTACTATTAGTTCCACTGCTTCATTTCTTTAACCCTCAGTTTCCTGCCTTTGCTACTTCCCTCATTCCTTTCTCTATTACCTACTTACTCAACTCCTTCCACTCTTTTTCTCAGTCCCTCTCTTCTCATAGTTCCTCACTCTTGTTCACTCACTCCGTCTCTATTACTCTTAGTGTCTTTGACTGATCACTCTATCACTACTTGTTCATAATGCTTTCTCTGTGTAGTTGAAGCACACTAAGGGGAATATTATGAACACAGCCAATAAAATTATTGCTCTTTTTATTGGCAGAAAACTGGTTAAAAAGTGGTTTTAGCGGCAGTTTTCTGCCGCAAAAGCAGCTTTAGCGACACATTTCTGCCAATAAGAGCTGCAAAACTTTTATTGCCTATGTTGATGATATGGCTCTATGTTACTTACATTTCTTTGCTGTTTCAATTAATCTTTTTCTGTTATTTTTTGTTTTCTGTTTTCTATTTTTTCTCTCTGTTATTCCTCATGTTTTAATCTTATTTTGAACATTCACTCACATTCTCCAAGAAACTCTTCTTTGTTAATGTTATACTCTCTTTTTTTTTCTTTCACTTCGTTATATATTTTGTTTTTCACAATTATACCCTCTTCCGTCTTTTCTTCGGTAAATAGATCTATTAAACAGTATCTCTTCTTTACTCCCTATAGCTGTCTTTCTTTTAACATCACTCTCTGTTTACTTTCCTTATACTTACTCTTTTTTTTTTTGAAAAATTTTTGGGGTTAGCTCCCGGTCCGCGTACCGGGAAGCTAACCCGGGAGCGAACCAAAAGAAATAGAGCTTGCCAGAGTGCTAAACATTCTAGCAATTTTTTTTGAAAGGGAAGGTAGTTCTGAAAAGAACTTTTTTTTTAATATTTTTGTTGTTTTATATTTTTTTTTTTTTTTTATTTTTTGTTTTTTTTGTATTTTTTGAACGATTTTATATATTTTTTGTTTTTTTTGGGGGGGGGAAACAACAAAAAACAGGCGTTGAAAAGGGCTCAACAGGAGCAAAAAAAAAATTACTGGGGGCGGTTAGGGCAATCATGGTGTTCATATGCTAGGTTTATAGCATTTATGCTCATGTTGCCACAAGCTAACAATGCACGACAGTGCATACAAGAGTGAATCATGTGCCCAAAATTTTCTTGAATATTTGGCACAGTTTCCCGTGCCTCTTCTGGTGTTAATGCAATTGGTAATGTTGGTCTGGCCACAGGAGTTGGTCTTGGATTGTCCTGCATATCCCTTATTTCCGCCCGGCTGTAATTTAGTGGATGCTTCCTTGTCATGTGCCTGTGCATTGTGTGATTTCCGTAGCTATATTTCTTGTCCGTCCCTCTTGATAATTGTTCTTTGCATATGCGGCAGGTGACATACCTCGCATTGACTTTTTTTTGGCCACGAGGGATCGAATAAAACTGCCAGATGAAACTGGCTTTCTTTCTGGAAACCCGGGGCACCTCTTCTAAGAACTGTGGTTCTTCTCCCTCCTCATCCATTTCTTCATCTTCCTCCTCAGTGTTGGTAATGACCTGGGGAGGTGGTCCTCTCTTCCCATGAGGAGGTGGAGGTGGTGGTGGGGGTCCACCAGCTGAAGCTACCAATGAAGCCATTTTCCAACAAGCAAAATAGGTCTTCCTCTCACAATGATGAAAGTCAGAGTGAGGAAAGAAGGAGGGGTTTTCATCATTTGGGAAAAACAATACTTCTCAACCAATGAAAAGTGTTATTTTTAGGTCACCTGACCTAGCCTTACATCATTATGAAACCAAAAGTGAAATGAACCAATGAAAAGTTTTATTAACAAGTCACATGACCTCTCACGCTCATGTTACGCGCTGCGGAACGCGCCCCGGTTAGCTTCCGGGTCGCTAAGCTTCGCGCCCCGGTCCGCGCCCCGGGACACTTCCGGGTGCGCTAACGCGGTACGTCACAAGACGCATTACGCGGCAACGCGATACGTCGTGTTTTCGCGACGTGCCGCGGATCGCTTCCGGGGAGCTGCGTTTCGCGCCTCGGTCCGCGCCCCGGGGCACTTCCGGGTGCGCTAACGCAGTACGTCATAAGACGCATTACGCGGCAACGCGATACCGTCACTATGTTGATTTTTTACCGGTTCGCGGACCGGGTCGCGGCATCAAATTGAGCTAACGGGAAGCTTCCCGGTCCGCGGACCGGGAGCGAAACAGAAAAAATATTTAAAAAAAATTATTAATAAACATATAAAATATATTTTTGGATTTAAATAAGAATACATTTTACAGCTATAGATATTTGCTATTAAAAAACCATTGAAATTCACTGAAAAAACCATAGGTTATAAACCATATATAGTTAGGAATTAGCATTTACAAAACCTTGAAAATTCACTGAAAAAACCATAGGTTATACACCATATATAGTTAGGAATTAGCATTTTTAAAACCTTATTTTACTCACACAAAACCATTGAAATTCCATATATAGTTAGTTGCACTAACTATATATCGCGCACCCGCAATCCACTGCTGATGATGTCACATATTACATCATTCATGACATGGTCAGTGACATCACTGATGACATCACTGATGACATCTCAAATGACATCACTGATGACATCACTGATAACAACATCCAGTGATTTTATGTTTCTGTAAAGTTTAAATATGTCTTACATATTGAAGAATGAGTGGATGTATAAGTGTCTGGACGAAGGATTTAGTAGGTGCATGACTGACTGTATGAGTGAGTGATTAAATGTATCTCACTGAGTGCATGGGTTAGTGACTAAACTGTCTTAATTTGTGCATCATTATGTCTGTTGTTCTGTAAACTGCTGCATGTGTTGATCAGTAGCTATATGAGTAACTATATGGGTTATTGATTGATTGTCCAAGTATTTGTATGGGAGACTGAGTGTGTGTGTGGCTGGCTGGGAGGTGTGTGACTCTGTGCAGATCAATGTGTACTTATATCAATGATTGTATAACAAGGTAAGTATGTGTTAGTATATGTTTGAAAATGTAAGGTGCTCTATGTTTAACTGTATAGACAAGAAAATGGAAGTGTGATTGATTCTTTACAGGACTGACTAGGTGTGTGAGTAACTCCATGGATGAGTGGCAGAGTGTGAGTGTCTGTATAGGTGTGCATATGATAGTGTTGTAAAGATGAGTGATTGTATGTATGAATGATTGTATGGGTGAATGAGTGAATGTGTGTGTAGACGTAGGAATCAGTGAGTACATATGTAGTAACTAGTATTGGTGTGTCAATGGTTTCAAAAATTATACTCTGTATTTAACACTGGGTGAAACAGAGGTTATATTAAAATGTGAGGAGATGCATTG